>NC_046290.1:57960456-58614456 GCF_004115265.2 Rhinolophus ferrumequinum | reverse complement strand
AATGATATTTTCCTGCATTTTTTGCTCATTAAATTGATATTTTTTTTTAGTCCATTTAGAGTTCAACTTTGTATGCACTGTTGTGAACCAGTTTTATTTGCTCCCCATAATGAGCTGTATTCCTCCACACCATTTAAGAACAAACCACCCTTTCCCTGTTGGGTTAAATCTATATTAAGTTCCCAGATATACCTTTGTTTATCTCTGAGTACTTTCTTTTGATCCATTGGCCGGCCATTTGTCTGTTCTTGTGCTAATGCATGACTTTTATTACCATGACCTTGTAGTTTATCTTCTTATCTGGTTAGGAAAGTCTCCCCTCCTTCTCTTCTTTTTTTTTTGCGGGGGGGGGGGGAGGGTTTAAGAGGTATTTGTGGCCTTGATTGTCTATGTTAATTTTAAGTGTATTTATCGAAACATCTAGCGAAAATAAGAGTGGGATTGTATTGAATGTATATGTTAATTAGAATTGACATTTTTATAAAAGTAACTTGTCCTATTCGAGAAAATAAAACTCCTCTTCAGATATTCAAACCATGTTTATACCCTTGGTTTTAAAGTTTCTTTCAAATTGTTATTAAATTCTAGTTTTAATCTAATTTCTAGATATATGTATTCTAAGCTATACTTTTTAATCAGTGTGTTTTTTCTCTTGATTG
Source organism: Rhinolophus ferrumequinum (assembly GCF_004115265.2). Classification (NCBI taxonomy): domain Eukaryota; kingdom Metazoa; phylum Chordata; class Mammalia; order Chiroptera; family Rhinolophidae; genus Rhinolophus; species Rhinolophus ferrumequinum. The sequence goes on along the minus strand of NC_046290.1, from coordinate 58,613,797 downwards.
TGTTTCACAAATTTTGGCATGTACTCTTTTTATTATCATTTAATTATAAATAGCACAGTACCTCATGCCTGAATAAAACTTATCTCTGTAAGGCAGATCACACACAGCCTTTCTGCACTTGGGAACAGTAGACAGCACTTTAGCACTACACTTGGGGGCCATTTTCAGTGGCAAAAATCACCAGGAAAAAGCACAAAAATGTAAAAACTGTGGCACTAAGGAGACCACAAAAGGGAAAGTTGTTTACAATATGAGAGCTGAAACAAGAAGGCAGAGAATCACCTTATTGGACCTCAGCCCATCAGGAGACTCAAATTTTTTAACCACTCTACACATAATTGCAAATGACAGTTTTCATGCTGCGGATATTAATTTGGGTCGGGGGGGTTACAGATAAATTTTGGCAAGCAGGGAAATTAGCAAATAATGAATCCATAAACAAATAATGAGGATCTGCTCAATATGATGTCAAATTTATATGTACAAATTGTCCATAGAAATATCTCTCTCTCTCTCTCTCTCTCTCTCTCTCTCTCTCTCTCTCTCTCTCTTTCCCCTCCCCACCATCCCCCCTTCCCTTCTGCCCACAAACCCTTGAAATTACCCAAGTTACAATCTATCAATTACCCAAGTTTTTTTTTTTTGGGGGGGGGCATTAAGAATTGGGCAGGGGAAGCCAACAGACCATGTTAGTTGTCTTGACTAGTACATAAATTAAGTCAGTCAGTGAAGTCATCAAGACAGATTACCCCATTTAGTTCTGGAGGGTTCTAGGTTAAGGGGTTGGCATCAGTGATTGAGACAGGTAAGTCTAAGACAGGAAAGACGGGTCTGGAACTAGCCACCAGGTTACTGCCCAAAGATGATCACATCAGCAAGTAAGCTGAGGGGACAGTAATGACAGGCAGAAAAGAGGGGAGAAGCTAGACAGCTAGGTATAGTGTATGAACAGAAAGCAGAACTGCACAGAGGGAGGAATCATAAACTACTCTGATGATCCCAAACATCAGCTAGTATTGCTCTTGGGAGTGTGGGTAGGGAGAGCTGAATTTTGTCAGTGCCTATTTCCAACCCTCTGAAATATTTGTGCCTGAAAGGCTTTCCTTTCTATTTTGCTTCTTCAATGTCTCAAAGCCGTTGCTGTTATTGTTATTTATATTTTTTTTGTATCTAGTGTCAATGACAGTGCTTCTTCCTCTAGTCCAATCTATCTCAGTGTAATTCTCCCAAGGTCACATGGCCTGGATTATTAGGTTCTCCAAAAAGGGCTTGTACCTATGTCTGAGAATCTAGTTCCTGACTTGGCACCAGACAATCTCTACATAATGCTCCTCAAATTTGCTAGAACGCTTTTGCCTACTACATTATCAGTCTACTTTCTCTTTCATTGAAAACAACTGCAAATGCATCCACTTATAACGCTATGTTTTAGTGTATTTTTCCCTTATTAAGGTACTTATTGGCAAGTTTAATTATTTTGTTAAAATTTTTCTTAAAATGTAGCTAACGCATAATATGATATTAGTTTCAGGTGTACGTCATAGTTATTCAGCAGTACCCACCTGGCACTATAGTTATTACCATATTATTGATTATATTCCCTAAGCTAAAGGAGTGATCACTATGATAAGTTCAGCATCCATCTGACACAGTACCATGCTATCACAATATTATTGATTATATTTCCTATGCTGTATATTACATCCCCAACATTTATTTGTTTTATAGCTGGAATTTTGAACCTCTTATTCCCCTTTATCTTAACCCCTTTATAAAATTATAGTTAACATTCAATATTATTTCATATTAATTTCAGGTGTACAGCATAGTGGTTAGACATTTATATAATTTATGAAGTGATCCCTCTAACTAGTACCCACCTGGCACTATACATAGTTATTACCATATTATTGATTATATTCTCTATGCTTTACTTTACATCCCCATGACTATTTTATAACTACTAATTTGTATTTCTTAATCCCTTCACCTTTTCCATCCTGTCCCCAAACCCCTCCCATGTGTCACTCTGGTAAATCTAGTACCCATTTGACACCATACAGTTATTACAATATTATTGACTGTGTTCCTTATGCTATACCCTACCTCCAATGACTACTGTGTAACAACCAATTTGTGCTTCTTAACCCCTTCCTCTTTTTTATCTACCCCCAACCTCCCTCCCATCTGGCAGCCATCAAAGTGTTCTCTGTATCTATGAGTTTGTTTCAGTTTCATATTTTTGTTTATTTTGTTCTTTAGATTCCACTCATAAGTCAAATTATATGACATTTTTCTTTCACTGTCCGACTTACTGCACTCAACACAATACCCTCTAGGTCAATTCATGTTGTTGCAGATGGCAAGATTCCGTTCTTTTTTACATCTGAGTAATAAATATTCCATTGTATATATGTACCACCTGTTCTTTGTTCATTCATCCATTCAGGGACACCCAGGATACCTTCATACATATCTTGGCTATTGTAAGCAATGCTGCCATGAACATATGGATGAGTACATCCCCTCAAAGTAGCATTTTGAGTTTCTTTGGATGAATATCCAGAAGTGGTATGACTAGGTCCTTCTTTGTCACTTGCAATAGTCTATGTTTTAAAGTCTATTTTCTCTGGTATAAATATTACTCCCCAGCCTTTTCATTTGTTTGTCTCCATTTTTATGAAATATCTTTTTCCATCTCTTTACTTTCAATCTGTGTGTGTCTTTTGATCTGAAGTGAGTCTCTTATAGGCAGCATATGTAAGGGTCTTGTTTCGTAATCCGTTCAGCCACCATATCTTTTTATTGGAGTACTTAATCCATTCACATTGAAAGTAATTGTTGATAGATATATAGTTATTGCCATGTTATTTATTCATGTTTTTTAATTAATTAATTAATTTTTATTTTTTTAAGAAGTCTCTCTAACATTCCTTGTAATACTGATTTGGTGGTGATAAACGCCTTTAGTATTTTTGTGTTTGGGAAGGTCTTTATCTGTCCTTCCATCCTAAATGATAGCTTTCCTGGGTAGAGTAATCTTGGTTGTAGGCCCTCACTTTTCATCATTTTGAATATTTCCTGCCTCTACCTTCTGAGCTGCAAAGTTTCTGTTGAGAAATCAGCTGTTATTCTTATGGGAGCATTGCTGTAGGTATCTAGCTGCTTTTCTCTTTCTGCTTCAAGATTCTTTCTTTGTCTTTAACCTTTGGCATTTTAATAATGATGTGTCTTGGTGTGGGCCTGTTTGGGTTCATCTTGTTTGAGACTCTCTGTACTTTGGGAGCTTGTATATCTATTTCATTCACCAGGCTAGAGAACTTTTATGTCATTATTTCTTCAAATAGGTTTTCAATTCCTTGCTCTGTCTCTTCAACTTCTGGTATCCCTATAATGTGAATGTCGGTGCACTTAATGTTGTCCCATAGGACACTTAAACTCTCCTCCTTTTTTTTTTTTTTTTTTTGATTCTTTTTGTTGTTCTGATTGGGTGTTTTCTAATCTGTTGATTCCTTCTAATGTAGGATTCATATCCATTATTGTATTCTTTAGTTCTGACTCGTTCTTTTTTATGTTTTTTATCTCTATTTTTATGCTTCCTATATCTTTGTTGAAGTTCTCCCTGAGATCAATGAGTATCCTTATCACCAGTGTTTGGAACACTGCATCTGTTAGATTACTTGTCTCCATTGTGTTTAGTTCCTTTTCTGGAGCTTTGTTCTTTTCTTTCATTTGGGATATGTTTCTTTGTCTCCCCATTTTGGCTGCTTCCCTGTGTTTGTTTCTATGTATTAGGTAGGGCTATTATGTCTCCCAGTCTTAGTAGAGTGGCCTTATGTAGAAAGTGTGCTCTGGAGTTCAGTGGTACAGTCTTCCTGGTCACCTAAGCAGCGCACCCCAGGTGTGTCCCTTTTGGGTTGTTTGTGCTCTGCTCTTGTAGTTAAACCCTGATTGCTGTTTGCACATCAATGAGATGGATTGACCCTCGGGTTCATTGGTTGTGAGTAGTGGCTGTGACTACAGTGGAGCGGTTATAGGGCAGGGGCTGACCCTACAGAGCAGGATCTGCCTCATTAGGATTCTGGTGCCGGCCTAATCCTCCCCTGTGTGTCATTTTTTGAAGGCAGCTGGGTGATTCTCCATCTTGTTTGGAAGATGGATCTTGGGTGCGACTGCCCCAGGTCAAGTTCAGCAGCAGCCCATACTGCCCCCTCCCCACCACAGACCAATCAGCAGCAGCCACAAAGCAATCTCCTGATGGCCCCTGCCAGAATGGTGCTTGGAAGTGCCTGGAGAAGCCAAGCTGTGAACCAAAGGTGGCTGCCACTAGTGCTGGACTTAAGGCTGCACAGCCAGAGATACGGGACATGCCAAAGCCAGATATTCCTTGTCTGGGTTCTGTGAACATTTGAAAGACCTAGGAAAGTCTGCAGCGTGAGCCATGATAGGCAGTTTGTTCAAAAAAGCCACTGGAAGTGGCTTGGGTGTGCCTGAAAATTGAGTGGGTCTTGGTCTCAGAATCACTAGAGCATGGCGAATGGATGGTGTCAGTCAGTTTGATGGAGACTCAGATCCAGCGGCCACCTGTGTCTGCACGCAGAGAAGGGGGAGGACTCAAGAAAGAAACAGTGGCTTCGCTGGCTTCTCCAGCTCCTCCATGGGAGAAAGCCACCCCTCCAGCCCTCGTCCTAAAGCCAGACAACTTAGGTTTCTCCCTCCCTCCGCCCCCCGCCCACATCCCGCATGTTCCTGTCACTGCTCCAGGTTTTGCTCCAGCACTGGAGTTCAGAGCCAGTGATTCTGTTGGTAAGTCCGTACGTGGTCCCTTTGAGGGACTCCAGCTGCCCTCCATCTCACTCAGCCACAATCTCTGCTGGTTTTCACAATCAGAAATGATGGGCCTTCTCTGGAACTGGACCCTGGGCTGGGGAGCCTGGTGTGGCACTGGGACCCCTGTTCCTTTGGGGTGGGAGGAGCCTTTGCTGCCAAGATATCTCTCATTATTTTTAATGGTCACATGCAGGTGTGGGACCAGTCTGTGCCCCACTACCAGTCTGTAGGTGGCTTCTTGTGTATGCCCTTTGTTGTAGGGCTTCAGTTCAGTAACATTTAAGTCAATTCTCTATGATAGTTGTTTTGTAGTTTAGTTGTAATTTTGATATGGTCATGAGAAGATATAAGCACAGCGTTTACCTCCTATGTCATCTTTACCAGTGCTCAAGTTTAATTATTTGTGATGACTAAGATCAAGCATAAATTTGTGTAAGTTATTAAAATACCCAGCTGTGGATAAGTCAGTGTTTTTCTTTGGTTAGCTATTTTTCTCTTAAAAATATAGCCTTCACTTAGCATAAATGAAATATGTATACGGAATGAAAACTTGACTGTTTTTAGCAATTTGTTTTATTAGAGTTGTCCCCCCAAAAGTATTGCCAGGCAAAATACTATTGTTTTGAAGAGACTTTTGTTTCTACCATGAAAGGGATTCTGGAGAGTTAATTTAAGGATCTTCAAAATCAACAGTAATAATTGCTGTTTGAAACCTAGATTCTGATTAGGTTGAATTTAATGCTCTCTGCTGCACTGAAAATCTGTATTCCCTCTTACCACACTTTGTACAATTTAGTGAAACGTATCCTCTGAGGGTGGAGTGGTCATACTTTGAACACAGTCATCTTTTAAAATGCATCTTTAACTGCCAAATGGAAGGATAATGTGATCTGAATGTTGTCTTTAAAAATAGGTAAATTTGTTGCAACCATAAATTTAGGTGGCAATGGAATGACTTGAGCTACTATACAAGGATGAAAGGAAACTGTACACAGAGCAATTTTTCTGTGAAATATTTCGGACAGAATTGTTTGACTGAAGGATCTCTTTTGCCTAAGCATGGATACACTATGTCTCAAATTTCTGCAGGTTATGTTTTCTCTAGCATTTCTTGTTCCATTTCTGAACCATTTTTAATGCCTGTGTGAAAGAAAAGAAAAGTTTATTTTTGTGGCCAAAAAACTGCTTTTCATCTCTGCAGCAAGTTGAGCTTTTGTATTTATTTTTCAGTGCAAGAAATCATGATAATTTGAATTCTGAATTCATGGAATTGGACTTAGCAAACAATTGGGTTTTGGAGCTTCTAGCAGTAGAATCAACTGGGAGGACCCAATTTCATCCAATTTGTAGCTTGATTTCATCCAGCAAGACATACTTAAGCATAAAGACCTAAAAGTGGTAGGTGTTGTATTTGAAATAGCATCGCTCTTAGGATGCAATGAGGCATAAAGTAATGCTGAATGCTTTGCATTCACTAACACGACATTATTCCAGCATGACACACAATCCAAAGCTTTTGCAATTACAGCTGTGACCCCAAATTAGATTTTAAAACATGTATATATCTATATGCATTTTAAAATTTTCCTTTCATTTTATCTTCTAATAGTTTAGAAATGCAAATGCTGGTGGTTTCTTAAAATAACTCTCTTCACCCAGAATATCATCCATCCCCTCAACTGACTTTTCTTTGGATAAAGTCTGGTCTTTTGGGGGATGGGGGATTTGTGCCTTATGTCCCACAAGCAGGATGGAAGCTTGGCTTTTAGGGAACGAAGTTAGGGGCTGAGGATCCCCTGCTTCTGTTACAGTGAATCTCCACTCTTTACCTAAAATAATTACATTTCTTTCTCATGGATGTGTGTGTGTGTGTGTGTGTGTGTGTGTGTGTGTGTGTGTGTTCCATATACATTAAAAACAAGATTAAAATAAGGTTTTTCAAGTGACAATGACAGTGGCAGCTGTGCTGATAAAAAGCCCCTCTTCCTCTCCTGTGTCAGGATTAAGTCACAGGGGCTCTTCACTGCCTCCAGGCTGTAATTCTGAACGACATGAGCTCAGAGGGGCATCTTAACATTTTCTCTGAGCTTGTGGAAGCACTTTATTTCCCTCAGAAGACACTTTCCATCACCAGGGGCCTCAGACAGGGAGGCTCCCCCCACTCCATTTGCTGTATCCCCCTCGTATTGAGCCACGAAAGGCTTGTATTGACATGCGTATTGTCTAAATATGCCCTATGTGTGAGCATTTCATTTGTGCCTTATGTCCCACAGCTTCCTGCCTCCCTTCGAAGATTATATAATCACTTATCTTTTCTATTTTTAAAGCAGATTAATTTGATTTAGTAGAGAGGAGACAAGGGAGAAAAGAAAGGAATAATGGGAGAAAGCCAATATTATTTCTTTCAAAGCAGTTTGGTTTAGAGTCATTTTAATAGGTCTGAAAAATTAGAATTGGAAAAAGAAAATCAATTGTGATGCTATATTCTAGTTTGGAAGGGAACATAAATCCACCCTGGCACTGACTTCCTAGTGCTAGATAATGAGGACTGCTTTGTTCTCACGTGGGAGAGCCATGGGACTCATCGGATTCTTAAATCTATTATTATTATTAACAATGTCATGAACACCAAGAATTCTCTTAGGAATACAAGATGTTTACAGGACACATCCATCATGGGAAAAAAGGGGAAGCAGCACGTGTACTCTCCTGCGGTTGCAGGAAAGGCCAGCGTCCTAGCAATGGGCATCGGCACGGGACTTTGCCTGTCTTTCTCCCACTTGTTGAACATCAAATTAACTCCCATTATCTCCTTTCTCCATGAATATTTCTGGAGGTTTTTATCCTCAAAAATTGTTCTGAAATAGTAAAATAAATGCAATCTATAGCTTGGATTTTTACACAGTCTAAAGCTTTAGGAAGTTTTTTGGGGTTTAAACAGTTTATTGTTCCTTTTATCTATTTCACTTTGATAATTTCAAAACAAAAACTAGGTTTATGTGACTGAGAATATGGAAAATACGTTTATGGAGGGTGGGGAAAGTTTAAGTGGTCATAGTGGAAGGAATATTCTAAGAGAGAAAAAAAGGAGAAACAAAGACTGAAGAGTAGTACATTGGGCAAAATTACATCCTATGAAGTTGCTCAAAGTGATTCTGAAAAGAAAATGAGAGAAAAAGTGGTAGGGTTATAGGAATAAAAGAAGGAATGCTAGAATTGTCCTCTTGGAATGGACAGAAATGAAAATGGTGAGAAACACATATATAATTTCTAGAGCAATATAACTCTCAGTAAAACAAATAGTTGGTTATGAGAATCAAAGAGGAAAAGAGAGATTGTGTAAAATGCTGTGGGAAACTGAAGTAAGCTTGGAAAGTGTCAAAGAAAAATTGTACTGTACAGTGTTAAATAGGCAAGGAAGACTTAATTTAAAACTATTGCTGTAGGGGAGAGAAACTGGACTGGACTCCACTGAAACAAAAGGTGAGAGAGATTTTAAACCCTGAAGTTAGCTAGTGGAAAAAGTAAGGGAAGGTTGGTCAATGTGATTAGGTCATCTGTGTTTGCTAATTGTTGCTTATGAAGGCAGGTTCCTATCCTGTCACAGAGATGGGAAGATGGGGTGCAACCTTTCTTGATTACATTTCAAAAGGGTGGCTCCAAGGTCCTTGAGAGAGACACTCTTGTGCTGTAGAACTGGCAAAAAGCTGAGAGAAGATTTACATCTCAGAGGGTCAGAGAAAGAATCCACAATTGCAAATTTTCTAAGAAAAGGGGGGTGAAGGGCATATAGTCAGGAAAACAAGGCGTGGTTAAACTGAGGGGAACTTAAGGCTACTGTATTGGTTAAAAAAAAAAGAAAAAAAAAAAAAGAATACCAAATTGGTGAATGCGGAGGATCCTGCAGGCCTGACTTTTATTATATAAAATAGAAATACATTAATCTGCGCCATAAGATTGTTGTATAACTTAAATTTTTTTTTCTATGTATAAAACACTTAGAACACTGCCTGGGCTGTAGCAAGTGCTGAATACATATTAGCTATAAGTGTTTTCAATTAATGAATACTGACGGTGTGCAGACAGATAGATACCAAGGTATAAAAAACAAGGCTTAGTTCCTGTTTTCAAGAAAGCCAAAGAGGAATAACAGCTAGAGAGAGGACAGTTACAATGCAACATTGCAAAGGCAATAATAGAAATATGCATACAGTATTTTTCCAGTAGTCAGTGGAAAATGAACAGGCCTGGAATTTTCCTGAGTGACAGTCACGACTGTTCTTGGCTGTAGAATTATATCATGAGAGAATCATAGGTTTACTGAATAATTTGCAGAAGTTTGAATGCTGAATTCAGTCTTGGATTCCATGGGTCCAACCTGGAATGGTATTTTTTATACCAACATTTGGTTTAATGTCCTCTCTCCATTCCCACAGGGAACATGGTCAAATTTTACCAGGGGAGCTATTAGGACAGAAATAGTAAACCCTTTAGTTCAGTGCAATGTGCCTCAATATTCCAATGAAATGGAAAAAAAGAGGAGATTTTTATTACTATATTGCAAGCAGACCCACAGGCACCCACAATACAAACCCTCTGAACATAAAAATGGTGGAACGTCTAAGGGAATGAGAGAGAGTGGGAAAGGGCATTAGAGTGGACACTCACTGCCACAGTGGTAACACTAATAAATATTCCCTCTGACCAAGCCAATTTCCTAGGACTGGCACTAAAAACATTTCCTGGATAAAGGCCACAACTTTTTCTTCTGGTTTTATGGTAATAACAAGAGAAGCCACTGACTGCTCACGATTTTTGCTGTATTTCTGAATGAATGCAAGTGTGGTCATTCAATTACATTGAATGGGATAGGCTCTTACCTTCTTACCTTCTCTTACGAGCTGCAGAAGGAAGAATGGTGCTCACTAGGAGAACATATGCCCATGGCAAGTCATCTGACACAACTCAATGATGAAAGGACATATGGACCTTCCTGACCCCAGTGTCCTGGAGCTTTAGCAAAGGAGATACATGAATAAAGAGAGCTGGAGTGCTGCATTATCCAAAAGAGACAAAGAAGAAGCTATATTGGTCAAAGATTATGCACAGGAAGCAAAAAGTCCATGTCCTGTACCCCTGACTCCATACTGAATTTCAGTGAGCTCGGAGTCGCCCAAAATTTAGTCCAAGCTATCTCATCAGTAATGGTGTTTTCAACTCATTCCTACCAACATCGTCTTCAATCCCAACTGTCACACTGACTGATGAGCAATACATCACTAACACTCGTATGGCCAAGGGAATGGATTAGCCATACTTGGTTATCTGCATAGGGAAATAATCTTCTTCTTATTATTCCCTTTTTTTTTTTGTTTTCCCTGTGGTCTTTTGGCCTAAATCTTCTTTAACCAAAGAACTTGCCCTTGAATGTCTAATTCCCTTCTGGAAATAGTTTAGACCTTTCCCAGATCAGAGAACTCTTCAGATTAAATGTCAAAATGTTTTCATTTATCTACGCTTTGTATGATTTTGGCTCCATATACTTACCAAATCCAACCAGAGGAAAAATAAAAGCAAAAACAACTTGGAGAATGGAAAGGCAAAGGAACCCATTGAAAGATCTATTTTCCTGAAAATCTATAAGTCTCTGAAGTCTGTGTTTCAGCTTAACTCTTCGCTAACAAATGCTCCCTCTACGTCCAAACCAGTACTGCCAAATCATTGATTGTACAGTGTTGAGCAAACCTTCAGCTGTAAAAGGAGGCTCTAAAGAATATCTTTGAAGAGAAAGTAAAGGGCAGGGTTTTTCTTACCCTTGCCAGAATATTCAACTCTTGCATTTTCCTTACATCGAAAGCCAAACCTGCAAGCTTACTCTGATGCACCGTTAGATACAGAGATACAGTATAAAAGGGTACCTATGTGTGCAAAATGCCATTTTCAAGGACCTGTGTGACATTAGTTTTACAATTCATAAGCCTGTAGGCTATACACACCAAGAATAAAGTTATCTTCCCCCACTTGTCTTTTCTTTAATGTATGCTAGTGTACATGGACATATATTTACACAATATCTCTCTCTCTCCATATCTCTCTCTCTCTCTCTCTCTCTCTCTCTCTCTCTCTCTCTCCCTCTCTCTCTCTCCAGGGCTAATGCAGCCTTTGGAATACAGAAGACAAACATGCTAGACCTGGTCAAGCAAGGCCAAAAAGCACTTTATCCTAGTTTTCTCTAAGAAGCCATCTTGATCATTTTTGCTTTTCATTAGAGCTGCCACTAAACCCACGAATTCTGTCTTAATATTTAAGCAGGATGGAGTCCAGGTAAACAAGCAAAATAGGAGTGGGGTGCAAAGCAGAACCTCTTCTTTGGGCCTTAAGAATGTTACTCCCAGTGTTTTAGGGGTAATCAAGCTAATTAATTATGTATGCTTTGAAGAGAGAAGTTTTGCTTTATTCAAATAGCTTCTAGTTACTTTTTTTTTTTTCCTTTTCTCAAAATAGGTGTTTGCTGCTTATTCTTGTCAGTGTGTAGAATATTTTCCAGGAATATATTGTGGGTTTCTTGAAGTCAGTATATAATAAATGGCATGATGTAGTTTATCTTTCACATTTGGAACAAATAACAGTATCTATAATTATTTTTATAGTTTTATTTGAAGGGTAGTATTGTATTAATATACTGAATGATTTATACCTGAAATATATGTTTAAAAAGAAAAGTAGCTTTATGTAATGAGATGATCAGTGTGGACTAGTTGCTATGGTAATTTTCATATTGACTGGGCATCATTCACTAAAAGATGTATCTACTAGTTTATCTTTATGTACAGTTTATAATTCAAATAATTTTAGCTTGATCACTGATACAAGCTGTTATTTATTTATTTATTTATTTATTTATTTATTTATTTACTGCAAGCAGAAAGAGAAATATTTCAGGCTGCTGTTTTAACATGGTAAGAAAATGAAAATAAAGGAATAAACTTTTTAATTGATAAGAGGTTGTAAATAAGGATTTATCTCTGATAGGCTAAATAGAAATTTCATGGGGCAGAGCCTGCTGCACAAGCCAAAATTAAACATAACTCATGCAATGTTAGCCCTGTAATTCTCCCTCTAGAAAAATAAAGGGAGTTTTTTACCTTTTAAAAGTTAAAAATTTGGTTTGTCTCCTTGTGTGCTGAAGCTGTTTGTAATAACAGCCTCTGATTATTGTCTCACATGAAAGTTTGAGCTCCCTCCTGCTGGAGTGTATGATGAGTCATAACAACCTCAGCAACTCTGTCTAAAGTAATAAACTGTGGTAGCAAATGTCCGCTAAATTAATTATGTTGAGGAAAAATAATAATAATGCAAGAGATATACACATTAAATCTCCCTTAAAAGTGAAGAGGCATTGAAATCTAACACACAATTATTTTGACAAGTTTCCACAAAGAAATAAATTATTACTAGTTATAGGAAGGGCTAAAATTAATGATAAAGTTGCATTTATCACTGTCTTTCAACACTTTCCATTGTGTAGTATATTTAAGCAAGAACAATGCCAACGTAAAAAAAAAAGTCGTGATATGTTGATGATACAAATAGGATGATTTAGACTATTGTAAACCACATAACTGCTACTTTTCAAGTTAGGCAATGTAACAAATGTGAGATTTGCTGGCATTGATACCCCCTACATTTCCATCTGCCTTGCAAACCATGGCAAAACATCCCCCCCACCCCAATACTTCCATTCTACTCATATGAATAATCTGAGCAAACAAGGCTTGGAACAAAGAACATACTTATTAAAAAGAAAAAAAAAAAGAGCAACTGTTTCCATTGAATATTGTTAATCTTTGCTATATCCTCACAATGATATTATAAGGGTGCGAGCAATCGTTGCTCTAACTCCTGGGATCATTGTCTATATATGAATCATGAGCATTTATGAAAGGTCAATTTAAAATCTCAGTTATTTATTTTGGATTAAATGGTGTTTTATGACAAGGATGCATGTTCAAAATCATTCCAGTACACTGACATTTTTGGTTTGAGTTTGTTGAGAGACTACATAAGATATCTTTATAACCAAGCCATTAGACTAGTAACGGGCTAATTGATTAATTTAATCATACAAATAAATGATCAACTTTGATAGAATTTATCAAGTATTTGGTTAAAACTGCCACATTTTGCCATTTTGCACATTGAAATTATCAGTTTTAATTATCATGAAATATTTGCCCTAAACAAAATTTTAAATAAAGGTGTTTGTTCTCATTCTTGTGATGTGGAAAGTTTGGGTGGCAATTAATAGAAATCACTAAATAACATTTTCATTGCATTACCAACCTGCAATCTTGATCTATAGATTTGAGAAATGAGTTTTGATAATCTAATTGTTTCCCTCCTAGGCCTTTATGCTCCATATTGAACTTGCCAAAGAGAGAAACAGAAGGCATCACATATCAAGAGTCATGTAGCATCTCCAGAAATCCAGTATGTTTTCAAGATGTCCGTCTCCTGAGTACTGAGGTTCTGTCTATTGAAACCCCAATATGGTCACCATTTACCAATGGAAGCATGTGGAAAGCAGTTGTGGTAAGAGGAAGGGCTCTTTTCCTATCTCATCCTTTCTGTATATTTTTGGTTACAGGGAACGACACTTCTTTTTTCTCCTATAATCTTTTCAAACTTTCATCTGTCTCATATCTTCTTAACTTTGAATATGTAAACATCAAAGAATTTCTTCTGAGACAAAAAGTAAACAAAGCTGATGCAAACAAATGCACATTTTCAATGAGTCTCAAAGAATCCTTCTTAAAGTTAGACTGTGATCTCAAAGCCTTTAGTTCTTACCCCACTACGTACCTCAACATAATAACTACACCAATAACATATTTTGGTGGAATGAAAAATGGAAAACTTCAAAAAAGGGCTATAGAAGACTATTTAACTTATGAATGACATTTTGTTTGATTGAACAAATGCTCAATTCACAACAAAATATTATTTTACCTTCTGCAGCAGTTTCTTATGCCTTAAGCTTGTATTTTACAGGTACTTACCTAAAAAGCAAATTTTTTGTTTGTTTTGTGTAAATAAGCTTTTTTTCTTTTTAAAGGTGAGGTGCTGTTATTTAACAGAACTAAATCTAAGAGACAGCAGCAGAGCATGAGGTATTGTAATCCTAGTGACTGATTTGAAACTCAGCTCTACCGCTTACTAGTTTGACAATACTGTAGTACTTCATATTTTCTGCAGGCGTATAATGCAAACAATAGCAATATTTGCTTTAAAAATATGGACAGATTAAAGGCATTGATATGTGCAAAGCACTTAGGACATTGCCTGGCACAGTGAAGATGTTACCTCTTATTAGTACCCAAGTAGCCTGAAGCTGAACCCTTCTCTCGTATCTGTAACTATCTGTAACTCGCCGCTATCTGACTGCTTGACTGCATATAAGGGGACTTCAGAGCTGAACTAAAAGAGAGACAGAACAAACATGACTTTCATTTAAATAATCTAAGGGCAAATTAATCTTACATACTGCCAAGATACACTTAATGATTAGTCCCCAGGCTGATTCATCATCAGTAGTTTGTAGCTAGTTTGTTTCTTACCCTAGAGTAAAGCTGAAGGCACTTCTTTCGTTAACAAACTAGACATTAATTAAGGTAAGCAGGGGACCAGAATGTATAATTGCTATTGTAAAGTATAAAGAACATTAAAAAAACCCACAGTGAACTTTCTAATAAATAAAAATACAATTCTTCCTAAAAAATAAAATAGAAGAGCATCTCTTTTTGAAGAAATGTACTTCAAGTTGTAGTAGAAAAAAAAAATTAGTGAAACTCTATTCTACCATTTTTTTAGCTATATGATGCACAGAATGGAGAAAACTTTAGAGCAGACTTTGGTCAGATTCTTAGAAGTTAAGCAGGATACTAATTCAGATCCACTGAGGCTGGTACTTTGATTTCTCTATAATTGAAAGCATTTCCATTACATTTTTTATGTCACTTCCTGAGTATCCCATTAATGCTGTCCTCTTCTTAATTTTCCTAATTTTTCAATATCAATTCTATGCTCAAATTTTGAGTATTACTATTGATTTCTTCCTTAATCCTCATAATCCAATAAATCACTAGTCATTTTGTTTCAAAGCCGTACTAACTCTAAATAAGTTATTTCTGTACACTCCTACATATTATGGCATTATAGTTTAAAGCTCAACCTCTAGAATTGAGTGTTCTGCATATAAACCTCTATTCTGCCACGTGATCTTAAGTCAGTCCTTCCTTTGTAAAATGAGGATGAAAATATTACGTATCTCAATGAGTAGTTATAAATATTAATGCTATTACACATTATAGCATTATGTGTAATGCTATACTTAGCATGGTATACTTGTGCCCTGCTGTGGAAAGCTTCAACACACGATGGCTATTATTACTATGTTGTTAATATTGTTGTTTACATTGTCATCACTCTGGTAGGTCTCTACTGCTTCTTTTGTTTCACACAGTAGTCTTTCCTCCGTCATTCTCTCTCATCACCAGTCATCCTGTACAATATTGTCAAATTAGTCTTCTGACTCTATACTGCTTGCCCAAATGCCAAATTGTTTGTCTTGGTGCCATACATTCTCCATTCTGTCTCACTCTCTCTAGTCTGTTCTTACTCTAATCTTTCCTACTCTTTTTTGTTTATAAGGAGGGCGGAGCTCACAGTGGCCCATGCAGGGATCTAACCGGCAACCTTGCTATTATTAGCAACATGCTCTAACCTACTGAGCTAACCGGCCACCCCAATGTTACTCTACTCTTATACACTGATATCCTAATTGGAGTATACCTCATTTCATGAATATGCTAGATACCTTCCTGCTTTTGAACTTTGCTTATACCATGCTTTCTGCTTAGGTGCCTTTATTCATTGCAATCAATGATATTTATTAATTCTTTAAATGCTACATCAAACACCACATCTTTTGATAAACTTCTGTAGGTTCCAAGTCACAAGTGATCTTTTGATGGTTTTCTTCAATTGATTGATCTTCTATAACATTTTATGTTTTCCTCAGGTTGCTTATCTTTTTCATGATGTGTCATATACTTCATGGTGTAGTTGGGGTTGTGCTGGCCATGTCTCCATGACTTTACTGTGAACTTCAAAGGGATGGATCCTATATCCTAAACATTTTTGATCACCTAGATCAGTGATTCTTAGAGTGCAGGGCGGAGCCCAGTGGTGACATGAAAGATGGTTTTATGTGGTACATATTAGGGACTTGAACAATATAGTGAGAAATACATTACTTTTTAAAAATCCTTATGGTTACATCCAGAAAGAGCCCCCTGTTTGGTGTTGTTTCAAAAACCTTTCTAATAACTATTTTTTTTTAAATAAAATTTTACAGACTTCATACTTAGAACCTTCAGAAATCAGCCATCTCTAACCAGTACCTTAATAGTTCTGTTTTATTTTCATTGTATACATTTTTCTATTAAGAAACCATACTGACTAAACAACAGTATAGGTAATATGGGGATTTGGGAAAAGTAAGTGAAGGTAGACTAGCAATGATCAAAGTTTGTCACATAGCTCTGTCAGAGTGCTCCACTGCTGGTAGACGCTGAAAAGGTGTTGAGTGATTCTCCCATTTCATATGTGTCAGAAGAGAGTTGTTGCAGAAGGGGGTCACTGATTCTTATCTTTCATTACCAGCATAAATAATCCAATAGTCACCACCACTATTTTTTTCATCAGTTGAAGTTTCTAAACTGGTGTCCAACTCTGTTACTACAGTAACTCTGTTACTACAGTATGCTGGGAATAGTCATCAATTCATGTTAAAATGCTCAGACTCCTTATGTTGTTTGCGCAGAACCTGAGAAAGACTGAATAAATCTTATTTTCTTTTGCAAGGAGTTGACTGTAATGATGGTATTTAACACCAAAAAGAAGGCTGTTATTGCTATGGATTGAATTATGCCCCCCCTCCACAATTCATATGTTGAAGCTCTAAACCTTAATGTGATGGTGTTTGGAGATGGGCCCTTTGGGAGGTAATTAGTTTCAAATTAAGTCATAAGGGTGGACCCTCATGATGGCATTCATGCCCTTATAGGAAGAGACACCCACCAGAAAGTTTGCTCTCCCTCTGCCTTGTGAGCTTACAGAGAAAAGATGACTATCTGCAAACCAGCGAGAGCACCCTCACCAGATCCTAGCCATGCTGGCACCTTGATCTCAGACTTCTAGCTTCCAGAATTTTGAGAAAACAAATTCCTGTTTTCTATGACATTTTCTTATGAGAGTTTGAACAGCCTAGTATAGTTATATAACTGGCACAATCCTATCACAATGGGACCAGAAGACATTTATAGAAGTTTCTAAGAGGAGGAGATATTTCAAAGCTTCTTTGGAAAACATGCTGCTATTATGGCTCCTCTGTCACCACTTCTGGCAACTATATAACCAGCCAGAATGATACCGGCTGCCTCTAAAAGCCTACATAGAGTAAGTCAATCAATGGTCTGAGGATAGGAGGCTAAGAATATTTTCTTATTCCCCCTCAAGAGGTATAACCTCTGAAAAATCTGTGCAAGTATCTAAAACTATGTATAGTACTTAAATTGGGAGAACATTTATATGCCTAAGCACTGACACTACTGCAGAGACCTGAGTAAAAAGGGACCAATGTGAATCCACCTTGTATTTCAAGACATAAATTTATACATCTAAGTGAGTAATAAAGCCTAATAAAAGGTCACTTGAACATGAGTTTTGGTGATGTTCCTAAACATTATCTATTCAAAAACCATCTTACATAAGATGGGGATTGTCTTACTGTTATGTCTTCATCTTTGCTGTCACCTGAATGAGTCAGCCATTGTTCATAATGAAAATACCATGAGTCACATCTTTTTATCACAGCAGATCATGATCTCCAGTGATTGATGTTAAAAGGATGGCTGGGTCCTTCAGCATGTTTTCTTCCTGGCAGTTCCAGCATCTTCCATAGTGTCATTAAGCCACCTACCACCTCATAACTTTTGCTTCTTTGTTAATTTTATTCTATCACTACCTGTTTTATTTAGAAAACATACAGAAATCAACAAAAAGAACAACAACAAAAAATATTTTAATATTGCTGTTGGCCTTGAGATTAAAAGTATTTAGCTAAATTATTTTATTTCTTCATTAATGTCAAATCTTCAACAATTCTACTGTTAATAAATTATTTGAGTAAATGGAAAGAAAATAAATATAGAAGTTAATTTATATATGCTAACAAGAAACCATATTTTTTTTTCCCCACATTGGTATTATAGAAAGAAACAACTTTTTAAAAACATGTGGTTAGCGATCAAATACTACATTTTCAGCTAAAATATATTTTGGGATAATACGTTTAGGGAACAAAGTGAGTCCAAATTCATGTGTTAGCTCTGGATATTATAAATTATTTGTATGTGTGTTATAAGTATTGACTTGATAATACTTATGATTAAGAACACTCATTTACGTCCCAAGCAAAAAGTGAAAAAGATGAGAGGAAGAATGACATCTGCTGCAAAATGCTAAATAAGACATCCTTTGCGTGTAACTCCCCTCAATAACAATTATTTGTCGTCCATCTACAAACAAAAGTGACTTTATGGGAGCTTTGGGATCCTGGTTGGAGATTGTGACGTAATATTGTATACAGCAAACCCTAAAGATTATACCAAAAACTGTTAGGACTAATAAATGAATTCAGTAAAGTTGTAGGATATAATATCAACATATAAAAATCAGTCACATTTCTATAAACTAACAATAAAATATCTGAAAGAGAAATAAAGAAAATAGTCCCATTTACAATAGCATAAAAACAATAAAATACTTAGGAATAAATTTAACCGAGACAGTGAAAGATCTGTACACTGAGAACTACGACTCTGATGAAAGAAATTGAAGAAGACAGAAATAACTGGCAAGATATCCCATGTTCATGGATTGGAAGAATTAATGTTAAAATGTTCATACTAGCCAAAGCCATCTATAGATTCAATGGTCAAAGACTACAAGCTTCCAGTTATGAGTAAATTCTGGAAATCTAATATTCAGCATGGTACTATAGTTACAATACTATATTATATACTTGAAAGTTGCTAAGAGAGTAGATCTTAAATGTTCATACCACAAAAACAAATCGTAATTATATTAGGTGTTGGATGTGTTAATATCCTTATTATGGTAATCATTTCACAATGTATATGTGTATCAAATCATCATGTTATACAACTTAACATACACAGTGTTATATGTCAACTATATCTTAATAAAGTTGGAAAATGGGAATGATTTTTCAAGGTACAGATTAGGTGCAGGGTCTGGGGATTTATCATGCTTGGGACACTGTGAAGTCCCCATTGTGTTTTGCTTTGTCTCCCCATTAAAAAATTTGTTGGAGACTTTCCCCCTACTATCTTGAGATTATATAATGTGACACAAAGGACTAAAATAATAAAACCATATTAAATTATGTTTATTTTTATCATTTATCAAGATTAAGGAGAATAAGTACATACAAAAGCAGCCAAAACTGCTAATCTCAGACGGCAAATGTCAATCAACAGAAAATAATGTCAATATTCAATAAATTACAAATATATTTCTAACTAAAAAATTAAGTCTGATAAAAGTAATGTGATTGGATGAATGCATAACTAGACATCTGCCACTCAGAAGCTAATCTTTGAATTCGCACAGACTTTTGGAAGCATCTCTTTGATGAGTGATGTAATGATGTTAATCAAAGTGGAAACACTGTTTAACAGCAACTACCTCTCTTAAAGACCATAAACACAGCCTAAGGTGGGATATTAGTCAGTAAACAAGAAATGTAAAATCTAAATTATTTATATCTTTTAGCCACAAGAAATGTTTAAGAGCTGGAAATTGGTGTATGAAGCTCTTGTTAGTTGTTTTGTTTTTTTTTCTGTATTGATAGATTTTGAACATCAAGACTATAATTTTATTTAGTAATAGAAAATTGATTTGGCTTAAGTTTCAGGGAAATATCTATTTGCCTCTACTTTTAGAATGCTTAAGCTGCTACACATAGCAACAAGAATGGTGCAAGTATTTTTCAGTGGACAATATTATTCAACTAAAGCAGAAGTGGCAGAAGCATATCACCACAGAAAATTCCCCAAGAAGAGGCTAAATTATGGGGAATCTACAACTAAAATTACATTAGTGTTCTCAAACTGCAGGAAACTTGCTAATAGTTGTGTTCATTAATTTTATCTTCTTTGGTTCATCAATTTTTATGTTTTTGACTGTGAAAATGACACTGTGCTTCCAGCCTGAAGATTATGTCTTCCTTTGCGATGTTTTTTTTTCCATTATCACTACTGGTCCAAATTAGATTAAGCTACATGTGTAGCATCTAAGCAAAACTGAGTAAATAAAGTGTATGTTTTATGAATGAACCAAAAGATTACCAATTAAAAAGAACAAGGCACTAAATATTCTTCTATGGGAAAATGTTGTCCTCTTAATGAGGCCAAGACCAAGGGCAACAAGACTTATATTTGATAGCAATCACATTCAGATTAAATGACATTGTGTGAAGATGAAACCATAATATGATCACATTTTATGCACCAAGAGATAAGGTTAAGGCAGGTTAGACAAATCATTAGTTAAGAGCATATTTTGCTCAAGATGGAGATCTTTTGGGCACACAATATCATTTTCATGTCCTTTTCAAGCCTGTATCTGTCTATGGAGGAAAAATGGATATCTCCCCCATAAGACAGAAATAGGCTGTGGATATGCAGCTATGTCCAATCAGCAGCGATATGCATAGTAATATGTGGCACAGCTTGTGTAATGAAGTTCCCAGCGTGCAGTCTGGAAAGGTATCCTCCAGTGTGTAGGGTGATTTATTTCCTCTGTCAAGAGGCAGGACAGCCAGGACTTGTCCTTCCCTATTCTACCTGCAAAAATACTCTGTCATCTTGGGAAGTGGTAATGGTTTCTGGGAGGGTTGTACAGGGGCATTGTTTTGAATCCTTCATTTAGCTGGGCTATTTCCCATTCTGTTAAATTCTGTGACTGGAACATTAATGGGGATTTCTTCAAAAACAAAGCAATCTCTAGGGAGAAGGACTATCAAATCCCACTATTGCCTTGAAAGCAGTATTTAGAATGATGACTACAAACACTTTTGCTGTGGAAAATGTATATAGAAAATGAGAAGGAACAGCTTTGTATATAATTTAACAACTTTCTCTGTAGTCAGGGTGAAAGAAAAACAATGTCTTTACTCTTTAAAATTATTTAGAATAGCTGTTATTTCTAGAGCTAAAATGTAGCTATTAATATAGTTTTTCTTAGGCATTTATATTCTATTTTGATCTATAATTTTAATTTCCTTTTAATTTTTTTGAATATATGGAAGTTTGTCTTACTACTGCTATTTTCTCCCAAACCAGAATTTTATTTTTATTTTTATTTATTTTTTATGTCTAATATTTTAATTTTTTATACAGAGAATATATTCATGTATTCGTTATATAATTAAAATTTAATTTTAAAATGAATACATCTGCACACAAAATAGCTTCCCATACATACATCATTATGATATAAGGAATTTGAATTAAGTAAATGAGGAGATAGGATGAGTTTATAGAAATTATTTAGAATAACTTTGTGTTAAGTGCAAGACGTATATTTTTTGTTTTGTTTTGTTTGTTTGTTTATGACTGATGGTCTCTTTCAAAATATTTTTTATTAAAAATATAGCTAACTTACAATATTACATTAGTTTCAGACGTACACAATAGTTACTCAACATTTATATGAAGTGATCATCATGATAAGTCCAGCAACCATCTAACACTGTACGATGCTAGCGCAATATTATTGACTATATTACCTATGCTGTACATTACATCCCCATGGCTTATTTGTTTAATACCTGGAGATTTGGACCACTTATTCCCCTTCATCTTTTCCCCTCATTTTTTAATTTTTCAATTACAGTTGGCATTCAGTATTATTTTGTATTAATTTCATGTGTACAGCATAGTACTTAGACACTTATAATTTTAGAAGCGATCTCCCCTGACTAGACTAGCACCTAGCTGGTGCTATACATAGTTATTGCCATATCATTAACTATACTCCATCTGCTTTGTTTTACATCCCCATGACTATTTTATAGCTACCAATTTGTATTCTTAATCCTTTCACCTTTTAAACCCTGTCCCCCAACCCCCGCCCTTCTATCCCCCTGACAAATCTAGTACCCACATAATATCGTGCATAGTTATTACAATATTATTGACTATATTCCTTATGTTATACCCTACATCCCCATGACTACTGTGTAACAACCAATCTGTACTTCTTAATCCCTTCACCTTTTTCACCCCACTGACTTCTCTCCCATCTGGCAACCATAAAAATATTCTCTATATCTATGAGTTTGTTTCTGTTGTGTTTGTTTGTTTATTTTGTTCTTTAGATTCCACATATAAGTGAAATTACATTGCATCTCTCTTTCACTGTCTGGCATACTCCACTCAGAGCAATACTCTGAAGGTCCATCCAAGCTGCCACAGATGTCAAGAACCCATTCTCTTCCATGGCCAAGCAATATTCCATTGTACATATGTACCACCTCCTCTTTAGTCATTCATGCATCAGTGGACACCCAGGATACCTCCACATCTTGGCCATTGTAAACAGTGCTGCAATGAACATATGGATGCACACATCCCCTCGAAGGAGCATTTTGGGTTTCTTCAGATAGATATCCAGAAGTGGGATCACTGGGTTCTTCTTTGTCTCTTGTTATAACCTTTGTTTTAAAGTCTATTTTGTGGTAGACTTTTTTTTGACACCCTCTGGTATAACTACAGAGGGTGCCAAAAAAAAATGTGTACACATTTTAAAAGAGGAAAACTGTGTTAAAATTATAATACTCAATATAACCAATAAAAAAAATGAATGCAAGTAATGTTTGACTTCTGCAATTACAAGAGGTGCTCAAAGTGGTTACCATCAGCATCCAGACACTTCTGATTATGGCAAACTACTGCTTGAGCAACGTTGACCAAAGTGTCCACTTGTATATATTTTTTTGGCACCCCTAGTATTGCTACACCAACTTCCTCCTCTCCCCCATTTTCATGAAATATCTTTTTCCATCCCTTTTCTTTCATTCTGTGTGTTTCTGAAGTAAGTCTCTTATAGGCATCATATTAAGGGTTTTGTTTTCTTATCTATTCATCTGCCCTATGTGTTTTGATTGGAGCGTTTAATCCATTTACATTGAAATTAATTGTTGATAGATATGTAGTTATTGCCATTTTATTGTTGATAGTTTTACTTTTTTTTTTTTTTTCATTAAAAAAGTCCCTCTGACATTCCTTGTAATACTGGTTTGGTGGTGATGAATTCGTTTAGCTTTTTCTTGTCCGGGAAGTTTTTTATCTTTCCTTCGATTTTAACTGATAGCTTTGCTGGGTAGAGTAATCTTGGTTGTGGGTCCTTGCTTTTCAACACTTTGAATATTTCATTCAAATCTGTCTGGCCTGCGAAGTTTCTGTTGAGAAATCAGCTGGCAATATTATGGGAGCTCTCTTATAAGTTACCAGTTGCCTTTCTCTTGCTGCTTTTAGAATCCTCTCCTTTTCTTTAACCTTTGGTATTTTAACTATAATGTATCTTGGTGTGGGCCTGTTTGGGTTAATCTTGTTTGACCTGGACTTGTATGTCTATTTCTTCACCAGTTAGGGAATTTTTCAGTCATTATTTCTACAAATAAGTTCTCCACTAATTGCTTTCTCTCTTCTCCCTCTGTTACCACTGTGATGTAAACGTTGGTATGCTTGATGTTGTCCCAGAGGTCTAGTAAACTATTCTATTTTTTTTTATTTTTTATTTTTTATTTTTACGGTTCCGATTGGGTGTTTTCTGCTACCTTGTCTTCCAAATAACTGATTCAATCCTCTGCTTAATCTAGCCTGCTGGTGATTCCTTCTAGTGTACTCTTCATTTCAGTTATTGTATTCTTCACTCTATTTATTTTTTATGGTTTCTATGTCCTTTTTTGTGCTTGCTATCTCTTATTTGACATTCTCACTAAGTTCCCTGAACATTCTTATAACCAATGTTTTGAGCTCTGTCTCTGGTAGTTTGCTTGCCTCCATTTTGTTTGGTTCTTTTTCTAGAATTTTCTCCTGTTCTTTCATTTAGGAAATTTTTTTTGTTTCCTCATTTTGGCTGCCTCTCTGTGTTTGTTTTTATGTGTTAGGTAGATCTACTATGTTTCCCAGTCTTGTCTGGTGGCCTTATGGAGTAGGTGCCCTGTGGGGCTCTGGTACAGTCTCTCTAGACACCTGTGCTGTGTGCTCCAGGAGTGTCCCTTGTGTAGGCATGGGTTCCTTCCTGTTACAGTGGAACCACGATTGCTTTTGTCATGTCTGTGGGTGAAATTGACCTTCATCCTGACTGGCTACTGGCTGTGGGGTTTGGCCACATCCACAGCTTATGGGCTGCTGTGCAGGGTACTTACCCCACTGAGTGGGATTTGCCCCAGTGGGCTCTGGTGCCTGTTCAGACCACCCTTTGTGTGTATGTGCTTGTGGGGCAAATTGGGTGATGCTCTGCTGTAGTCTGAAGCCAACCTCCAAGTATTTATTTCTGGGGCCTCATGGAAGGGGCTCTTGTGCAGGCCCCAGTCACCCACTGCCTGTGACTGGCTGGGGATTAGCTGGTAGGAGCTACAAAGTGATCCACAGTTGTTCTCTGCCTGTGCTAAACCTGAAAGTGTGTGAGAGGCCACACTGTGACCCAACGATGGCTGCTTACTGGGCGTGGAGTAGCTGGGCAAAACAACCAGAACTCTTTGCAGGCCTGATGCCATCTGCCAATTTCCTTTAGGTTCAGTCACTGATAAAGCCTCATGCAGTACAAAAGTTGGGTGAAACAGAATCTTAGGAGTCACTAGAGTGAAGAGTTGTGGTCACCAAGTTAATGTAGATTCTGGTTTGGTGCCAGTGCTGAGCTTGGAGCTACTCAGCAAATGTCTCAGAGCACACCAAGGCCAGTTGCTGCCCCACTGGAGCCTGCAGACATGGCTAGTTTTCCAAGAAAGAGTGCTATGTGTGTCGGGCTGGCTTATCATGAGCAAGTACCTCAGGAATTGGGGGAGTTTGGTGGGTTGGGGTCAAAGCAGAGCTCACCAGACCAATTCAGATTCAGATTTGGCCTGTGAGGGAGAGCTCAACACAGGAAAGATGGTGATCACCTGATGGCTGCACTGGAGAAGGCCCATTCATAGGGAAAATGGTGACTGTCTCTTCAGTCCTTACTGCAAAGCCACACAACTCAGTGTCTCTCCATATGTCTCCGACTCCCCCTGAGTCACTGTCCCTCTGCTGGAGCCCAGGGTGAGTGCCTGTGAGTGAGTGAGTCTGTGTGCCGCCCCTTTAAGAGGATGTCTGGGTTTCCCATAGCCTTCTGTCCTACCCACATGGTCAGAATATCCACCTTTTTTTCACAACCAGATGTTATGGGAGCTCCTCTTCCTGGAACAAGCAGTTCAGGCTGGGGAGGCTGGTGTGGGTCTGGCATCTCTTGCTCCTCAGAGGGACCTCTATGGCCAAGATATTCTTCCTGATTCTCAACCGATACACATGGGTGTGGGACCAGCCTGTTCAGCATCTCTGCCCCTCCTACCAGACTTGATGTGGCTTCTTTATATTCTTAGTTGAGAAACTTCTGTTCAACCAGACTTCAGATGGTACTCCAGGTCAATTGTTCTATAATTTAGTTTTAATTTTAATGTGTTCACAGAAGAAGGCAAGCACAGTGTTTATCTACTCTCCACTTTCTTGGATCTCTCCAGAATTTTATTTTTAAATAAATAAAACTAAATAAGTAAACTGAAATTAAAGAATTTAATCCAAATAATTCTTCATGTTTACATTTATTACCTCTAATTGTAATAATTATTAAATAATAAAACATTCAATTTTTTAAAAGATTAGAAAATTAAGAGAATAAAATTGAACAGGAAATTTGGTATCTGTTACCACATTTTTTGATATGAAGTGTTTTTATATGTGCTTTACATTAGGTGTTTCCTCACAGAATTTATCATTTAGAAAACCATCATTATTTGGTGTTAGAAAATATATCTTACATTCTGTAGCTCTAGCATTTCAAAAGGTATATTTTGAAGTGTTTTTAAGAATTTTATTTGGGGAATTTGCAAGTGAAAATATGGTTTGATCTGTAGATAGATAAAATACACTGATGAAGGCTAATAAGATAGAAAATAATTGTTTTTCCAGAGAAAGAAAAGGAGAATACAGAAATTGTCTTCATGTTCAAATCAACTACTTCTGATGAAAATTTTATTTGAGGCTTAATTCTAATAAATTTATCTTAGAGAAGTATGGAAGTTATTTGACCAAATCCATTGAAGAAGCACAGTGTCACAGGGAAGATCTTAGATGCCATGTGTTTAGGTTCAGACTCAGTTGGATCAAGAGTTCCACCAGTTACTAGTAGTATGCCGGTATACAGGTTGCTTTAAAAAGCATCAGATTTCCTATCTGTAACACAGGAATGATAATTTGTTGGTTGTTGTAGTCCATAAGGTTTTACAAAGTTAAATGAATTAATTCTGAAAAGTTTTTGGCACAGCAACTGGCATTTAGTGAGTATGTATGAAACTCATACTACATTCAATAAGCGTATCTATGCCACTTTAAATTCTGCTACACAATATTTGCCACTCTGCCACTTTGGCCACTAGAGTGTTTTGTTTTCTATGAGTTCAGATTCTAGTCCCTAATTTCTACAGAGCTATTGTGGGGATCACTTTGATATTTCTGCAGTGTTTTCATGTTTTGTTTTGTTTTTCAGGAATTTTAGATAAGAAGTATCTTATTTTCTCTTCAACAATGACTAATTACTGACCATGGAGGGCTTGGTAAGAAACTATTTTAAAGATTAAATCATCTTCTTCCATCGGACAGTTCTAGCCGTTGTCTTTGAATTACCATTTCTTCTGTATTTATTTTAATTGTATTTTAATTGAAAACTATGTTAATAATCTCTGAATCAGGCTTTCTAAAAAATTTGTCACTGCTGTAAGTTGAATATTAGACTCACATTTTTTCTCTAAATTAGTGACCTTAGGAAAAATCAATTTCTGTGACTGAGCAGATTCAAGTTGGAGTCAAATTATTTTATTATGGTGACCAGAGATATTAAGACTTTGCATTAATAGCAAAGACAGTGTTGAGATCACAATTAGATCAAAATTAGGTTGTATGATACAAAACAAGATGCAAAATATTAATCAAGCTCTCATGTCAAAATCAGAGACCTGGGAGGACAGAGTTAAGCTGCTACCTAGATCAGGAAAATCAAGGGTCACAATCTAGGAGACAAGAGAAAATACTATTGGTCAGAATCTCACCAGTGAGTATAGCCAGCGAAAGGAAACTCTTGGAAAAATTTTTTAAGTTCCCTGACCCTTAGCATTCTCATCTTCAAATATGGATATAACTTCTTTCCAAGACTTGTGACGATTAAACATACTGCATGGAATGCACATAACAGTTCCTGACATAACTCAATAAATGTCCACTACAAGGGAGGAAAACCATAGGGGTTTGAATATTTCGTTATGACCTTGATTCATAGTTAAGATTTTCTGTTAAAACAGTGTGCCTCAAACACCAAAGTGTTCTGCTTGGCACAGGCTAGCATGACCCTCCATGTCTCCGTGGGTCCACAGAAACCAAACATCAATGTTTGTTTACATGAATGAATTAAAAGTTTAAAAAAATGGGATATACATACATATCTAATACATATACGTATATATAATGAATAGGTGCGCTGTATTTTTATTTCTAAAGTTAGATCTATAATGTTGTGGATTCGTTAGAAAAAAATTGTTTCTTAGGTTATAATTTCAAATAGATAAGTTTTTAGGAAACTCCAAAATGGTGAATATGAGGTCCGACAATTAAGTTCACAAACTCATCCTAGAAAAACTTCTGCATACCTCATTGTTGAATATCACTATGGTCACCTTCGAAGTACTCCCCTTGGGAAGCTATGCACTGATGCCAGTGCCTAGTCCACCCTTCAAAACAATTTTGAAACTCTTTTTCTGGAATGGCCGTCAGAGCTGTCATCATATTACCCTTGATGTCCTGAATGTCATCAAAATATCTTTCTTTCAATATTTCCTTTATCTTCAGGTAAAGAAAGAAGTCATTGGAGGCCAGATCAGGTGAGCAGGAAGAGTGTTCCAGTATAATTATTTGTTGACTGGCTAAAAACTCCCTTACAGACAGTGCTGTGTGAGCTGGTGCATTGTTGTGATGCAAGAGTCATGAATTTTGTGAAAAATTTAGGTCATCTAACTTTTTCATGCAGCCTTTTCAGCACTTCCAAATAGTAAACTTGGTTCACCGTTTGGCCAGTTGGTACAAATTCATAATGAATAATCCCTCTGATATCAATAATGGTTAGCAACATTGTCGCAACAAGTTCACGAACTTAATTGTCACAGAATTTGTATTCCTTAACATTATACAGGTTGAATATAACTACATTTTTTGACACTTGGGAGATAGCTGTGAGCTGTGATTAGTTGAAAAGCAAATAAAATTATATAAATGAGTATTGGCTAAGCATCTCAAAAAATATCAGCAATAATACTCCAACTGTTCACTGAATATATAAGTTAAAAAAATCTATTGTGTTTAAATTCATTCAAATCTATTTTTTTCCCTCCAAATAACCACATAACTAGATTGAATATTATCAATATCCTGTAATTTCACTCTTCACTCATCAGGTATTGGTGACGGAAGGGTTAGAGGAAAGGCAGATATAAAGGGGAAAAAGATCACTACTTGTCAGAAATCATCTTTCTGAAACACATCTCGTCATTTTATTCCAGTGCTAAAATTCCTTTAATATCTCCCCATTACCTATATGTAAAATCCAAATTCTTTGTCTGGTAGACCTTGTCTTTCACAACCTTTTCCAATTGTTTGCTTTTACTTCTGCACATAAATACAAAATATTAGTTCAGCTAAGAATTTTTGTCTCTTTTGGTTTTAAGAAAACGTTATATTTCAATTGTAGGCTTACTCAGAGAACTTCTGAAATGGCCGTGCTCTGCTTTGCGTTATGTCATTCTCTGTGCTGAAACGTCCTTTCCCAGATGGATGTTGCCCAGGGAACTTCGGCTTATACTTGGAGTTATATATCAAGTGTGATTTCTTTTGTGAAAATGTTCTTAATTTTTCCCCTGCACAGTTTACCATTTCTTTATACCTTTTGCCTTCATCCTCTTCATCCAATAGTTACTACTTCTGTTACAGCACTTAGTAAAATGGTATTATTCTTATTTGTTTATGTGTTGATGCTCTAATTAACTACTGAGTTGCTTGAAAACGAGGAGTCTGGCTTCTTTGTCTCTTCAAATCCTAGCCTTTTGTCTGGCTTAATACATAAAGGAACTCAAGATGTATCTGTTGAATACAGGAATTAGAGAATGCTCCTGAGAGAGAATTCTGTGGTGCACCCCGTCTTATATTCTGCCCGGAATGTGACCCTAGGGATGATAGAGCATAGTAGACTCTAATATCTTTTAAGGGATTTTAAGTTTCTTGAACTTAAGATCTCAGAAATTTTCAGTAATGTTAGCATAACACAAATATGGGGATACAGTTTTAATAGTGATAATGATATTTGTTTTCATTTAAAGTTTTAAATTGATAACTATTATTTAAATATTTTCTGCCTCTGAAATGAAGTAGTCTGAGCAGATCCTAGAGTGTATCAACTAAGTGACGAGTGGTATCATAACACAGTCATTCAATTTGTTAATCACCAAAATCCCTGGAAACTATGATGGCTGACCATTATACAATTCCAGATTTTTATTCCTAGTCACATACTATTTCTGTTTTTACCAATAATGTAATGTTGATAAAAGACAGAAAACATAAATGAACAAAGATGAATATGGGGAAAATAAATCTATAAAATTATCTAAAGATGGTTCTTCAGTTGCTTTCATATGATCACAACCCTAAATTGTTTTTATCTTAATCAGAATCAAGATGTCTGTAGTCCTGCAAAAGCCAATGTCAAAAGAAAAATACATAGTGATAAATATGTCTGATTTGTATTTTTAGGTAATGAGATCAGGATTCTCTATATGGATTATGTGTCATTTGTGGGCATGGGTTTACACATTGCCTAAGCTCTTTTTAAGTCAGAATTTAGAGGGAAAAGAACACAAAAATTATATTTTTAAAAGTTTTTAAGGAAAAAATATGAAAATTCAAAATATTACTTCAGCTAATTCTTTTTTCTGTTTTGATTTTTTAAATGTTATATTTCAATCTACATGCTAGCAGGCTGCCAATTCAAATGTGATGTCATTTTATAAATTTGTTTAAAAATCAGACTTTTTCATAACAAAACTAAGTTAAAGTAAATTAAATACTATGAATAACTTAAGTGGGAAAGGTCAAGTTTTGTCTTTACATACTATAAAATTTGCCAGAATATTAAAATCAATTTTATAATACAATCTTTTCTAACATGCTAATACAAATTTGTTAAAAATCTACTTAAAACAGTATTTTTGTCACATTCCATATATACATCAAAGTATAAAGAGATTTTAAAAAATAATAAGAGGTTGTCTCAAAATTATGTGCTTCTGGGAAAGGAATTTATGAGTTAAAAACTTGGAAAACAACCATGTAGTTGAGTATCAAATTTGAGGATGCCTTTGGAGTGTATGCAAAAGTATTCCATTGACTTCCACTCCAAAGGCCACAATGTGTTTGTGGTCTTCTAACTATAGAAGCTTTTTAATTAGATTATAAAAGAGAAGTCATAATTGCATGCTCTCAAAGTCTCTATTAAAATTTTGAATAATGCACAATGAAGCCATATTGCATAACAGATGCAGTCAAATTTGCTGATGATTCACTCAGGAGACTGCTTTGGGAAGATTTACACCTCAATCGAATCTGAATTTCTATCTGTCTATCTATCTATCATCTATCTGTCTATCTATTTATCCACATACATGCCTATATGTTCTCATAAGCCAGACGAACGGGACATTTGCAGTTGTTCACCACATCTGAGCTACTTATTTTTGGTAAGGCTTAGAGTCAGGGATGTAATGAGGATACAGTTCATTGATATGGAATATGTATGCCACGCCACTGGAAGGCTCCTATTTTGTGACTTTCAGTGTTATTTTAATTATGATTTCAGAGTATTCCAATAATAAGGAGCAATTTTAGAAAATGCCTAATCCTTTCTCTTCCCATTATATTTCTTCTCTGTTCTCGAAGTCAGGTCTAGTGCCCTATTGTCCCATCTTTCTCCAGAAAACACATCCTGGGGGACTTGTGCCTTGTTAGCCTTAATCCCTGTTAAATCCAGTAGTCTTTCTTTATCCTTGCTGCCTTCACGGTTTATTAGAAAAGGACTCCATTTTCATTTCTACCTTAAGGAAACCATAGTTTCTGCATTTCAGGAGAGGCTGGCTTACTCTGTTACCGAGCCAGGAAATAGCAGAAGTGAAACTTGAGGTAGAAAGAGGGTCTCTGGGACAGTTATATAAGATGACACTATATTGCTCAACTCAATACTGGCTACATTACTTTCAAAAATGTTTTGACCTTCTATTTTTCTTCTTTAGTTTTTACTAGACAGTCAAGTATTTTGGTAGATTTCAATGCATTTTCAATCTGGGACCCAAGTGGCTATATTACATTTATTTGTTTGTTTGTTTGTTTGTTTTAGCCCATAATGAAGTGCAGTCCTTACAGAAACTAAACCAAACCAAATCACAACTGTATCAGACTTACCTGATATTTCAGAAATTTTCTAAAATTCAAGTGGCTGTTTGGCAGAAACAAAATAAAAGAAACAAAAATGTGACTGAATCTCCATCTAAATTATGTTTGATTTAAATCATTGCTTGAATGGTTCTTATTTCTCAAAGTTAGTTCTCTTGTGCCGAAATGACAGACCAAACCTTTCACTAACAGCAAGTGTTTCAATGGGAGAATTTCTATTTTCTTACAGCCAGAATTCAATGCAGTCTGATCACCAAAGCAAGGTAATACCACCCCAGCATGCATGTGATTTAAATACACAAGACTTGCAGTTAAAGAACGTTTATTATCCTCTTAGTTGCCCTTAAGTTAAAAAAAAAAAAAAAAAAAGAGTCCCTAAATTCATTCTTTGAGATTCTGCAGGAATAGAATAATAGAAAATTAAGATGATTCCTCTGACTGTGGACGTTAGTCCTGGAGAGTTACATGAGGATGTAATATA
Source organism: Rhinolophus ferrumequinum (assembly GCF_004115265.2). Taxonomy (NCBI): domain Eukaryota; kingdom Metazoa; phylum Chordata; class Mammalia; order Chiroptera; family Rhinolophidae; genus Rhinolophus; species Rhinolophus ferrumequinum. Next base: position 58,581,547 of record NC_046290.1, on the reverse strand, counting down.
TTGACTCCTTTCTCTTCCTTTTTTTTTTTTTTTTTTTTTTTTTGCTCCTGTACAAGAAGAGCCCAAAAGCAAAATCTGTGGGAAATAGCTAAGTGTTCATCTGTTAGCATTTTACCACTCAGGTACTACTAATACAAATTCAAAAAATGCTAATAAAGTCTGAAATTTCCCAGTAGGGGAGTAATGGAACACTTTTAAAAAAGGCACTTTCAGTTAATGACTAAGGCATTTTTTGCTAACAGCAATTTTGGCTTCTTATCCCAGGTGGAGAAAAATGCATTAAACAGGAGATTAAAATGTCCTTTCAACTGCTTGGTAATGCCAGCTGCTGCTGCAGGCTAAGGCATCCATGAAGTGGCATTTAAGTTGAGGGTGGTTGTGCTCTACGGATGGAGCAAGTATGAAAATCCCACTGGATGGCGGGCGGGGGGTGGGGGGTGATCTCTTTAAATATGCTGTATATGCACAAATAGCAAGTGTAGGAGCTGAGCTAGGATGGTAAACTGTACAATCTGTTCATTGCATTTTGGTTGCTAATTAAGAGGTGACATACAGTATGAATACACAGAACCTGTTGAAATTCTGTCAGACTCTGTCTTTGCTTTCACATGTTTGAATGCTATTTAATAAGGTGTCTTAATTGAAAGCAGAGAAATATACAAAAGTAGAGGACAAATATGTTGGATTTAGGTTCTGCGACAATGTATGTGTATATTCATGATTTCTAACCCCTCGGTGAATCTCTTTGAGGCAGCTACTTTACTTCATAAGCACAATATGCAAATTCCGTGATTTTCTTCTTGCTGTGGGGGATAGAACTGGAGTGGAAAGTTGGAAACAGAACTTGCGAACACAAATGTGAACTTAACAGTGACTCTGACATAAAGGAAAAATGGTTTCTCTTGCCAAGAAATACCATTTTTATGAGGAGTGTTTAAGCAAAGAAGATGGAAAAAAAGGGAGGGCACTGTTACTTTTAACAATGTATTGTATGTGTATATTTTTATAGCTAAATGCATATTTTCTCTTAGCCTTTTCCTTAGTGTGTGAAACCAGATTAATACCAAACTTTATTTTCTGCAAATTGGCTTTCTAGAATAAACAAAATGAAAACAAGAAAAAGATATTGCAAGGGCCAAAGTGAAACTGAAAATGCTAGAAGCAGAAACACCCTGAAATTTAGCATAAGGATAAGAGTCCCCAAAATTGAAAATTGTATCTCTATGCTTTAGTTTCCCCTTTTGTATAATAGGGTTAATGAGTTAAAAGATTTGAAGTACCCTAAATTTGTCTGGCACTTAGCAAGTGCTCAAAATTATTTGTTCCATCTCTTGTGGTTGTTGTTATTTAGTTCTTGGAAGTGTCAGAGTGTCAGTAGACTTAGGAAATCTGATCATAGAAAGTTTTCTGTTTAGAATTCTCATTGACCATGCTTCCATCTTGAGCTACAATTATTTCAATTTGTTTACTTGTGTTAACTAGAGCCTCTTCTACCTCTCCAAATGACAGGTAAAATGTGGCATTATTTAAACAATTACATGTATATACACACTTTAACCATCATTTAGTGATAGTAGCTTAAAAAGGCATGTTTTCAGTTTGAAGCTTCCTTTTCATTTCCATTTGTACTGTTCTCGTCTTCCCAGTCTCCTGGTTCAATAGGACTTTCTCATTTGATGCCCAGATTTGTTAACACTCACCCTCAAATTTCAGCAATATTTAAGCCAAAAAGACATACAAATTACCATGCTTCAGCAGGGAGTTAATCTGGAGCATTTGTCTTCATTTGACATAAAGCATCTGTCTTGTAGACCTACACTGGACTGAATTCACAGTCCACTGAAAATCTATGTTAACAATAGGACATTGGAAACAGCCATCCATTATTACATAAATACCTGAGGGGTAGCTTGAGTAAATAACTTAGGCAAATGTGTTCAAAAATTTTTTTAATTATCATATTCATAGCAATAGGTCCTAATTTGTACCTTAGTAAGCATAAGAGGTTCAGAATTTAGAGACTAGGAAAACTGAATAGTGTTTGTAACTATTTAGGTGAGGTTAGAGACAGGGAGCGTGGGACAGAATAAGGGTAGTGTTTTCTTCTGAGTTTTGATCCAATCTCTGGATCCAGATACCTTTATATAAAGGTACAATATGTTAAAAACTGTATGTTTCCAAATTTCAAATTGTCAGAAATTATGTTGTGATGATTTCATAGTACTATCACTCACTGTCTTTCGTCAATACTGGACATAGAATTCTCAAGAACTACTATTTCTATGGCATTTAAAGGTATAAAGTACTTCCTTTGGGGCTAAAATTAGGATGAGCAAAATGACCCCCCCTTCCACTGCCTCCCCGGCAGCTTTGAAGTACCCTAGCTTCCTAACAATAGAGCAGAGTAGCTGTACAAAAAATGTAGGCCAATATGTTATGAAATTCTTTCACATATTAGTAAAAATGTAAATATTTTTAGGGATTTCAAGCTCCTAATCATTAAGAAAATGAAAACCATACTAATGTCCTCAATTACAAGTCACTTGACAATATTACTTACCGTAAGAATTTAGTTTTCCTTGGTAAACGCCAGTTAAAAACAGCAATTACATGTTCTTACAGATTTCTTGGCTACTCTATTTCTAAAGTTTGTATGACTTGCCCTCTGATTTTATAACTGAAATAATCTCTTTACCCTATAATTACTTGCTATGTAAATACATGTCAATAGATGATTGACTCTGGCCATATCCATTTAATTAAAAGGTCAATGCTGACATATAAATACTTTTTTATTTAACGATAATATTTGTGCCTATAACCACACAGGTAGCTTAGTAGCCAAGACAAATTTATTTTTGCCATGCACACTGAGATACACAATATGAATTTGATGTCACAAGCATGTAACATCAAATTCTCCACATGGCAATTATAAGTGGTAGGCCATTTGTAGATAATAATAACACATAATAAATACACGTAGAAATATTGTGTAAAATGTATAATCATGTATACATTTACTGGATTATTGAATAGATTAGGTAATAATTAGAAAGATAAGAATCACTCCAGAAATTTTCTATTCATTTACCAAAATGTACATAACTATTTGTTCTCATAATTCTTCTCCTTCTCTGCTGGAGCACAGCAGAGAAAATAGGAAGCAGAGATGAATAGGACTTAAAAAAAGTATTCCTCTGTTCCTAGGAGAGTCTGTGGAGGTAGAAGGGTGAAATGGAGCTGAAAGACAGAGGAGATCAGATGGGTTATGTGACAGGAATAAAGAGCAGGCTAATTGAATTTGCAAATGATATGAAATTGGGAGTCGTCAGGAGCAGAGGGGAAGACACACAGTCTGTGAGTGTTAGTAGATGACTTACTTAAGTTTCAGTCAGTTGACATTCTGGAACTTTGAACATTACACTTTGCATACTTTGGCTCTGCTTTGTTCTTTGCCATAGGATTTATTAGTTGCTGTCTTGAAAAGAGCCAATGATTATTCCATCGTCCATTCAACAAATATGTACCCAAAACGTTCCAGCCCTTTCTCACCCCAAGGAAGGACACGGAGATTAAAATAAATATAATCATTATTTGTATAGCTTTCCTGGCTTAAAGACCCACTTGCCCTGGAATGTTTTAGTTAAGTGTAGGACACATGGCAATTTGAGTTATTTGGCTGTTACCTGGCTCTTAATTTGAAAGTTTTACAAAAATCAGTTTAGAATTTAATCTGAAGGTGAATACCATGGACAATTTTGTAGAGCAAAAACACCCTTTAAATAAGCTATATAAAAGGAATGGAAAATAGTGCCATTTTTGGCGGGTTGGTAGCTGGAAACTGCGTCATCTGTGTTACCATTACTTAGGATGGAGAAATACACATACAGTTTACACCTCAAAGGGTTTGGCGTCCTTTGCCATAAATGAAATGTCTCATTCTTACTTTAATTGAATGTGGCTTCATTTTTGAGTGATGCAAGGTGCCTGTCAGTCCTAGAAGGAGGAGCCCCTGCCTTAAAATGGGTCATGAATGAAAGGTGGCAGGAGCATAGGCCTTCACTCTCACTCCCATTAACCTTTTCTTGTTTCAGCTCTTTTCTACACAGTTCTAGTAGCTCTCAAAAAAAAAAAAAAAAATGCTCTGGGAATGAATATAGACCGCATAATATAATATGAAGAAATGTAGGTCATGAAAATTTCAAGCCTAATAGAAATAGTTAATACTCATTTATGCAATGACCTATGTTGTTTAATTTATTTATAACTTCTAAATGTTATAACATTCTTTTAAAACTTATCTCCTGTCAGTTTTCTTACAGTGCCCCAGGGAAAATTTTAAACTTGAGAGTTCCAACATTTCGGATTTATCAAAATGAAAGAATTTCTCAGATTCTCTTTTCACTGGGTTTTCATGGATTTTACATTTGAGAGTTAATATAACGAAGAAAAAAAAAAGAATCTTTCTGTTAAAAAAAAAAAAAAAAAAAAAAAAAAACACCTCTAGGCTAAGACCATATTTGGAGAGCTTCTGCTCCAAAACAATTTTAAGGCTATTTACATAAGAGGAAGAAACTGGAACTTATAATTTAAATTACTTAAATGACAAAGTTTTATAAACTTGATGTTATGATAATGGCTGATAAATATACACATTTTCTAATGAAAATCAGATAAAATCTCATCCAGTTAGAACTTTATCTAGTTTATAGTGAAAAAAGACTTGTTCTAAGGTTTCATTTTCAAAGTGTTCTGCAGACTGTGCACTTTCAACTATTTTTTTAAAGAAAGATGTCTATTCTTAATAACAGTAACTGATAAAATTGGTTAAGAGGAGCAAACCATTTCATAGCCAACTTGCTACTATTGTAGCATTCAGAGTCAAAATAGAAAATATTGTAGAGAGATCATTACTTAGGACAAAGTAATCTTTATATACGGAATCACCTATATGTCTATGGGTTTAATGTATCCCTTTAATAAATTGGTGCATGCCTTAGAGCTATAAATTCTTTCAAGTTCAACAACAGACTTAAGTGCCTTGAAACCTAGAAATTTAGCTAGAGCCTTAAATATGATTAACACTGAGAGTTTAGCATATCATGCTGTCATACTTTCTCACACACCCATATATATGGGTGTCTAAATTACCACTCACTGATTACTATTTAATTAAAGAAGAAAAGTGCAGGTAAATTGCTCCTGTCACCATACAGGCTATGGACATATTCAGTGACTGTCACTCAGCTAAACCAGTCCCAGAGTGATTAGGTAGCTGTAAGCTATACAGAATATATCATTTCTTTCAAAACAAACCAAGACTTTTTTTTGTATGTGGAGGGGATATTATATTTGTTGTGCATCTGTGTGTGTGTATAGTTTTGAGATTGGTTTATTTTGAGACAATAACTTGGTGTGTAAATTACAGTATGCAGCAATTTTAGTCCACCTATATTCAGTGGCATTTACTACTATTTTTTTGCATCCTTCATATGCATATTTATGATGTTTATAAAACATAAACAAGTAGTTTAAGATGTTTAAAAATATAAACTTGAAGTACAGGCTAGCCTTCTAATAATGAAGAACGTGTTTTCTCACTAACATGCTGGTCCATGCTGTTTTCTCATCCTTTGCTCCCACCCATCTCCTCTGCACTTCTGTCTCACTAATGAGTACAATCTTTGCTTTCAAAGCTCATTCTTCCCTTGGACTTAGTCACATGTGTCTCCTGCTCAGAGTCCTCTTCTTTGGAGACCCACACTATGACCCTCCTTCCACGGTCCCCCTCCCAAGCTAGACAGAGTCCATTGGGTAGACTCAGGGCCCAAGCTTGGTTGGAACATCAACTCCTCAATTAGATGACATCACAAGTACTCAGGACTCCAGAATTTCCTGCCCAAATATTCGAGAGATCACTCCCTGGGACTGTACTGGAGGGTTTTCCAAGTCCCTTCTCCAGAGGGCACCACTGTGCTTTTCTAGAGGGGGAGAAGGAGGTGGAGGTTGTGTCAAATGCGCATGAGGATGACGGAAAGAGAAGTGGCGGGTGGCTGCACAGGGGACTCAACTCATGCCTGACCCATAAAAAGGTGTCATTTACCCAGAAAAGTCTTTCCTGACCTCCCTGATAAGGTCTAATGCCTCTATTATTTTTATAGGCCATCAGACCATCATGTGGAAGTTCTTTAGCATTTGTGATTTTACACTTGTTTGGGTGATTGTATACTTGGTGTTCACCTTGCTGTAAATCTGTGGCTTCAATTAAGCCGTAAAATGGGTTTGATTATGCTCACTATTGTATCCGCATGCCAAATACTTCGGCAAATTCATAGTAAATATCTAACCAGTATTTGTAGTGAATGAAGAAGAACTTTCTCACTTTATAACATTCCTCTGAAAACTGAAAGACCAATGTCCTTGTGCTGTATGAGTACAGGAGGCTTGATATATGTTTGGCAGATATTTAGGAAAAGTATATTAGCTAAGGTTTGTCCAGCCAAATTAATAATCAATTTGAGTGAACATCACCTGATTGGCTTATGTGTGCTGTCAATTATTTGTTAGTCGTAAGTATTTTGGTATGCAAAAACTATTTTAATCTGCCTAATTGATATATCAATACATTTAACTGAAAACTCCAGTGCATTTAATTCGCTTTAGGAACATAAGGATTTAGGAGGTCAAAAGGTGATGTAAGCAATCGGAATCTTTTTGTCTCTGAACTCTGTTTTGGTCTTCTACTCTGGCAGGCTCTTTCCCCAACAATTGTCCTAAAATTTCCAGTTTTGACTGTCACAGATGAACCCTGGGTCACATGTGCAACCCTGAACTATAGAAGTCAGGCCATCATAACATAGGAAATTATAAATGAGGGTGAAGTATGTTCCCTAATATGTTATTACTGCGATAAAGATACTGAGCAGGTACCACCACAGATACCCATTCACTGTAACTATCAACAGACTCCACAGAACAGAGATTCTCAGTTCAAGGTGACATGATGTAATGATTTATAGTCAAGTGCTGCTGGCTTATCAATTTATCACACATAGAAAGAGCAGGAGCAATATGCAAACTTGCCTTCTAAGCTTGCTTCCGGAAGGACTCTGCTTCAGAATCTCCAGGCTCTGCTCTCAGAGTGGCCTTTCATCACTTCCTCTGGGGGGATTAGGCGGAAGGGATACTGCTGGCCCCAAGTTCCAGCCCAGTCACTCTCACGGGACGTCTGTTGGCTATTGGCTGAAAACCGGAGTTAAGGAGGAGAATGAGGGTTATATTATAGTAGAGTCTACATATTATAATGCTTTTGTGACCAACAAACCACTTCTGCAGACAATTCCTAAAGACCAAATGCACTTACTGTTATGGAAAACACAGAATCATTTAAATAAGTCTTACCTCCATAGAGAACTACTCTGAAAAGTAAAGCTAATTTTTGGTATGCTTGTTTCGAATTGGGAAGTGATGAAGAGTGTAGGTTTTGGAGTCAGGTTCTCTGATTTCAAATTGAGGCTCTGCCACATACTAGCCTGTGACCTTGGTCAAGTTTCTTAATCTCTCTGTCCTTCATAGTCCACATCTGTTAAATGGGAATATTAATAGATTTGTGATGAAAAGTAAAATGAGTTGATATCAGTAAAGATTTAAACTACAGACTGGCAATAGTAATTATTTAAAAATTGGCATAGCTATTAGAATGCCTTTGTAAACAAAATAGTATATATATGTGTATATATATACATATATATGTATGTATATGTATATTAGTTACTAAATTATTAAAGTAGGTCTCAATATTTTTAGGCATGTCATAAACAACCCATAAGACTTGCTAAAATGACTAATAAAAGCATTAAAATAATTTAATTCTTTAAAAGAATTTTAAAAAAAAAAGTGGTACTGAACTGTACTCAGTGTTATGGGATCTTGTAAGCTAAACATGGAATATGCCCTGCAACGAAAAGCCAGATTTGTACCTTTAGGACACGGACCAACTCTGTGTGTATAAAGGATCAACCACCATTCAGTCCAAACTTTGAAACTCTTGGCCACTGTTAAACAGCAAAGTGGTGAGGGATCAAAGGATGAAAATGTCAGTGCCAATAAGGGTCAGTTCATGGATTTTAAAGTCTGGTATTACTTGTGTAACAATTAATGTTCAGGAGCCAGCCATGAGTACTGACGAGATGACAGCTAAAGAAAACAGAGGAGCTTTCTCATTGTAAATCAACATATTGACCAAGAATACCCATTCATTCTAATATTTATTAATTTTACCACTTATTCATTCATTCATTCATTCATTCAACACATAGTCATTGAATTCTTAAAATAATATACCTGTGCTAAGAATATATCTGTATACATGTCTATATCTATATCTAGGTATAGATATATAGATATCTTCTAATTATGAGGGATCAAAAAAGTCTTTACAGAGATTGTCACTAGGCAGAAAGAGTCATTTCAGTGGGCTAGCAGCCTGAAAAAAATGCAATTAGTTAAAAAAATGCTCAATAATCTTTGAGCATTTGGGGTGGGCAAGTCTTTTATAATAATATCACTGAAGCCAGGGTGTAAAGCATAATAAGATTGACCAAGTGGAGAAACAGAGGGAACACACTGATGGTTGTGAATCCAATAGAAATATTGTAGTAAACAAATATGGCCACAAAGCAGTATCCCTGTATCAACCTTCTGAAATATTCACCTACTGAGCCTAAGTTTGCTCCAAAATCATCTCTTCCAAAATGTTGTCTGCAAAAATGTTCCTAATTTCCTCTGTGTTCTTCTAATAAATTGTATGATCCTAATTAAGATAATTCTCTACTTTTTTGGACAGAAATTGAGACATGTTACTAAAGAATTTATAAATATGCTATATTACTGAATAATATTGCACATATGAGGAACTTTATATAAGTTACACAAGCACTAAAGAATTTCATATTGCAGCTGTTTCTGTGCAATCTGGGTACTAGTCAGGAGAATTACCTTCATTACGCCAGTAACTCCAAAGTCAGTGCACATCGCCATGCTCCTGTTAGCCTGTCCCTACATGTGTCTGTGGAAATCCAATGTGCTTCCAAGGAATTTGTGAATTCCTAGGGGATTTGTATTATCCTACTCCAAGCTTCTGCTCTATGCATTCAGTTTATGGGGAGTCTCACAATCCTCCAGTGCTAATATCATCCGTATTCTGTTATTTTTACACTCACAAATACCACCGTACATTGTCGTCTGTGTTGCAGCCTTTGCTAAAGTTTTTGAGAGATGCTAGAACTTTCATAACGTTTTGTATTAATTCTGAAAAGAATTGTATTTTACAATATAAGATACATAGGGATAAAATAAACAACTTTGTTCCTGGTTTCAATTTTGGAGACACCGTGAAAATTGGTGGACTCTTCAAAATAATATTTAGTGAGTTGTATTGGGAAATTAGCGAGAAAAACTGAGACTAAAAACTAAGTAAAATTTGTTATATCATATTATTTTGGTTGTTATATGATAGTGTATATAATAGCACTGACACAAAATGCTGATTATCACCTATTTTTCCATACGTAAATTCTTCTTTTAGGATTGGTTAGGGAGCAGTATTACCAGATTTCATAATCTACAAAGTGATTTTGTTTCAGATTCATATAATGTTAACATTGTTTCATTGTTTTCTAAATATTGTTGTTGTTTTTTTTGTGTGTGTGTGTTTTGTTTTTTTTCTTGACTCGAATAATCCCACAAATCACTGGTGATGGATGAGAGACCTTTTTAGGGAGTCAGAATTAAACAAAATTGTTTTCTCATCCCATGAATATCAGCCAACTATTGTTTCAATGAGCTTCTAAAGGCAAAAATATATTTTAAAAAGATATTATGGTTCTTTGGGAAAGATAGGAGAAAGTAAAATGGCAGAATTGCCTATTGCTTCATATGTGTAATGCATCCATTATAGATTCTGGTCATCTGTGAATAAGTGCAGATATGGTTCTTTCGTGTAGCTAAACGTCATTACTCGAATTATTTTCTGCTCTGTAAACTGATTTTAAGTTGCAATCTTATAAACTTCTCCTATCAGTCATCATCTATGCTTATTAATGCAAGGGATGTGGCATGTTTGTGTTAAACTGGCACAGCATGAAGCGTGAATTTTATGATATATTTTAAACTCCATGTTCATGAATTGTTTTCTTCTGAGTGGGTGTATCACAGCTATATAAAGATACGTTATGTTTCAAGGTCTGTCTCAATTTGAATATATATATATATATATATTTACAGAGTATAAATAAGAGACAAAATGAGGAAAATTCAATTTGAAGAACTCCATATTTCAAAAGCTTTGAGCATTATTTTAAAAATTAGTTTTGAGGAGAGACTAATCAGTGGAACAAGGATTAAAGAAAACTATACATAGTTCGATTCTAATGAAAAATATTAGTGTGGAGGAAAAATGTGACCAAGTAAGGGAGAAGAAAAACAGCCAAACACTATCAGGTAGATGGTTTTGAGTGGACATTTTGTGTTCCTAAGGATGTCAGTGCTTCTTAAATTTAATGCTGCATGGTAAGTCTGGTTTTAAGTAGACCAGTTGCTAATCAATTAATAACCAAGTGACTAATTTTCTGTTTGAATGGATTAATCTACTACTTCATCAAATTTGATCAAAAACCCCAGAAGTTTAACGTGCTATCTATTTATACTAAATTCTCACTTTTGCTTGTATAAAACGCCATACAGCATAAAATTGGGAGTAGTATATACTATGTAGGTTCAGAAAAGCATATTTGACATACATATATGGCAATTTTTTAATCAAGATATAGAACTGTTCTGTCACCCCCTCAAAAATTACTCATGCCCCTTTGTAGTCAATATTTCTGATTACCATAATCTCTAGCAACCACTGATCTGTCTTATTTTTCTCTAATTTTGCCCTTTCTGACATGTAAAATTAATGGCACCATACAGTATATATACTTTTGAGTCATTGAATATAAACAGTTGATAACCAACAATGCCATTGCATATATCAAGCATACATTCCTTTTTATTGGTGAGCAGGAGTCCCTCTTATGGATGTGCCACAGCGTGTTTAACCTTTCACCAGTTGCAGGTCATTCAGATTGTCTCCAGTTTTGGGCATTATGAATAGAGCCGCTGTAAATATTCACCTAAGAGTTCTTATGTAAACATACATTTTCACATCTCTTGAGGTGAAAGTGTGGATTACTGGGTCATATGGTGAGTGTATACGTACAGCTTTATAAGAAACTGCCAAATTGTTCTGTGAACTATTTGTATAATTTTTCATTCTCATCAGTAATGTATGAGTTCCAGTTGCTCTGCATCACTGCACACAGCACTTGCTATTGTCAGCTTTTTGTTTTGTTTGATCATTCTTATAAGTGTGTAGTGGTCTTTTATATTAGTTTCTATTGCTGCATGACAAATTAGCACAAAGTTAACACCTTAAAGCAATATGAATTTATTATCTCAAAGCTCCTGTGGGTCAGAAGACTAGGTAGGTGCAGGTTAACAGGTCCACGGCTCCACTGCTCAAAGACTCACCAGACTGAAATCGAAGTGTCAGTAGGGCTGCAACTTCCTCTGAGTCTCAGGGTCCTCTTCCAAGCTCGTTCAGATCATTGACAGAGTTCAGTTTTCTGCATTGTGGAACTGAGGACCCTGTTTTCTTGCTGACCGTCGGCCTGAAGTCACACTCAGCTCCTAAGGTCTCCTAGTCACAGGTGCTCTCACAACATAGCACTTGAATTCTTCTTTGAAGCCAACAGCAGCATGTCTCTTTGACTACCTCTGTTTCTGACTACTAAACCTTGTTTTTAGAGCTCATCTAATTAGATCAAGCCCACCAAAATAATCTCCCTTTTGATTAACTCATACTCAACTGATGAGAGATCCTATGTATTTATAAAATCCCTTCATCTTGCCTTATAATGTAACCTAATTATAGGTGTGCTATTCCATTCTAGTTAGAAGTTCCACCCACATTCATGGAGAGCAGCAGGGGTATGCTCACTAGAGTGTCATCTTAGAATTCTTCCTATCATATAGTCATTTTGGGTTTTTTTTAAAAGTCATTTTGGTTTTAATTTGCATTTCCCTATCACTAATTATGTTGAACATCTTTTAATATACTTATTTGCCAACTTTATTTCTTCTTCGGTGAAGTGTCTGTTGAAATACCTTGCCCATGTTTTATTGATCTGTGTTCTTATAATTGAGTTTTGAGAGTTCTTTATACATTCCAGACACAAGTCCATTATCAGATAACTGTTTTATGAATAGATTCTCCCATCTGTGCCTTGTCTTTTCATTTTAATCCTATCTTTTGAAGAGCAAAGTTTTTAATTTTAGTAAAATCCATTTTATCATAATTTTTTCATGCGTGGTTTATGTTTATAGAGTTATATTTAAGAAACAGTTGCCTAACTCACGTTCACAAAGATTTCCTCCTATGTTTTACTGAAAAGTTTTATAGTTTTAGGTTTTACATTTTAGGTTTACGATTCCTTTTTAAATAATTTTGTTTAGGGTGCAAGGTGTAACTTGAGGTTATTTTGGTTATGGGTGTCCAACAGTTCCAGCATCACTTGTTGAAAAGACCACATATTCTCCATAGTCTTTACAACTTTGCCAAAAATCTATTAATCATTTACATATGGGTTTATTTCTGGACTCTCCATTCTTCACAATTGATTTATATTTCTATTCTTTTGCCAATATAATGCTATTTTGATGACTGTCGCTTAAAAATAACTCCTAAAGTCATAATATGAGCTGCCCAACTTTATGTTTCTTTTTATACTTGTGACTTTCCATATTAAGTATGATGTTAGCTGTAAGTTTTATTTATCTACGTGCCCTTTAATAGACTGAGGAAGTTCCCATTCTATTCCTAATTTGCTGAGTTTTTTTTTTTTTTATCATGAATAGATATTGTATTTTGTTAAAAGATGCTTCTGTATTGATTGAGATTATCGTATTTTTTTTCTCTGTTGGTGTGATGGGGTTGCTTTGATTTATCACGATGTATTAACATTTTAATATATTGCTAGATTCAGTTTCTTTGAATATGTTTGCATCTAAGTTCATGAGGGATATTAGATTGTAGGTTTGTTTTTTTGTAATGGCACCATTTGATTTTGGTTTCGGGGTAATGCCAGCCTCATAAAATATGTTGGGAAACATTCCCTTCTCTTCTAGTTTATGGAAAATTTTGCATTGAATTTACATTATTTCCTCCTTAAATGTTTGGTAGAGCTTGCCAGTGAAGCCATCTGTGAATCTACCCAGGGTTTTCTTTATTGAAAGGTTTTTAACTACAAATTCAATTAATTTAGTAGATATGAGATTAGTCAGGTTATCTGTCTTTCTTGACTGAGCTTAGGAGGTTTGTATATTTCGAGGAAGTTGTCCATTCCATCTGTTACCAAAATTTATGGGCATAAAGTTGTTCATAGGATACCCTTATTATTTTAGTATCTGTGGATTGTTTAGTGATATTATGTTTGCTCTCTGTTTTTTATCTGTTAGATAAATCTAACAGATTTATCCTTTTTTTTTTTCAAAGAACCAGCTTTTGGTTTTAATGATTTTATCTATTGCTTTTTATTTTCAAATGTCATTGCTTTATGCCTTTATCTTTATTATTTCTTTCCTTCTGTTTACTTGTATTTTCATTTACTCTTCTTTTTCTGGTTTATTGACATGGGAATTTTGATTTTAGGTTTTGTTTTTTTCTAAAGTTAGCAATTAATACTATAGATTTCTCTTGAAGTACTCAGTTAGCTACATTCCAAGAATTTTGATGTTGTGTTTTTATTTCCATTCAATTTAGAATATTTTAAAAACTCCCTTGATACTTCCTTTTTAGCCCACATGTTATGTAGAAGTATGTTGCTTAATTTTTAAATATGTGATTATTTTTCATATTTACTTTTATTAATTCCTAGTTAAATTTTGTCATGATCAGACAATATGCTTTCTAGGATTTGTCAATAGCATTTAAGCCTAGAAATAGGCATGAGCTTTCTTCTGCTTGGCTATTAGTTTGAAAATGAGAATCTGATCAGAAAGTTGGCTGGGTTACCTTTTGTCATTGCTTTGATTACCTTCAGTATTCCACTGACTTCAGATTTCTTGAACATGATCTTGTTCTTGGGGTGCGACTAGTTCACAAGAGGGTTTTTTCAATGTTTCTCTATCCGAATTAGGCTTTCCCTCTGTGCCTATACCTCAGAGAGGGTCACTTTTCGTGCTCTTGCCCGTACTGCTGTTGTTACTCCATCCTTGTTAACTTAGTGGTGAAAGATGGAGGATTCTTGGCTGTCTTTATACTGTATCAGTCCCTTTGTCCCTGGCAATAGGTTTTGTCAGGTATTCTGCCCATCTCTCAGTGCTAGGAGACCTCTAATGATCTGGAACCCCTATGGCCTCTTGACTGTCCCTCAGGAGTGGAGGAATTCTCCACTTCTCCTTCCCTAGTCACGTTGGGTCTACACCTGAACCCTAAAGTAACAGAGGTTGGCTTTCTCACAACTTTAGGCTCCTGAGAAGGATCTGGAAAGGGTTTATGCCTTCTCTTATAGTGATAGCTCTCTCCACCCTCCCTTGCACTATGAGGTGAACTTTCTACAGTACTCTCTGTTTCCATTCTCTCTCATAGGACCTGGTAGAAATTACTGGGGAAGAGCATATGAGTGGATGTAGATTCCACTCTGTTTTTAGCTCCCAGGGGTTTTATATTCTCATGCTAGCCTACACTTTAGCAATGTGTTAAATGTTTTAGCTCAATTCTCCTTACCTGTCCTATCATCTTCCCCTGCTCTGCTCTCAGTAAGTCAGTATTTGAGACCCATGTTTCCTTGGAAGCTACCGTATTTCTTTAGATTTCAGGTGCAGTGGTTGCCATACAATCTATCAACGTGATAGATGCAAGAAAAGTTATCATTTTGTCTTTTGCTTGTTGGTAGGGTGGGAATAATACTCCTTCCTGCTTTCTACATCCTAAGAAGAAGCCAGATATTAATTAATACATTTTGAAATATTTTATACATATTGACACTAACATTATCCTATATTTGAGATCTCTATTTGAGCCATGGGAAGTGGCTATATTTCTAGTGGTGGGCACTAAGGGTGCCACTATTGTCTACACTTTACAAATTGAAGAAATTGAGCTTTGGGGGTTATCCATCTTCATAAATTCATACGCCTAGTCCTAGCAGAGCTGAACTTTTAACCAGGTCTGAAACGAAAACTTACGTTCTATAGTTTAGAGTCTTACTTACAAAAATGCTCATTCACACCCATACATACCCAGACAGACTATTCATTGGAATAGAAAAGATAGATTTTTAAGATGAATTATCAAAGTATCCACTTTCTCCATGGCAAGAATTGTTCTTAATTCTCTTATCATCAGCATTTATCAGAGTTCTCATTAAATATTTTCTTGTTGTCTTGTAACTGAACGAATCAGTTAAGTTGTTAAACAGGTAAATAAATAAATTGCTTTCAGGAGTTTAAATTAAAAATTCACTAATATTTAAGTATTTCACTGGGTATCGTTGCACATAAAATCCCAATATTTTCATAGTAGAACATGGTGTTTCCTGATAGCCTTTATTTTTATGAAATTCGTGGCATATGTTCAATGAACTTTATTTTCAGGAAAAGTGACATAATCTCAATTAAATAGAAAGATGACTTTGAGAAATTTACAGGAAAGATGACATTGTGATATCAAAAACTCTCAGCTACTTTTTCAACACAACTAATTGCATATGATAGACTAATCCCCTATGCTCATTCACAGTAGTTGAAGGACTACATTCTAGGCATAAACTTAAGAGGGGGAAGAATATAATTCCATAGAGAGAGAGGAGTTGCAAAGGAAGAGAAAGAAAAAAACAAAAGTAATGTATAATATCTGAGCTTTGGAAAGCATCCTGTAGGGGGCGGGGGGGTTCTTTACCTGCTCAGAAATGGATTCAATAAGATCATTTTATGAAAGAACTGGATATGTAATTTTTCCCACACAAAACCAAATATGTTTTTTCTATGCACAGTAGCCCAAGGTGGTTTACTATGTGTGGGTGGTTTCTGACATAAAAATGTAGTCTTTAAGGCTAGGTATGTATTGACAGTTCATATGCACATTTATATGAATATCCAGAGAGCATTCTATAAACATTTGAGATCACTGTGATTATAAACAAACATTTAGTGAATCTACAATGTTTTTAAGCAGCCTTCAGAATAAACAGGAATTATTTTAGAAATCATGCTCTCAATTCTTGCTTTGCCCATTCTGGAGAGAGGTGCTGCTCTAGTACTCTTTGCATTTTTATTTTTGCAGTTTGTATTTTTGCAGTTTGATCTTTCCAGGTTATTTAATGTTCAATTGAAATGAATTTATCCTCAAAGTAGTTTTTCTGTTAGGTTAAAAAAAAAAAAATCCCCGTAGGAATTCTAGAAACAAGCTCCTAATTGTTCTACACAGTAGGGATACAACCAAATCAGAATATTCTTGATAATGGCTTCAAGAAATTCTACAATTCTCTCTTTTGTCTTGTTTTTGTTTTAATAATAGTCTTTCACTCATCTGAAATTGGGGATTTGAAGATACAAGTATCAGAAAAAAAATTAGATGCCTTGATCTTCCAATAAAGTAATATAATAATACTTAGTAAATGATTATATCAAAAAATCTAAACTTTTGAGATGTTTGCTAAGCTAGGTCACACATCAGATGAAACAAGGTTAACTTAAGCCTTTTAATGTGGGCCAATGTAAAATACCCAAGCACAGAACCAGGCAAGATGTTTAAGGATATAAGGATTCAGGAATTATCCAGGTTTTGCGTTACCTTAGGAAAGTCACCACATGTTTTGTTCTCTAGTGCTCCTCTTCCAGTTGACTGACATATAATAAAATATCCACACATAAACATTACTATTTAAAAATATTATGTATTTGAAAATCATATTCCAAATTAGCAACACTTTGTGTAATTCAAATTTTCAGTTTGGGTCTGCTAAGTAAAGAGATTTCTAAATGCTTTTTTTTTTTTTCCAGGTGCTTCAAACAATTAGAAATTGTCCTCCAGAGACTGGATATGCAAGTTGTCTAGAAGTTTGGGAATATTAGCAACATCAAAGCAGGAGGTAATGCTCCAGGGGGCGAAAGAAATTATAATTGCAGTCAGTATCTCATAGGATAATGTCTTTGGAAAGTGGGTAAATCTGCTTCATCAAAGACTATGATTGTCTTTTCTCATGTCCCTTCATGAAAAGATTGTACTCAATAAGGCTGGATATTATTAAAGTTAGTATCTATTGAGTACTTACTAAGTCCCAGAATAGTATTTACTATTCTAAACACTCTCATCGGCTCATATTTTATCTTACTAACAAGCTTAGGAGGAAGTTAATATCATCTATGTATCAAAGATGGAAAAAGTGATGCACAGAAAAGTTAAATTCCCTAAATTTACGTAAGGGGTGGAACCCAGGATAGGGACCTAGTAAAAGGCCTATATTTGAGCCTTTAAACACCTTGAGATCCCAAGTTCAGAAAACAATGTGTTTATAAATGAAAGAAATGAGTTTTGTAATGAATGTGAATTTTATACCATAGTAGATTCATTGCATATAGATATATGTTTAATCTATTTCAATTACATTTTTCAAGTTGATTTTACTTTTAGTGATATTTGTTTTCAGAGCTATAAGCTTAGATACCCCTAATGACTAGTCATGTTTAATCAATATGCAGTTCTTGGCTGAATAGCCATGTGGCTGAAATGTTATTTTTAAATTAATTTTTGACTGATCAAATGAAAATTAAATGTTATATACTATGTTACTCTCTAGAGGAAGTGTTCCACATGTATTTATCAATTTAAAAAATGTCTTATTCAATTATAACTTGTCAACTAGTAAATCTATGAGATTCTGAGAGTGTCAGAAATGTTGTTGGGGTTACATACTTTAATAACTCCAACCAATTTTTAAACCTAATCTCGCCATGAAGCCAGAAAATATACTAAGGACTTTGTGATTAGTTTGATTTGCTGACTATTTGGCCCTCTGAAAGTTTTGAAACCAGTAGGAAATCTCATGGTTCCTTTCTAAGGCCAAACCTCGTTCTGGCATACTACCATTGTTGGGTCATTTCTATGGGAAAATATTTTCTATTGTTCAACGAACTAATTTTAAAACAAATGCTAGTAATACAACTATGAATAAAAGGAGAATATCCCATATTAACTTATACTGCAAAATTTTTCATTAGCTACTACTGTATTAAGTCTTAGGGTATCTTTCTTGAGGTATATTTTTATATTAGGGTGTCTCCTCCTTGAAATCAAGGTTTAAATTTTTTCATTTTCCTCTCTTCCCTTCTTTTCAACCAATATTTATTTAAAGTCTACCTTAGGCCAGGCACTTTGTTATAGAATATTTTACCCAGCCCAGGAATGATTCAGAAATAAAATGTAAATCATTTTTCTGCTTATTTTCCAGGTTCAGTTTTTTCCTACTATCCTGGTACCATACAATCCCAAAGCGTTTACAAATCTCTGGGCATGAAACAAGTAAGTGAACATAGTGTTTGAGATTCCATATTTATGAAATAAAAATAAATTCATTTTATGATATATTTAGTAAATTTAGTTAATGTCAATTGTAAACATAAATATCTTGTCATTTATATAATATTCCTATATTTATTTCCATTATATATATATAGGTATATTTATTTGATTTTCATCAGAGTGCATACATAATTTTATATACCAATTTATCATCTATCATTACTTTGTAAGAATTTGCTGTAGTTTTTTTCACTTCTATTATTCATAAAAAAATACATAAAATTTTATCTACTGAATGTACCATAATTTACTTTTCTTATTATTACACATTTAGTTATCGATTTTTGCTTAGCAAACTGTCCCCAAAAATAGAAGCTTAAAATGCAATTATTTTATTTAATCATGATTTTGTGTGACAGGAATTGAGATAGAATACAGCAAGAACTTCTTCTTTCTGTTGCATAATGTTGGGGGCCTTTGTCGATATTGGTCCAATGGCTAGGCGCTGGCTCAGATGTTGGATGGTCCCCTGGTTCTCTTCCATGTGGACTCTTTACCTAACTAGTTTGGGCTTCCTGACAACGTGGTGGTCTCAAGCACTTCAGATTTCTTACAATGTTGTTGATTTTCTCTGAGAGAATAGGAGAAGCTCCCACACCTCTCAAAGTCTAGGACTGGAACTGGTACAGTGCCACTTCTGCCATATTCTGTAGGTCAAGGTAAATCACTAGGCTAGCCGAAATTCAAGGAGAGAAGAAATAGATTCTACTTCTTGATTGTAAAGTAGCAAGTACTGACACAGAGGGAATGAATTGATGGTGCCTATCATTGCAGACTATCTGCCATGTTGTACAATCCATTTGCCAGCTGTCATCCTTTTCTGCCCTGCTGATTATATTTTGATACCTCCCTAACCTTAATTCCAAATTTAGTCCATTCATCAGATTCCCCAGAAAAAATGAACATATCAAGACTATTTTTTATAGCTTTACTAAAGGTTTGTGGTGACATAAAGAAGTGACCACATCACTAAGCACACAACATTTTATTTATATGAGTCTTATTTTCTCTGCAGAGTAAGTCTTCCCCTACAAGAGAATTCATATACCAACTGGTAAGATGATGATTTATTCCCATGTCATCGAACATGAATATAGCAGCTTCACTGCATGCTTGCTAGAACTTTGTATAGTAGGAGGTTTTGTAAATGTTTCACTCTGAAATATTACAACCACATATGAAAGTAGAAAGAACGGCATAAGGCACACTTTTGTAGCTATCTCTCAGATCTAAAGATTATCAACTCATAGTCAATGTTGTTTTGTCTAAACTCTGCTGAGTTACTAACTACATTTTCCCTACCTCTCTGATTACTTTTAAGCAACTTGGAAAAATTATTGTATAATTTCACCTGTAAATTATTCAGTATGTTAGTACTAGCCTCAAATGAACAGGACTATCCCAAAGTGGACAGTTGCCATATTTGGCCCCACACTAATTAATAATAGTAAAAAGAAATCCTCTAATGCCTGGAGCTGTGAGCAGAAACTTGCCTATTTACTTTGTGTATAGGAATAAGTGGACTGAAATACAGATATATGCAGATTCCTGTCTCGTGGCAAAATATTTGGGTAAAGGAACAAAATTAGAGGAGAAAGTCTAAGGAAGTCTGAGGGAGAGATGGATGGATTAATCTATGGAATGAGTGTAATAGAGGCAGATCTTTGTGTTTCATGTTAATGTGTATATGAGAGCCTCCACGGCAGAGAGACTCTCAGAAACTAGAGGGACATTCTAAAACTAGTACAATGAAGAGTGTGTCCATGATAGCAAGGGCAGAGACTGTTCATGGGCCCAGCAACATGTGCTCCTTCTCAACAAGCCTGACCATGCTACTGCCACTGCTGAAAGCTTGATTTGTTATCACCAGAAATGGATTCTGAGCACTCAATATGGCAGCATTTCTCAGAGGCTAGTTAGGCACTCTGTGGCATTTTTGTTATATTAATCCTGTCCACCCTACATGATCAGTGCTAAATCTTAACAAAATAGATCCTTAGGCTACACTGGAGATTGATATGCTTCCATGTATGAAATGCTGCTACCATTGACACCGTCTCAGGGCTTACCAAGATGTCTCATCTATCAACATGGTACCCTCATAAAGTTGCTTTAGACCAGGGGTGTCCAAACTGCGGCCCGCGGGCCAACTGCGGCCTGCAATCCATTTTTTATTGGCCTGCAGCAAATTCCAAAAATATATTTAGTTTACTTAAATAAACCAGGTGAGGCAATATATACTTCACCTCGAGTGAGTGGCCCGGCTGTTTGTGTATTTTACCGCATATGGCCCTTGGTGAAAAACGTTGGAAAAAGTTTGGACACTCCTACTTTAGACCAAATAACCCATTTTTATGATAGAGGTTATTACAATAGGCCTGAGGACATGATTGTCATTGGTCTTAACATATATTTTTTACTCAGAGCTGCTGACTGAAAAGAACATTGGAAAATGCTTATCTAAGCTACCAGTTTGGGATTTGGACTTTGTCTTCTATGATTTCATATATGTGCTGAACTAATGGACATCATCAGGTGCTATGTCCTCGATAGTAGAATATATGGATATTGGAAAAAAGAGTTGAAGTGTGATTAGCCCCTTTCGTTATCATACCTTATGAAATTTTTAATTCTCATCTCTGTAGTCATGTTCTACCAGAACTGAGATTCTGTTTTCCATGTGTGGGGCAGGAAATTTTTTTGCCAGTGTGTACACTCTGAAACTCTGACTACCACCTGATTAGTTTGAGCTCTGAAAGGCAAATAAAGGATTTTCTGTGTTGGTACAGGTAACTGATGCTGATAGACTCAGGGCTGCTGCTGCTACACAGTGGAGGCAGACATGAACAGTTTCGAACCCAGGGGGTTCCTAAGGGCATCTCTGGATGCTTCTGTGCTCAGTGTCCTGAAATCAGCCACTTCTCCACGGGGAGAAATGGTATTTAGAGCCCAAAATGTAGATGTTAGAGATCCTCACTGCTCCTCACTTGGTTGTGTTTCTATGTTTTTTAGCTGGGAAAATAAAAAGCATGAGTTCCTCTTGATACTTCCAATTGAAATTAAAGATTAGTTGTGTTTTGTTTTTGTTATTATTGTTTCTCTTCCTTCCTTCCTTCCTTCCTTCCTTCCTTCCTTCCTTCCTTCCTTCCTTCCTTCCTTCCTTCTTTCCTTCCTTCCTTCCTTCCTTCCTTCCTTCCTTCCTTCCTTTCTTTCTTTTTTTGGTTAACTTCTATTTTATCTGTATCTCCTTTTTCCTCACTAAAAATCAAAAGTCTAAATGACACTACCTAATTACTTATTTGCTTTATCTCATTATATACTATACACATAACAGTCTCAGAATAACAAAACACCACTAGCATTATAACATGATTACTGACAAATACCGTATGTTTTCACTTATATGTGGAATCTAAAATAGTCAAATTCATAGAAGCAGAGAGTAAAATGGTGGTTGCCAGAGTCAGGGAATCAGGGGAAATAGGGAGGTGATGGTTAAAGAGTACAAAGTTTCAGTTATGTAAGATAAATAAGCTCTGGAAATCTATTATACAGCATAGTACTTATAGCTAACAATGCTGTTTTGTATACTTAAAATTTGCTAAGGGGATATATCTTATGTTGAGTGTTCTTATTACACATAATAAATAATACCAACAATAAAAGGGGAAGGAAAAAACCATTTTGGGAGGTGATGGATGTTTATGGCCTTGATAATGGTGATGGTCTCACATGTGTATACTTGTCCCCAGATTCATCAAGTTATATGTATAAAATATGTACAGCTTTTGCTATGTCAATCATAGCTCTATAAAGTGGTTTTTAAAAATATGTGATTACTAAAAGTGGCTTAAGTTTTTTTTCCCCCCAGTGCTTTTTGTCTTTAAGATATATATTACCAGGGAAGACTTGTCACTGTTTAAAGCCACTTAAAACAATTTATCTCTGTCAGGTTGTGTCATCAATACAATATGCAATTTGGTCCATTTATTTCATTTTGCTTTTGATTTTTAGGTATTATATGTGTTTGTTTCAATTTGACGTTGTTTTATTAATTATCAAAGATTTTCATGAATTCAAAAACCAATAGTTAAAACTAGGTTTATCTTGAATGTTTGTCTTCTACCTCTGCCCCTTTCACTGTGTTGTTGCTCTCTCCATAAGGTAACAACTTTTGTAAGTTTACTCCTCCATTTTTTAAGACAAGCAAATAATATGTATGTTTGTGTATATAAGTGTCTATAGCTATAGAGAGATAGAGAGAGCGAGCTTATATTCTCCATCTCTTTTTTAGATAAATGGTAGAATAGCAGAAGTTTTGCTATACAGATTCAGGGATTCTTTAATTTTTTTTTTTCTTTTTCACTTCAATGAATTGGTTCACACAATTCCATCTTAAGCTAGTACCTATCAGTGGCAACTCATATTCTAAATAAGAGGAAAGGTCTATAAATGTCAAATAAAGGGAGTTTTAGAAGCCATGTTCTTCCTGTTTAATTTAGATCTTATTTTTAGTTTTAAATGTTAAAATAGTCTATTCAAAAAGAGAAAAGCTTTGAGGCCAAGATGAACTCATTATTTTACAAACTAAACTAAAACATCCCACGTATGAAATTAGTAGGTCTTTTCAGAGTGGGGACAGAAAAAGATTACCCCACAGTTTGCTTCAGTATGCACTGTTTCCACAGGTATTTCTTTGAAAACAAGTTATTAGAAAACTCTGAATCATGGTATACACAAATGATAAAGTAGGTTAGAAAATGTTTTGAGCTACTACTGTATTTAAGATATTATATAAAACAGTGTATTTTGAGTTACTACTGTATATACGGTATCATGTAAAACAGTGAATGTATAGGGGAAATACAGGGAATGAAATAATAGTTCTTGCCTTCAAAGAACAGACAGTCCAGTTGAGGAGATAATACACTCAAATAGCATAAAGCCACTTATAATCACATAAGTGAAAGTCAAAATTATGCCATGTATGCTGAGTACAAAATACTTTCATCTTTCCTTATTTTTCCCCAAAGGTTATTTTTTCAGTTGATTGTTTTAATATAAAAGACTTTTTTTTTTAAGGATTGGTATTATAAATAGTAGTGTACAGGAAAGTGCTCCTTAATATATCATACAAACGAAAAAAAATTAATATAAGAAAACTTTACTATAGTGACATTGAAATTAAACAAAATTTTAAAAAGAGCAACAATTTTATATTACTATTACCCTTCTTGAATGTTAGAGGCAAAAGGATTTCCATACAGCCAGAAAGAAAGTGTGTGTAGGGACAAGTACAAGGTGGGAGTTGGTGGCCAGAGGTGGGAAAGGAATAGAATATAGGCTAAGAAGGGTAGAAATTTCTTTGTAATAAGTGACTGGAGAGGCTCATATATGGTCAGCTAGAAAGGTAGACCAGAGAGAGAGGCTTGGAACTCTGATGGATAGTTATGCCCCACCAACCTCTCTACCCCTAGCCCAACTACATAGAAGAGAACATTGTTTTCTGATTTTTGAATTGGATGAAATGGATTGGAGACAGAAGTGTTAAAAGTTCACAGTCTCACTATGAAAGTTGTAAAAACTAAATCACAGCTTTGTTTTTCTTTACTGAGTAAATTTGTCATTTTTCATTAAGATAGAATATGGAAACAAAAGAAATACATATATGTAGGGACTTTGATATAATTCACTTGATCTTAGCCAAAAGGCTGAGAAGTGATTATAATTCAACTGATGATATTCATTAAAATTGATAAATTAGACAATTCTTCACCTCAAAAATAACCACTGTCAACGTGGGTTAGATTTTCTTCTCGGACATTATATGTATGTATGTTTCTATTTTACTGGGATTATATAGTATATAGTTTAAATTCTAGTTGTTTCTTTGTTTTGTTATGGCTAACACAATTATTTCCAATGTTATAAAGTAATATTTGAAAATAATTGTTTTAATGGTATCACAGAATTCGATACGCGATTTTCATTTGTTTTTATTTTTCAGCATTGTATATATTCTTGTAGTAATTACTTTGTATGAACATTTTTTAGGTTGGTGTCTCATAATTTTCTTAAAAAAATTCCTAGGTGCGGAATTATTAAGTCAAAGTTATGAGCAATTTTTTTCCTCCCTTTCTTTCACTTTCCCTTCTTTTCTTTCACCTTCACCTTCTTCCTTCTTTTTTAAGTAAGAAAGATATTTGTTGGGAAAATATTGTACAGTTCACAGAATAAAAGTAAGTCGTAATCCTCGGATCTTGACAGAAAGAAAAATCCCTAGAACCTCAGCAGAAGAAATAAATGTAATATTTGTTAAGGGTTGGCCATTGAAGGACTCCATACCAACTATTTTCTATCTCTGTGTGCCTCCATTTAAGATTCATATTCCTAGAAGAGAGGATATATTTGGCCTACCTTTTGTCATGTTCTCTCCATAAGGTTCCAAATTATCAGAACTATAGACCATAGAGTAACAAACATTTCTCCCAATTAAATAAATAATGCTAGTCAGACACAAAACAAAATCAAAGCAAAAAAAAAAAAAAACCCAAAACAAAAAACACTGTCAAGTATATTTAACAACTGTGCAATCTAATTCTTGGCTGCCACATTCCCTTCTCTAACATACAATTGATATAACATAATCAGCTATTCTATACTTTAACCTTCTCTGTAATGGGAAATAATCCAAAATCATATTCTACACTATATCCACATCATGGGTATAACTTCTCTGATTCCATTATCAGTGACATTCATTTCTCCTTTAGTTTTGTTTAAATATTTTAGTAGAATCTCTTCCATTAAATGGAAAACAAGACCCTACAAAAGGCAACTAAGAACTATGTATGGCAAAGTACTAAGAGAAGAAAAGGCAAAACAATGCTCTTTGCAGGTTTCCCCATTTTACGTGAGTATCAAGTCTCTTGATAAAAATGGCAACAAACCTTCCAGAAAAACTGATTTAGATTACAATTCCATCCAGAATATGCAATAGTGCCTATTTCACTCTTCCCTTGACAACGATGAGAATTGAAAATTATTTAGCAGACAAAAACACTGTAGCTTTAATCTAAATTATTTTCTACTAATTTGATTGGACATGTTTTATATGTTTAGTGGACATTTATGAAGTTCCTTTTGTGAATGAATGTAATGTCATTTGTCCAATCTTTCTATTGGAGCATTCTAAAGACATTTTCAACATGCAAGAGGTGCTAGCTTAGAGTAATATGCTGATTACCACTCAGAGAATGAAACACACACACACACACACACATACACACACACACACTTGCAGATGGTTTGTAGCTCCTGAAATATTATGTGTCTTATCTACATTACATCTCTCATAAACAGTAGTTAGCTGTTATATAAGATTATTATATAAGGTTATGATTATCTGATTGAAACAGGGAATAGAAAACACACATATATATGTATATATATGTGTATATATATACATATATATATATATACACATAAAATAAAAGTTTAAATGAAGGAAGGTTACACAACATATTGGTAAATCCGAAGGCACATAGCATAAAATCAGAATTCTTAGTCTCTGAACTACACCTTAGAAGTAGATGACGCACGTTAGGAATCTGAATCAGAGTAATACGTACTATTTGATAAGTCCTGCTTTTGAGTGACCTAAATACAGCTGTTCCCAAGTGGCCTGAGAGAAGCAGCTTCCAAAGGTTGATAAAGTTACAACCGGGGAACAGCTTGAGCTGTGGGAGAGTTACATCAATAGGTCTTAAAAGTCTTGCTTTTGGTGAAGGTGAAGTGGGGAGCAAAGTTTGAAAATATGATCTGAGTCTCACTGTATCTGGGAGCACATCCTGTATCAACCCAATACTCTTCTGGAGCTGACATTCCTCTTCAAGTACCTCCAGGTTATCAGTCCTTAAAACCTGACGCCACAGGATGACATTTAACTTTGAGCTCTCTTCTTTGTATTTAGTGAAGTGAGTGCTAATGAGATATGGAAGCTAGGATAATAATCACAAGAACGTTAGTTAGCACTCTTGGCAGTTTCCAACAGAGGGTAGTGAAGTTACGGAAGAGCAGGATTTCACATTTGATCATAAACTAATTGAAGAATTCTTTTTGGCTGTTTAAAGTAACCAAAAGTAATGAAAAATGAGGGGTTTAAATAGCAAAGAAAATTTGAGGGATTTAATAGTTGCTAAAAACATTTAGACTTAAGAAGTTTTGAAATCTTTTTTCTTTCTTCAGACTCCGAGAGCAGGTTTGTTTGCACTAATATTGTAGTGTTTTCCATAGAGTGCCATATGTTGCATTATGATCACTTCACTACTAGGTTATAAGTTTTTGATAATAGAGTCCAGGGTCCATGAGACATTGAGCTTTATAGTCACTGTTGAATACGTCCTGGTCAGTGCTGAATAGATGAATATAACATTTATTAATGGCTATAACATCAATAAAAAAAAAAAACAGGGTCGTTTTTTTTTTTTACCAATTTAACTGCTTAAATATACATGTGTAAATTATTTCATGAAAGTTAAAAAACTGTCAATACTTTGGAAATCACCGTTCTTATGACTTTTACCCTTGAGGGATAATTTGTTAAGTCATTGTAATACAATATCATAGTTATAAAAGATTAATAATATAATATAATAATAATATAAGATCATGTGAATTTCAGAACACGGGCTTGATCATGTCTTCTGCTGTGAAAAAGTGAGAATGCAACCAAACATATATTTTAATAGATAGGGTCTGATGTTCTTATTTTTGTCTCTGAAATATTTCACAATACAAAATAAATTTAAAAATGCATCTGAATGTGCCACTTTGAAGCCAGTATTTGATTTTAACAAATATAAAGGATTTAGCTTCAGTCTTTCCACAGTTCTGAGTGATAAAGGAGGACAGCGTTTGGAGCATGAGATTATGAATTAGTCAATAAGGTCTTTATGGCACTAATTATAAAGTAGGTTGTTATATGATTTTAATTTCAAAGCCTGTGCTACCTGTTGTTCTTTTAATGTCTAGAGCTCGATGGTACTTTGAGGAGGGTGAATAGACCAACCTGGGGAATAATATAGTCCTAGGTGTTTTACCGATGTATATCAACACTCAATTGTTTTTTTAATTATCAATCTGTCAAAATTAAATGTGAAATTCACAACAAATTTAAAGGCTAGCTAATATATTTTAATATATTTAGAGTCTCTTTGAATTTTGAGATGTATTATTTCTTCCCTAAATATTAGAAAATGCAAAATTAATTAACATCTTTGTATTATGTACTATTTACTTATCGTGAGTCTATCATCCTAAGAGTAGTATTTGATATTTCTAGGACATTTTGTTAAACCAAAGCTTTTATTTATTTTAAATTCTCTAACACAGGAATATTTTTCTAACTCAAGCAGAATATCTGAATTTCTTGCCTGTGACTTGCATCTTTTTATTCTACTTGTGTTGGTGTTTGAAATTAAAGGTCTATACCACATTACCTATATCCAAATAGTCTTACATAAGGGAAATGGGACTTTATAACTTCAAAACACTATAAGAGAAGGGTACAAAACAGG
Organism: Rhinolophus ferrumequinum; assembly: GCF_004115265.2. NCBI lineage: Eukaryota > Metazoa > Chordata > Mammalia > Chiroptera > Rhinolophidae > Rhinolophus > Rhinolophus ferrumequinum. The sequence continues at coordinate 58,553,281 of NC_046290.1, read as the reverse complement.
GTAACAGAAATTTAGAAGGAAACAGATTGTTCTCCCTGAGGGAAAAGTGAAAAAATTTGCAAAAGAACTGGTCTCTTTTTAATCTCTGCAATGAAAATGGTAACCATAGAAATAACAATAAAACTTAGGCTTCCTTGATAAAGAATTTCTCTTGGTAAATGACAGTCCTTGAAACTAATTTTAGATCTTTGACCTTATCACTCTTCCCAATATTTTAGAATTTCTAGAAAGAATACATCTGTACCATATATGGACTAGCAACTTGGCTTGAAAATAAAAACAGAGCTGAAAATTTGAGCTTCTCACAGAGAAAGAATATAACAGAAAGCACAACAGACAGAATATAACACAAAAACTGCAACTCTAGGAAATGGGAGAGAAAAAGAAAGCGTTGAGACTTATTCCTCACTCATACTTTTACCCGTTATGTTCTTTCATTCCATAAGTATAAAAAGCTCTCTGGCTAGTTTAAAAGAAAACTTAGAGGAATATTAGAAAAACAGCTTATGAAATTTGAGACAATTACTAAGTAACCCAGACTTGAAAGAAGGAAAACTCTGACAGCAGAAGTTCGTAGCTTTTTCTTTGTAGAATTTTATTGTTAAGAATTTACTCCAATGACTCTTGATTGGAGTAGAGGTTTCTTATGTACCAAAAATCCTGAAAGAGTCTGATTGGATAAAGTTAATCAGGCAACTACTCCTGGATCAATCATCTGTGACAAATCATGAGTTCAAGAAGAATGAATAAAGCCATTGAAAGGAACTCAGGTGCTCTGTGGGAGACAGTTCCCAGGGAAGGTGTAAGCACTTTGGCAAGGCCATCATTTTAAAAGACACTGCCACAAAATCCATATGATTAGGGTGAACATTCCATACTGCCAAGCTCAAGTCATAAATTACTAAACAGACTTGAGTATAACAAAGCCACTACTAAAATATTCATTCATTTATAATATTCATTAATTGAGCATTTATTATGAAACATACAGTATGCTATACAATGAGGGTACAAAGACGACTAAGCTACAACCTTAAGTTTTAAGTTATGGTTTATTAAAAGGGAAACAGCATGCATGCATTGAAAACAACCATAAAACCTTTAATGATAAGAACAATTAAAGATGCTATGCAGTGAATTCAAGTTTAAGGGGAACAGAATGTGTTTTATGTATTCATATTCTCCAAAATTCAGTGTAACCAGGACTCTCCCCAAATCCATATTTAAAGCAAGTATAGCAGATCCTGTCTCTTGCATCTGTGTCTGTTTCTTTTCTCTCTGTTTCACTTGTCATTTTTATTTTTGAATGAAAGTCTTCGTTTTCAGATTTAAGTTCACTATCCTTCCAAAGACCCCGTATCATGATCACTAACAATTTGATTTTTAAAATTCCCCCATTGTAGAATCTTATTTGCTGTTCCCAAGAAGAGAATAGAACAAACAAGATCATGATGACAAAGATTATTTTCACTTGTTTTTTTCACAGTCTTGCTCAGGGCTTTACATGGTAAGAAAAGTAGAATGTAAAGAAATTTTTTTCTTTCGTTCTTATGTCCAGGACTAAGCCTAGTGGAGGCCCATGTAGGGGTTAACAGAAGTAAGAGCTGAATGAATTCTTTCATAAATATGTTTTGAGGGGAAAAAACGTTATTAGACCTATTTCCAGCTTCTGCAACTAGAAGTATGAATATAATATAGCAGGTTTGAATGTATGTGCAGTTATTTACTTCTATTTAAAGAGGAGCATTCTATATATTTGAAACCATGCAATGAAGTACTTTCATATTTAAACACATGCATATATCCTTATTCAGTAAAATTTTATGTCTCTAAGACAATATCTCTGTATAGTAAGAAACATATACTTTACTTAAAAATTGGGAGTTACATAAAATTATCTTATGTCGAAATACTTACCTACCCTAATTTGAAAAGAATAAACAGCTCAGGACAAACCATATGTAAATTATGAATAAAGGTTAGGGTTTTAATAAAAGGAATTGAAGGCATGACAGTTTTAACTTTCAATGTAAATTTGAGGGGAGGCTCAAATGAGGATTGGGAGCCAATATGGTAATTTCCATCAATCAGATAAATCAGTTATTTAAATAGTTCTCAGATCATCTTTATTTATTTTTACCACTATTGCTTTTATTGTTATTATTTTATTGGGGAATAATTTATGTATAACTTTATATTAGTTTCAGGTGTACAACATAATGATTCAATATATGTATATATTGTGAATTGATCACCACAATAAGTTTAGTTAATATCCGTCACCACACATAATTATAAACTTTTTTTTTTACTAACTTATGGTGAGAACTTTTAAATCTACCCTCTTAGCAACTTTCAAATATACAATACAATATTATAAACTATTGTCACCATGCTGTACATTACATCCCAATGACTTAATTTGTTTTATAACTGGAAGTTTGTACCTTTTGACCACTTTCACCCATTCTGCTTTCATCTTTAGTTTTAACTATCATCAATCTTAAATTTAATTGTAATCATCAGTTAAAATTTAATGTAATTATCATCTTTAAATTTGGGGGAACATCTATGAATAAATATAATGGGTAATTAAGTGGGGGAAGACATTGGAGTGTAAATGTGCAGAGCTTGGCTCCAGAAGTCAAACTATAGGGTACGGCTTAACTTCTCAGTGTCTCAATTTCCTCATCCTTAAATTAAAATAATAGAAACACCTACTTCCTATGGTTCTTGTATTGTTAACTAGGATGATACATAGAAAGTGGTCAGGACAGTGCCTGCCATATAAAAAGTGGTTGTGAATGTAAGCTATGACTATTATATTCTACGAGGTAATCTGAATAATTGTTAGAAAGATTAATTTTCCATTGACTATAACACAGAGCCCTAATTGTAACCATTTTAAGCTCTTCAACATACAGTCATTTATGCATTTAGCAAATATTAATCTAGTACCTACCTTATGACAAATACTTTATTAAATATTGACAACACAAAGATGGTTGCTGCATTCAAGGAGCTTAGGAACTAATATAGAAAGGTAGTTTGAAACAAAAAGTTCAACACAATATCATAATTAGAATGATAGAAGTCGGCATGGGATGGCATTGGGATCCCTGGGAGATAGTCATGTCTCAGATGACCCTGGTCTGTGACTATCAGAAAGCCTTCAGAGAGTAGTTGCCATGAGCTGAGTCTTTTAAGTTTTCCAGTGTGTTCACCCAGAAAAAAAGTCTGGGAGAAAGATTGAAATCTAAGTGGGTAAAACAGCACAGGCAAGAGATATAAAACATTGTGGTGAACTTTGGGAACTGTGAATAGTTTACTAAAAATGAGACATCGTGTCAAAAGATGGGAAAGGATAAAGTTCAATATTTGAGCAGAGTCAGCTCATGTGCAATCTGAAGTGCCATGCTAAGAAATCTGAGCTTGGAGACAGGAGGTACCTGATATAGTTAAGTTTTATTTTAGAAAGTCAAAGCCAGCAACATAGCAGGTGATAGATCAAAATGAAGGGCTCAGATGGCATTTATCATTTCTTAACATTTATGTAATTTATTTATTTGTTATATTTATTTTTATTTTGTATCTCCTCCCACTAGTATGTAAACTCAAGAGAGACAAGGATTTTCATCCGTATCCCCTGCATCCAGAGTGGTGCCTGATATGTGCTAGATAATCAATAAATAATTTACTGAATAAATTGAAATTTCCGTGGTCTAGGTAAAGGAAAATGAGAGCCTGAATGAAGGCAGTATTATTAAAAGTGAAAAAAAAAATAGATTTTAAGGAGTACAACTCTCAGAATTTATGACTGATTAGATAATGATAAAGGAAACAGAGATTTTTAGCAAATACCCAGTGTCCAAATTGAACATTATATTGGTTCCTGAAAGGTCATATATGAGGAGAAGAGCTTTTGAGGAGGAAGATGGCCAGGGCATACAGGAATTTAGTTTTTGGCTCATTGGTCTCGAGGAACGTACAGGTGGGGAACTTACAGATGTTTAGGAAGTATTTAGATCTAGGGCCCTGAAGTTCAGAGATGTGGGCATGAACTGAAATGAATATATTTGAGAATATTCAACATATAATTATGGTTATATTTAATTAATTTGTGACTATAATTAAATCCAACATCTGAACATATATCTAGTGTCTCCAACCAGGTAGTAGTAATTGCTCAATGTCACTTGCTCCACTCACTGTACTTATATTTTCTACTCACCATGTTTCCTTGAAAATAAGACCTAGCCGGACAATCAGCTCTAATGCATCTTTTGGAGCGAAAATTAATAAAAGACCCGATCTTATTTTACTATAATATAAGACCAGGTCATATAATATAATGTAATATAATATAATATAATATAATATAATATAATATAATATAATATAATATAATATAATATAATATAATATAATATAATATAATACAATACAATATAATATAATACAATACAATATAATATAATATAATACTGGGTCTTATATTAATTTTTGCTCCAAAAGATGCATTAGAGCTGATTGTCCGGCTAGGTCTTATTTTCGGGGAAACACGGTATGTCTGATACATAGACAGACAGACAGACAGATAGATAGATAAATAGATAGATAGATAGATAGATAGATAGATAGATAGATAGATAGATAGATGATAGATAGATAGATAGATAGATGATAGATGGATGGATAGATAGATAGATAGATACATGATGGATGGATGGATGGATGGATGGATGGATGGATGGATGGATACATGGATAGATACATAGATAGATAGATAGATATAGATAGATACATACTCTGTCTTTCGCCAGCATACATGCCAGGATGTGTGTATGTGTGTGTGTATGTATGCGTGCGCGTATACGTCTACCCCATCATCAGCCCAACTTCAAAGATCAAATGGAAGCCATAAGCCCCTCCCCCAACAACCAGCTTGTCTGTACCCACATACAATTCATTCCTTCCCTAATATTTCACAGAAAATGTTGCTTCTTTTCCGTGCAATGCTAATAACATCCCTTGTGGCCTGGATCCAATCAAGTTATACCTAGTCAGAGACCCCATTTTTTAAATTATACTCTGTTAAGTCTATCCAGGATTGGAGCAAATAAATGAGTAAAAAAATAATCATGGATAAAAACTAAAATGCTGCTCTATAAATCTTTTATACCTTATAAGCTCCTGAATTTCTTTCATGCTCTAGCTATTTCTATAAAAAGAAGTCTGTCCATCGTTCACTTCCTGACCTCTCTATTTTCCAGGCTACTGACTGCACTATTCTTTTTCAGCATGGTTGACCAATAACCACCTAATTGCCAAGTCTGATAGACTTTTATTTTTAATATTCTTTTCTGTCTCCATCTTACCTGATTTTAATATCACTTTGACAGTGAATCTATTGCCATTGAATTTCCCTCACTTCTTTCCTATATGTTCTCTTTTCTTAAAGTTTTGATAATTCTTAGGAATGTTGCTTCTCTTTTGCTGGTTGCTTTTATCTGTTGGTGCTCTTCCGGGTGACATGCTCAGCTCCCTTCTCATGATCCCGTCTTCTTTTATAACCTCATTTCCATCAGTATGTTGATGACTCCCAAGTCCCTTCTGTCATCCTATATCACTCTGCTCAGCATCACATGCATATATCTTACTTTCTACTGGGTGTGTCCACTTCTGTGTGTCACTAGCATCTTAAATTCAGTATGCTCCAAATTAATTTTATGATTCTTTCCAAGCAACCACCTCTGGTAAACTTCTCCTTGTCCTACATTTTTTGTCTTGTTGCCTAGCACTACCATCCATCCAGTCTTCCAAGCCAATCACCCTTAACTCTACCAACACTTTCATCCCATCCATAAACTTACATCTCTTAATTCTGTCCATCCTACTTCTCAAATATCTCTCAAATGTACTTAAGTATTTCCAGCTCCAAAGCTACTGCTTTATTGTAGATCTGCATTGTTTCCCAAGAGGATTATTTCGGTGGTTCTTCCAACCCATTCTCCATAGTGCAGTTAACAAGCTTTCTAAAACTCACTCATTTTATTCCATGTTCCCAAAAACAAACTTTTAGTGATTTTGTTCCCTTCAAATTACAGTGGTTGTTGTTGTTTTTTACTGAGTTCACGTGAACTTGTAAGAATTAGTTTCCTACATACTTCTCCAGCCATTGATCTCTTACTCCTTCATTTGGTTAGTTCTGTGCATCTTTAAAATCTTAGCTGAGACATAACTTATTTATGAGTACATTTCCTGATTCCCCTATTTTAGGTTAGTGGCCTCTCCTCTGTGCTCTTATACCTTTCTATGTGTAGCACACACTGTAATAAATTCTTTATCTTTTACTGGATGGTTAGCATTTTTATTACAAAAAGCTTATATTTTGCTTGATGACCCCAGGGTCTGCCATGGCATTTGGAATGCACATAATAAAATTTTATGAAATGCCTGAATATAACATATATTTGGTGGAGGCATGGTGCATGACAAGCACTGTTCTAGGCATTGAGCATACAACTATGAAAAGCAAAGTCCCTGCCCTCAGACAGCTTATGTTCCAATGAGTGTAGTACAGAAACTTGCCTTGTACCTGGTTCAAAAAGTACAGCCGTTTCGAATCAGTGACTTTTTGGTAACAGTTAGAAAGACAGCTCTTCTTCAAATTGCACATTTTATTTGTAGTGCCAAAATTTCTGGATAAAGTATAAAAATTATACTAAACTAGATGTTTTATCTGTAAATCTCATATCAAACTTCAGAATGTCTCCAATGTGTATGATTTAGTGTAACTATGATGATCATCTGATAAAAGTCATAGAAAATACTGTAAACAATTCCAATTACATTGACTTAACACATTTTAAATCAAACTTTGCATATAAGATTTATTTTAGAAATCTCAAACCATAAAGTATGCAAAGAAAATGGGCTATGAATGGATGAGAGTCTAAAAAAGTGTCTAATTTCTAATTCCAGCTGCAAGGAAAAGAATGTCAACTATGTTAGACTGTGGCTGTGTCTGCATCCACAAACTGATTTTTAAAATGATTGAATTCATTTAAATGGCCAGTTATTTTGAAAAAACCAACAACCAAAAGTGGCCAAATCTAGTCAATACCTGGTTGTTTGCATTCAGTCTACTTGCCCCCTCAAATTTGTACTATGTGTAGATAGTCTGTGTATCAAGAATTCAGGGTGGGCCGCTAATGTCATCTTGTGAAAACAAGTTACCAAATAAGAGTGTTTGCTGGCCATTTGCTCTTGGCCACCTACGTGTCTGAGAACGCTGTACGCCAGGCTCAGTACCTTGGAGCCTCACATTTTTTCTCATCTTCTGAAGGTGTGGGAAAAAAATAGTTTAATTGGAAAATAGTCAGCGTGGTGTTTGTGGACATGGTTACCATAGAGGCTTGTTATCAATCCAAGAATCAACCAGCAGGGGCTGCTACCTAAGAACCCAACAATTCATACTTTCTTTTAATTAATCTGACTGCGCTATTGGATAAAAATGTTTACTCAAAAGCATAGACTTGCACCATTTTTTTTTAAGTGAAGTGACTTTGCTTTTGAATTGCATTTTGTTTCTGTAACAATTCTCCAGCTTTAGTTTCTGTCAAATAAAAGACCAACTAGTATTTTTCTAAATACAAACACCAACAAATATGCTCAGTGCAATTACTATAGCTGCCTTTTTACTATTGTTAGGAGATATTGAAAGGCTTAATTGCTTGTATTTCTTGTAATGGTGATTAAAAATAAGAAAAATGCACACATACAACTCAATGAGGACTGTGACGAGAACAATGCACGGCTGGAAATATAGTCTGATGTTCCTGTCGATCTCAGACAGGGTTATTACGATATTAGTGTATAAAGGCACAAAATTTATGTTGAGAACACTACTTACTAGCATGTAGTTTATTTTTAACAATGCCTATTACTTACACTGAACCCGTATATCTTATTGCTCTATGTGTCTAAAAGTAAAACTTTATGCTTGAAGCCTAATGCATATTAGATCCTATTCCACCAGGCTGGTCAAAAGTCCTTTTGAAAAAACAGGTATGGTATCGACATGGGATTATTATTATTATTATTATTATTACTGTTATTATTATTATTATTAATTCCAGTTGCCCTGACTAATCATTTGTTGTGGTTTAGAGATAGAAACAGTAGAGATAGTGAAACTAGAAGATGAAGGGCTAATTCACTTGCTGGTACTTAGACATTTATATTGGGAAGAAATGACTGGAATAAACAATCATTGATTACTCATTTTTTTCCCCTTGATTACTTTTTATAACACCTGAGTAAGCAAAATCACCTGCACACGGTTGAGAGAGGAGTCTCTCATAGTGCAGATTTTGTGTTTGGTTTTGAGAACTCAAAAGCCAGAATACAGTATCTGTGGACGGCATTTATATTTAGTAAGAGTGCAATATACGCATTTGAAGTTGGGAGATGAGTATTTATTGAAACAGCTGGCAAATCAGCAGGAAAATGCTGATTTTGAAAAAACTATTCTTCTTCTGTGGAATCAGACCTACTGTATTTAGCAACACTATTATAATTGAACACAAAACTGCATTAAAATACCATTAAGAAGGAGACAGAAATCCAGAAAAATAAGAGAATTCTAAGTTAAAAGCTGTCACTGCATTCCTGAGTCAGCTCTCTTAAGCATAAATGCACAAATGCACAAATGATCTTTCAAGTATGACATGAGATGAACCGACTGGACTCTATTTCCCCATGACTTATGGCCACTATCAAATGCAACCAGGATATTTTTCCAGGCTGATCTAATACAGCTCATCTATCTATATACCCAGGAGCACAAATTCCACCCTCTTACAGAATTAAAACACCAAGAAATTGGATGAAATTTCCTATTTCCCAGAAAATAAGACCTAGCCGGACAATCAGCTCTAATGCATCTTAAGACCAGGTCTTATATTAATTTTTGCTCCAAAAGATGCATTAGATCTGATTGTCCAGCTAGGTCTTATTTTCAGGGAAACATAGTTTTAATTTTAGTATGACACAAACACAGCCTATCCTTTCCCTGAAAATAATGGATGTATTAGCAAAGGATGCTCTGTAACTCGTAATGATCCTCGTGCCACCACTTAGCAACAAAGAGCTGTACTTTTATACAGACATAAAAAAAAAAAAAAAAAGGATCACCAGGTTAATTTTTTTTTCAAATGAGAATACTGGGAACTGCTTAATTTATGTGACTTATTAAAGGTCAAAAAACTGGTTTGTGGCTAAAACCAAATCTTATGACTTTGAATCCAGTGTCTTTCCCAAGACACCTCTTGCCCTCCCTAGAGTGTCAGTGATGGTTGTTACTACTCATAAAATATAAACTTTGTCCCAACCTTGCCCTTTAAAGGCAACTAGGAGGGCAGAAGTGGGTATAAACAGTAGGGCACGTTGTGAAGCACTTAACTGTTACTATTTTCTCCTCCTGCATTTAATAATGACAGCAGTCAAGGCAGGTCCATCCACCTCCCCACACAGACCAGGAAAAGTCCTGTGGCAGGCCACTGTGCAGTTTTCAGGGCATCAGGCCATTTCTGTATTTTCTGCTGCCCTGGAACAATGAGAGAGATACAGGTCATGCGGAAGGCAAGGTACAGAGATGTCAGACACCCTCCTAGTGTAACTCAGCTCTGGATATAGGTTCATCTTAAAGGTAGAAGTCTATCTGACCATTTCTCAGAAATATACTAATGGTTTTTCTGATGAATAAGTATCAGAAACTCTCTGGAGATCACTTTGACCTTCACTTTTATTCATATAGTATAAGATCAATCTAATATTGGCTTCAATGGAATCAAGCATTAAGTGTTGTACAAAATGTACCTGGACCTAGCTTTTGATAACTTTTTGTGGAATCTCAACTGTTTAGGAGAGAGTTGGTTTCCCAGGATGCACCAGTGGAAGACCATGTGGCTTGGCAATGCATCTGAACTTAGATCTTAATATTCGTGAGAACACAGAAGAAAGTACAGGTGGTGCCTGTGGGTTTATATAGAGTACATTTTTGTGTTCAGCTGTTTCTCAGGAGTCTAATTCTGCTCTCTCCTATACCCCCAAGATTAGAGGTGGACTTATCTAGAGCATAGCTTTTTACCTCTCACAAAATCCAATCATCTTTCACCTTTACAGAGGTTTGAATTTATTTATTATTCATACATGACCAAGGGAAGTTTAGCAGGTAAGATACAGAAGAGTTGAGAATTTATTCCTCTGAGTTCAGAACCCAGTGAATGCTCTTGGGGTTGAAATTTTAAATCTAACTTAAACTTTTAAATATTCAAGTTCATGCCATCTTGGCAAATCATGACCTTCCTTTCTTCATGGGAAAAAGTTATAAAAACTTCAAAAGTTACTTCTAAAATCATTTTAATTGCAAATGAATTAGAAACATAAGCATGAAATATCTCTGAAATTGCACTTAGTTGCTAATACTAGAAGGAAAAAGATTAAAATAATTCATTTTAGATTGCATCAAGCCGCCATAAATATCCAAAATATTATTTTGGAAAATTGGAGGGGGCACGCATAAAAGCTGTAGAATGCCTTACTTTTTTAAATATGAAATAGAATTGAGGAAAAATCAGTCTTGAATATTTGTAATGACAACCTCAAATCTGACTTATTCTGGGGGTGCTTTTCTTTTGTATCCCATTTAAAAAATATTTTTATTAAAATATAGCTAATATACAATATTATATTTCAAGTGTACACCATAGTTATTCAACATTTATATAACTAAAGAAGTGATCACTATAATAAGTCCAGCAACCATTTAACACCATACCATGCTATCACAATATTATTGACTATATTCCCGATACTGTACATTACATCCCCATGACTTACATGTTTTATACTTGGAAATTTGGACCTCTTATTCCCTTTGACCTTTTCCCCCCTTTTAAAATTTTTCAGTTACAGTTAATATTCAATATTACTTTATAGTAATTTCTGGGGTACAGCATAGTGGTTGGACATTTATATAAGAAATGATCCCCCTGACTAATCTAGTACTCACCTGGCACTGTACATAGTTATTACCATAATGTTGACTACATTCACTATGCTTTATTTTACATCCCCATGACTATTTTATAACTACCAATTTGTATTTCTTAATCCCTTTACCCTTTTCACCCTGTCCCCCAAAACCCCACCTATCTATCACCCTGATAAATCTGGTACTCATCTGACACTATATATAGTTATTAAAATATTATTGACGATATTCCTTATGCTATACTCGACATCTTCATGACTCCTTTGGAACAACCAATTTGTACTTCTTAATCCCTTCCTCCTTTTTTTACCCACAATCCCAATACCCCTCCTATCTGACAACCATCAAAATATTATCTGTACCTATGAGTTTATTTTTGTTTTGTTTGTTTGTGTTGTTTGTTTTGTTCTTTAAATTCCACATATAAGCAAAATCACATTGTATCTGTCTTTCACTGTCTGACATACTCCATTCAGCACAATACCCTCCAGGTCCATCCATGCTGCTGCAAATGGCAAGAACCGATTTCCTTCCACGGCTGAGCAATATTCCAATGCATATATGTACCACCACCTCTTTATCCATTCATCCATTGTTGGACACCCAAGCTGCCTCCACATCTTGGCCATAATAAACAATACTGCAATGAACATATGGATGCACATGTCCCCTCGAAGTAGTGTTTGGGTTCTTCAGATAAATACCCAGAAATGGGATAACTGGATTCTTCTTTATCTCTTGTTATAGCCTTTGTTTTAAAGTCTATTTGGTCTGGTATGAGTATTGCTACCCCAGCTTGTGTATTTTTGGTTTGTTTCCATTTTCCTGGAACATATTTTTCCACCCTTTTACTTTCAGTCTGTGTGTGTCTTTTGATCTGAAGTGAGTCTGTTGTAGACAGCATATGTAAGGGTCCTGTTTTCTTATCCATTCAGCCCTCCTATGTCTTTTGGTTGGAGCATTTAATCCATTTATACTTAAAGTAATTGTTGATAGGTATGAAGTTATTGCCATTTTATTTTTATTTTATTTTATTATTATTTTATTTTATTTTATTTATTTTATTTTATTTATTTTATTTTATTTTATTTTATTTTATTTTATTTTATTATTTTATTTTATGTCTTAAAGAAGTCCCTCTAACATTCCTTGTAATACTGGTTTGGTGGTGAGGAACTCCTTTAGCTTTTTCTTGTGCAGGAAGCTCTTTATCTGTCCTTTGATTCTAAATGGTAGCTTTACTGGGTAGAGTAATTTTTGTTGCAGATCCTTGCTTTCATCACTTTGAATATTTCATGCCAATTTCTTCTGGCCAGCAAAGTTTCTGTTGGGAAATTAGCTCATAGTCTAATGGAAGCTCCCTTACAGGTACCTAACTGCTTTTCTCTTTCTGCTTTTAAGATTCTTTCTTTAACTTTAACCTTTGGCATTTTAATTATGATGTGTCTTACTGTAAGCATCTTTGGGTTCATCATTTTTGGGACTCTATGTGCTTCCTGGTTTGAATATCCATTTCCTTCACCATGTTAGGGAAGTTTCCCATCATTATTTCTTCAAATATCTTTTCAATTCCTTGCTCTCTCTCTCTTCTCTTTCTGGTACCCCTATGATGCCAAAGTTTGGTACACTTGATGTTGTCCCAGAGGCCCCTTAAACTGTTCTTATTTTTTTGGATTCATTTTTTTTTTTTCTTTTCGCTTTTCTGATTGTGTGTTTTCTGCTACCTTATCTTTTAAATTGCCTATTCGATCCTCTGCATCATCTAATCTACTGTTGATTCCCTCTAATGTATTCTTTATTTCCGTTATTATAGTCTTTATTTCTGACTGGTTCTTTTTTATGTTTCCTCTCTCTTTGTTGAAGTTCACCCTGAAATCACTGAGTATCCTTATTACCAGTGTTTGGAACTCTGCATCTGGTAGATTGCTTGTCGCCATTTTGTTTAATTCCTTTTCTGGTGTTTTATTATTATTTTTTTCTTTCATTTGGGACATGTTTCTTTGTCTCTCCATTTTTGGCTGCCTCCCTGTGTTTATTTCTATTTATTAGATAGGGCTGCTATGTCTCCCTGTCTTACTAAAGTGGATTTATGTAGTAGATGTGCTGTAGGGCTCAGTGGCACATTCTTCCTGATTCCCTGAGTAGCGCAGTGCAGGTGTTGTCCTTGTCTGGTTTGTATGTGCCCTGCTCTTGTAGTTGAGCCTTTATGGCTGCTTGCACATCACTAGGAGGGATTGACCCTCAGGGTCATTGGTTGTGAAGACTGGCCATGACTCCAATTCAGGAGTTATGGTACAGGAGCTGATCCTACAGAGCAGGATCTGCCTCAGCCAGGCTCTGGTGCCTGCCCAATCTGCCCCTTGCATGTGGCATCCTTTGAGGTGGCTGGGTGATGCTCCAACTCATTTTGAAACTGGACACTGGGCACATCTGCCCCAGGGCCACCTGGGAGGGGACCCACTGCAGTTCAAGTTCAGTAGCATCCAGTCCTACCCCTCTACCCCCAGAGAGGTCACCTGGCAGGAACCACAAAGCAATCTATAGCTGGCCACTGCCTACACAGTGCTTGGAAGTGCCTGGAGAGGCCAAGTCACGAGCCAAGACTGGCTGCCACTAGTGCTGGGCTTAGGGATGCTCAGCCAGAGGTACAGGGCATGTTGAAGCCAGATGCTGCTTGTCTGGGTTCTGCGAATGTTTGAGAGGCCCTAGGAAAGTCTACAGCATGAGCCAAAGCACAGTTTGTACAAAAAAACCACTGGAAGTGGCTTGGGTATGCCTGAAAGTTGAGTGGGACAGGGTCTCAGGATAACCAGGGCATGGCAAACAAATGGTGTCAGTCAGTTTGATGGAGACTCAGATCCAGTGGCCACCTGCATCTGCATGCAGGGAAGGGGGCTGACTCAACAAAGAAACAATGGCTTCCTCCAGCTCCTTGGTCTGGAGAGAAAACCGCCCCTCCAGCCCTCCTCCTGAAGCCAGATAATTTGGTTCCTCCCAGCATGTCGCTATTACCCCTACAGCTTCTGCTCCAGTGCTGGAGCTCAGAGACAGTGATTCTGATGGTGAGTAAGTCCGTGCATGGTCCCTTGAAGAGGAGTGCCTGGGACTCCAGGCCCCTCCATCTCAATCAGCCACAATCTCTGCTGATTTTCACAACCAGAAATTGTGGAGGCTTCTGTGGAACTGGAACCCTGGGCTGGGGAGCCTGGTGTGGGGCTGGGACCTCTCACTCTTTTGGGTGGGACCTCACAGCTGAGATATCCCTCCTGATTTTTCATGGTCACATGCAGGTGTGGGACCAGATTGTTCCAAGTCTCTGCTCTACCTATCAGTCTCGAGGTGGCTTCTTCTGTATGTCTTTAGTTGTAGGGCTTCAGTTCAGCTAGACTCCAGGCAATTATCAATGATATTTGTTCTGTAATTTAGTTTTAATTTTGATGTGGTTTCTTTTTTGCTTTATGCTAACATATTTTTATGTCAACATATGTATTATTGAGAGAACCATTAATGAATCCTCATAGAAAACATGGCTTTGGCCTTAGAGAGTTCTGGGGTTGAGTCTGTTGTTTTTAACATACATTTCCTACAACTGTTGTTGGATCAAGTTTGGTTAAAAGTTTAAACATCCTGAACCATCACTATGTTATTTTTAATAGACATATATCAATAATATTGAACATGTCAATGCTTACATTTTGGGCAGATTGATTTACATGACAGACTTAGTATAATCTTTCAATCTATTTTAAAAAAAACTTTTTCTACCTTTATTGAATTAAATTTATTTTGGCATTTCATTTTTCTCCCAGCAATTCCTTTATGGATTATATTTTTAAGGAATATTTTCAGCACACACTTAGTATGGGACGTAATGTTGCTTTTATTAATTTTATGAAAGACAGTCAACATTTATTGAGTGCTTATTCTACACACAAATATGCAGAAGCCTTATATTTGTTGAGCACTTGCATTCGGGGACTTTTCATATAAAATTCTAAATTAAATGATAAATTCTCTCCAAAGGCAAATGTTCTATACCTTTCATTATTCTCTCCCATTTCCTATCCCACCATCCTGCCATGCTCCACAAAATTTTCTGCAAATCTTTTTATTAACTATACATTGAAGTTAAACACAAAATTGGAGGCCAAGGCCAAGAAGGATGCTTCTATGAGAAATAGAGCTATACTTTACCTGCTTATAAGTTCAAAAGTCATTATAGATAAGGGCACCCAGGACATCTTTATTGATCCATATACCAGCCTAGTCAGCTCCCCTTGAGTATGAAAAGATCATGAGACCAATTCTTTAAACTGTCTCCCAAGAAGACAGTTTGTATCTGAAAGATACAAAACATGAAGGTTAAAGAAAGGTCTACATATGCTGCATATACGTGCACGCAATGATGTACTTGCATGTAATGATGTATTAGATACCCTTGGGACAGGAGTGTGAGAAAGCCTGAGGTCTCTGATCCTTCAGGCTAAAATGAATATGAAAAAAGTAGGTTGAGCATGGAAGTGTTGATGGTAAACCTAAGTGATATAGCTTCAATCTTCCCTGGCCCAGAGCAAATTTGAATTACCCAATGGCCAAACAAAACCCATGAGTGGGGCAACAAGAAGATGAGTGGATAAACAAATAAATAAATAAATTTTGGATTAAAAAATTGGTATTGAAAAAAGTAACAGTCACCTTTTGCCAGGGCTAACCATACTCCTATTACACTTGAACTGGGTTTCCTCATTGCTCTGTGAATGTAGAGGAAGCCAGTTCTAGAACCTAAATATCAGTGTACCTGTGTCAGTTCTTTCAAGAAACACTGGATGACACACTGGAATAAATCTGTAAAGGTTAAAGAAGTAAGGGCAAGACCTGCATTCTGGCATAATGCACGTCTGACATTTGTTAAAGGAGAATGGGAAGACAGGGGAATTGGATAGGAAACACTTTAGGTTCATTTTCAGGCACTCCCCTGAGGAGTCTCCTACCAAGTGCTGCTCACTAGAGCCCAGCACTGAGTATGAGTGACTGGGCTCAAGTACCCCTCTATGGTTAGTCATTAGTCAGGGAAGCATGGACTCAGCACAAATGCCACAGTGGATCTAGAAGTGCCATAGCTGGAGACTGTCTGCTAAACGCACCCACAGCAGGGAAGAGCTCAGTGGCATCCTTTCATACAGGCATACCATTGCATATTGATAAAGCATGAGTCTTTGTGTTGGGGCCTGAAGTTCACTAAAGTTTTAAAAATGAATCTTCCATTGGAACACGTATTGCTTTGGTGTAATTCACTTCACACAATTACGTTAAACTAGATTCATTTCCCTTCTCTGTGCAAATACCTTTAAGGTTAGGCTTCTCAGGCTTACCTTGCTCTTTCTTAAACTTTCTTGTACTTCTTAAAAGTTTTTTCTGTATTAATCTTGAATCCTTTTCCAAATCTCTTTTAAGAAAATAAAATATTTGCATTTCTCTGATGATTATTGATGTTGAGCATTTTTTTATATGTCTGTTGGACATTTGTATGTCCTTTTTGGAGAAATGTCTATTCAGGTCCTCTGCCCATTTTTCAGTTGGATTGTTTGTTTTTTTGTTGTTGAGTTGTGTGAGTTCCTTATATACTTTGGATATTAGCCCCTTATTGGAGGCGTTGTTTGCAAAAATCTTCTCCCATTTGGTTGGTTGCCTCTTTATTTTGTCAATGGTTTCTTTGGCTGTGCAGAAGCGTTTTAGTTTGATATAGTCCCATTCATTTATTTTAGCTTTTAATTCCCTTGCTTTTGAAGTCAAATTCATAAAATCCTCTTTGAATCCAAGATCCATAAGTTTAGTACCTATGTTTTCTTCTATGCAATTTATTATTTCAGGTGTTAGGTTTAGGTCTTTGATTCATTTTGTATTAATTTTGGTACACAGTGACAGATAGCAGTCTAATTTCATTCTTTTGCATGTGGCTTTCCAATTCTGCCAGCATCATTTATTGAAGAGGCTGTCTTTTCTCCATTGTATGTTTTTGGCTTCTTTTTTGAAAATTGTCTGTCCATATTTATGTGAGTTTATTTCTGGGTTCTCAATTCTATTCCATTGGTCTGTGTGACTGTTTTTCTGCCAATACCATACCGTTGAGATATCACCTCATACAAGTTAGAATAGCTATCATCAACAAGACAAATAATAACAAGTGTTGGAGAGGCTGTGGAGAAAAAGGAACCCTCATACACTGATCCCTCCAAAGTCCAAATGAGTCCTAGAATGCTAAGATCAATATATTGACAGGACTGGTTCCTTCTGGAGGCTACAGGAGAAAATGCATTTCTTGCCTCTTTCAACTTCTAGAGACTTCCAGCATTCTTTGGCTTATGGTCGCATCACACCAATCTGCTTCTGTCTTTACATGACATTCTCTGCCTTTGGTCCTCCCCTCTTAGAAGGACCCTTGTGATATTGGACACATATAGATAATCCAGGATAATCTCCCTAATCTCAACATCCTTATTTTCACATCTGCAAAGTCCCTTTTACCATGTAAAGTGAAATATAAACAGGTTCCAGAGATTGGGATGGGATCACCTTTGGGTAACCATTATTCAGCCTATCATACTGAGCCATCTATAATCTTCCTTACATACTTTACATTTTTATCAATAGCCCATGCTTATCAAGGAGCTGGGCGAAGATAGGGAGATAATCTATGGTCATGATAACAATAAGTTTATGTTCGTGAAACTAAATGAGTTGTAAAATCTTCACCATTAGCCAACCCTGCACTGGTTAATGCATACCCATTTACAAGGCAGTTTTGATCACATGAGAAGAGTTGCGCAAACTTATATAGAAGTCAGGGAACCTTTTGTAAACAGAGATCAAGACCTTTACCGCTTCCTATGGGGACTCAAAGTTCAATTTTCTTTGATGGATTGTGGCAGCTAGACAACAGAGGTCCATAAGTTGGATACATTCTCCAGGGGCACCATATTCTAGGTAGCAACATATTGTGGGCAATAAAAATAACTTACATCTAAAGGAGGGATTGAACTTCTAATTTAAATCACAAATAGTTCTAGCCACGATGACAGATTGGATAATCTAGAGGCGAAGAAATTTTCATAAAATTAAACAAACTCAGTAAGGTAAAACTTTCTTAATAGACCTAATTCTTTGCTGGACATTAACCTGATCTGTCCTAACTTAGACCTGTTTTTTCCTTTTAAGTGTCATACTTTCTGATATGTTCTATGACCTAAGTGTTACCATTGTAGTGATGCTGTAGAAATACTCAGAAAACTTTTAACCCACGTAATGGAATTACAATGACATTATAATGAGCTCCCCATGATTTCTTTTTTTCCCACTATAATGGCATTGCAAGGGGTTCTTCATAAACATACACTGAAATCATTTTGCCACCATCATGACAGTGAAATGAGTCCCCATAGAGTTTATTTGAAATTGTTTTGCTCTTATAATGGCATTATTAATGCAGTCTTCATAGACTCACAGGGAAATTGTTTGGCCATCATAATGCGGTCTTCATAGACTTACAATAAAATTGCTTACCAGTGTAATGTGGTTTCCATTAACTTGCACTAAAATCATTTTCCTACCATAATGGCATTATAATAGAGTAGCCATGAACCTGGACTACCAAAGCTTGGTTCTCTTGATGGCATCGTAGGAGCATTACCACAAAGACAGTTAATGTTGATGCTCTGTTGTGTCGCAAGCAAAGACTGTAAGTAAAGCACATCTACTTTTCACACTTAAATAGCGTGTGGTTTTTCCTTTAAAAGTAATGTCCTAACCACAATATACTTTATAAACCAACAACAATCACTTCTCAAATAACTATATGGCAGAACCCTAGATTCTTAGGACAGAAGATCTTGTTTCTTGTACCTTTTATAAAAATCCTACTGCTTTTTATTAATTTGACTATCACCACTATCTGCCACTTTTTTTAAATTAAAGTTTAGTGGGGTGACAATCATTAGTAAGTTACACTGCAGCTTTATTACAGAATTGTATACCTGAAACTTATGTAACCTATTTTTTTAAAAAGTGTAATACATTCTTTCCTCCTGGTTCTTCAAAAAACAGAAATATTATTTTTATAAATCTCCTTATACTACAATTTATGATAGTTTTGGAAATTGTTATGAAATACAATTATTATTTTCTAGTCCTTACTATAGCATGCTGAAATATGTGATGTTTATATCGAACTTTTCATAACCTTGCTCCCTTTTTTTTAAAAGAAACAACACAAACAGAAAACTCACTGGCAACGAATGGATGTAGTATAAAGATAGATTAAAAGTATGTAATAAATAGAGTCAATTAAGTATTCACGAGCTGCACAGACCCAGTGTTAGGTACATCATTAGGATATGTAAGCAGAGTCAAAGTTGTGATGTTGAGGGAGTTTTATGTTTGCTTAAGGTCCAACTACGTTACCAGTAATGTAACTTCGAAGACAGCTTTTTGGGCCCTATCTACTACAGACAATTTGCCAGCCTGGAAAATTTCAATCAGCCCTTCTCTGAATTAGCAATAGCATAGTGAAGATACATATGATTTCAGGAATCACATCATATTATGTGTGTATTATTATGGATTTTACTTCTGTTGTTATTAAAATCCTACTGTGTCCTCAGTCTCATTTCCTTTAGGCACAACCATGAGTTCTCATATCAGAAAGCAAATCAATGTAACTAGATATGAAATAGTTGGGAACCATGGCACATGATTTAGATAAAACTTTAATTATTTAAAAAATAAATAAGAAAGCAATGATTGTTTTAAAGCCAGCAGTCATGTCTTTGTATTGGTGTAAAGAGAAAGTTGCCTTGGAGAAATGAACTTGGAGGAGTTCATTTTTTGGCTCTAGAAAGTCTCTCTAAGGTCAACTGTACAATTACAAGACAAATATGGGTTATTGTTCTAAGAAAAGGGTATCTAACACAAGATGTTCTTTTTGCATTATGTTGGAGGGGGTCATCAAGATGATGTGACTGTTGGTTGACTCTCCAGCTCGACCCAAGCAATTGGAGGCTCTACCCCCTGTCCTGTCCTAGGATTGTACATTTCCCCTACTCTTCCCACACTAGCAGTCATTTCAGGGACATCGCCTTTGAAGAGTAAGGTGTTGAGACCATCTGGACAGTTTACACGACTGAACCCAGTTAAGGCCTCTATCTAAATTTTTAAGATTCTGGCAGGCAGATGCAGAGACCTACTCTTCTCACGGCTACCCAAGACAAGCTTCATAAGTTTCCTTGTTTACTAAGCCTGATACTTACCAATCTGGAGAAGTCTGCCTTTCTTTGGTCTCTTCTTGCCCTTTGTATAAGGCAGCCACTTTCAGATTTCACCTGGTGAAAATCCAAGTTTGTGAACAAACAAATAAGAATTGTCCCTCTGAATACCCACTTGATACAAAGTGTTGATCACTGAGGAGAAGGTGGAAACATTTGTGTAGGAGTCACAGAACCCTTGGAGAGTGAAGAGATCAAGACCTCCACCAGTTTCCTTTTGAGGTTGAATCCTAGAACATCATCTTTGATGGGTTGAGGTGGTTAGAAAATAGAGTCCATAGGTGGAAGAGATTCCCCAGGGACACCTCAGTGGGTTTATACCACATAGGGGCCTAGAGTGGTGATTAAACTTGGTTCGTGTGTTGGTGGACAAAGGCAATGAGGAATTTATCTCAAACTAATGCTGTGTGTGCTTTCAGACAATACGTATGATTTAATAGTAATAAAATAGTACCATTTCTGTATCAGGGCTTTTTCTGTGTGTCTTACATTGGTCATCTCAAAATAACTTTATGACACACATCTTACCCATGGGAAAACTGGGAGAATAAATTAGTTGACCAAGGTCACACATCTATTAAATGGTTGAGCCAGGGATCATCCCAGGCCATTTGACTCCCATGTCTACCTATTTTTGCGTTATAACATTCTAAGATTCCAAGCTTGGAGCATCCTTGTATTTAGCACATTGACACAGTAGGATCGTACTTCCAGGGCTGAGATCCAAGATGGTAGGAATGATTTCAGAACTGGAACTTTATGTTTACAATGGTATAAGGAACATATGGGAAATAAACCTCCTGCACTTTAGACCCTGAGCAAGTGTTGCCAGGATGGTGATATCAGAGCAGTAGATGAATAAAGCATCCCAGTGTGCGGGTCCACATATGTTTCACAATGACAAACGTGGCTGCGAATTATGTGATTGCAGCAGAAACTGGGGAACTTTCTTCCATTGAACTGATCAGATTTTCTGGCTCTTTCCCTAAATTTTGAAGCAGAATTCATCTCCTTGGAGTGAGAATGTCCCCAGAGTTTTTGAAATATTCGGGGATTTGGAGGAGTCTCAAGAGAGATGCTTGAGTTCCTGCTAATGGGAATACGAAAGCTCTAGAGATTAATATGAATACTAAAAATAGAAATGACCTCATTTATATCACAAACTCATGAAACAGGTCATTTGACATATTCTGCAAAGACCTCCAGATTAACATACACCATCCAGATTTCACAAAATAAAAATGCAACCAATGATTACCTCATAATTAATGAAAGCCACTGGCTTTTACTGCTCAGGTGGAGTTACAGACTAATGAATAAAAATTAAAAAAACAATCATATGGTCAGAGGATAGCAGCAGAATAACATCAGAATAAAGTTAAGAAAAGAATTGTATTTAATTTATAATATGGCTAACACTTAATTGACATTTAAAATGGCAAAAACAAACATTTATGATTCTTAGCATTTTATTATTTCACTTCTGCTATAAGATTAACATCAACACTAAGAATATCATCATTCCTCAACATTAACAAGAGATTTTGTAGGTCAATGGAAAGAACACTCGGACTGGCAGTCAGACAGGGGATACCACAGAACCTACCTCATACGCTTATTGTTAGGATTAAATGAGACAATTCACCTATAACGTTTAACATAGTTCTTGACACACGATAAGCATCCAACATATGTTGGTTCTTACTCAGTTTTTATTGTTGTGTTATTGTTATTTGCCAATAAACCATGTAGCTTCAGACAGGTCACAATTTCTCTGGGTCTTAAGTGGCCTATCTTCAAGAGGAGAGGACCAAATTAGAAAACTTATAAGCCCTTCTTAATATTCAAGTTTGTGTTTTTGTTTTTTTTTTTTCTGAATATATGAGTATATACTGGAGGAATTCTGATGGCAGTATTTTTTTAATACTTTGTTAAGATATCTCAAAATTATGTAGGCACAGGTAGTAGAACTATCATGAAAATTTGATGAAATGAGTTTTTTAGACTAGTTGCAAGAGAGGCATTTGGAGTGGACTTCTGGACAGTAGTCAGGTGACACTGAATTTAAAGACTATGGATCTTAAGAAGAAAAGAGTAGTGGCTACATGGCAAGAAATGCTGCCAAACACTGGCTAATCGTGGAAGAGTTTACTCAGCAAGTTTTTTGAAGACCCTGAAATGGCAATACTATCAGCAGAATTATTTTTAAACAAAAGTATATTTTGGTTATTAATACCAGTTATATGATGAGTTGTGGGACATCAGAACTCTTTATGAGGAAATCTTTTAAGATATTTTGATATGAAGAGGAAATAGTTTGTCAGTCACTCAAGATGATTTTCTGAGACATTTGACCAAAGAGCTGTCAAAGTGCTGTAGAAGAGCAAAAGTTAAGCAGGCTAAATAAAATCAGACATTCAGAAAACCATTAGGTGAGTTCAATGAAAATTGAAAATTAGGTCTAGCTAATTTTATGGCCATAAAGGGCAGAATGTGAGATGCAGTAAGCTATAGGCAGAGCTCTCAGCCTTGACTACTACGACTTTTCTGGCTTACAGTTATTATTTTCCTATTTCCGTATAACCTCATTATTCTAACAGGTAGAACAAGCCTTTGACAAAAGTGGAAGGAGAAAAATTGGTGTTTGGTTTTTTGAAATCTTGGCGATTTAAACCTTAAATTTGGTCATGAACTCTAAAACGTGGCCCTAGACCTGCGCACATGTTCTTCTGCATGTAGAGGTGTCTAAGCAAATTATGAGACACTGTGGGAGGGAATGGCAGTGTTAGTTACATAAAGTCTCCCAACTCAGTCCCCAAAATCCCTAGAGTTGCTCTGGGTCCTACAGTTTTTCCTTTCCTTTTATTCTTTGAGCCATATCTGTATACTTTCTCTATTCTTAAGCTGTGACTCACAACAAATATATACTGACTAACAATAATCACCTGTCCATGCTGTCTTTTCTCTCTATTCTTTGAGTCATCTCATCCTTTTTAATCAGCTCTCCTTATTCATCTCAACTATTATCACTCATCTTGAGGTTTACGTTTTTTAACCTAAAAAACAGTGATGAAAGGTTATGGAATATTTTAAGGAATGACTTTATCACCCTTCAATGGGTTATTACAACTCAGTTTCAGAAGTATGGGTATTTTTGCTTCCACAGCATAAATAGCTACCCATTTGGTATGTCATTAAGTAGCCCTAATTGTTCAAACACTATACTTTGATTGAAAAGGTTGCTGTACTCTTATGTTCAATGAGAATATGAACAATTCATAAAAATTATTTTCAGATATTTTTCAGATAAATTTCCTAGACAGACTTTTGATTGAGGTATAAATATATACAATGAGGGGGGAAAGTGTGCAAGCCTGAAGTGTGTGGATAAATTGATACCCACGGATGGAAGAGAGAGAGAGAGAGAAAGAACGACAGAGAAAGAGAGAGAGAGAGAGAGAGAGAGAGAGAGAGAGAGAGAGAGAGATCCACTTAATTATTACCCAGACCGAGATATAAAACATTTCTATTACCCTGAAAAGTTCCCTTATGTCCCTTCACAGTCAATACCAGAATCTACCCACCTTTCACTCCTCCCTCCACCAAAATGCAACCACTATTTTGACTTCTGTCATCATTGATTAGTTTTGCCTGTTCTTGAACATCACATCAATGGAATCACATAGTAATTGGCTGTTGTGTCTGGCTTCAGTCTCTCATCATTACATCTGTGAGTGTCATCCAAATTGTTGTATGAAGCAGTAATTTAATTTTCATAGCTGCATAGTATTCCACTTTGTGAATGTCACAAAATGTATTGATGCAGTATAGTATTTGGACATTTGGACTATTTCAAATTTTGGCCATTATGAATAAAGGTGGAATATGTATTCATGTTCAAATTTTCATTTCTCCTACATTTATGTCTTACAGTAAAATCTCTGGATAATAGAGTGCTATATCTGTAGCTTTAAGATTATTTGACAAGTGATCTTACCAAGTGGTTAAAGCAAACACATTCCCATCAGCATATAAAAATTCTTGTCACGGTGAATCCTTCCCAACTCTAGGTATTGTGAGTATTTTAGCCATTCTGATAGATGTGTAGAGTTGTATATTCTTATGCGCAATTAATGTGAATCTCCATGATTTATGATGTTGAATTCAAAAATCCATAATTGGAATTTTGTGTTTCTATAAAATAGGTCACCAGCTTCCTTGGGAAATATAGCACAATTTTAAGTGTTTACACAACACCACCAAAATTTTACCACATTGAATTGGTGGGGAGCTAAGAGCTGGTTTTTAATTCTGGCTCTGTCAGCAACTAATAAAGTAATTTTGGACAATTTATTTTTCTTATCAGACTCTTGCATTCCTCACTTATAAGTTAAGTGTTTGATTGTGTTGTTGTAAGGTTGTTTCTATTGCTGACATATATGGTTTAATAAATATTTTATTCTCTGTTTTAGTCTGAGTTTCTGGCCAGGGAAGGCTCCTGACTCTGTACTCAGTTGGGAAAAAGACACATGTAGACAAAATAAGTATTGTATTCTAGGTCATTTTTCATTCAGTTTTCCAGTTTCTTTGGATTCGTTTAGATTTTTAATCCTTTCCTTAGCAGAAGCTGAAAGAGTCTAATGATCTGAGTTATTACTTATCCTTTGCAGAGTTTTTTCCTGTCAGATTCCCAAGAAATTCCTTCTTGGTCCTCTTGGCAGAGGACCCTGGTGCTCCAGGGCCACCAGATTTCTCTCATTTGTGCTGAAACAGCTCTCTTGTCAGATCTAAATCTTAAAAAGGGTTATGCCCTCACCAGAGTAAATGGCTTCCCATCTGCTTCAGGGAAATTTCATAGCTCAGGAGTGTTGGAACACATTATGTGGTCACAATAATGAAAATAGTTTCTTGTTACGTGTATTTAGGGCATTTGTGATCCAAATTAGTGTAAGGATCTTCACTCTTGTCTATATCTGGACTAGAGCTGTAAAGAAGAACATTCTTTTTTTTTCTTTAGATCTAAACTCAAACCAATGGTAATTGATGGCCTAAGTCATACATTTTCTTTTTCTGTTAGGGTTTCCTTAATTCTATAAAATAAATTATTCCACTGAGAGTACACTTAGTATTGCCAAAATTGCTACCAAGTATAAAGTTAGCCTCTTGTCTTGTAAAAGCTGCATTAACTTTTCAGTCGTTAGATTTCTAGTTACTGTAGTGAAACTATTATTTACATGGAAATGAACCTAGTGCATCATTGATTTACAAAATTTCCAAACATTAAACCTAGGCCAGGCAGTGTGATATTCCTGAGAATACAATAGTAAAAACAAAGAAAAGTCATTTTTCTCTGCCTTCATGGGCTAGAATCTTGTAGGTGTCATTGTGTGCAAAATTCTTAAATTTCAAGTCTTCTACATCCAGGAGCCTGAACTTAGTGGCTTAGGGTAGAACTCAGCGTTTTGAAATTTTTTAGATATTCAAACAAATCCTTAACCTATAGGTAGATTAACTCGTTTCAAGCATCGCTTTCTTCTATTTCTTTTTGTTTGTTTGTTTTTTCTTTTTTTACTTCATTTGACTTAGCTGACATTGTTCTAAGCCCTGAGCAGTCAGGAGTGAACGAGACAGATGTGCCTGTTGTCCTCTAGAGTTTCTGACTCGCTATTATCTTAGATTCTTGTTGGAAAATTTCGTGCTACGAGATTGGGTCACTACTAAATTGTTAATAACACAGTTTTAATTTTCATATAATTTCTCATGCTCATATTTATCCTTCTACCAGGGAGCCCCAGACCTGATTCTTCTGTCCTGTTTTAAACTATAAACATGGAGTGTGTGTGTGTGTGTGTGTGTGTACTCAAGAATATTTTGTTTGTCAAGAGTGTAGACATCTTGGAAAGAAAGGGAATGAGATAATTCTCACATCTTTAAACATGCCCTATCAAGCTTGCCTATTAGTTACAACCCACACCTCTATATCCCATGCAAACCAGTGTATGGTATATTTAGATTACTATATTTAGAGGCAGAAAACTTGAGTTTGGATTCCAGCTATGCCATCAATACCTAAGTGGCCTTGGTCAACTTATTTTTTGCCTCTGAGCTTGAATGATCTCATCTGTAAAATGGGAATAATAGTTCCCATTATCTGCTTAATCAAATTTTTAAAAAGGAAATTGGATTTTACTGGAGATTTACAACACTTAGGACAATTATTTTAATTATGTCACATGAGTAGCTTTCTATGTTAAAAAAAAAAAGGAGCTAATACTACAGTTACTTCTTACTATCATGGCCATTGACCACCTGGATGAGTAAGGAAGAGAGATTGCTGCCTGCTTACAACCCCTTATATACCATAAACTTCTTTGTTCTTTTCATCATCACTTGTTCAAAACACCATCTTCTAGGAATCAAATCATGCTTTGAGTGTAAGTATAACAGCTGGGTGACTGGGCACATATGCATTCAGACATACACCTTCTTTCATGGAAGAAGGGCTTTCACAAAGTTCCCTCAACCATGCTTCACTCCACTATGGAATATTTTCTTTCCCTATGGGTCAGTTATCCCATTTCACTAATGAGGCATGTACAAGCTAAATGATATCACTCAGGCACAAATGACAATTAGATGGCAGAGCTGGAATTAGAACCCATTAGATGGCTTTATTTCCAGGTATGTCCTCATGTCATTGAACAAGGTTTGTGCTCCATTTCAGCTCCGTTTCTTATTTACAGTTGATGTTTTGTCGTTGGAAATTTCACAGATTAGCTCTTTGGCCTCCTAGAAGCAGGTTTAAGTGATTGTAGCACTGTTGCCTCAACTTTCATTTTTGCTTAATCAATTCATCAAGACCTTCTATTATTAGCAGAAAAAGGCAGAGACTTAAAATTTTCATGACAACTGCAAACACTGGATTATTCGTCAGAAGTGGTAGTGTTTAATGGAAACAAAATAGACAGAACCAGAATTATCATGATTTAACAAGTGAGCTGCTCTATATCTGAGCACAAAAAGAATATGCCTGTGTTACAAAAGCAAAAATATAGAATATGATTTCATAATTCTGTCTTTTCCCATAAGAAATTTTACTTTCCATATGCAGTTAGTCTGTTTATATCTGCTTATAAATTAGAACTAAAATAATATGCATACAATGGAACATTCAAAAATAGTAGTGATTCAACTCACAACAAAATTCATTCTTTTAAATAAAAGCATTTCAGAAGTAGACAGTTCAGGTGTGATAATTGGCACCTTGGCGTCATCAGTAAAGCTTCCTTTCTCTCTTTCTGCTCCATCATCCTGAGAGTGTGCCTTCCATCCTCAGTGTTACCTCATGATCCAAGGTGGCTGCTGAAGCTGCAGTCCTCGTGTCATTATTCCTGGCAGCAAAATGGAGTGAGACGGGAAGGGCAGAAGGATATCCACAAGCTACCTGTCTTCCTTGTAAGAGTTCTGAAAGTCCCACACAATAACTTCCACTCATATCACTTTGACAGGATCTTATTTTTATGGCCACCCTTAGCTGTGAGGAGATAAAACTTTCTATTTTGTTTGGTTTTGTTTAGATTAGTTTCATTCTGTTCTGTTTGATTTTTAAGCTGGCCATGTTGACTCTGCTCCTGTTATAAGGTTTCATATTAAGGGAGAAAGGAGAATGGTTATTGGATAAGCAGTGTCTGTCAGAGTTTAAACCAGGCATTCAAATACGAGAATTTTTTAGGGATCAACTATGAATGAGTTTCCATAAAAGATTAGTCCATATAAAAGATTAGTCCATATAAATTAGTAATCCGGCATAATAGCTCTAAGTCTTTAAATACTTTTCTGTTATTATTTTAACAACAAAAATAATGCATAATTGTTATGAGAAATAATGTAGCAATATGAAGAAAAGTAATCTCCCCCATTTCTCTTTGCCATTCTATCTCCCTCCCCACTCCTCAGAAAACCAAAGCAAGCAATTCATGTCTATTTTCCCACATATCTCTAGAATTATAATAATAAGTGACATACATGTTGTTAGTAATCAAAATTTGGTCATATACAAATTATTCAGCTACTTAAGTTTTTAACCTAATCTAAGTTCAATACATAAAGATGTCCTCATTCTTTTTAATAGCTGCTTAAAATTCTCAAGTATGGATATGCCATAACTATTTCACAACTCATATATACATATACGAGTTGGCATGAATACGTAAAATTTAACATGGAAACGAGCTGCGTTAGAGTCTAATCTCCAGGTTTGCTGTTCCTCCTGAAATTCGAGCCTCATGCCATAAACTGCTCTCCTTCCCAGCCTGGCCCTATTCAATTTGTAAGGCGTGAATTATGTCATGAAGCTAGTGACTAAGAAGTAAGTAAACTAGCAATGGCCAATCTATGAAAAAGGCTGAAGAAACATATAAAAGACCTGACAATTAAGTTCGCGAACTTGTTGCAACGATGTTGCTAATCTTTTTTTTTCTTTTTTTTGGATATCAGAGGGATTATTCAGTATGAATTTGTACCAACTGGACAAACAGTTAACCAAATTTACTATTTGGAAGTGCTGAAAAGGCTGCGTGAAAAAGTTATATGATGTAAATTTTTCACGAACAATTCATGGCTCTTGCATCACGACAATGCACCAGCTCACAAGGCACTGTTTGTGAGGGAGTTTTTAGCCGGTAAACCAATAACTATATTGGGACACCCTCCCTACACACCTGATCTGGCCCCCAATGACTTCTTTCTTTACCCCAAGATAAAGGAAATATTGAAAGAAAGACATTTTGATGACATTCAGGACATCAAGGGCAATACCACGACATCTCTGATGGCCATTCCAGAAAAAGAGTTCCAAAATTGCTTTGAAGGGTGGAGTAGGTGCTGCCATGGGTGGATAGCTTCCCAAAGGGAGTACTTCGAAGGTGACCATAGTGATATTCAGCAATGAGGTATGTAGCACTTTTTCTAGGATGAGTTCCTGAACTTAGTTATACAACCTCGTATATATAATTTATCTGATAGTGTTTTATGTTAATGAACAGAGATTATGGTAGAAAACAGTGTGGAAGATGAGGAAAGATAGCTACTTCATCTCATTCAATTCTATCATCAAGACTATGAGACAGGAACTAATATGCTTAATACATAGATAAAGAAATCAAGTCTCAGGGGGTGGCTGGTTAACTCAGTTGGTTAGAGCACAGTGCTCATAACACCAAGGTTGCTGGCCCGATCCCCACATGGGCCACTGTGAGCCGCGCCCTCCACAACTAGATTGAAACAACTATTTGACTTGGAGCTGATGGGTCCTGGAAAAATACACTTAAAATAAATAAAAGTTAAAAAAATAAAAAGAACTCAAGTCTCAGAGGAATTTGGTAACTTTTGAGTTCATACATCTTGGGTCAGAAGGAGTCAGCACTAAGCCGAGGTCTGCCTCACTCCAGAGTTGTGCTGTAGTCTCTATGCCCAGTTGCTTTTAAATGAGAATGTCACAGAAAAAAATATTGGCTTGAATTTTCATTCAAAGCAGTGATGGTTAAAGGAGAAAATACAATGGATAAATGCTGATGATGAAGTATCTGAACAGTTGAGCTGAGTTGCTTAATGAGGTTAAGGCTCATGGCATAAGAACTTGAGTTATTTCATCTTGAGAACAGCGGAAAAGAGGCCAAATAAAAATGCATTATTGGATTCATCTGGTTCCTATTTTCAAGGATCAAAGAATCAGCTAATAGGTACACAGTTCTTGAAGCCATGCTGTTCAAAGCAAGGTCAGCAGCTAATAAAGACATCTACTATTTAATCATGGATCGGACCACTTGACTTTGCTTGTATCACTGATACCAGCCATTATTGGCCGAGAACCAGCAGAGTACTCAGTACAGCATGAAATAAGAGAGGTTTGGGGATCTGTTAATTGCATCTTGTCTCAGCTGTAGGAGGTATACTACTCCAAAATCAGTCCCTTCCAATTATTCCAGGTTGCAGCTGGCATGGTGAACCCTGGGTTGTTTTCGCCCAATGAAAGAGTCTAATTTTATCACAGAATCACACGACTGGC
Organism: Rhinolophus ferrumequinum; assembly: GCF_004115265.2. Classification (NCBI taxonomy): domain Eukaryota; kingdom Metazoa; phylum Chordata; class Mammalia; order Chiroptera; family Rhinolophidae; genus Rhinolophus; species Rhinolophus ferrumequinum. The sequence goes on along the minus strand of NC_046290.1, from coordinate 58,522,839 downwards.
AAGGCCTTGAGAGGTCAGTGGGGGCTTTCAGGCAAGACTGCACTGAGTGAATATATCTAATCCTATTTTAAACCATCTCCAGAGGAGAGATTCCATGATTTCTCTTGAAAGCTAATGCCAGTATTAAGCAACCTTTTCTGTAGCCAGTCGAGCATCCCTAGTGATTTATTTTAAATCCATCTTTCACTGGGTTCGTAGTGCTTGTTTTACTATCCTTATTTTCCCTATTCTGTATATATATATATATATACATACATATATATATATATACATACATATATATATGTATATATATATGTATAATATAAAGAATTGGTGAAAGTTTTAATAATTCTTATGTTTACATAGAGGGATGAATTATTTGTAATTATTGTTTGATGGAATATCGTGTTGATTATTTAGCTTAATATGCCTGAATTGAATGCCTATTCTATGGTAGTTTTGAGAATTCCAAAGAAATAAAAGTGACTTTGAAGGACTTTCCTCCTAGTAGCTCCCACTTCTTCCCGGGTTCCCTAGCTCCAGGCACACTGTCCAGTTTTATATCCTCAAACGTGCCGACCTTATTTATTTCTTACTCAGGGCTTTTGCACTTGCTATTTGATACTGTGCTTATAACAGTCCACCATAAATCTCCTAGTGGAGGGCTCCTCTTCCTCAGAAGAGCCATCCCTGATTGACCTATTTAAAGTTTCCCCAGAGCACGTATCAGTTTCTAAAATTATCTTATTTATTCCTTCCTTGGCACATTTGTTGTTTCTCTCCTTCCCCAGTAGAATGTCAGAACTATGTGACAGGGGACCTCATCTGACTTTTTAAAATTATTATTATGTAAGCCCAGTGTCTAAAACAGGCACATGATAGGTATTCAATAAATATTTGCTTAAAAAAAAGAATGAAAATTATTTGCACAGCAATAGAACAGTATAAAATGTTTAATGTTTTCTTGTAGAGCCCCTAGAGTGGTATGTTCTGAGAGGATTTACAGTGTGCTTACATAAATTTTAGTGTCAGACAGTATGGCTTCAACTCCCAGATCCAACGTGTATTAACTGTGAAGGCTTGGGCAAGTTACTTAAATTCTCTGAGTTTTAGTTTTGAAAACTGTGAGATGATAACAATAAAACTTACCTCACTTATTGGAGATTAGGAAAAATGGATCAAATTAGGACACATTTTTATTTTATAAAAATGGGTCATTTTACAAAGTACATAACAAACTATTTACTTTTTAAACAGTATTTATTGAACATCTATTATGTGCCAGGCACTGATCTAGGAATTAAGGATATAGCAGTAACCAATGATAACACTCTCTCCCCCTTAAAGCTTACACTTAGGTACACAGACGTACATGTTATTTGAAGAGCAGCCTTCTGCATTTAGCCTGCAAATTAAATTTGAACTCTGGTCAGTATGCTAGTGCATGTTCTTCCTTCAATAGGCAATGTATATTTACTAAGTGCCTATTATGCATCCAAGCATAACTGTCCAGTTAATAATGGTATAAAAAGATGGTTCTTAGGTGTATGTATAAGAGAGTGTGGCCAGTCTCACCTACAAAGGGATTGCTTATATAGTCATTCACCACATAAGGATGTGTCATTCAATCATGGACTGCATATACAAGGTCTGACAAGTTCACGAACTCATCCTAGAAAAAGTGCTACATACCTCATTGCTGAATATCACTATGGTCACCTTCAAAGTACTCCCCTTAGGAAACTATTCACTGACGCCAGCGCCTAGTCTACCCTTCAAAGCAATTTTGAAACTTTTTCTGGAATGGCTGTCAGAGCTCTCGTCGTATTACCCTTGGTGTCCTGAATGTCATCCAAATGTCTTCCTTTCAATATTTCCTTTATTTTCAGGTAAACAAAGAAGTCACTGGGGGCCATGTCAGGTGAGGAGGGAGGGTGTTCCAATAGTTATTTGTTTTTCTGGCTAAAAACTCCCTCATAGACAGTGCTGTGTGAGTTCATACATTGTCGTGATGCAAGAGCTCCTTTGGGACCAATTTTTGCACACACCTTTCACATGCCAAGGCTTGCAGTTAAGATTTTCCTGCTTCTCTATTGATGTTTATTTGGTCTGCTGTGCTTTTCACAGTCAGCCGACGACTTTTACACACAATTTGACAAATTTTTGCAATGTTTTCATCAGTTCTGCGTGTTACTGGCTGCCCTGACCTCTCTTTATTGGTGATGCGTTCTCTTCCCTCAGAAAAACATTTACTCTGTTTGTACACTGCTGTTTTCTTCATGGAATTATCCCCATAAACTTAGACTAACATGTCCCTGATTTCACTTCCATTCTTGCCAAGTTTAACAAGAAATTTAATGTTTGTTCATCGCTCTAATTCAAGCTCAGACATTCTCTTGACGGCACACAAAAACACACAACAACAATAATGAAGGCCACTCAGCAAGACACCGCTATACGTTGACACAAACACATCTGTGAGACACCGATATACCAAGGTTATGAAACCTTACTGAGCTTTTTATACAGTGCTGCCCATGTAAGCGCACAGTGGCAAGTTCACAAGCTTAATTGTCAGACCTCATATGGTGGTGGTCCCATAAGATTATAACAGAGCTGAAATTTTTCTATCCTTAGTGACATCTTAACCTCATAATGCCATAGTGCAATACATTACACAAATACCATTGTGTTATAATTGCCTACAATAGTCAGTACAGTAATATGCTATACAGGTTTGTAGTCTAGGAGCTACAGGAGAACAGAATTTGTCACCCCAAAATATGTCTATTTGACCTCAGGATTATTTTAGGCTCGTTAATTTTAAGAAACAGCACAGGCGGGAGAAGTTCTGAAAACCAAGTAGAAGTTACTCTTTGTAAAAATTGTTTACATTTATAACGGAAATCTCCATTTGTAAGGGTGTCTCTCTAGATGTAGGAAAAGAAAGGATGACCTTATCTTTAGAAACTCTTATCAATGCAGAAAACAGGAACTTAAATCTGCCATTTTAGCAAGTTACTCAGTTTTCCTGGGTCTCTCCTAGGCATACAGGAGGTATACATGTTACTAAACTTTGTTTGTTTACTTGTTTTCTCCTTTTAATCTATCTTTTACTACAGGGATGTCTCAGTCAAGAACCCAGGAGGATAGAGGGAAATTTATTTTTCCTCCCCTACAGGGCTCTACCTGTTAGCCTAGGTGTGTAGGAGGTTATACCGTCTAGGTTTGTGTGAGTGCCCTCTATGATGTTCACACAATGAAATCGTCTACAGATTTCTCAGAATGTATCCGCTTTGTTAAATGGCACATGACTGTATTTGACACCTACAGTGCATAAAGAGATTTCTATACAAATACAGAAAACGTATTTGTTTAATATCAATCATACGTATTTCAGAAAGACTATCAACCAAAAAACAAGTGAGTATTTCTTTGGACTCTTGCTAAAAAAGCCTTTTTCCCCTCCTGGGAATAAGGTTGTATCTCCGTTTTAATCAGTGAACCATGTGTATTAGTGAAGGAGTTAGGGCCTTAATTTTTTGAAAAAGCTATTTTTTCCACCAGTAATCCATCTCATTTTAGTTCATTTTTAAAAAGAGATAAGCAGTCTAGAGAAAACTTTATTAATTTATTAATAGTTTTAGATAAAGATGTATGCACACATATTTCTTAAACATAAGGAAATATAAACATAGGTGTGTTTGTATTTCTGAAGTTTACCTTTTTATTTACCGATATGTGTTGACTACATTTTATGTCAACAAATATACAGACTCCTCATCATTTTTAATGACTGTACAAGATCTGTGTATGAGTGTATCATAATATATTTGTTCAATCCTCAGTTATTGGACATGGACGAAAAAGGGGTTCTACAGAAAGTAACCTCATAGGGTGATCAGATAATAAATTCCTAACTGGGCAGGTCATGCTGAGCAGTCACACCCCAAGCCTATAACTTCTTTAATAAAAGGTTTATCTTTGCCTAAAGCAAGCCCTGCACTATTTCTGTGCATCTAGGTTAACACATCTTTCAAGCGCTCCCTTTCAGACTGCTGCTTCTAATACCTGATCATCCTTTCAGACCCCTCCCGCTAATACCTGACCACTCTTTCAGACCTCTCCTTCTAAAGCATGACCACCGTCAAGTGCCTGACTATTCCTGTAATCTGATCCCTGCCTTGCTTTGTCCCACCTTCGTGTAATTTTCCTTACTGTCCCGCCTTAATCTCAAATGTATACAAGAAACTCAACACTTATTCTCCAAAGTATTTATCACAGTCTGCTGAGATCTTGTTTCCAGATGTATCCTCGTTTGGCTCACATACATTTTTATAAAAATTCTCTTCAGGTTTGGATGTTCTTTCATCGACAGACACTTAAGTTGCTTCCAGTTGTTTTGCTATTCTAAACAATACAGGTATAAACATACCTGACAAAACATCTGTGCAATTATTTTATTTTTTTAGGATATGTTTGGAAAGAATTACTACACCTAAAGAGAAGGTACAGGATCAATGGATTTAATTATATGAAACCGAATTTGTAACATATGTAATAATAAACCCAAGAAAATGTGAAGTTTGGGAAACATTTGCAAGATACACATAGAATAAAAGTGTGATTGCTTGAGCTAACCTGCCTGAGTTTAATTTCCTTATTAGCTCCATTGGCTGGGGAAACTGACATTCTTGTGCTTGGATTTCCTCATCTGTAAAATGGGGATAATAATAGCACCCATCTCTAAGGGTAAATGTGAAGAGTAAATATAATGTACTCTGAACTGTGACTGACACCTAGGAATGGTTATGTAAAAGTCTGCTAATAAGCATATCAGCAATGGGTAACTTCCTAAATATTAAGAGTTTAGAAATCAGCAAGATTTATGCTAATACCTGAGCAATAAACAAACTAAGCAATATAACAAGACAGAGTAATCACATAAGAAGCAATACAAATGGCCAATTAATATATTAAAAGATATTTGATATACTTAAAACTCAAAAACATGAAAGTGAAATCTATGAAATGCATTTTGTCCTATCTAATTAACAAATATTAAATAAAACTAACCAATACAAATATTCCCTGAACTCAGATAACAATGTAAATTTGATTAACACATTTGTAAAGTAAATTGGACAAATACATTAAGACTTTCAAAAAAGATTTACCCTTTTGATTCTATAATCCTATTTCTTAGAGTATACTTGAGAATATAATTCAAAATGGACACAAAGCCACAAAGATGTGTATCAAAATGGCACATTTAACATGGAGCCAAATCAGCAAAGCAGTTAACAGGTGAGCTTGGGAGTCAAATAAAACCTATCTTCAAATTCAGCCACCACCATGAACTAGCAGTAAGTTTGAGACAAATGTTTATCTTTTAAACTTAACTCTTTCACCTGAAATTGAAAATAATGCCTAGCATAATGGATTTATTATAAAGAATACACAGTACCTGGCATAGAGCAAACTATTTAAAAAATTATAGCAATTGCTACTATTAAAATAGCCCAAAATTGTAGATAACCTAAATAATTGTAGAGATATAATCATATTTTTTCAAATACTTTAAAGACAGATATAAATAATGTCATGAACATTAAAATGGACATAATATTTTGTTTAAAAATGAGATTCAAAAGTGAATCTATTGTATAACATTAACTATGTAAAACTATGCTTTTAGAAGGTAAATAACATCAAATGGCAGTTATTTCTCTACAGCAGAATAATAATTTTATTAATTTAATTCCTCTCTCTCTCTCTCTCTCTCTCTCTCTCTATATATATATATATATATATATATATATATATATAATGAATTCTCTCTCCATATTTTAGCAACCACCCCCTCATACATGCATATATTTTTTTTTCCAAATTTCTGTAATTTCTATGTTTTCTGTGGTATGTATGTTGTTCTCTTACATACAGAAAACAAGTATTTGTGTTAATAAAACAAACAAATTCTTAAGTAAAATATTCTTATAGTTACAATAAGATACAAATAAGAACATAATAAGCATAATTTCTTTGGTTAGGAATCTGCTTTTTCCTCTTATTCTAACATCTTCCTATCATCAAATATTTATTATGTTTTCCCAGCCACTTAGCTCTTGCTAGAGGCAAGCTTGCATAAGTCCCTATCCTCAACGTATTGACACACAAGATATCATTTCACCAATAACATCCGTTAAGTTATAAGAAATGTACACATGTTCACAATGACTTTAAAATAAATTCAAAATGACAGTAACTATTTCAGAATAGATCTTTATGCCCATTGGTATACATAAATGAAATTCATTAAAAGTTTAACATTTAAAAGTAGTAACAGGCTAGAAGCGAACGTATTCTCCAGGAAAACAAAAAAGCCAAACTTTCAAGTTAGTCATGGAATGCAGAAGTGTATACATTGAGAAGAGGAGGAGGTTTTACCACTTATCAATATATAAACAATTAGCACTTAACATTATCCACAAAATGACAAAAAGCACCATCTCCACCGGTGTTATCAGAAAACTTCCCTTCTTCACTTGGCTTTGCTTGTGAAGTCAGCTGGAGTGTGCTGAGCAAAGTTTAAACCAGTTGATTACTTCAATTCGTATTAGGTATTGACCAAGATCCTCTCAGAAAATCAGTTACAGCATGAAATTTAATATAACATGAAATTTTACCACCCTTAAATAAGCAAACACATAAGCAATAATAAAAAGCCAAGTGAAATGAAAATCTGCATGATATTCTGAAACAAAATTGGGTCCTCCACCCCCACCTGTATTTTGATGAGGATAGAATCATACCGTTCCCGTTCACGATTATATTCCCTGTGTGCCTGGCGCATAGTGGGTTTTGCTTCAGAAAATCCTAACACAACAGATGAGAACCTGGCATTTTAATGAGCCCTAATACATAAATTAGTAATATTAGTAACATTAACTTCCCAATTAAAATGTTAATGACTATGAAAGTATATAGAAGCATAAGTGGCCTGATACTTCCTGCCACATTCAGAATTTGATAAAGATGATCCTGGAGTCTTCACTTAGTCCTCACCACTGTGTATGTAGCATGCATGGAGCCCTAAAATCATATTTGGTGAAAGAAATGAGTTACTCTTTGGAAGTCAGGAGATGGTACATAGTAGTTTGTCATACCGTGTTTCACCGAAAATAAGACCTAGCCAGACCATCAGCTCTAATGCGTCTTTTGGAGCAAAAATTAATATAAGACCCCGTCTTATTTTATTATAATATGAGAGCAGATCTATAATATAAAATAATATAATATAATATAATATAATATAATATAATATAATATAATATAATATAATAATACCAGGTCTTATATTAATTTTTGCTCCAAAAGATGCATTGGAGCTGATCGTCTGGCTAGGTCTTATTTTCGGAGAAATAGGGTAGTGACAGACAAATATTTATGAAAGTAAAATTTTAGCATTTAAAAATCTTTCAAATTAATATTTCAAATATATAAGTTAGACATGGTCATTATGGAAAATTAGAAAATGTTAGAGAGCAGAGAAACGATCACATTTACCAGTATGCATAGACAGATACTTGGACAATTTGGTGAATTCCCTGTCCAAATTTCAGCAATTCCCACCTCCCACACACCACTCCCACACACAACTATAGCTATTTTTCATGTTAAATAGATATAAAGAAAACACCTGTCTCTCTGCTTTGGTTTTTGTTTCTGTATTACTTACATCATATTCAGAAGAATTTTAAACATTTATATTAACTCTGTTGTTTTTTTCCCCACTTTTCCTAATATTAGGTTGGTACAAAAGTAATTGCAGTTTTTGCAATTATTTTTAACCTTTCAAATCACAATTACTTTTGCACCAACCTAATACATACACAAGCTATGCATCTCATTAGCAGGTAGAAATTATATTTAACCCCAAAATGGAAGTGATCATAGCATACACTGTTCTTTCCTTCCGTGGTTCTTCCCCATTCTAGATAAGGGTCACTTGTTATTTTTAAAATAGGGAAAATCATAGCACCTACCTCCAAAGATATGTTATGAGAATTAATGAATTAATACATGTGAAGGAATTAGAACAACGGCAAACATGTGAGTTAACCAAATATTGGCTATTATTATTGTAAGTGTCATTGTTATTATTATCTTTTATATGGTTCCTGTGGTTTTATAGACAGGAACTGGGCCAAGAAAGGAGGGAAAACGGGGCCTTGTCAAACCCAAAGCAAAGACAACAAAACAAAGAGCTGTGTTTTTCCCACTATATTTTTATCACAGTATAAGGGAAAAACTATTACATACACACATCAAAAAACAAACCTTGTTTGTGAGTATGCATGAAAAGATTGGGCTTTAAGACTAAACGATATTTTAAAATATTATGTAAATGCAATATAACAAATTATCATAATAAATATTGTGAAACCTCTCAAGATAATTATTTCTCATGATCATTGTATAACCAAAACTAGTATTTGCTATTTAACAGAAGAGTAGCATAAATAACTTTGTGGAATCTGTAGTATCTTAATTAATCTAATTTCATCCATGAAATATATGAGTCAACTTGGCAAGGATCAAATGCAATTTTATTTACCAATTTAAAATTTTAAAATCCAGTTGACTATTTTTAAATTATATAAAAGTAAAAAGAAACAAAAAAGGAATTATTGCTTTCAAAGGCATCTTTTCTGCTTTGCTTCTCAAAAATGGCTCTGATTAAAATTTTTAGCTTTGGCAAGCAGTTATCCAAAAATATGATCAAATGATAAATGGATGAGAGATTCATGACTAAAACCCAGCTTCGTGCTGTGCTTTCTAAGTAATATTTTTCAACTAAATTTGAGTAATTATTTGTATAATGCACACTGATATGACTAATAGTTGAGCAATCTATTAAAAACGTAAAGTGGGGAAATGCTTATATTAGGGGGATCCAATAAACAAAGAGAAATTCACAATTAAATTCCTTAAAATTTTTTTTCTTTATCATACTATCACAGGTTGAGTTTCTCAGAAGTGAACTCTGAGACAGAGAAGCAGGATGTTAATTGAGACAGGCTGTTGGCACCAACACCTGTGGTAGGGAAAGGAAGGAAGCAGAGGGAGACGTTGAACTGTATCACAGGCCCCATGTCATCTTTAGTTGACCCGACTAGGAGCTCTGGTCTGAAAGGGCCTTCTATGTGTAGGGTCCCATGTTGAGCCCAAAATAGCCAAATCTTGATACTCACACCTCCATGGGACATGGGATGTTGGCCTCCCTGACAAGTGCATGGCCGTGGATGAGGCAGCGTAGTGCAGCTGAGGCAATTTCTTGAAGGGGTTAACAGCTAAAAGTTATCTGCAAATAACATGCCCAGTATCTGGGCAAGCTTTTCCTTGAAGGTTGAACTGGGCAAAACTTCATTATCTGGGCAAAATGTCCACCATATCCTCTATTATATTTAGTTAGACAAGTAGGGCAATTTCAGAGTAATCCTTTAAGGGAAGTTTTGTGATCCTTTTATTCTCACTCCTCTCTCCCACTTGATTTCATCAAGTTAATTAGTAATTGTCCTTGAGACAAAACTTCTACATCACCTTATTCAGGAAGACTTCACCACCCAAAAAGACATGTATATATTACTACTACTAAATTTTGTTTTAGAATTATGTTTCAATATGTCACTTTCCCTCAGAGAAGGAGAGCTCCTTTAGATCAGGGATTTTATCTTGATCATCTTTATATCTTCTGTCTACCACACAATCTGCATTATAATACTCAATTGAATATGTCTTGAATGAGTGAATGAATGAATGTTTTCTTGTGTTTGTTGGCTCCATCACCTTAATTTCTCCTAATCCCTCCCACATAGCAGAATTAGTATAAGACATTCTCCTACCATAACTTGTAAACTCTGCTAAAAAAAAAAACAAAAAGCAACTCCATGTTTATCACCAGGCTTGACTTCAAAGAGCTTAATAGTCACTGAGTTGATGAATGTTAATTTAATAACTCTGGAGGTGACATTGATATTTTCTGTATATAAGGAACTACATGGTTTGGAACTTTCTTATACTTAGTGTTAGCGGCTTTAGTAAAGCTCAGAAAAAATTGACATTAAGATTTTAACATTATTAAGTATTAAAATAAAACATTTTATTACCTTATAGAACATGCTCAATCGATGTTTATTTAAAAATGTTTGGATTCCTATTTCTATAGTCACAGATAATGCCTATACCCATTTAGAGAATAAACATTTCTTGATACCCTAAAAGTTGTGTGGTTTAGTTGTAGTATATCACTCAACCCTAGGAATTGTCTGAAACATATATTATGGTCATCCTCATTTTGTAGATGAAAAAAATATAAAGGCCACAGGAATTTTAGAAAGCTACCCCATGCCCACATCTAATGAGTGGCAAAACTAGGATTCAAAATGATTTATCAGTTTTAAAAAATGCTTTAAAAACACAACCAACCAGCAGTGCTTTAAAAATTTACAGATATTTACAAATTTTTAACACTATTTTATTATATTTAAATGTACATATTTTTATCTTCAGAAATTATGAAGAGTACATGGCTTAAAAAGTATAAGAACTGGTTGTGATATGTTGTAAGACAAACATGTTGCACGTTGCATTTTGCAAAGATGGCCACAACGATACTCCCTTCCTCTTGACTATGGGCTGGCCTTGGCGAACCTTGAAACCAACAAAATGTAGCATGAAGGACACTGCATGACTTCCGAGGCTAAGAGGAGCCTTACAGCTTTTTGTTTGGTCTCTTAGACAACTCACTTCTGGCTATTCCTTCTCTGGATGCTCTCCTTTGGATTCCACACATTATTATTTTAAGCATGAAGAGGCTTCAAGGGGCACTCTGTTGATAGTCACAGCTGAGCCCAGACATGGAGTTTATCCCACCCAGGGAACATACCTGAGTGAAGCAGCTTCCAGATTCCTCTACATCCCAGCAAAACTAGTCATCTTTAACCATTTGGGTTTCTCAAGGCCCCAGACATAATCTAGAATAGATAAACTATCTCCAATCTGTCCTGTATCGACCCACAGATATTTTGAGCATACTAAAATAACTGTTAGAGGATGGCGGTGATTGTTACACAGCAGTTATCAGGCATCTTAGCACTAGCGATTTCATCTTCTATTACTCAAGTTTTAGTGAGATACCTAATTCCACCTGCCAAATATCAAAATAACTGTTTTGAAATATTCCATAAAGTACTAAATATTCTCTAATGAATACTCACCATCACACAAATCTGATTCTTGAATACAAAAATTCCAAAGTTAAACTAATAATAGAAAAAAATGACTCAATGATTAAATCACTCAAATTAATGTATCTTTTATTGACAGTATTGAACAATTCCTCCGTTTCCCACCTCAGCTCCTCAAAATGGGACATTTAACAATGTTAGCATGAAAAGTTTTATTTATCTTTCCTCATAACTACTGGTACTTAAGTGGCTAGTGAGCATTAATGTTTTATAGATACTGCAATCCAGACACAAACTTTATAGAACTTGATTTAAATCAGATTTATAATGATGGAAATAGGAGTAACTGCTTCTGTTTAAAGATCTAAATAATTCACTCTAAACTCAGAGATTTTTAGTTAATTAACTGTTACTAGGGAGTGTGTGGTGGTTACTTTTAAGTGTCAACTTGACTGGGCTAAGAGATGTCAGATAGCTGGAAAAAACCTTATTTTTTAGTGTGTCTGTGAGGGGTTTCTTTGGAAGAGATTAGTATTTGAATCCATAGACACAGAAGATTGTCTTCAGTAATGTAGGTAGACATCATCCAATCCACTGAGGGGGTGAATAAAACAAAAAAGTTGAAGAACAGCAAATTTGCTTGTTCTCTCTGCTTGAGCTGAGGCGTCCATCTTCTCCTGACTTCAGGGTTCCTCAGACTTTCAAACTCAGACCAGGATTTACACTATTGGCCCCTTAATTCTCAGACGTTTGGATATGGACATACACTATCAACTCCCCTGGTTCTCAGGCCTTCTGACTCAGACTGAATCACATCACTGGCTTTCCTGGTTCTATATCTTTTAGCGAGCAGATCATGGGAATTCTTGGTCTCCAAAGTCAGTGAACCAATTCCTATAATAAATAAGTAAATAAATAAGTAAATAACCATTGGTTCTCTGAAGAACCCTAATACATGGTTTTCATATCAGGGTTCTCATAATAAGTCGTCTCATAATTATTTTCTTATTTGCTGTATCATTTTTTCCTATCATATAAGATGGTCCCTAAATAAGTTTTGTCATAAAGAACGTAGCACAAGTAGACATAGGTCAGACGTTATAATCTCTAGCTTCTAATTGTCATCCTTGACTAGAGTGAAATATAGATTCTATTCCCCTTTCTACACATTGATTTAGTAGAATGCATGTACTGAGTGCATGGCAGGATGGGGAAACGAAGAGTCTAAAACTTCTAGAAACATTTTTTGACAATCCAACTCTCCATATATAATATACCCTAAAATATGTTTGGTTATAATTGTCTTCATTAGTATTATCAACATTTGAGGATTGAGATTATTTCTGTTGTTGTTATATCTGATTAGTCCTTGATTTGCATATGTCCTTCCATATTTGTAACATATGTTTATATGCATGCATGTATGTGTGTAGATGTGTATATGTATGTGTGTGTGTGTGTGTGTGTGCAAATATGTGTGAATAATTATGCAAACTGCATAGTATAGTAGGGAATTCATCTCATTTCTATAATTTCACAAAACACATTGAAAGAAATATTTAAAATAGGAACTGGGAATAGTCAGTATAAATCTATTAAGATTCTTGGTTAATTCTTATCCTTCTTTGTAAAGTAAGTGGAACATTTGTTTATATCAACGTTTTCTTTATTATTTCATTGCTTAGTGCAAAGTAAAAGAATAGCTTTAAATATATATTTCTTCAAATGAAAACCAATCACTAATTAGATACCATTCACCTTTGCTGTATATGGATTCTTGGTTCTGAAAGTATAATAAAATGAAATTTTTGATATATATATTTCTATTTTTCTTTTACTACAAGGAAGTCAGATTAATAAGAGACCTTTTTCTTTTACTAGGAGGAAGTCAGATTAATAAGTCAAGCCTTGGACGTAGACTAATTAAAAGACTAAATTGGCAATTGATCTTCCATTAGGAAAAAAACAAAAACAAAAACAAAAATGGACAGGCAGAAACCCAGGGCCTGGAAACAAATTTGTCTTTCTTAAATGCTCACTTTCAAGTGTGTCTGGTTTCTAGCCCAGTTTATATCAAAAGGGATCAATTTTCCCCCCTTTTCCCTGTTCTACTTTTGCACTGGTATTGTCTGAATCCCAGAGTGAGCAGCAATACATCATCTTGCTTCAACATCTGCTAGAGCCCCCTCTCCTCCTAATCTGCCCAGATCCCCAAAGCCTTTTCCACCTGCTATAGCGCCAAATGCTCATTATAGCACACAGCTACGCCCTTCACTGTCCTTCCTCCCACATCCTCAAGGTTAACGTGGAACAATGACTATTATTAAGTGGGGGCTTTAGGTATATAAAAGCAGACTGGGCAAGGAGAAAGGGGGAGGGGCAGTGGGAGCACTGGGTAGAATGCCAGGAGAGCTGGCAGGAAAGAGCTGCTAGAAAGCTGTGGCCAATTTTCCAGTTGAAACATGAGTCACTGAACAGAGATGCCCTAGAAATAAATAGCTTCCCTGTTCATTGCCCAGTACAAGCAGAGACCACACCCTCCAGTAGTTTTGTGTCAGGGCACTTTGGGGTATGTTTCTGAGAAGCTAGTGGTGAAAGGGAGATAAAAATGGCCAGTTTGAGGAGGCTGGCAAGTCTAGAAGTTGTGTTTACTGCTTGGTCAAGTGTGAATTGTAAGCAATGGGAAGTTGTTCTCCCTCTTCTTTTTACCTTCAAACCATCAACCTGTTCCTTCTGCTTGTCTCCTCAGACCAACCATCAATGGAAAATTTGAGGCACATTGGATTAGACTTCTTAGAAAACAGAAATTCAGAAGTCTCTGTGAAACTCTGCATTCATTATCGTATGTTATCACGGGACCTGAAAAATATATAAAAAGGAATCTGACGTTGGGGGAGAGGCAGCTTTAATTTAAATTTCCTGTCTTTAGCAGCTGTGCACCTCTCTCCCAGATGCCCTGCTTGGTGCAATTTCCCTTCAGTTTTGGAGGAGATATTTTAAGAAGTTAAATGCTGCTTCCTCAGTGACATTCATAGAGATGATCTTGATAAACCACATGAATGCCGGCTGGCCTCGGGCAGAGTTGGCCAAGTCTGTCCTGGACGTACTCTCCTGTTAACGGACCATTGGGCAACATGTCCAGCAGGATCAAGTCACTCCCTGTGGCTCTTCAACTACTAGAAAAAGTGTAAAACCACAGATTCCTCTGAAGGCCACCTAGTAAAATTTTATTTGCCTTCACCACTCTCATCCCCAAGGAAGTATGTCACTATCCTATAGCCACGCAATGGCTGACCTAAATAAGACAAGGCCACGAATTACTCAATTACTCCAAGAGACTGGAGGGGTTGAATGAGCTCTCAAGAATAAAAAGAAGCAAGAGTAAAAGTGCTAGGGCCGGACAAAGCAGGAGCTTGGTACTTGCTCTATGAAATGACAGTGCACCTAAACTGCAGACTTACCTTTAGAAGATTGTTATATTTAGGTTCCCTTTTTTTAAAATTCAAGTTTGAAAGTTACAACTAATTTTGGATAGAGAGCTCTTTAAAAACATGCAATTAAGAAAGAAGAGAGACACTTTGAGGGTTAAAGTGTCCTCGTTTTCGCTTGAATTGAGCAAGATGTTTACTGGAGGGTTGTGTAGGATAGAACAGTGATTAGAGTTTAAATGATGGACATTTCAGAAACAATCTTTTAACAGTTTTATTACAATATCATTGACATAAAAATTGTATGTAAGGTGTGCAACACCTTTGGTACACATATACATTGTGAAATGGTTACCACACTCAAGCTAATTAAAGCATCCATCACCTCTTATATGGGTGTGGGAGTGGTGAGATATCATTTAAGATCTCTCTTCTCAGCAAATTTCAAGTACACAATACAGTATTGTTAGCTATAGGCACTATGCCGTATGGTAAATCTCCAGAACTACTTTTTTTTCTTGCATAACTGAAACCTTGTACCCTTTCACTCACATCACCCCATTTACCCTTTCTCACTGCCCTTCGCAATCACCATCCTTCCTACTCTGTTTCTATGAGTTGGACTATTTAGATTCCACATCGAAGTGAGATCATGCAGTATTTGTATTTCTGTCTTGCTGATTTCACTTAGTATAACATCCTCCAGCTCCATTCATGTTGTTGCAAATGACAAAATTTTCTTTTTTTTAAGACTGAATAATATTCATATAACATTTTCTTTCTCCATTCATCCATTGAAGGACATTTAGTTTGTTTCCATATGTTGGCTACTGTGAATAATGCTGCAATAAATATAACTTTGAGAGTCTAGATCTCAACCTTGTCTTAGACATTTCATATGTATATTAACCTCTACAACTGCTGCTTTACTACCTCCATTTTGAGACTGAGAGGTAGTAAGTAAACGCTAACATGATTTTATGTGTGGCTTTACATAGAAGTAACAAAATTAGGGAAAAATAGTTTTTTCTTTATAGATGTAAATCTTACAAAGCATATAGATGCTGTAGAAGCAGGAGCCTAGCTCTTTCATTGGCTGGTATGCTGAGGTTGGGCAAGTTTTATTTTACCTCCCTGGGCTTTTTTTCCCTTATAAAGAGGGTAGCTAGAAATATACATACATATTAAAAATCAATCAGCTTCAACCGGTATTATTCTTATTCTATTCTACTTGGAGATATTTGCAAGACATTTAAAAATTGTTCAAATGATCCTATTTCTTTGTTCCTTCCTTTCTTCCAGTCTCTCATTTTTTTCTTCTTTTTTATTGCTATAGTTATATTCAAACCATATAAAGAGTAGGATTCTATTTTGTTTATGAAGTTTCATAATCTTAAATTAGACTATAATCGATTATACTATAAATATCCCAAATTAGGGAGAAAAAAATCAATGATTGTGTCTTAATCACCTTGGGCTGCAATAACAAAATACCATAGGCTGGGTGGCTCGAACAAGATAAATTTATTTTCCCACATTTTTGGAGGCTAGAAATCTGAGATCAGGATTCCAGCATGGTCAGGTTCTGGTGCGAACTCTTTCTTACTTGCAGATATCATCCTTCTCACTGTATCTTCCCATGCTGGGGAGAGAGATTGTAAACTCCCTGGTACCTCTTCCTATGAGGGCTCTGATACCATAACGAGGGCACTACCCTCATGATCTCATCTCAACCTAATTACTTCCCAAAGATCCCATCTCCAAATACCATCAAATTAGGAGTTAAGGATTCAAAACACAAGTTTACTGGAAACACAAAATTCAGTCTTTAGCAGACTGTTGTTTCAAAATATGAGACCTGATTTTATCAGCTTGATTGCAAGGTTTTCATTAGAACCAATACATTGTGTTCACCAAGATTCCACATCGTAAGACATTTTGATATTACAACTGCAACTTTTGACTTTGATTAGCTGTATGCATTATTTTAACCATTTTTTTTCTTTTTCCCTAAGAAGTCTCCCCAGACTATTCCAATTGAGCGTTATGCACAATTGCCAATCTGACACAAATTCTGACCTTTTCTCTCATTTTTTAAATAAATCTTTCTTTAGCTGGCTTTATCCTATCTACCCATCTCCTCACTCCCCACTTACTGCTCCCCTTATCCCACTCAGCCTTAGTCAATATAGTCTCAGTCTCCCTTTAGTAACTGAAAATCTTGCCTTTGATCTAAACCCCCCTTATTATAACATCTCTTCTCTGGTTGCTTTTTCTCAAACACTCTGCATTAATCTCTCGGAAGCATTTTGGATTTCTTGATCACTTCCTGTTAGGAACGGCCAGAGGATTGAGTCGCAGGAAACCAAGATTGGTCTATTAGAATTTATTTGGCGTGTTTGAGCTGCAGGAATTCAGGCTAGAGCAGAGGGAACAGATCAAAACCTCCCAGAGCAAAGAGGGGTATGGTGTTTTATAGGAGGGGATAAACGAGGCTGTTCCCCCTTCAATGTTTCGTTGACAAAGGGTTTCAGGGCATGACCAAGCCCTCCAGCTCCACACCCTGGCCCCAGGTCACTGTCAGGACCTCCAAGGTCCTCTGATCACAGGCCCCTAGGAGATAAAGCAAGAGAGGATCAAGACAAGATGGCTTTTAAGATAAGTTTTCTGTTCCTTGCCTAAATATAGCTTAATACTTCCCCTTTCCACTTTCCAGGAAACTCAGCTTTCCAGACACTTTCTTCCAAAATTCTCCTCCACTGCCTCTCATCACGCTTTCTCTAGTTTCTTCTGCTCCTACAAATCTAAATCTAGGCATTTCTTTAAGGCCTCTCCCCTTTCCTCGCTATTCCCTCTGCTTTTAGTGACACCATCCACTTCCAGAGTTTTATTTTCACCTTTATGCAGATGACAGCTAACTCCTTTTCTTTATTCTAAATTCAAACCCTAACATCATCAGGACCCCAATCCTGGAAGAGGATAAAGCCTGGGAAAGGGGGATGTGTGAGGGACTGGACAGAGAAGAGGGAGGCACGGCGTTTTTGATTGGTGACAGACACTTAAATAAGAAAGACAATTCTCTTTGACAAACTTCTTAGTTGATTCATGTTCTGACCACTTCATTTCACTGAACACTTTTAACTGTTTCTTAATAGTACAAAAAAGCTCAGGCTCCTTCTACTTCTTTGTATGACAATCACACTGCTGCTGCTAACTCGCTTTTCCAGGTGCCATTTGGATATCCCCTAACACAGTATGTATGTTGAGTTCATTTCACCATATTTGTGTTCCTTCCTAACCATCTCCACGTTTTATGTTAATACTTGACCTCTCTCCCAGTAATCCAAGCTCAAATCGCCTCACTTTCCCTACATTCTCCCATATTCACGTATATTTAATGGTCATCACAACCTCTGATTCTCCTGGAATTTTTCTTGCACCCAACATATGCATTGCATTTCTCTTGTCATTGTTGTGTTCCTACTTTTATTTTACTTTGCCCACATAATCGTATACCAGCCCTAAAAGATGTATCTACTTCTGATTATACGGTCTTCCCTGCTCATTCCTACCTCCAAGTTTATCTTTGTTAGCCACTCCTTTTCTCATATCTTTATCCTCTTCCATGGGTTTTCACTGCCTATCAAACAAACCCGAAGCCATTATCTTGGATTTCAAGGTCTTCTACAAATCAGGTTGAACCTAATTTTTATGATGCCCCACCTAAAAGTCTCCTTCAATCACCCTGCACTGTTACAGTTAAATCATACTTACCATTCTTGATTGGATTTAGTTAATCACACCTTGGTGATGCGACTGCCTTCAAGTGGTCAAGAGGCTTCCCCACTTTTCCCACTTGATGAAATATTCTTTCTTTCAAAGGGAAACCCAGATGTCAACCTCAGTTGACATCTTCCCCATTTCTACCTGTCAAATCTTTCATAGTTACATGCACAACACATATTAAACTTCGATTCCTTACCGTATTCAACCTTGTGCTATAGTTATTCATACTCCCTCTTTATCTGCTCTAATGTATTAAGAATGTCTTTGTGTCCAGAGTCAGATCTTATTTATATCTCCCTCTTTCTCCATCACCAAATAAAATTGCCTAGCTCCATTAATATCTGTACAAATAATGTACGTTAAATCTTGATGAATATCTTCTGAGTAAATATAACATAAAATAACTAAGTTACTATTAAGTAACCTTCTGAACTTTTATTGCTAGGTGGTATTTTTTAGGTGATTGACTATTTAAAATAATTAAAATACTGTTAATGGTTAGAGGAAGCAGCCTTTAGATTTCTGAATACATTTAGTTGGTTGAATGACATGATATGGGCAGCTGCATCCTTCTGTTTTCTAAAAACCTACATGTTTGCATATAAAATAAGTAACTGTAATTTTGTTTGCATGGCTGTACATATCTGCATTAGAGGAATGAAAGTTTGAAAAGAAAACTAGCTTTTTTAAAAAATAAGAGCCTATGTTGAAAAATTATTTGGGACAAGAGATAAGATTATTTTAAAAGAACAATTAAAATCTTTCTGTGACTTGTTAAAATAATTTAATAAGCTATATGTAAGGCAAAGTGTTGTAATTGTTGTTTTTCTGTTTAGAGATAGGAAATAACATTGTTACTGTCGACGCTAATTTCCTTACTAGAGATCACAGTCGTTATTTTCCCTCAATTCTACCGAAGTCCAAGAAATTTCAAGTACTATGACAAAGAACTATGTAAAAATTTTTAGATTTAAAAAATTCATTAAAACCTTGTTAAGAAAAGCCTGTTATTTGAAGGTATTCAGGAGATACATCATCAGCAATATGTACATCATAAAAGTCTATATTTAGAAATTTTTTTAAAAAGAGAAGAGAAGCTGGATGGTGTGAAGGCAGCTGTGGGCGGCCATGCTTGGGAGATCCCATGAAAGGCCTTGGTCTGCAGCAGGTTTCATTATGGGTGAGAGGATATTTCCATGTGTGCTTCCTTTCAGTTGATACCTTCCGGTAAGCTTCCTGTGTGCTGCTAGAGCGCACGCCTACACAGCAGTTTCATGATTTGAATTAAGTTTCATGGAGTGTGGGTCGTAAGAGTTTGAATCAATACCCAGACATCTGAGAATGTAATGAAGCCCTAATTATTGAGTTCAAAGGTTCTCATCATTACCAAAAAAAGTTTTCACAAAGAGAAAAAAAAAAAAGTCATGGAACTTAAATATATGACTAGATCCTTAAAGTGGAAGAGACATTTATTCTAACATTGTGATTTTGCAGATGAGGCAACAAAGACTGAGAAAAGGTAAATAACTTGCCCAAGGTAGAATCGCAAGGTGAACATAGTTTTCCTGTCTTCTAGTCAGTCGACCTTATAGGCTGATTTCTCTAAAGAAAGCTATCACTTAATATTAAGCACTTGAATGTTGTATTTAATACAGTTAGTGAAAATTACTTTACCCTCAGATCCTTTTCAAAAGAGCGGATTGAAAGAGCAAGAAAATGTATGTCAAATTAAAATGGGGCATAATTTGGTTACATATGATTTAGTTCTTAGAACCCCCAAAAGAATATATATAATTTCCAAATGCTAAAATTATAAATGATGTAATGAGATAAAGTATATTTGAATCGCCATACAAAGTTGTTGTGATAAGCTTCACACAAATATATAAAATGTCCTCTAAAATTTGGCAACTTGATTTTGCTTATATGTTATTTTCCCTCCTGAGTTCACGCAGGGTGATAAAAAGAGTTAGTGGAAATTATCTTTGTCAAACACTTGAAAAGGCAAATCAGAAAAAGGATAGATTTAAATTATCTTTATATCTGTCTCCTATGTGGCTCTGTTTAAACATCCTCAGGCCATCTGATATGAACCATTAAATAAATTCCAATCTTAATACAAAAAAGCCAAAGAGATTTTAAATTTCAGTGTTACCTTAACTTGTGTATAAATATCCTTGACGCAAAGAAAAGTTTAAAAGAACAGTAGAATCTATAACTGAAATTTATTTCAGTAACTAAAGACTAAATTCAGATTATCTTGCTGATACCTGAGCTATCCCATCATTGATAAAACAGTTGTTAAGAAATTGGTGACTTTCTGGGTTATGACTATATCTGATTACCAGAATGATTCCCTATTTGGGGTCTAAGTCTCCACTTAGAAAAGTGTGTGTGTGTGTGTGTGTGTGTGTGTTGTATAGGCTAAGGAAAAGAAACCAGAGTTTCAAATATAAACACAAGAAATTTGTGAAAAGTTGTAATCAGATATCTTACCAGCCAAATTATCTGGGATAATTTGGGATGAGTGGTGGGGTTTTGGGAACCATATGAGCAGGAATGGGCAAAAATTAGGAGGGGAAACATCTATATAAGACATAAAAGCCTGAGGGGTGAGCCAGTCAAAAGGGGACAAAATATTACTGTGAAAGAATGGCTAATGGAAGGTGCAGAACAATAGGAGAAAAGAATAATTAAAAACCTAATAAGTGTATGTCTAGAAAATAATAAAGATGAAAGTCTTTATGGTTAAGCAGTTAAGAATGCTTATTTTATAGCCTTGTTCTTGTAGAGTATTAGGGAATTAGATTTTCTTCTCAGTACCATGGTACAAATGATGAAGATTAAAAAAAAAAAAAAAAAAAAGAAGATACAAGGGCCGTTCAGAAATTTTCACAATAACAATTTACAAGGTCTCATTCAACTAATTCATAAAACTCAGTAATCATCACATACTTTCAGCTATGATTCCCTCATCCCTGTCGCTCCACACCCACACACACCTGCTGTCACTAATTTCATTGCAGGCATCCTCAAGGGTAAATTAAATAAACAGAGCTTTTGGAAACCTTGAGACAAACTGCTCTTTAAGATATGTGAAATGATACCTACACTGTGAAGTATTGTAAATCTTAAATATTTAACTCAAGTTGGCCCCCAACTTGAGCAAATTACATCTAACCAATTATATGTCAGTAATCTTGAAGAAGAGAGAAAGGAAGGAAGGAAGGAAGGAAGGAAGGAAGGAAGGAAGGAAGGAAGGAAGGAAGGAAGGAAGGAAGGAAGGAAGAAAGGAAGACAGAAAAACAAAACATAGATAGATATAAAAGAGACCCTTAAAGCAAATGTTTTTTGCCTGGTCAATACTTACCCCTTTGTGAGTAAAGTCCTATATTGTGAGCAAGGCAAGATTTTCACCCCACCTTTGTCTCAAAGCAATATATGTGTTCATCAATAGATTTTTCTAAAGATAAAGAATTCTCCACATACAGGATAATTGCAAAATTCATTGTGCTTCGGGATTACATTTGTTAAATTCAGAAGAAGAGGGGAGCTTGGCACTTGTACATTATTGGAAATTCCCCAAACACAGACAACAAAAGCTCAGTCAGTTTAATCAAATTATCAGCTTTTCCTCAGTCTGTGTTTAGTCTGTGTTTGTCTAATGTCCGGGTGCATATTTTCTACTTAAGAAAATCAATAAATCTGCTGCTTTAAAAAAAGGCACATTTGAAATGCAGTATACAGCGTATTGCACTATCTGATCCAGCAATCTGTCTGCCTCTGCCCCACAGAAGGGATGAACAAGAAATATGCCTGACGAGCTTCTGAGATGGTTTGGAAACATATATGAAGGGAGGAAAATGATGCCATTGACACGTGCACACCATTCACATCTGATATAGAAATATGGCATGAAATGTATACCTGAAGCTTCTTTCTGCTGTTTGGAATGGTTTTAAGTATCGGGCAGAACTAAAGTGATCTTAGCAATGAAGCAGCTAAATCAGGTTTCTTAGGTAGAATTCTTGTGGTATTTTTTCATTGACAATTATTACTTCTTTGCTTTTCTTGAGGTCCGACAGTATGTCTTCCTTTATTATTTAGTTTTGTTCTGTAAATATTTGAGTTGTCAGTCTAATGTCTGACACTTAATTTTTCCAACTGAGAGAAATGATCACTTTGCTCCACAAACAGTTCCTCATGTCCAAGAAGTTCTGAGGTTCTGTGTTGTCTATTTATGTGCAGCAGTGCTTTATACCTAATCAAGCACAGACAAGTGGTTTGCATAAATTATCTTCAGTATTAATACTTTTGATAACTAAGTAGTTTATATTTATTCTGCAAAGATCACCTCAATAATTGTAAAGATCACCTCACTAATAAACCAATGACCAGGCTTTTCTTACACCCAGGCAGAAAATTTCAGAATTTTGATGATAAGAATTTGATTCATTCATTCCCATGGATTAATTCTGACTGTATTAGAACAGTGCATGCTCTTCCCCAGAAGAGTGGATCTATAGTAAATAAAATTTGAAAGGATATATGAGAGCTTTTTGCCCTAAAGATTTGGTCACCATTAATCCTTAGAAATGAGTTTTTCATGATACAAGTCTTTAATCTCATAACTAGCATTGATGCCTCTAAATAAGTTAGTTTGAGCAATGACAGTACACTGAATTTAATTGCTAACGAAATGTTATTTACTCTTTCTCCTTCTGTGTATGTGTGGGGGTTTTTTTTTGTTTGTTTTTTTTGTGTGTGTGTTTTTTTTTTTGGCAGTGAAAAGATATGAGGAAATTGTGAAATTGCCAATAAATTTGTAAAATATTAATATTGCCCAAGTAATTCACAACACTTTCATTGATGTGTGTGGTTATAACCATAGGGGACAGGAGGGAGCAAGTACTGGGGAAGGAAGTGAAAGGCCACTTACTACAGCATCCTGAATTAGTTCTCAGTAAAGAGAAATTTTGATTAGCTAATTCCCTTCCTCCCCACAATAGTTGATAGTAAATGTTTGCTTTATTATAAAAATGCAAAAGTCACCATTGTTAAATAACTTTCTTGTTTATTTCTAATGATTCTGAGGGAATATTTTCATTTTTGGTACATAGCTCTCTATAGATCGGATTTGTTGTTTTCCCCCACTGTTGTGTATATGAAGAATTTCTAGTGAGGTGAAAAAAGGTGTTGCTTGTGCGAGAATCCGTTTAGTGGAGCAAGCTAATGGCTGACCAGTCATTAACTAAAACACAGCTGGGAAGAGGCTATAATCCCCCAATTTCCTTCACAAATGCAGTAAATAAATATTCAAATGAAGCAGTGCACACATTTGCATATGTGTTAAACAAAAGCCCAGCTGAAGATTTGGTTTAAAAGCTCTGCTAATGTTTCTCCCTCTTCTACCTACAATTCCTCTACCTGAAGTGTTTGTATTTCACAAATGTCCCCATACTTCTCCCGAAATAGGAGTCTCTTTTACTTCAAGAATTATCTTAGAAATTTCTTTTGCTGACCCCCATCAGCCCCTTCATTGAACCCCATCTTTAACAGGAATAAAAGCCAGCTATCAAATTAAGTCTGTTTCCTCCTTTTTAGATGTCTTAAAAATGTGAGTTTTTTTCATGTGTAATATGGCATTGGCATTCTTTGTGTTCTGCTGGTTTGTGAACAGAACTGGTGTTTGAACCTTAGAACAGGAAATACTTAGGAAATAAAACTCTGAGGCTTGAACATGGTACAACTAATTTGTTAACCCCGTGGTTTAGGAAGCAGATTCAGATCAGCTTCCTAAACTCTTTAGTGTGTCCTCTGAGATTTCAAGAAAGTGATGTCACATAGTATGCTGTTCAATTAATTATTCTTCAGAAGGGGCCTCAATATCGTTACAAATTCCCCATTCTGCCTCTTCTTTCCCTCTCTGCTCTTATTCCATGATTGTAATTTCTAGATTCAGATTCTAGGGCACACTTGACCTTAGGCTCTTCTGGGTTGCTTATCCTGAAGCGATGTGAGTTCCTCCCAAGATGAAGAAATATAATTAGAAGAAAAAGAGATCATTCAGTGAGAGCCTAAGGTAGGACACAAGGGGTTACTTTCTAAGGGAAAAAAAATAGATTGCAAAAAAAAGAAAAAAAATTAAGTGACTCTGGAAAAAAGGAAAAAAAAAAAACAGAGTTCTGCAGTTAACGAAAGAAACATATGAAAAATTAGCAAGGTAAATTGACTTTCATTTATTTTCAACACTGCTTGTAACTTCAGCTGTTTTGCCCCACCCCTCTCCCCCAGTGGAGAAGGAAAAATAAGACAGTAGCCAAAGATCCAGGGGGTTCGTAGGTTAAAGTGAATTTGTGCTTTCTTTTTTAGTTGTAGGCAGTGGACTGTAATTATTATATGTATATAAGCAGACATATACAATAATATATATATATGAAATATATAATCTATATATAATATATAATCTAAATATACATATGTATATTTGTATACTGTATATAAATATGCATACATTAAGAAAATGTTATTGACTTTCTGCAAAGTGAGGCGTGTAGATTTGAAATCTATGAATCTTATAAGGAAATAGGTATAGAAATGCTAAATCAGAATTTGGGCCTTTAATATTATAATTTTTAAATAAGTAATAGAGGAATTATTTTTGCCAAAGTGTGCTTAAATGCATGCGATGAATCCTTATTAGTGCCTTGTTACTTACTTGCTATACAATATCCTAATGTATTTTAATTCTGTTATATTTACCAGTAAGTGTAGCTTAAACAATAAAGCTTACGAGAGCTGAGATAAGAAAAGACTTTTCCTTTTCATTCAATCACGTTTACAAAGCATACTTGTAGGGAAAAAGTCACTATCATATAAATGATAATGCTTCGTATTTTTAACAAAACCATGTCAGTATATTTTGTATTATCCTTTTTTTATAAGTAATGTTTTGTTTTTTCCTGAAGAAAATAAAAGCTTTAATACTAGGAGGCTAGTTCAAACATGCTTTAGCTGATTTTGTCAAAGGTACTTTAAAGAATCACATTGTGTGAATTATGCTGTAAGTCTATAAGCATTATTTTTTTTTGAAGAGGCTTCAACGCTTTCAAAATGCATATAAAACATGGCAAAATAACAATAGGGATCGCTCTGGTTTCTATCTAAATCTAAATTTTTTCCTTTTTTCCTTTTTTTTTTTTTTGCTTATTTCATTAACAGATTGTCAAAATATATTTCTTTCTGTTCAAGCCACATTGGACAAGACCCTGGGTTACTTTTATCACACAAAGGCTTTACAAGACGAAGCGTCCGGAGGAACACCTGTTGAATTTAAACACAGCCTCTTTTAGTTATTTGCCTGGTATTCCATTTGAACTTTTCATAAAGTGTGCCCCCCCATTTTGTTTTATTATCCTCAAAGCTTCTGAAAGTTTACCTAAAAGATTGTAGTAAAATCCAATAGCACTGTTCATAGCTCCTCCATAAATTAGTAAATATCAGGAATGCTCCCTTAGAAAAAATCATAATATCATTTCCCATTTGTATAGGAGGTAAACTACATTTTTAAAATAACTCTCAAAAGAATTATTTCTTTTGATTTTCACACATTACTTTGTGTTGCTATTATTGTTGTATTTGTTGCTTTAAGCACAAAAAGTTATTTTATAATTACTTTTTTTTCCTGTTTCTTCTTTTCATTATTGTAAAGACTCCAAGTCATATGAGATTGTGGTGTCGTGTGTTGCGTTACAGCTTCCTAATCAGCTGTATGTCAAAGATTCTGGAATTCTTGCAAGTAATCATAAGCTATGAAGCGACAAAACCTAGCAGAGACAGAGTGAGCATTTTAGTCATCGTGGCAGGGAGATTTTTATCAGCCATTCTGTCTGAGCAAATGCCGTGTGTCCAGCAGTCCAGTCTGAGGTCATGGCTGCCCCAGAATTTGAGCGGTTGGGGATATTTTGGGATGCTTTCATTAGAAGGTACATAGTACAGTTAAGAAACAGGCTTGAGGCGCCAGCATATGATTATGGCAAGACGGGCTGACCACTGGGAAATTGCTGAGCTAACAGGCTGGGGAGTTAGGCTGACCTCCCCTGGGGCCAAGTCCACAGAGAGCCACCACCCAACACACCTTCTGAAGGGTAATCTGAAGTACTCAGTGTTCCAAATACTCATCTGAGCAACAGATGTTTTTGTAAGACAAAAGTATTGTACAATTTCAAAGATTCTGTTTATGAATCTTCTTGCCTTTCTATTTTTAAAAGGTGCTTGTGTCCAAAAAAATGTTTCTTATATTTACCTTAGAATGATCCAGCATCCTTGCTGCCTGTTCCACGGCTGGTAGTGGTGGTGGTTGGTGGATGTGTGTGTTGGGGGTGGGGTGGGGTGTTGCAGAAGAACTCTAACCACAATGCAAGAATCACACACTTAACAGGCAGCAAGTTACCCAGAGCTTGTTCAGAGAACCATTATATTATGCAGATATTTTTTAGACTGTTTCTATTTAATGACAGTTAATGCTTCTGGATAAAGTCTTCCCAATTTCACTTTGTGATTAACGAAATATTTTTTTTTTCTTTCTTGTGTTGTTTGCTTCTTATAGCACCCAAACTTGATGGTTTATTTTTCTCTTGATTTTCAAGCAGCCTATTTATACAAAGCATGGAAAAGAGTTAAAATGAGAGACAATTCAGGGAAGGTGTCACTTGATAACCATGACAACTCAGAAGGCAATAAAAAGAAATTTGGAATCTAATATTTGTTTTATGAGTAACAAAATCTGGCAATTGAAGCAATAGTCCTCTGTTACCTGGCATAGTCACAGCATGGTTGAAAGAGAATAAATCTGAAGAAAATGGAAAAAAATGTTAATTTGATAAGTTGGAAAGAAAAAATACATAAGAAAAATCCGCTAATGTCACTTTTTATCATCTCACATCTCACAAAGTTTTTCTACTTGAAAACACAATAATATCCACTGATGCCCCCTTGCCCAGCCATTCTCCATTCTCACTTCCTCTCCCATTTCTAATACACATGAAATAATCCTTCATGAGTTTTTGATTGGTCAATAGTGTGTATGTTTTCTTAAAATAACAGGAAAAAAAATGAAATAAAATGTTAAGCAAGATAAATTAATTATGGTAGACTCTAAAACAAATTGTGTTAAGAGCATTGACTTACGGTGTCAGGAGTTAATACTATTTAAGTAAATCGCTTGAGCTTTTATGAATCAAAGCTCATATTGCAAGTTTGGATGCTATAAGAAACAAAAGGTGTATCATATATCAACTAGGACAGACTAAGCTCAGATCAAAGTGATTATGATTGTCAAGTTTCTACTAAAAAGATACAAATCAACAATAATGAAAATTAGTTTCTACAGAAAAAGTAAATCTGTAAATACATCAGGTCCTACTTACCACTTTATAGTTTATCTTTATTTGTAGGCATGTGTGTGTGCCTGTATGTGTGCATGTGCGTGTGTGTATGTGTATGTGTGTTCGTGTGCATACTTTTCCTGGCCACACATTTGGCTCTTCTCTAATTTATTTCCTCCCTTATTGTTTCGTTCCCTTTCCTTTTAAAAATATATCTTAAGGTCTTCTTCAGCAATTCCAGGCCATCTGTCCTCACCGTACTAAATAAGCATTCATGGACACATGGCTGCCTCCTCCAGACTGACAAAGGCTCTTTAGTATAGCTAACAGAAATGACCTAGCAGCAGTGGTAAAGAGGCTTAAAAATATTTAAAGTACAAAAAAAAAAATCAAGACCCACCAACTTTCTCTTTACTTGACTCCCCCTTTTCTCTTAAGTTTATTTTGTGTTTTACCATTGGAATCTGCCCTAACAGAATGCATTTGCATAATTGCCTGCCAAATTATACATAAGCTTATTTTTAAAGGTAAAGAATCCTTATATGAGAAAAAAGAAATTAATAAAAAACAACCTTTAACTTCATTTTAAGCCAGGGTTACATATATTATCGTGTAGTATTGCAAAGATTTAAAAGACAGAAAGGCATAAGAAGCACTCCTGTATAAGAAGCACTCCTGAAATTTCCACTTCTATAGTAGATTTGAGAGGGTTGGTAGATATATATTTTTAGCAGTTTAATAAGGATTCACCCCATGAGTAAAGATGCTTTCAAATAACTTACATAAATTGTAAGACTTTAAGGACACACTATTTTTTTTTAAGTAGTCAATGTATTAACATTTTACATAAAAGATTGACTCTTACTCCTTTTCCAGTTGACCAATCTTTGATTTTTGGCATGCTCTATAGAAAATTAACTTGTTTTATTCCCAGTGAATACTATTTTCTTATATAAGTTTGTTAGTTTATTAAAGCATTTTATCTAATGAAAAATATTTTAATTGGATGTAAATTATCACTTTATTTTTTCACAACAGATGCTGTGTGAATTACATGAACTTATATGAATTTCTGAGCTACTCATAAGTATTCAGAAAACTGCTAAAACCTGTTAACTGAATAGAAGATAAGATAGTTCTACCCTCTTTATGGGCTAAACGTTGCTTATTTAAAAATCACGGGACATTTTTTTCCTGAAACTTTAAGAAATTATGTGTAAGTAAGTGTTTCTTCATTCTTATACCTATACTAAGTATAACCTAAAGTGATGTCTTCTAGAACTTAAGCTACAAAATGACTGACTTCTACTTGTCATATACTTTGTGTTAAAAGAAAAGACTTCCCTCAACATTGCTGTTATCTATAGAGAATCATAAATCTTTACTTAGTGTGCTTTGGGCTTAACTTCAGTTATTACTAGCTCATTTACTGGGAAAAAAATCTGTTTCTAAAAAGTCTATGATAAAAAATTTTAGCATGTTATATTTTTATAAATTCTAGAAATAAGTAATATTTTAAATGGTCTTTATAATGGCACAAACAGAGCCATCGTTTGATTAATACAACAAAATAGAAGTCAGACACCCAAGAAATTATCATCTCATCTATTTGAAATACAAAGATTTCCAGTTTTACAAACCCTCTTTTAAAACTGTATATTATGGTGTATATGCTATCAAAACTGGTCTTTTGAGGGCATGTGTGTGGTTTTGTGTGTGTGTGTGCGTGTGTGTAGGGGGAAGAGGCGATGAAGTGGGGAAGAAGGAACTGAATTTAGCTGGTGATAAATTTCATTAAGCAGTAGGTGTTCATCAGTGTGTGTCTTATAGTGTTCAGTGCTTTTTATAGAATGTTTTCCCCTTTCAAAAAAAACAAAAAAAAAACCTAGTGGGTGTTCAGTGGGTTCTTTTGTTGTTCAATCTGTTAATTAGAATTTTGCAACAAATCTTAAATGAGGAACAAAGTATGGTAGAAAGTTCTTAACATTAAAATTTAGAAAATGTGAATGTCAAAATCAAAGTCAGAATTCTAAACATGAGTGGAAAAATACCAAAAGATTTTATACATTTAAAAAGAAAAAACACAGCATCCTCTGAGAAGCATAAAGCTAGAATTAGAGACAATTCTGGAATCTGATTTGGGAAGCAAGCAGGATCAAAGCAGCAGGACTCTGCATAGATAGTAGATAAAATGCCCGTGTATTTACTGTTTCATTTCTGCTGACAGGAAGAAAGCAAATTATAGTCCTAACTCAGAGTTTTCCAGATCCTGAATAAATGGGCAGAGATCAAGGAACTGCTTCATCTCTAATATACCAAACCATTAAAAAGAGACGAAGAAAAGAAGTTGGGAAGAGAAACCAGGGAGTAGAAACATTTGGCTCTGAGAGTCAGTCCAGCCCTTCCTAAATATGACTTGAGCTGCAAGTTACAAGTGTTTGTTGACTGTTTTTGAGCCCCATTCATGAAGATTTCTTCAGTAATTTTTTCAGTTTACTTTGTCAAATTCTTGATGAATATCAGAAGATGAAGAATTTGAACCATACGTCTTCTGCACATTTTTAGTTAATTTTTCATAGGAGGAAAATAATTGGCCAACTACTTGTAGACAATCCATTTGAAAAGAATCCCTAAATTAATGAAGCAGAAATTGCACTCTCTGGGAAACAATGTGGCATAACAGATTAATACAGACATTAAAATCAAAAGACCTAAATTACAAATTTTTAATCCATTTCTTACAAGGTATATGGCCCCTGTCAAATTACCCACCTCCCTGAGTATCAGCCTCCTCCTCTGTAATCAGGAGATAATAATTGCTTCATCATGGACTGATTATGAATACCAAAATGGTAATATGTGTAAAGTACCTAAAAGAAGTTTGGGCCCATAGTGGTTGCTCAGAAAATGTGAATTCCCTCAACCTGGACTATCTAATGGCATATGATCCGTTTAATCACTAGAAAAATGATTGCTCAGGAATTCTCTGAAACAATCAGAACTTCTTTTGGATATTTTTAGTATTGAAGTCAACAGTCTTCTTAATAAAGCCTGTGATCAACGCAAAGTAGATTTTCATATTTAAAAGAAGTATGTGGGTAACTCTGGTAGGGGAGTTTTCTTTAAAAAATCCCCTATTGAGAGCCATAACTACCATTTCTACTAATGAAGGTATCAAAATTATTATTTCATTAACAAATTCCCCTTAATTTATGTATATATAATCCCAATCCATGGATTCATAGAAAGGACAACATGAGTATGGAATGTGATCCATGAAAATAATACTTAGAGTTGTAATATTGTCACAGATTAATAAATTTTATAAATATACAGATTTGGGTAGAAAAGGGGGATTTTTATCATTTTACAAAATTATTGCTGAACTTCTTTCCCAATATTTGACAAATAAAAAATGAATTTAAATTATTTTAAATTGATATATTTGTTATTCATTTTAATAAATAAATTATCTAAATAAAGTAATTTTAAAATGAATACATATGTTTAATTTGGGGAGATATTAGCTAATTTATAGAAAATTATTTTAATCCTGTGGAATAATGCATGTTTATTACCTTTCAAATTTCTCATAGAGTCTCTATATTAATACATATAATGTAGGTGAAACTGACAACAGGTAAATCTTGTGCAAAACCACTACTTTAGAGAAGAAATGATATTCTGCAAATGAGAAAAATGACCTTTTTGAAAAAATTACACCATATCATAATGTTTCATAAAATTTAAAAATTTTCTTTCTGTATCTTGAGAAAAAGAATTTGCTTCTGGTCAATAATATATAGAGTATACTTTGTCTCCATTTTGATTTTTCTGAAAGTCATCATGACCTTCTTCCAAGTAAGTCTATAAGTATGGACTTTTATTGTAGTAATTTTGGAGCAAGAGTGTGAACAAACATAATGATGTTATTTATCATAATTAAAAACTTGATAAATGTCCACTTTAAGCTGATTACACGGTCTTTATTTTACTTTAAACACACGAACATGTATGTGCACATGTGTGCACGCACACACTCCATATTTTTTGTGCGTTTAACTATGCTCACAGACACAACACTCAAGCTGTCATTTTGGGCTGATCTCAGAAATAAACAGAGAAACGTAGTAGGTCTGCCTCAAAGTTAAATGTGTTCTATTTTACCTATATCACAAAGGGTCCAAACATTTTTTTGAGTCTAGAAATGCCTAGTGGAACAGATATCACTCAACAAAGATTCCATAAGGCCAAGATCAAACTTTGCTTTCCACTTACAGCAGAAATCGTTTAAATTACTGTGGAAACAGAAGCACAAATACTCTGCCAGAATCTGTTATGTAAAGTAGTAATAATCACTTTCTCTTGTTGTCAGACAGGAGAATACAGCCTAAGTAAAGGAGAAAGTGGCTGTAAGGGAAAAAGGGTGTGAAGGATATGAAAGGAAAAGACCAATAAAAAGGAAAATGAAAGGTCTGGCTGACAATGAATATTATTTCATAAAACTCTGGTTTGATTTACAAGAAAACAAGTTAAAGAAATTATTTCTGGCTAGTTCAGGCAGTAAAACAATTCATCTGGATTGGGCTAAGAGTGTATTTTTTGTTTCTGCCTGAAGAACACAGTTTGACCATACATTCACGGTCCTGTACTTTATCTCTAGACAAGACAGAAACAGTCGATCTTATTCTGATGCAGAGTTGAAGTGTTATCTTCATTATAGCCTCTGATTCTGTGAAAGGATAAAGAATGGTGTTCTTTTTCCCCCCAGTGTATGTATGTATATATGTATGCATGTATGTATAGATGTATGTATGTATTTATTTTTATTGAACCTTAAAATACACAATGTTATATGTCAAATATATTTTAATATGGAATTGTATTCTTTAAATGTCTATAAATCACACTGTGAGTATAATCAGGATAGGAGAGGTTATATTGAGATAACAGCTCCAAAATTGCAGTAGATCAGCACAATGACAGTGTATTTCTTGCTCATATTACATGTTCATGACAGGACAACTGGGGACTCTGTTCCACATCTTCTCATGCCAGAATGACGATGTTGCTATCATCTGGAAAGTGTGGGGTGTCTTGGCAGTAAAAAGGAAAAACAGCAAATTGAACTTTTCTTTAGAAGGTTTCATCTTGAAGTGACACCTGTCACCTCTCCTCACATTTATTAACCAAAGCAAGTTATGAGGACATAAAATGTGTTTCATGTCATGAGGACAAGGAAAAGCAATTTGACTGTCCAAAAAAAGAGATATCAGTGGCCAATCACAAGAGACAAATCAACCAATAGGAAGTCCGAATGATCAATTTTGTCTGTTTTCATTGTTGTTTATAATCCCTTTTATTGTAATGATTATGTGGAAACCCACACTGATTAATGTGGTCAAAATTAGTGAACAGTTTTTCTTCACAGTTTCATTTCAGACAAAGAAACAAAACAAAAAAAGTCCCCTACTTACAGATGCATTCCCCTAAAATGTTTTTCCCCACAAAACAACAACCACTAGAAAATTGTTGGACTTGTAAAAGCAGAACTATTACAATAATAGCCTAGAGACTCAGGATAGTTTAGTGCTAAGGTCCCCACCTTCTCGGTTTGTTTTGTATGCTTTCTTTCTGTCTGTCTATCGTGAAAGTCAGGGCTCTTGCTTTATCCAAAAATGTCCTTAGATTGACATTACCATTATGGCCCCAGTTGTTACTGCTGTGCTGTTGCCAAGGTGGCCAAAATATAGACCCGGATTCAAAGTAGTAACTGGGTGTGTAAGAGGGTGGTCACTTCCACTCTCATGAATATAGCTGCTGTGAATGTGACAAATACCATTATCATCATGGATCTTATTACCTCAAACCACAAGATGCTATCTGAACAGTTTTAACTGTCAGATTCTTGAATGTGTCACATTTTTCTTTGGATCTTTAGGTTATTGTAACAGCTGTTTGTAAACATTGTAAAGCCCACATTAGGTTCAGAATGGGAAGGAATATTTTGACCCAAATGTCTGCCCCCTGAACCATCATAAGGAATGCAGTATGTCTGCTGACACTCAAAGCAATAGATTTAAATAGCAACCAGGATCAACTTCCAGCTGAATAAGTCAATAGGCATTTTCAGTTTCTGACTCTATCTGGGTCAGTTTTCTTTCATCATCTAGCCTGAGAACATCCAAGGGTATTCAGAGCTTAAATTAAAAAAAGGTAGCAAATAGGTATTTCCAACAAGATGTTGTCTGGGTAATAGTTTCACTAAGAGTCGAGTATATCCTCTCCAATAGTTAAAAGTTACCAGTGCTTGTTAAATAGCAATTGTTTCCTTTAGAACCAGGAACACGAGCAGCTTTAAAATTTCATGCTCTGATCTCTTTCATTCTGAAACTACCCCATGTTATTTTATATAGTGGTAATGAGTTAGATATATCTAGTGCTTGCCTGGGTAAGAAGTCATGAGAGCTGTTGTGATAAATAAATAGTAAGAGCACATTACTCTGATAATAGCAACTTTCATTGAAGGATGTGAATGTGTCGTGCAAAAGAGTGATACAGAATCCTTAGAAAGGCTTTTATTAGTAGAAATGTGAAACAATTTTTAAATGAAACGGTGAGACAGAGTGTAGAAAGAGTCTCTGACATTGTGTTTCTAGTATCAATTGTATTTTGGACACCTAAGCTCTCAACCCTAGCAGTTGAGAAGCTAAGAAAAATTCCCATACAAAAATGCACTTACAACATATTCAACATTATGAGAAATCTTGTCTTTGAGATATCTAGATTTGTAGACACCACACATCTGCCAACAAATTGTATTAGACAGTCACCTTTGGAAATACCCAAATGGTATATATCCAGTAGAAATTTTACTTAGGATTAAAAATAAGAGTCTCACAATAATAGTCTTGTCTTTTAGTTTACTTTTCACAGAATGATTAGATATATTGTACCCATGATCCTCAAAAGTTGAAGTTTTCCATAAGTTTACTCAAATTCAGTAAACTATTTACTGTCATCTATCTATCATCTATCTATCTACCAATCTATCTATCTATCTATCTATCTATCTATCTATCTATCTATCTATCTACCTACCTACCTACCTACCTAAAGGGCTATAACCATAGAGATAGAACTCATATATTTGTTTCTAAAATAAGTATTTTCTTAAAGAAAATTAACCTTTTTATTAAAAAAATATTTGGGCCATATATTAAGATTAAATGCATAACTACCAAGACAAGGTGACTTTGGTACATGCTGGGTGACAGGACAAAGTCAGACAGAGATTTAAGTTTACTGTAGATAACCGAGAATTGACTGAATGTGGAAAGTGTGATTTCTTCCTAAAGGTGCAGTCAAATCCTTTTTATATTTCCTTTACATGTAATGTTTGGAAAATTGTGGTTTGTTCTAGTCTTCACACACACACACATACACAAGGAGAATCTTAAAATGAAACTGGTAATGTAGTGTTCCTCTCTTATAGTGTGATGATGTTTGTGAGGTTTCTCATTTCATTCACATGTTGCCTTGAAATAAAGATGAAACCTTCATTTGGGCATGCATCCTGAATTTCTTTGTGAAATCAAAATTGAAAATGGAAGCTAAAAATAGTGCCCAAGATTTCTTATGTCTGTTTTGTCATGAAAATTATTCTTTATCAAGGCTGGCCCTATCTATATAGGAGGAAACAGTATATTTTTTGCTCTATTACGCACCTTCTGCAGTATATTTTTCTAGATTTTATTCCCATTGGAAAGCCTCCAGGAACCCACAGTTTTGTACCCCTGAGGATTTAAGATTTTTAGAAAGTACCCAATGTAAAGATTTGGCTCATTCTCATCTATTGTTACAAGTTTTCTAGGCTACAGTTCTGAGTGCTGTGGACTGTAATGTAATAAGGATATCAGTATAGCAAGCATCCTATGTAATATACAAGCAATATTCATCTTGCCAAGAGATTTTATTCAGAGAATTTTCTATAAATGGAAATAATGCTATAAATAGTTGTTATATTTCTAAGTTTACAGAAAACAAATAAAAACAAATCTTGAACTTGTGTTTTACATTTAGTACCCCTTCTCCTCTCCTCACTAACCCTTCCCCTGGTCTGAAATGTCAACCTCCTAGAACAGTTGCGCCAGCTTTGTTAATAGGAAACAATTTGAAAGTACTAATTCCTACTAATTCATGAAAGTGGGAATGATTGTTAGTCCCTTAAACTCCCAAAGGCTGAGAGTTGTTAGAATAGTTGCTACCCAAATAAATCATGGATTTGTAGAAACTTAATTCAATATAATAAGCTGAATTAAAAAATGCTCAGATAATATGTAAGGATTTATTTTTTTATCCAACACATGGGGAGATCATACCAGTCTAGAATTTTGCCTCTGCATCTTTTTGCTCATGATTTGGACACCTTTTTCATTTTAAACTTTTTGCACCATAGAATCTCTAAAAAGTCCTGTTCATCTTCACTATAGTTCCCATTTCAGGGGCTGCAAGGCACTGATGTGTGTGGAAAGTGTGGCAGAAAATAAGATATTGCGTACGTTGATTTGGGGTAAATCAGAAACCCTGGGTATTTGCATTCAACTAGGGACTTTTTGGGGATAGTGTCTTAACTGGAACTTTGAGGCTTCAGGCACTGCGGGAGGCTGTGAGAAAATATTGCAGTCCCTCAAATTACACTGAATCTCACACACACCAGCCTTTATTTGTAACTCAAATGTTCATTTTGCTAAAATAGATAAAGTTTAAAAATCATAAGCCGGCCTTCTAGCCATGGTCCTAGTGCTCACTCACCCTGTGTTCTTGGGAAAACACTTCATGTCTTCGGGTCTCAGTTCTCTCATGAATCTAATAAGATTGTGATTCTAACTGTGCCTTAAAAGGATACTGATGGAGATACAACAGACTACTATTAGATGTTAACATGCTGAAACAAAGTTAGGAGCATTATGCCAATGTAACCTATATTAATTATGAAATACTATAAGATGAAACAAAACACAGCCTTAAAAATTTTTTTCTAGCTTTATATTAAAACTAATTTCTTGCAGGAATCAAGTTCAAGATTTAGAAAAGTCGAAATGTCACTACTTTCTTGAAACTGAAATTAACATGCAGTTTCAATTTCATAGAGTAATTGTTGGGATACCTTTATACAACCGATTGCACTTTGCCTTTCAGAATTCCAGGGGACTCAATATATTTTTCAGAACCACTTAACACCTGAGACAAAGTAGTCTTTCCCTTCCTTTTCAGGTCTGTTTTTTTTTTTTTCCTTTTATATTTAGGATACTAGTCTTATTCTAGGTAAGGGTTCAAAGATAAACTAAAATTAAACTAAAATTAAAAATAGAGTTTTAATTTTACATAATAGAAAATGCTTATTAAACTACATGGTTTTACTTTAGAAACCAAGAAACAGCCTTTGGTAACTTCAAGATGTAATTGAGGAAATATTACAAAGGCTTAGATCCTCTATAAATAGGCTGAAATAGAGACAACAAAGAGTGAAGCTTTATATATTATTGTCATTGAGGTCCATTTATAACCACAGTCCGTAAAGTATTAGGAGATACAAGCCATGCAATCTATTTGCTGGAAATTTCTATTTCACCCAAAAAGATAGTGTAGTGCAAAATCAAACACTGTACAATTAATTTCCATAGATTGCAATTGCACAGGCTTGGGTTTATTGCATGTGTAATATTATATGCCTAATTGATCGCTCCATTTGATAAAAAGCTGAATGAATTACAACCATTAATACTAATATTCCAAAATATTTCAAAATGTCTTATTATTTCTAAAAATGTAAAACATCATTCCTTCTACCAATTAGAAACAGAATTTAAATATATTCTTATAACACATGTTCATTATACATTATATATATTAACATATACGTATATAAATCCATGTAAGCATACACGTATATAATGAACAATAATAAATCTCAATATTATATCGCAAAGTCAAATTTTTCCTGGATTTATGTTAATATTGTACTTTAAAACTATTCTTATTCTCTTTATCTATGAAGAGTTCTGGTAAAACTCTAAAACATCCAGACACTTAATACATCTGACTTATTAGACATTAAGGTAACTTGGGTGTCAAAGCCAGATATTTGCGAATTTAACAGACCTAAAGCCACTTTTGAATCAGTGCGCTGTTCACAGCTTCAGCAGAAAGCAAATTGGGCAAGCTGAGCTCCATCGTGTCCCGTGCTAAATAACTTGGCTCAGAAAGTCAGAAGGAAATCCACTAAATTCCAAAATGAGAATAATTATGGTGAAAGGGTAAGTCAGAAGTCTGGGTGTAACCTTGACTCCTGACTTTCCCTCACCCCACTTTTAATCAACACTAGTTCTATCTGTGAAACATCTCTTATTTTCATGAGTTTCCCTTAGCTCACCCTTACCAGTCACCATTATTTCTCTCCTCAGTCACTGAAAGTTTTCTAAATGGTTTTTCATAGTCTAGCTCCCCTGGAATTAGGTTTCCATATTGTAATGAATATAGTCTTCCAAAAACTCAAATAATATCACATCTTTCCGCTGCTGAAAGAGATCATCTGTACCACTTTCCTTAGCCCTAAGGACAAATGGATTGATTTGTTTTGTTTGTTCATATTTGACCTTGTCTTTCATGTGGTTGGTTTTCCTCAACTTTCTCAAGATTCTTGGATACGTAGTCACACTTATAAACGATGGACTGGATTGAATAGTAAAGGTAGCTGGCATATATTCTGTTTACTCTTGTTCAGGACTGTTTTCCCACAAGGCCTCTCATCTGAGTGAGAAGGCTGACTGAAGGTTCTGTGTAAGTTGGGGAAGTCAGAGGAATGTTTTGACAGTTAGTCTCTTTGAAGTACCCCTGGGAAAAAAGCAGGTTACAGAAGGAAACTGCTACAGGCCTAGCATATTCCACTATTAAAAGGAACTGCTTTCCTGTCTGTCATCTTAAACCTATTTTTTTCTACGTCTGTGTGGCAGACTAGAGTTTCTTGAGGTCTGCTTGACATCTCTCTTAGGCCCTAGCATCTCAGAAGATAACTTTCTTAGGAACATCATCCATGTACCCATTTGATTTTGAGACTCGCCCTTGGGCTTTGGCCACAGAACAAAATCCTTTGCTGCCAAACCATAGCTCTATTTACACCTGTATAGGGGGAAGGATTCAACTTTCTCAGCTGTTTGGAAAGTAGATACCTGAATAATGACCCAGAATTGCCTCTTGGCCTATCCCTGCCCTCTCTATTTGTTGTTTCACCTTCAAGGTCTCTGGTGATTTTTGTTAAATTTCATCATTTCCCTACCAATCATATTTCTTTTGTGTGCTGTATCTTCCAAGAATTTTTATAAAACTGATTCACTGATGATGCACTTTTGTTGTTTTCCAGAGTGTTATGGTGTCGTTCATTTTAATTTATCATTTTTGTTAATTCAAGGAGATATTGAAAGAAAATATAGAAATATAGACAGATTTGAGTTTATTAGACCATTTTAATTAGATTATTTACGTTCAATTTTTTTTAAAAATTGTTTAAGTAAATTGATAATTAGATAATTAAATTGTAGGGAACAGCTTTAAACACTGTTTTAATCACCTTTAGGAATTTCAAAAATATTTTTAATTTACAAGAATTTTATTCTTCTTATTTAAGAAGATCCTTTAGTATCAATTTATAAAACTTGAGTATCTGACCATATCAAAATCAATAAAATTGTCTTTATAAAGATTCTATTTTCCAATTCAGATAGATATTATTTTAAGAAATATCAATTCGTTAATTATATAATATCAATAATCAATGATATGGAAATCAGTCAAACTGATGAGTAGTAAATATACAATTTTGATGCACAAATGTGATTAATGGATGATATTTAGACCATTTTCAGTATTTAAACAAAACCTTATTTATTATGCCAATCCTCAACCAATCTTGTTGGTGATCCTTTTCATCACAGTATAGATTTCAGTTATTAGATTTTCTTAAAATCAATTGAATTTATAGTAATTAATAAGGAGATTAACTAAATTATATACCTTTTTGAACTCTCCTAACAGCTGGAAGATTACTGATAAATGATTTAGTGGAAATTTGAAAAACCATCATAATATATCCATAGGAACTTGGTTATTTTAAGGGATTCATGATGGTAGAAAAGAGAAACAAAATAATAAAATATGTGGAATCTTCTCAAGAAGGCTACAGATATTATTGATGGACACCAAATATTTAATCCTCACTAAAACATAGCCTTAGAAATTAGTCTACAGGTTGTACATACATTTCATACAGAAATTCCTTTAAATCTGTCTGAGGAGATAACCCATGGGGCCAGCAAAAATTGGTTCTGTGGTATGAAGTGACTTTTAAAGGTTAAATAAAATTGTACTGATGTTATTTTAAACTGATTGCTCAAGACAGTGACTTCTCTGGAATGGTCCTTAGTTCAATTTGCTCTCAACTTCTTTCTGTTTTTAATTTTTTTTTTCCCTCATCTTCAGTACCCCTTTATTTTCCTGATGGCCATATTTTCATTTATATCTACTTCTGTCTCTCCCACTCTCTTCAAGATTAGATCCCCTCTGTCTAGGATCCATTATTGGTTATCTTACCCTCCACAGAGATCTGTATGTATGTGAAACCATGTTATTCTTTGACCCCTCCCTCCATTATAATCTTTTCTATCATCACCATTTATTATCAGAAGCAATTATACACTTGGTTAAATGTTTCATTCATGAATCTTTAGCTTTGTAGACTGAAATTCTCAATGGTGGATGACAAAAGAGTGATGATAATTTAAATTACTCAAGACTAAAATTCTTTGAAGGTAATTATTATCTCTATTACTTATTTATCTGACCAAATTATCTTGCAAATTATACATATCATTATAGAAGGTATATGCCTTTTTTCATTATAGAAGGTATATGAGAAATATTTTTGTACAGTCTCTTCAGTAAACGGTGTTGGGAAAACTGGACAGCCACATGCAAAAGAAACTGGACCACTATCTTACATCATATACAAAAATTAACCCAAAATGGATTATAGACTTGAACTTAAGGTCTGAAACCATAAAACTCACAAAAGAAAACAGGCAGTACCTCCTTGACATAGGTCTTGGTGATGATTTTTTTGAATTTCACACCAAAAGCAAAAGTAACAAAAGCAAAAATAACTGAGACTACATCAACTAAAAAGCTGCTGCACAGCAAAGAACATTATCGATAAAAAGAAAAGTCAACCTACTGAGTGGGAGAAAATATTTGCAAATCATGTATCTGATAAGGGGCTAATATCCAAAGTATATAAAGAACTCATACAACTGAATAGCAAAAAAAAAAAAAAAAAAAAAAAAAAAAACCAATCCAATTCAAAATGAGCAGAAAGATCTGAATAGATATTGGCCAATAGATGGCCAATAGGAACATGAAAAGATGCTCTACATCAATGGTCATCAGGAAAAGGCAAATCAAAACCATAATGTAATAATATGATATCACCTCACACCTGTTAGAATGGCTATTAAAAAAAAAAAACAAGATATAAATGTTGGTAAGGATGAGGAGAAAAGGAAACCTTTCTGCACTGTTGGTGAGAATGTAAATTGGTGCACCCAGTATGGAAAACAGTATAAAAGTTACTCAACAAATTAAAATAGAACTACCTTATGATCTGGCAGTTCCACTTTTGGCTAGTTACCCCCTACCCCCAAATGAAAACACTAACTTGAAAAGTTATATGCACCCTCATGTTTAGTGCAGCATTAATTACAATAGCCAAGATATAGAAACAACCCAAATGTCCATGAATGGATAAATTGAAACAGAAATTGTGATTATATATATGGAGAGAGAGAGAGAGAGAGAGAGAAAGAAAGATCATTCAGCTATAAAAAAAGAATAAAATCTTGCCATCTGTGACAACGTGGGTGGACCTTGAGGGCATTATGCTAACTGAAATAAGTCAGACAGAGAAAAACTAATACTGTATAATCACCCTTACATGTGGAATCTAAAAATAAATAAATAAACACATAAAACTGAAGCTCATAGATGGTGGTTGCCAGAGGCAAGAGGTGGAGAGTCAGAGATATGGTGAACTGTTTTTGTTTTTCGGGTTAAGTTTAAATAAATTGAATTTTTAAAAAATGAGAAAATGGGAGAAAATGTGATATAGAGGAAAGAACATGACATATTTCAAGTTCAAGCTGGAACAGTGACATAGATATCTACTTTCTCTCCCTCCTATAAACCTAGTTAAATGACCGAAAAACTAAAAACTAAACAAATAAATACAAAAATACTTAGTGCGAGAAAACAAAGAGTGGACTAGAAATTTTGAGGAATTTCTGAAAAAGAACAGGCAATTGAAATCAGATCATTGGAGAAGCAGAGAAAATTTCCATGCAAGAGACCAAGGTCAGGTGTGTATCTCCAGAAGAACCCTGGAGAAATTCCAACCTCAGGACGAACAGTTGCAAAGGGCAAGAGTGGGCCATTTATTTAAGAACTGGAAAAAAAAAAAATTAAAAAGGTGCATAAATGCAACTATTTAAACCTCTTATATCCATCTTATCTATGCAAATATCCATTTTAAATTAAGCATATACTTGATAATGCCTTTGCATTGGCGTTGTAATTAAAGTACACTGAAATTTTAGCCGTGAATATATTGATATTCATCTTTTTTCTACTAGTATTAATAATAACAGTTCTCACATATTCTTTTCTTCTTTTCCTAAAGCTAAGCTTATTTCTCAATATGCTGTTTTATGTATTTTGGAAAAATTATTTCAATCATGAATATTACTTTAAGTAAAATGAGTATCTCTCGTATACATACAAGCATGTTTGCATAACACAGGTCTAAAATTTGGCAATAGGTAACTTTAAACAAGGCTAGGCAAATAGATTGAAAAGGAAAGTTTTAGTTTTAGTTTTCGTTTATTCTGAAGCTTTTTCAAATGTAATTTCATTCAAGAACTAAGAGCACATTTTATTTTTAAAAATCTAGCTCTACTTGAACGCATTTCACGAGAAGTTGGCTATTAATACTGACTGGATTTCTTTAATTTGGTCTCAGAGTGTTCACTCAGCTCAACAATTCAGTATGTCTAAGATCCAGAAAAATTAAAGAATACTCAAAAATATCAGGTGATTGAAAAATAGAAATTTTAATTAACTTTAAAATAAGGGCTACACTTTTTAAGAGTTTTGGGTCATAGACATAAGCCCAGCAGTCAATATTTGTATACCTCTATTAAGTAAAGCATCACTTTAGAAAGATACAGTGAAGGTAGAAAGAATCCTTCATTTACAGAAATTAGAATTCAACATGGAAGATAGAATTCCATAATATTGTTAATCAAAGAAAGGGCAAAGGTAAATTCTATAGTGTTAAGGATTGTTCACGTATTACAAGTTTGTTTGAAACTCTTTAAGAGAGCTTCCATTTTTTTTTTAACCCTAACTGCTACCCTTACTGGAAGTTGTTGGTTGTTTTCAAATTTTATATATAACATAAATAAAAAAGTCTTTGCTTTCCACCTAAGGTCCATCTCAGTATAGAATTACATCAAATATAACAGAAATCTGAGGAAAATAATTAAAAAAAAAAACCATTAATATCCATCATCTCTTAAGAAAGCAGTGAAAGCACAGCATATGCACCAAAACTGGAAAACTTGTGTATATTAGGACTACTCCTTTCACAGTGCTCCCCAAGGTCTCACATGTCAAACAATCATTCGTTTTTTTCTTCTTTTATAAAAATACCAGTTGCTTTTTAAAACAGCCTTTTTCATTTTGGAACAATTTTTATTTTCAGAAATATTGCAAAAATAATATAGACAGTTCCCCCTATACTCTTCATACAGTTTTCCCTAATGTCAACATCTTACATTTGTTGCCATGGTACATTTGTGAAAACTAAGAAGGTAACATTGGTATGTTACTATTAACTAAACTCAAGACTTCATTTGAGTTTCACCGGTTTTTATGCTAAGGTTCTTTATCTGCCCCATAGTTGATTTCAGGATACCACCTTGCATTTAGTCATCGAGTCTCCTCCTTAGTTTTCCCTGATCTGTGGCATCTTTTCCATCTTTCTTTGTTTTAATGTTTTAACAGTTTTTTTTAAAGAATTTTATTAAAATTATAGCTAACATATAATATTATGTTAGTTTCAGGGGTACACCATAGTTATTCAACATTTCTATATGTAAAGAAGTGATCACCATGATAAGTCCAGCACCCATCTGACACTGTACTGTTATGCTGTCACATTATTAACTGTATTCCCTATGCTGTATATTACATCTCCAAGACTTATTTGTTTTATACCTGGAGATTTGGACCTCTTATTCCCCTTCACTATTTCCCCCTTTTTAAAATTTTTCAATTACAATTGACAATCAATATTATTTTATATTAATTT
The DNA here is from genome assembly GCF_004115265.2 of Rhinolophus ferrumequinum. NCBI lineage: Eukaryota > Metazoa > Chordata > Mammalia > Chiroptera > Rhinolophidae > Rhinolophus > Rhinolophus ferrumequinum. Next base: position 58,478,528 of record NC_046290.1, on the reverse strand, counting down.
CAGGTGTATAGCCTAGCAGTCAGACACTTAGATAATTTAAGAAATGATCCCCTAACTAATCTAATTCTCACCTAGCACTATACATAGTTATTACCATAATATTGATTATACTCCCTGCTTTATTTTACATCTCTGTGACTATTTTATAACTACCAATTTGTAATTCTTAATCCCTTCACCTTTTTTCACCCTGTGCCCCAAAACCCCTCCCATCACCCTGATAAATCTAGTACTTATCTGACACTATAACTATAGTTATTGTAATAACTATTATTGACTATATCCCTTATGCTATACCTACATCCCCATAACTACTTTTTAACGACGAATTTGTACTTTCTAATCCCTTCCCCTTTTTCACACCCTAACCCCCTCCCCCCTGCATCTGGCAACCATCAAAATGTTTTCTGTAACTATGAGTTTATTTCTGTTTTGTTTGCTTGTTTATTTTGCTATCTAGATTCCATAATAAGTGAAATCACATTGCATCTGTCTTTCCTTGTCTTACACTCCACTCAGCACAATAACCTCCAGGTCCATCCATGGCACTGCAGATGGCAAAAACTCATTCCCTTCAAAGGCTGAGCAATATTTCATTGTACCACCTCCTCTTTATCCATTATTACATTGGATATGTCTCCACATCTTGGCCATTGTAAATAATGCTGCAGTGAACACATGGATGAACACAAGTCCCCTCAAAGTAGTGTTTTGGGTTTCTTCGGATAAATACCTAGAAGTGGGATTACTGAGTTCCTTTGTCTCTTGTTATAGCCTTTATTTTAAAGTCTATTTTGTCTGGTATAAATATTGCTATCCCAGCTTTTTTCAGTATTTTGTTTACATTTTTATGAAGTATCTTTTTCCATCCCTCTACTTTCAATCTGTGTGGGTGTTTGATCTGAAGTAAGTCTTTTGTATACAGCATATTAAGGGTTTTGTTTTCTTATCCATTCAGCCACTCTATGTTTTTGATTGCAGCATTTAACCCACTTATATTGAAAGCAATTGTTGATAGATATGTATTTATAGCCACTTTATTATTCATATATTTTTATATTTTTTCCCTCTCTCTTAAAGAAGTCCCTCTAACATTCCTTGTAACTGGCTTGGTGGTGAGGAACTCAGTTAGCTTTTTTCTTGTCTGGGAAGCTCTTTATCTGTCCTTCGATTTTAAATGATAGCCTTCTTGGTTAGAGTAGTCTTGGTTGGGGGTCCTTGCTTTCCATCACATTGAATATCTTGTGCCAATCCCTTCTGACCTGCAAAGTTTCTGTTGAGAAATCAGCTGGTAATCTTATGGGGACTTCCTTATAAGTTACCAGTTGCCTTCTCTTTCTGCTTTTAGGATTCTCTCTTTGTCTTTAACCTTTGGTATTTTAATTATAATGTGTCTTGGTGTGGGCCTGTTTGGCTTCATCTTGTTTGGGACTCTCTATGCTTCCTGGACTTGTATGTCTATTCTACTACTGTATGATGTGAATGTTGTTATGCTTGATGTTGTCCCAGAAGTCTTGTAAACTATCCTCATTTTTGGGGGGGATTCTTTTTTTTCTTTTTGCCGTTCTGATTGGGTGTTTTCTGCTACCTTGTCTTCCAAATTGCTGATTTGATCCTCTGCTTCATCTAGTCTGCTGGTGATTCCTTATAATGCATTCTCCATTTCCATTATTATATTCTTCACTCTGACTGATTCTTTTTTATGGTTTCTATATCTTTTTTTATGCTTGCTATCTCTTGGTTGAAGTTCTCACTAAGTTCCTTGAACATCCCCATAACCATTGTTTTGAACTGTGTATCTGGTAGGTTGCTTGCCTCCATTTTGTTTAGTTATGTTTCTGGAGTTTTCTCCTATTCTTTCATTTGAGATGTGTTTCTTTGTTTCCTCATTTTGGCTGCCTCTCTGTGTTTGTTTCTATGTATTAGGTAGATCAGCTACGTCTCCCAGTCTTGGCCAGGTGGCCTTATGTGGTAGGTGCACTGTGGAGCCCTGGCACAGTCGCCCTGGTCACCTGAGCCAGTGCTCTAAGACTGTCCCTTTGTGGGTTGTATATACCCTCCTGTTATAGTTGAGCCTTGATTGCTATTGGCACATCAGTGGGTGGAATTGACCCTCAGGCTGATTGGGATTTGGCCATGTCTACAGCTTACAGGCTGCTGTGTGGGGGTTTGGGATTCACCCCAGTGGGCTCCTGTGTCTGTTGAGACTGTCTTTTGGATGTGCCACTTGTGGCACTGATTGGGTAGTGCTCTGGTGTGGTCTGAAGCCAACCTCCAAGTATGTTGTTTCTGAGGCCTCTTGGGAGGGGTTCCAGTGCAAGCCCAGGTCACCCACTGCCTTTGACAGGCCAGAGACTACCGTGTAGGAGCTGCAAAGTGATCTGTAGTTTGTTGTATTTGCTGAACTTGAAAGCACATAGGAGAGGTTATGCTGCAAACTGAAGACGTCTGCCACCAGAACCAGGCCTGGGGTAGCGGCACAAAAATTAGGACACCCAAGAGGCCTGCTGCCACCCTCTGGCTCCCTTAACATTTAGCCACTGATAAAGCCTTTTGTGGTATGCATGCTGGGTGATGCAGGGTCTCAGGAATTCACTAATGTGGGAAGAGTTGTGTTCACCAGGTTAATGTACATTATGATTTGGTGCCAGTGCCTAGCCTGGATTTACTCAGTGAAGGTCTCAGAGCACACTGAGGCCACTGGCCACCCACCTGGAGCCCATGGACTCCAATAGTTTTCTAGGAAAGGGTGCAGTGTGGGTGGGGCTTGGTGCTCACGGAGAAAGTGCCTCTGGTGTTGGAGGAGTTGGATAGATTAGGTTCTCACTGAGTCAACAGGATGGACCTGCAGAGTTTACCAGATGAATCTGATTAATATTTGGCCATGTAGGGGAGGGCTCAACACAAGAAAAATGGCGCTTGCCTGCCAGCTGCCCCGTAGAAGGATTCCTCACAGAGAAAATGTCGACTGTCCTCCAGCCTTTGCCCTGAAGCAACACATCTCAGCAACACACCCGCCCTGTATGCCTCTGATGTCTCCCAAGTCACCATCAATCCTCTGAAGCCCAGGGTGAGTGCCTGCGAGAGAATGAGTATGTGCACAGGCCCCTTAAGAGGATGTCTGGGTTTCCCCAGCCTTCTCTTGCACCCAAATGGTCAGAATCCCCACTCTTTTTCACAGCCAGAAGTTGTGGGGTTTCCTCTACCTGGCACCAGTACTCCAGGCTGAGGAGCCTGATGTGTGGCTAGGGTCCCTCGCTTTTCCAGGGGAAACCACAGCAGTAGAGATATCCCTCTTGATTCTCAACCACCACACAGAGGTTTGGGGCTAGCCAATTTCGCAACTTTGCCCCTCCTACCAATCTCAACGTGGCTTCTTCTTTATATCCTTAGTTATAGGACTTCTGTTCAGCTAGAATTCAGATGATTTTTCAGGTTGATTGTTCTATAATTTAGTAGTTATTTTAATGTGTTCACGGAAGGAAGCAGGCATACTGTTTATATACTCTGCCATCTTGGATCTTTCTCTGTTTTAACAGTTTTGATGAGTACTAGTCCGTTATTTTGTAGAATGTCCCCCCATGTTGGCATATTTCATATTTTTCTCATGTTTAGCTTGGAGTTATGATTTTTAGAGAAGAATACACATAGGTGAATTTCTTTCCTCATCACATATCAGGGTGTACATTTTATCGTATGACATATCCTGGTGATGTTAACATTTATCATTTGATTAAAGCCATCCTGTTTTCTGCATTGTAAAGTTACTAGTTTTTTTCATTCAATACTCTGTTCTTTGGATATCAGTCACTAAATCCAGTACACACTCAAAGTGTGTACTGTTTGTGTGTGTGTGTGTGTGTGTGTGTGTGTGTGATGATACAGGAGGAGGTTGGGGAAATAAGTTCCATCTCCTCTAGAGGGGGGTATCTACATATATATTTGGAATTCATTTGTAAGAAGCATCTGTGTGCCCCTTCACACATATTTATTGTATTATTTGTTTTTATCAGTATGTATTCATAGATGAGATGTGACAATTAAGTTCACAAACTCATCCTAGAAAAAGTGCTACATACCTTATTGCTGAATATCACTACAGTCACCTTCGAAGTACTCCCCTTGGGAAGCTATGCACTGATGCCAGTGCCTAGTCTACCCTTCAAAGCAATTTTGGAACTCTTTTTCTGGAACGGCTATCAGAGCTGTCATTGTATTACCCTTGCTGACCTGAATATCATCAAAATGTCTTCCTTTTAATATTTATTTTATCTTCAAGTAAAGAAAGAAGTCCTTGGGAGGTAGATCAGGTTGTTGTCCTTTCGATCTTAGTTGTGGAGGGTGCTGTTCAACTTCAAGTTGTTGTCCTTTCAGTCTTAGTTGTGGAGGGCACACTCAGCTCCAGGTCCAGTTGCCGTTGGTAGTTGCAATGGGCGCAGCCCAGCATGGCTTGCAGGAGTCGAACCAGCAACCTTGTGGTTGAGAAGACATGTTCCAACTAACTGAGTCATCCGGGAGCTCAGTGGCAGCTCAGCTCAAGGTGCTGTGTTCAATCTTAGTTTCAGGGGCCACTGCCCACCATCCATTGCGGGACTCGAGGAGTTGAACTGGCAACCTTGTGGTTGAGAGCCCACTGGCCCATGTGGGAATCGAACCGGCAGCCTTCAAAGTTAGGAGCATGGAGCTCTAACTGCCTGAGCCACCAGGCCGGCCCCAGTTTGTGGTAATTTTTCATGGCAGCTCTAGGAAGCCAATGTAATCATGTTATTTATTTTATTGCTCAAATTGTTCTGGGTTTGACCCTTGGAAGGTCTTTCAGGTTGGCTCTTGTATGCCTTTGACATGCCCCATCAGATGTTGTTTTTTGGGGGTTTTTTGTTTTTAATTAAAATTTATTGAGGTGTCAATGGTTAGTAAAATTACATGGGTTTCAGGTGTACAATTCTGTACTTCATCATCTATATATCACATTGTAGTTTTCACCACCCAGAGTCAGTTCTCCTTCCATCACTATGTATTTGACCCATTTACCCTCATCTACCACTCCCCACCCCCTTTACCCGCTGGTAACCACTAAACTTTGTCTGTGTGAGTTTTTGTTTCTTTATTTGTTTGTCTTGTTAGTTTGTTGCTTTCAGTTTTATATCCCACATATCAGTGAAGTCATATGGTTCTCTACTTTTTCTGTCTGACTTATTTCACTTAGCATAATAATCTCCAGACCCATCCATGTTGTCACAAATGGCACTATTTCATCATTTCTTATGGCAGAGTAGTATTCCATTGTGTAATATACCACATCTTCTTTATCCATTCATCTATCACAGGACCCTTTGGTTGTTTCCATGTCTTGACCACCATAAATAAGCTGCAATGAACATCAGAGCACATATATCTTTACGGATAGATGTTTTCAGATTTTTTAGGTATATACCCAGGAGAGGGATTGCTGGGTCATATGGTAATTCTATTCTTAATTTTTTGAGGAACCTCCACACTACCTTCCATAGCGGCTGCAACAATCTGCATTCCCAACAGTGTATTACGGTTCCTTTTTCTTCACAGCCTCTCCAACACTTGTTATTATTTGTCTTGTTGATGATAGCCATTCTAATCAGTATGAGGTAATATCTCATTGTGGTTTTTATTTGCATTTCTCTGATGCTTAGTGATGTTGTGCATCTTTTGATAGGTCTATTGGCCATCTGTATGTCCTCTTTGGAGAAGTGTCTATTCAGGTCCTCTGCCCATTTTTTAATTTGATTTTTTGTTTTTATTTTGCTGAGTTGTATGAGTTCCTTATAAATTTTGGATGTTAGCCCCTCATCAGAGGTGTTTTTTGCAAATATCTTCTTCCGTTCGGTTGGTTGCCTCTTTATTTTGTCAGTGGTTTCTTTTGCTGTGCAGAAGCTTTTTGGTTTGATATGGTCTCATTCGTTTGTTTTACCTTTTATTTCCCTTGCCTTTGGAGTCAAATTCATAAAATCCTCTTTGAACCCAAGGTCCATAATTTAGTACCTATGTTTTCTTTTATGTAGTTTTTTGTTTCAGTTCTTATGTTCAGGTCTTTGATCCATTTTGAGTTAATTTCGGTACATGGTGACAGATAGCAGTCTAATTTCATTATTTTTCATCTGGTTTTCTGATTCTTCCAAGATGCTGGGTTTTTGTATTCATTTTTTTCTCTCTCTTCTGCCAAGCTTTCCAACTTCTTTACACCTTGTATATATTTTTTTTCCTCCAAATATTACCTTCTCTTTTTTAGGTAGCAAAAGACAACTTTCCTCCTGGTCTTTCTATTGTCCTCTCTACCTTTCACCCAGAGACCTCTTAACTAGCCAAGTAAGTAAACTTCCCACCCAGAAAGGAACGAGAGTGGGGTCAGTAAGAAGATGCTGTAAGTGCTATGTCTTCCAGTGACTTTTTTCTATCTCTGACATGTAATCAGTAGGTTCTGTATTTAACTGGTAATCTTTCTGATAACTAAATATTCAATCAACATTTACTGACTTGGTTTTTCAATGCTTAATCACAAATCCAGCTTTCTCACTGCTTGCAAAAATACCATAAAAAAATTAACACCTTGTGTAAAATCTGGAAACTTAACATATTTTAAACTTATTGCATATCCTGAAAACAAACAATAAAAAAAGTAGTAAAATTTCGGAGGGACACTCATAGAGTTGGCAAAGAGAAACCAAGCAAAGTAAAATTTTCTCTTTCTACAGGACTGTTATCTATGATTTATTATGATATCTTATCAGCACTATTATCCTGTAGCAAAATGGATAAATGAAATATTTACTTCTTTTTATATTGCTGTCCAATCAACAACACAATAGATAGATTTTCATTCACTCTGTAGGAAATTTGCAAATTAAGCACCAGAGAAATAATCCACAAACTAGATAATTACATAAATTGACTAAAAAAACCCTCCTTCCTGAGGTTCTTTTTGATACACAGAAAGTAAATAATTCTCCAAATTTTACCTTCCTGATATAGGAACTAAATATTATAATAGCAGTTTTACTCAAATTTTATGTATATGTCATCACTATTTTGTGACTTCTAAGAGGATCAGCATAGTAATGATAAGAGACTAAGAAGAGGGAAAAAAAAATCTTATGGGAACGAAATTATAAATTAAAATAAAGGAAAGATTTCACTTTTCGTAATTCAACATAAGCCGTGTATTCAGCCATCTCTCCCTAATATTTGTTCTCAAATGGGCTCACTATATAGCCTTATTCTAACCCTCCCTAAGGTGGCATGTCTCATACATAACTATGCTATCAGAAGTGCAGAGAGTCCAATTTCTGTTTAATTTCTTGTTATACGAATAGCTAAACTTGAAAGTGAAAGGTACATTCAGTAGATGTCAATGAAGTTCTTATTAAGTTCTTCAGAATCTTCAGTGTCTTGCAAGTGTAAATTGGTGATCCACCCTTAATCTCAAAGTAATGTACTTATTTTAACACTCTGTGTATGGTATAATAGCATTGTCTCAAATCTGTGTTCATAACATTATTAATGATAAATTACTATCTATAAAGAACATTTTTGTAGATCATTGCAGAAAAATATGTATAAAGCATTAAATTCATTTAACCTAGACACACAGGTAATTTCCCTATCATATTATATAAATCCTACATATTGGTAGTGTGTGTTATGTCCACCCAGCCTACCCACTGGCAACCTTACATGCAGAGAAAGGATTACAAATCATATTTGATAATGATTTAATATCATGAAATGAAGAAACATGCACCAGAACACTTACCAGAATATAAGAAAATGCCTTATATATGGTATAGAAATGTCTGAAAAGTTTAGATTGTATTCCCGTAATCTAAGTAAAGATATGCACACAAATAATTATAAAAATAACTACATATTACCTAAAAATTGTAACTCCTTCTTTTATAGCTGATTACCTGATGTCATGTATAATCTGACCAATAAGATATCAAATATTCAAATTATCCCACGACAAGGCTGAGCATACGTAGTATCTTCCTAAAATGATGAATTCCACAGGAGGAGTAGGGGAGAATCACAAGGCAGAATATATTTGAGATATATGGTATATTTTATTATTGTTCCCAATTATCAACTCTCTCCCCTCTAGGAGTATAATTCACCCCCACAACTTCCTGTAGGAAGATACTTTCCTACCCCATTGTCAGCCTTAGCCATGTGACTTGCTTTTGCTAATTGATGTGACATATACCCTCTGGGCCGAAGCTTTAAATGTGCTTACATGGTTTTGTTGAGCTTGCTTCTGTCCTCTGCCAGGAAGATAGCATATCCTATATAGAGGCTGTTCCTTCAGCATAGATTCTAGAATAAAAAGACACGAGAAGTAAAGCAGAGCTAATTTACAAATGTATAAGCAAGAAATTAATGTTTACTGTCATAAGTTGCTACAATTTTGGAGTTGCTTTTTAAGAGTAACAAATTGGTCTTTCAATCATCCAATACTCACTATCAAATTACTATCTCTCTCAATAAATATAAGTTAATGAAGGTGGTTACTCACAGGCTTACGATGCTAATGCCTCCTGATTTGCACCCATGGATTTACCTGTCGGACTCCTTTGCCAAGGGTTACCTTGGCTATTGAACCATTTAAGACTTGATGCTGCTATTGGACGATCCTCCTTCAAATGTGGTGACATATGAGGTTTTTGGACTTTCTATTTAAATCTGTCTTTTTTTATAGACTATTCTGGAATAGTAATACCACAGTGACACTTAAATATACTAAAACTCTCCTCCTTCCAGATGTACCCCAAAATTCTACTTGGTCCTGTATTTTCTCTAAATAAAAGTACAGGAGGGTCACTCAGACCATAGATGATACCATCTACCTAATCAAAGTTTGAGGCAGCTTCCAAAGTCATTATACATCAAACTAAGGAGCTGATATGCAAAAGGCAATTAGTAAAGGATTCTAAGGGAGGGAATGAATAATCACCTTTGCTTTTTAGATGGATAACTCTAGTAGCAAAATGGACAAAAAGTGGTGTAGAAAGATAATTATGGCAGGAAAATAGGAAGCTTTTGCAAATTCTGTAGTTCAGGCAAGCAGAAGATTTTGAAATAATGGAATAAGACAATAATAGTGTAGATAGAACTGTAGAGTAGATGGAATTATGAAATCAACCATTGGATAATATGTATGAAGTAAACAGAGTGAGAGAAGAAAGAGAAAATAACTCATATCATTTAGGTAGAGAAAAATACAAAAAAGGGAAGAAAAAGTGGCTGAAATGTGACTAGAACTGCTCTACAATACACATGATATGATTGGATGCAGTCCTCAATGAGATACTATTGTTTTTAAAAATTGGAAGTGACATATTATGTTTTCTACACTCATAAAGGAATTTACCTAATTTAACTTATTCACTATTGACACTATGAAAATAAGTTCATCCCTATAAATTTCAACGCGGCACTTTGACTAAATAAAATTATTATTACCAACATTTTATGACTGAGTGGTTAAACATTAATAAGTCAGCTCAGTAGTGCAGCCAGCAGAGGTTAGTGGCATTTGAAAAAGAATGTTCTTATTTCTCTCTAGTGGCCCACACGTTTGGAAGAAACTGGTGTTGAAGTTAGGTGAAGGTCAAATCCTTTGGATTCAACATTTGTGATATAAACACTGGTAAAGATCAAGATCTTCAGGATGAGAAAATAGTGAGTCAGAATGTGGAGGTTTTCGTACTAATAATCACAGTCAGCAAAGTTTAACATCCTGATTCTCTGCTTAAAGGAGATGATTCATTAATTATACAGAGCAACTCTGAATATAGTTTTCACACATTTCTTTATTCTAATCCATTTTCCTCTAAGTGAGTAATGAACACAAAATGTAGAGTTAAAACTCCTTTCTTATAAAAAGAAAAGAACAAAAAATAAAATAAAATAAAATAAATGGAAGGAAGAGAGGGAGACAGGGAAGGAGGAAGGAAAAAAAGAAAAGAAATGAAAACTACTTATATAATTATGTTGTAAATATTGTAGATCTAGTGTTAAATCTTATTTTTTGAAAGTGGTCTTTTTCTCATTTTATGAGTTGAAATTTTCTTTCCTTTTGTTTTCCAAAATCAAAATGCAAATCCCAAGTTTAAGTAGGTAGAAAATGAAAGAACTACATTTTACACAAAATAAGGACGATAATCAGAATTATATTCTAGGCACTGTTTCCAACTAACTCTTTGCTGATCATTTTGATGCATGCCCTGAAGAAAAGAGGTAAAATTTACCACAGAAAGAGCTGCCTTGACTTTATGAAACCTCTGCCTTTTGGGGTGGCTTCTCACAGCAGCAGCCTGCCTTAGTGTAGGACAAGTCATTTTCTGGTTATGATTGACTAGAAAGGTGTCCCTTTTTGCAAAGTAGGGTGGGGAATACAAAAAGTAATATTGTATTACTAGATATTCTGCATTCTTATGTAAAAGTAAATGAATGTGTATTAAGAAATGAATAGATTTTTATAAGCACATACAATGGTCTTCTTAGAAGATAAAAATGTAACTAAATTTCCCTTTTCTTATTTCTCCCTAATATATTCATGAAATCATCCTAAAGAGAAAAACAATTCTTAACTATTGTTTACAAGAATGACAGAGAGAAAAACAAATGCCCACGATATTTAACATTCTTTCACCTAATGGGTTAGGACCCAGCAATGGTATTTTCTGTCAGTCAGACTCATAGGCAGCCCTTTAAAGAAGCATGCTACCAGAAGTCAGGGTTGCAAACCAGGGAGGAATGAACTATAAGTACTGAAGCTATAGGTTAGATTCAAAGCATTTGGCTTAGTAGGATCAATCTACTGTGTGCAACATAGGAAATGTAACATTGAGGGTGGCCTCCCCATCCCAGCCCGTAATATAGCCAATAATGTCGGGGCCACAAAAAGAAAAGAGTAGATGCAAAAAATACAGTATTGTGTACTTCAAAATATGTTAAGAGGGTAGACCTCCCATTAAATGTGATTACCATTAAAATAAAACATAACAAAATAAATGGACACAAGGAAACTTTTGGAGGTGATGGATTTTTTTTTTATTACCTTGATTATGGTGTTGATTATGGTGATAGTATCATGGATATATGGCATGTCTAAACTCATCAAATTGTGTGCACTAAGTATGTGCAGTGTTTTTGTATAACAATTATTCCTCAATGAAGCTGAAAAAAAAATGGCCTAAATTCTAAATCCAATTCTGAAGGTCTAAGAAAGAGGGCAGGAGTGAAATGTTCATCTCCAGTTGACATGCTCCCCAGTTTCAAATACAGAAGATGTACTCAGCTGTTAAGTAGAGCTAGTCTTTACTACTCAGAGTATGGAAAGGGGAATGAAAACATCTCTGCAAGACAGTGTGCTCCCCAATCCCAAACCCATATGATACATCATGCTGAGAATTCTGCTGTGGATATGAAAACCACACGTAAGAACAAAAGTTTCAGTATCAAAGAAATAAAATAGAATCTTCCCTTTGGCCCTACACTAAGTCATTCCTTCAGTTTATAGATGGATCTTGGCATTTTTCTTCCAGCAGTGGCACCAGTTGTACTTCCCCAATGCCAAACAAAGCCATAAACTGAGCACTTGCCACAATACCTCAAATCTGCCTACACTTAGACTTGGTCTCTAAAGATTAGCCAAATAATCACAAGAAAAAATGAGGTACAACAATAATAACTTGACTTAATAAAGTTTTAAAGAACTGAGTAAAAGAAAAAAGTTGAGGGGAAAAAATATCTGTGCTATCCCTTATATAGAACACCAACACAAAAGTAAATTTTGAAAATAGCTGCTACTATTCTTTTGGAAGGAATAAAAGAAAGCAGAATAGCTGGGAAACAAAAACTGAACTGATTAAATTCTGTCAAAAAACAATTCAAGTCATTATTGACAATGATTAAGTAGTGACAATCCATAGTTCAGATAATCAGTTCATAAAACAGGAAATAAAACTGAGAAGCGTGAAATGTGGAAGAGATCATTCATTTTCTGCAATAAAAACAGATAAAATGACAGACATAGAAGATAGTGGAAGAATATAACCATTTTTAAAATGTCTAATAAAATTACATCTGGGCAATGATTATCAGTACCAATTAACATCATCAACTGATATACTCAGAAATTGTGTACCTCATAAAACATGTATACAATACCAGCTAAGAGAATTCTTGCCTAAACCTCAAACTTTAATCTGATTGAGCCTCATGATCTAATTTGCAATATGCAGGGTACAGAGGAACATATAGGATAAGGATGTAGTAAGAAAAATCCAGTATCTTCAATAGATAAATTAGAAAGGAAAAGAAAAAGAATAGAGAGTACATTAGAAAAGACTTGAGAAGCTTAAAGACCAAATCTAAATCTAAACTGAATCAAAAGTTAGTGTAAAATCAATGCCAGAATATAATGAAAGTCTAGTCTCAGAATGTTTGAAGAAAAACATAAAATGTCATGCAAAAATCAATTGCCATTCATGTATGGCTGGAGTGAAGGGGTCAGGAATTGCAGGGAGGGGTGCGGGGAGAGGGATGCTTCTTTCTCTTCTGTTGCTCTGAGTATTATTTGCCTCATACATCTCGCCTCTTTCCATTTCCCAGGTCACACAAAAGTAGTTGCAACTGAGGCAAAGGTTTAATGGGGCAGAGGGAGGGGCATGGAGGAGGAGCTGGATGAGTTTTTATGACAGTGGGGTGAGAACAGAATCAGTGGTTTTAAATTGACAAACAAATGAGTTTCATGTACTAATGAGATTCTAAATTAAATTGTGAGCTCCATCCCTAGGCAGACAGTGCTAGATCAACTAACTCAAATCCGATTTACATTCACACTAGGAAAGAAAACGTGGGGGAAAATAATGTAAAATTAATGTAGCTTTTGCATAAGTTTCAAGAATTATCTTTCACTACATGATGACACATTTGTTCCAGATTGGTTAATTACTTATGAAGAAGAAAACTTCCTTCATAAGTGCATTTCTTATGCCTAGGCAATTCCGTAAGAGGCAATGGAAATAGTCACAGTGCCAGAGACCTGGAAATGCCTGCTCATGACAAGATATGGTCTTTGTGACTGGAAAGTACTCAATTCAGTTCTGCAATGTAGAAATATGGGACTAAAGGAAAAGTGGTGCTTCAGATGCTCTGAATATACTGTGCTGGAAAGAAAGAACTTTGTAAAAGAACTCACAATGGGGATACCATGAAGTCAAATTCATAAACATACGGAAGAACCTAATGATAGCTCAAATGGAACTTTTTGAGAGAAGAGGAATTATGCATAGGTGAAATACAGGTCCTGCCATATGCTAAATCCATAATGCCAAAATTAACCTTTTGTTGGGAAAGTCCTCCCAACTGAGATTCTTTAATTTCTTTGAACTTGAACGCATAAGGCAATGTAATTTAGTTCACACTTTTCTTCTTGTTCCAGAACTGTTGGGTGGGTGAGTATGCCTACTGCTGAGGTTCAGCATTAGGAAACACACTAGAATACAGACATAACCTAATTCTTACATGATGACCTTCTATCAAGATTATATTTTGGTGGCCCTCCCTATCTTTTTCTGTGTATTGTTTCTCAATTGGTTTACAAATGTGGCAGGGAATGTTCAGGTATCTCCTCAAATATTAACTAATCTATGTAGAGACAAAAGAAAGATTTTTCTCATTGAAATACACTTTCAGATAATTGGCCACCCCAAAATAAACTGTTTGAATAGGACCAGTAGGAGCATCATCCAGAAATCATTCAAAAAAGGTACTCTTACACTAATAAAAGGTAATACTGCTCTAGAAAATAGCTAGTGAAACCAATGTAGACAATCAAAAATAAGAAATAATAAAATTAGGGGGTGCGTCGCCTATAATAAAGCCTCATTCATTATTGATAACATGTCCTGCCAGACAGAGAAAATATAATATTCAACAGACATATGGGTACTTTCTCTCATAGAGTTTAAATTCTAGCTAAACAGAAGTACTGAAACAAAACAAAAATAAAACAAAAACACCAAGAGGGGAGGATGCTATATTCTAGTATATCTTTGAATTGAAACAGAAATACTATCAAACTAGCTGGAACAAAAAGGGTGATGTGTTGAAAGAACAGTGGGCGAATTGTTCTTTGTCTCACTGAGGCTACATGGTATTCAGCTCTGAAACTTTCTGCAGAGCAATTTCATTTTTTGTCTCTTTTCTCTCTCCAGGTTATCTCATCGCAATATGCATATGGTAGACAATGAGTGTCCCAGCCTTGGTTTTTAGCTCCAGCATCCATCACAGATTGAACTATTCTCTTTGAATCATAATCCCCAATTGACACATTAGAAAATCTTTTTGACCCAAAGTTAGGGGTCTACCACACAACGAATCAGCAGTGGCTGGGGGAGAATAGAAACATATGATACTAACATGGGAGCTAACCCCCTTAGCAGACTTTGCTACTTGCCTATGCAATATCCATTCTCTGCACTTTTATGATTGTAATAGAGTCCTGATTTTGTATGAGGCAACAATGTCCCCAGATAAATCACAACATTTCTTAGCCTCTCATGGATAAAAACACCATCTGACAAGGTTCTGGCACAATGAAATAAAGTGGAATTTTCCAGCTGAGGATTTGGAGAAAGTTTTTTAAAAGGAAAGACTTAGAAGGCATGTGCCTCTTAATACTATTTTTTTCCTCAAAACTCAGATACAATGCTAGTGGTTCCTAGCTATCTTACAAGCATGGTATGACAGGCCTAATGGCAAAAGATCATGCTAAACTCAGCTGAGTGAATAATCCTGAAAAAGATGAAATCCTTAATGTCATGGAGAAGCTACCATAGAGCCCTGGAATGGTCACTTTCAGAATATGGCAATGTGACAAAAATGAGCTTTTTTTCCTTATGCCACTGTGAATTGAATTTTCAGACACATGAAGCCAAATGACTTAAGTAGTGCCCCTTCATGATGTTTGTGATGCTTAGCTGTATCAGAGAAGTAGATTTTGGTGGATTAAGCAATCTAAAAAGACTCTCAACAACTCGTGGGGAGAGCAAGAGTAATCAAAATATAAAATAAAAAAATTAATATCAAATAGACAGATAAAATTTTTGAAGATGTAAAAGAGAGCAGGGAGAGAGGTTGTGCAAAAGCACAGCATTTTTTATACTCCATAAAAGTTTACACCAACATACATGGTTGTGGAAGAAGGATATTTACTCAGTGCCTTAGATTAGTCAACCTAATGCAACATCAAAGCTATGGTAGAAAAGGAAGTATCAGTTAAGCCTAACTAATAAAAATATGTAGTGGATGACAAGCAGCAAACCGTGTATCAAGATAAATGGAAATAAAGTATAAATAATAAAATATAAAATATCAGATTGAACAGGGAAAAAAGTGCTAGCAATGTATTAAAAAAATGGACCCAGAACAAAAAGAATCCAGAAAGTTAAAAGTAAAATAATGCCAAATATTTATTAATAAATGTTGTATAAAGCAGTCATATGAGTGTTAGTATTGTTAGCAAGCAAATTAGAAGTTAATGCAAAAACAACTAGATGAAATAAAGAAATCTATTATTTATGTTTTAGTTTTGAAAAAGTTTAAAGGCAAAACATGAACAAACAGCCATCCAGTAAATAATATAGCACCAAAAAGAAAAAAAAAAAGAAAAAGTACAATGTTATACTATTTTTATAATCAGTCTGTGACAAATTCACTATGTATGCAAAAATCAATAGAACCTCTAGAAGAAATTAATAAGTTCAGAAGAAGAATGTCTTTGATGTGATATAGACCTCAGTTGGAATCCTGTATCCAAGTCAAATGCTGTATACTTCCGAAGCTTCCAAAATTTCTAACTTTGAAATTAAAGAAGAATGAAGAAAAGGAGAAAGGGAAATCCATGGAAGAGGAGAAGAGGGAGAAGTGGCAGGGAGGAAGAGAAAAAGTAGGAAGAATAAGAGAAGAATGTAACTCAGGTCCTGTGTTAATGGCCATTATATGCATTATTTCATTAAATCTTGGTATTTGCCCATCCCCATTTAACAGAAAAATGAGCACACTCGCTGAGGCAGCTAATCTTTCCAAGGTTATACAAAGGATTTTTGTTCATTTTGTTTTTAATATAATTGTATATTCTTTTTCCAGCATTTGAAATTTTCTAGGGCTACTCTGTTTGATTGGAAAAAAAATCAGAGAAATGATTTTATACTTTGTGGAAAACAAGATTTTAAGATGTGAGTGTGATAAGCTTCTTGACTAAAGAGACCTAATGATATACTATTATTTGCTTAAAACTTCATAGATATTAACAATTCATATGTATTTTTAACAGTCGTACACATGAATACATTTTGAGAGAAACTATTTTCAGGATTATTTGCTTTTGTTTTCCAACCTCAGAAGCATGAAATAAGAAAGGAAAATAGCTTGAAATAAATAAAAAGTTGTTCAGTTTACACACAAAGTATATTATCCAGGCTGAAATATATTCCAGATAGGAATATGTTCACTTTTATAAAAGTAACTATTTGAAATATTTTAAAGAATTATTCTCTTCAAACATTTTGAAACAAAAATTTGCCTTTTGATAGGAACTATGTGTTTTATTATAAAGATGGAACATGATGTTCTGGCTTACATATTCTCTGCAGAAGGAGGTCCTTTTTTGTACTGAATTTTTAGCATATAGTAAAGATCCAGATTGTAAAAAATTAATTTCAGGCATGACAGACTGGAAGTATATATTGAACAGATCTGGGAACAGAAATGATGCAAATGGTTTTCTTCCAGCTTCTGAAAATTATGTAATGGACCAGAATTTCAGGATAGACTTCTGTTTGAGTGAAACATGGACTCTTAATCAAAGGAGGGCACCAAAAATGACTTTTGGAAAGCAAAAGGTTAAGGCATTTTCCAGAGTTCCATTGACATTGACTCTGGAGATAACATTATAGCTAAGCATCAGGATACTCACATATATTCTGATTGTTAGTGATGATAACATAACTATGATAGAAAACATTTATCCTGAATGAGCAAGTGTAGTAAAGGAAATTGACTCTTGAAAGGAAGAAGACCAGTGATGCATTAAGAGCTAGAAATAAAAATCAATGAAATTGTTTTAACTCTTCACTGTGTTGCTATTATGTTTTAAAGTATTACACACTTTGTTGGGTCATAATGATGATGGTAACATTTACATTGCTTATACATTGATTTGTATATTATTTAGTGTTTCTACCTCAAAAAATAAAAACAATAATAAATAGGCTGATGAAAAATAGTTGAAAGATTCGTCCCTTCCTATCATTAAACCATTTAAAATATGACAGTTGCATAGAATGCAACTGAATAGTGCTTGATGCTTGTTTGAAAGGTTTATTATAATGTTTTTGATGAATAAGATATCTATACTCAGAAAAACTAATGAAAAATTAGTAATTCTAATACATGAAGGAATGAGTTTATTTATATCTATACACATATAACTAGAATTAGGAAGACAAATGTGTGTGTGTGTGTGTGTGTGTGTGTGTGTGTGTGTGTTTACAGAAGTCTGCTCTCAAAATACCAGCCCCAGATGTCATGCCCAAAGCATTTATAATCCATCAAAGCTCACTCTGTGAAATACTTTCATAGAAATTTTCCAGAGTGACCCTGTCTAAACTCATATCTTTAAGATAATGTATAGGTAAAATTCTATACCACAAAGTCTCTCAATTTAAATATAAATTTTCGTCTCTCTTGTCATCTGAAAGAAGTCACCTCAAAAGATAAGATCTTTGTTATGAAAAAGCCAGTTCAGACAGGAAAGATAAATGAGGGGAAATGTGAGATATTAGTAAAACAGAGAGAGAGTGCGTATGTATAATTAGTTAAATTGCTTCTATGATCTGCTTAAAACCAATATATTTTTAATCACAGAAATACATTTTTTACCTTTGGATCATACCTTAAATTCCTATTGTTTCCTCATTTTCAGTAGTCTTTCCTGAGTAAATAATATATCTTCCTATTGTTTCCTCATTTTCAGTAGACCTTCCTGAGTAAATAATATATCTTCCTCACTAATTATATTTTAGTGTATTTTTTAGTGTATTTTAAGTACATCTAAGCTGACATGTTTATTTCAATGTAAGCACTAATTTCTTTAAAAAAAAATACCCACTGTTTGCTCTTATAATTTTCTTTTATTTCAGATGGATTAGTAAACTGGCATATACTAGTTGATGGTGGTAGAAGTTCATACCTGTTTTTGAATGACTTTCACCTTCTTTACTTACAATATACAATCCTCATATGGCTTCCTTTGTCTAAAATTTCTCCTTTATATTCTCATCTCTCAACGTTTGCTGCTGCCTCCTCCAAGAGGTCTCCCAAAATAAAACAAACAAAAAGATTAAAATAATAACAACTGGGTCTCTCTTATTGCTTTTATATGGCAGACACTGAGCTAAATGCTTTTCATCTCTTAATGTCTTTTAAAACTCTCAGAAATCCTCTGAAGGGAGTATTGTCAATCCTATTTATAGATGAGGAAATTGAGGTTCAGCATGGTTCAAGTAACATTCAGGTGTTTCAGATTCTGAAAAGCAGTGTGCTCTCACTGTGTGTTTTTGTCTCATTTTTTCACTTGTGTGTATGTACAAACGTGTGTGTGCAAATAATACATATATATTAATATGTGCATATGTGTGCAAATATGTATGTATGTTTATATAGAAATAAATATATATATATATATGTTTACACACACACACACACACACACACACACACACACACATTCCTACTGAATTTTATTGAAGATTACAACTAGACTTTTTTTTCTTTTTTTTTTGTTATTAGTTTCAGGTGTACGTAACAGCATAATGCTTAGATATTTGCATACCTCACAAAGTGATAACCCCAACAAGTCTACTACTCACCTGACACAGCACATGGCTATTACAATAACATTGACTATATTCCCTATGCTGTATTTTACATCCCGTGAAAATATATATATTTGCTTATTTATTCTGTTCTTTAAATTCCACGTATAAATGAGATCATATGGTATTTGTCTTTCTCAGTCTGACTTATTTCACTTAGCATAATATCCTCTAGGTCCACCCATGTTGTTTCAAATAGTAAGATATTTTTTCTTTTTATGGCAGAGTAATACTACATTATATTATAACACTCCATTTCTGTATCCAATCATCTATAGATGGGCATTTCAGTTGTTACCATATCTTGGCTGTTGTGAATAGTGCTGCAGTAAACATAAGGGTGAATATATTTTTTTCTAATTAGTGTGTTGAATTTCTTTGGATAAATATGCAGGAGTGGGATTGCTGCATTATAAGGCAATTCTATTTTTCATTGTTTGAGGAACCTCTATACTGGTTTCCATAGTGGCTGCCGATTTTCAATCCCACCAACATTGCACAAGGATTCCCTTTTCTCCACATCCTCACCAACACTTGTTATTTGTTGATTTATTGATGATAGCCATTCTGACAGGTGTGAAGTGGTATGTCATTGTGGTTTTTATTTGCATTTCTCTGATGAATAGTGATGTTGAGCATCTTTTCATATGTCTATTGGCCATTTGTTTTCTTTGGAGAAATGTCTGTTCAAGTCCTCTGCCCATTTTTCAATTGGATCATTTGGTTTTTTTCGTTTTGAGTTGTATGAGTTTTTTATAACTTTTGGATATTAACCTCTTATCAGATGTATCATTGGCAAATATCTTCTCCCAATAGAATATGTTTTTGTATTGCTGATGGTTTCCTTTGTTGTAAAAAAACTTTTTAGTGTGATGTAGTCCCATTTGTTTATGTTTTTCTTTTCTTTTTTTTCTTTTTTTTGCCCCCAAAGATATATCAGTAATATATATTAGTAAAGGTAATCTCTGAGAGTTTACTTCCTATATTTTCTTCTAGTCCTTAATTTCATTTAAGTCTTTAATCCATTTTCGATTATCCTTGTATATGGTGTAAGATGGTGGTCCAGTTTCATTTTTTTGAATGTATCTGTGCAATTTTCCCTTCAACATTTATTGAATAGACTGTCTTTACCTCAATTTAAATTCTTTATTCTTTTGTCATAAATTAAATGACCAAATAGTCATGAATTTATTTCTGGGCTCTCTATTCTGTTGCATTGATCTATGTGTCTGTTTTTATGCCAATGCCATGCTATTTTTCACAAAATATCTTTTTCTATCTCTTTACTTTCAGTGGATGTGTTTCTTTTGATCTGAGGTGGGTCTCTTGTAAACAGCATACGCATGGGGTCTTATTTTCTTATCCATTCAGCTACTCTAAGTCTTGATTGGAGCACTTAATCCATTTACATTTAAAGTGATTATTGAGAGGTACATAGTCATTGCCACTTTATTATTCATATTTTTTATCTTCATTTGTTTCTTTGTTTTTTCCTTTCTTCTGCTTAAAGAATTCCTTTTAACATTTCTTGTAATACTGGCTCGGTGATGATGAATTCCTTTAGCTTTTTCTTGTCTGAGAAGATCTTATCTCTCTTTCAATTTTAAATGATAGCCTTACAGGCTAGAGTAGTCTTGGTTGCAGGTTCTTGATTTTCATTACTTTGAATATTTCCTGCCACTCCCTTCTGGCCTGCAAAGTTTCTGTTGAGAAATCAGCTCATAGTATTTTGGGAGCTCTCTTGTAAGTAACTAGTTGTCTTTCTCTCGCTACTTTTAGGATTCTCTTTTTGTCTTCAACTTTTGCCATTTGAATTATGATTTGTCTTGGTGTGGGCCTGTTTGGGTTCACCTTTCTTGGTACTCTGCACTTCCTGGGCTTGTATGTCTATTTCCTTTGCCAGGTTAGAGAACTTTTCAGTCATTATTTCTTTAAATAGGTTCTCAATCTTTTGCTCCCTCTCTTCTCCTTCTGGTACTTCTATGATGTGAATGTTGCTACACTTGATGTTGTCCCAGAGGTCCCTTAAACTATCTTTTTTTAATTCAGTTTTCTTTTTGTTGTTTTGATTGGGTGTTTTCAGCTACTTTGTCTTCTAAATCACTGATTCATTCCTCTGCTTCATCTGCTGTTGATTCCTTCTAGTGTATTCTTCATTTCAGTTATTGTGTACTTTATTTCTGACTGCTTCTTTTTTATGGTTTCTATGTCCTTCTTTGTACTTGCTATCGCTTTTTTGAAATTCTCACTAATTTCCTTAAGTATTCTTATAACTGCTGTTTCAAACTGTCTCTGGTATATTGGTTGCCTCCATCTCATTTCTATTTCTGAAGGTTACTCCTGTTCTTTTACTTGGGACATGTTTCTTGTTTCCTCATTCTGGCTGCCTCTCTGTGTTTGCGTCTATGTATTAGGTAGATCTCCAATGTCTTTCAGTTTTTGCTGGGTGGCCTTATATAGTGTGTGTCCTGTGTGGTCCAATGGTATAATCTCCCTGATCTCCTTTGTGTGCTCTAGGAGTGTCCCTTGAGTGTGATATGTGTGTTCTTCTGTTGTATAATATTTGAGACTTGATTGCTTTTGATATATCAGTGGGTGGGATTGACTCCCAGGCTGACTGACCGTGAAGATTGTCTACTTCACAGTGTATGAGCTGCTGTGTGGGGGCTGATCCCTCAGAGAAGGATTCACCCACATGAGTTCTAGCACCTCTTGAGCCTCCCTGCCTTTTGGTACGCCACTTGTGGGGCTAACCAGGCAGTGCTCTAGAGTGGTCTGAAGCTTACCTCTAGATGTGTTGTGTCTGGTGTGTCATGGGAGGGGCTCCCATGCAGGCCAATTTCAGCCTTGCCTGTGACCAGTCCTCGGGTACCCAGTAGAAACTACAAAGCTATATGTGGTTGACTGCTGCCTGTGCTGGCACTGGAGGCATGTGGGTGTGGCCTCTCTGTGAACCAAGGCTGGCTACCCCCAGTATTGGGCCTGATGGAACTTAGTAAAAAGCCCAGGGCCCCCTCGGCCTATTGCCACCTGCCAGATCCCCATAAGGCTCAACTACTGAAAAAGCCTTCTTAGGTGTGCGAACTGGGCTGGTTGACCTGGTGTTGAGAGTGTCTTCCACAATGCGGCACTAGCTGGGCTGGGCAGGATCCTAGGGCGTCACGAGGCATGGCTGGTGGTTTTTACAAGGTTAATGCAGATTCAGTTCTTGTGCTACTGCCTAGCCTGTGAACACTTTGCAAAATGCCCTGAGAACACTACAGCCAGCCACCGATCACCTCTGGGGCAGTGCCTGGTCTGTGACCACTTTACAAAGTGCCCTGAGAATATCATAGCCAGCCAGTGCTCTCCTTGGGTTCGCAGATCCCCAAGAGCTGCCCAAGAGTTGCTATGGCACAGTTTGTGGCTCGCTGCCCACCACTAAAAGTTCCATGGGCAGCTGCAGGCCATTTGCTACTGTAAAAGCCTCCCATAGCTTGAGCAGGGCTGGCTGCTCAGTAGCCGAGAGTGCCCTGGGTGATACAGTACTAACTGTGCATGGTGGGGACCCAAGGAGTAACCAAGGTGGTGCGCATGCATGAATTTTACGAGACCAGTCTCAGACTGGGCCTTTTGGTGGAGTGTCCTCCAGCTCTCACCTCAAAGCTACTCAACTCAGTCTTTCCCCATATGTCTCTGTCGCCAATTTAGTTGCTGCTCTTCCAAAGAAGACCAGATGAATGTTTGCAAGCGAATGAGTCTGTGCATAGGCCCTTTAAGAGGACATCTGGGTTTCTAGCCACTTTCCATCTCACTGGGAATAGCAGACAGAGTCCTTGCTGATTTTCACTGCCAGATGCTGTGGGAACTCCTCTTCCCAGCACAGGTCCCTTGGGCTGAGGAGCCTGGTGTGGGGCTTGGACCCCTCCCTCTTCCGGGGGAACCTCCACCACCGAGGTGTCCCTCCCAGTGTTCAGCCACTATCTGTTGGTTTGGGGTCAGCCTGTTTCACATCTCTACCCCTCCTAAAAGTCTCAATGTGGCCTCTTCTTTATATCCTTAGTTATAGGGTTCTGTTCAGCTAATCTTCAGATGATTCTTGAGGTTGATTGTTCTATAATTTATTTGTAATTTTGGTGTGATCCTGGGATGCAGTAGGCATAGTGTTTACCTAATTTGCCATCTTGGGCCCTCCTTACTTCATCACAACTAGTCTTTTTTTTGTTGTTTGCCTTCAGATTAGATCATAAAGTGGGTAAGGGCAATGATATCTTACGCATAGTCTTTGCAGAATCTTCATAGAGTTTTTACATTTCCTTCATTAACACAGTACTTGGCACATAGTAGTTGCTCAGTAAATTATTATTGATTGAATAAATGAAATATCACTCAATTTGAACAGTACTCAGTTACAAATACCTTACAGTTTTATAATATTTTCATTCACTAATTCCCTCACAGTTACTTTTCACTAGGAATAATATTTTCTATTCAGTTCATTTTTCCCCTCCATATTTTAAGTTTGTTTTTTAAAAATTTGCCTATTATTAAGAAAAATATGTTCTGAAACTGTCAAATTTGATTTTGAGTAGCAAAAATGATTATAGATTAACAATTTTATCACAAACCACCTCTTATATTAGGGAAAGTAAAAAAGAAATATCTTTAGGGATCTTCTTTTTCAGTTGATACTAATTAGATTTTTTAAAACCAAGTTTAAAGCTCACACTATTCTGGCTTGATAGTGCCAAATGATAATCCGATGTGACATACATTTCCTATAGCAATAACATTTTGGCAGATAAATTCCCCAATGAGAAACAACCATTTCTATGCTTAGACGAATTTTGTGATGAAAAAAAAAGTAACATAATTTAAAAAAAAATACTTCACATTGTAATGAATCCCCTTTCCATGTTTACTGAAAGTGCCTAAATCCACAGAGAATAAAAACATTAAGCATGTAATAAACAATATATCATAGATTCTTCATTGTCCTTGGAAGGTTGGTAGAATAACTGATTATTATTTACACTGAAATTCATTCCTAGAAATCTTGTATCCTTCTCCTTCATTATGCAATGCTGTCTTGGACCTGGGAGTCTAGAAATGTGAAAATTATAACACTTTGACATACCATGTAAATGAGGTATCGCTGTAACATGCTATTTAAATAAAGTTTGGAACAAACATTCAGTAAGAAAGTTTGGAAAACTTATAACGAGATTACCTCCTAACTTTTTTTATAAGCGGTATTCTTATATTCCCTCCCAGCCATTTTTTAATTCCAACAAGAAGGTACAGTGTGCCAATTTAACTCTCTAGCAGCAAAGTCACACATTATATTATTATGGCAATTAGTGCAGGAGCTGAGCTTGTCGTTTGAGCCTCTCCTTTTCTTTATGTGGATAATATTTGACTTGGAGGATCCTTGTCTTTCCCATCAAAATACCTGGATTGGATATTATCAGTCTCAATCAACAAGCTATTTCCCGTCATCATTGCTGAAATTGAGGCTAGTATAGGATAGGTAGTAAAAGTTTCCACATCAACCTATGCACTTTATTCATTTTCTACATGTTATTTTCTTGATTAATTGCAAGACCTGGACAACTGAATGTCTGTGGAAAGCTTTAGGAGCGATCTAATGTATTTGATTTAAAAATGTAAGTTTATATTTAAAAGATTGTGGCTGTCGTTGCACTAATGACTGACCACAGTAGGGATGTAAGGATGCTACCTCTGGACCTGGAAAAAAAGAGACAGAAATGAAAAAAAATCTTCATTCTTGAAGATCAAGTCAATATCTTTAGAAATATATTATTCCTAGGGAAGTTCATTTCCTAATGAGTTAGAGACAAAAACTATTTAGAAATAAATAAGATATAGGCTACAAATGTAATTAAAAATTCAGACTCCCTTTACTTTATAGTCTCTGCCAAACAGACAAGATCTCACCCAAAATATGTATTGATTAAAATATGTCTTTATCTTTCTACAATTCATGAGCTGCCAGCAAAAGTTGTCATTGAGACCTTCTCAGTTAGCAGCACCCACAACTATACATTTCTTACCATTTCTATCACATCCTTTTTCTTCATTTTTTTCCCTTTAACTTCTTTTTCCACACTTCTGTAAATATATGTGTGTGTATATATATATATGCATATATGTATAAATGTAATGGAATAAAGTTCTACCAGGCTAAAGACCAGAAAGAGCAAAGAGCTATCCACGGAAGAATCTGGCAAGGGAGCTCCAGACAGTCCCTCCCTCAAGAAAAGTCAAAGCATCTCCCCTGAAACTATTTCCGTCATTATGTGTGCTCTAAATAGCCTTCTGAAGAATTTCCCAAGGAGATTTCTTCCCAGGGCACTTGGGAAAGGTTCCTTCCATTAGGGTGGGCTTTTGGGAAGAAGTGGATGAAAGAGACCATTAGGTCAAGTTACTAAAGATAGCCTGCCATATACTTTAATCCTGACAGAAAAATAAATAAATAAATAAATACTAATGAAACAGTGGAAAGCTTTTGAATAACAGTAGGAAGTTTTCAAATGCAAGTCTGGCTATCCCATTGCCAATACATATTTACATCAGATTATAGAAAGTTATCATTTATAAATAGCCTACCTTCTAATGTTTTCATTTCTGAAGCTATTTCGCAAAATAGTGCTCTAATTTTTTTGAAATGTGTGACCTTTCTTACTTACAAGAATAGAAGAGTAAAGGCAAATTATTCTCATTTTCATAGCTCTTAGCTATCTTCAATGTAGAAATGACTTCTCAGTTTCATTTGCCCAGTATTTTAAATTGATGAGTCGTTTTTGAAGGAAAGCAATAGAATCTAAGTTTAGTCTCCACTTGTGCTCTTTGCCAGTTTCCAGCAGAGCTGGCAGAGGAAGCTGAAGAGTGCTGCTTTAAACTCAGAGTGGATAGGTTAAGTGGGTTACACTTTCTTAGCAGAGTTCACCAGAAACACATCTTAATTTCTTATATTTATCATTTACTTGCAAGTATAGACTTAATTTTGCCTGGTTAGTTGCTTTATTTAAATGTAATAAAAGTTCACATATATTTAAATGAAGTATTACTCTGTGGTAATATCAGCTAAACCTAATTTCTAGCTGTTAATCCTTTAATTTTTATTTTGCTCTTATTTATCTTTGGTCAAATAGATAACATTAGATGTAGCAGTTTTTTTATTGTTTTTATTTTGTGTGCATAGGTTCAAAATTTTTAAATACTTTTATATCATGTAATTACTGTTTTAAAATGTGAAATATATATACCTTGTAACTCTACTGATTTCTGAACATACATAAACATAGCTACTTCACATTAAATACACTTTCCAATGAGAGATTTTAAAATTATAACTTATTCTTTTAGTCCAAAAATTGTCATATTTTTATATATTTCCTCGGGCAAGGAAAAATCATTTCTTTCTCTTCAAATGTCCAGAAAAAAGTACTGGTTCATTTTTGCCTCTTTTTTGTGGTAGTTTGCATCTAAAGAAAATTTAAAGGAAGGTGGTTCCTAGATTTTTACCCATTGATTAGATGTTATGGGTTTAGTGGAAGTAGTGACAAATTATGTAATAATTTTGTCTGTTTTTTTTTCATATTTTTAATTTTTAAGTCACAAGTCCTGAATACATTTCCTTTTTATAATCTCTTGCCTATGTATACTAAGAAGCCATTTCATTATACTTCACATCTATTTGATTAAGTTTATTTTGATTTTTCATCAAAATATCACACCTTTAAACAATGTTGAATGAATTCTAACACCTTTCCATTAAGATCAGAGAAGCCTACCACTGAAAGCCACATCTTTTACTCCTTTACTTTTAATAGCTCAGAAAAATGTATTCTCTAAGTTTTATTTGAAGTTTGACGAATATTAGACTGTCTCTGGATTTTTTCTTTTGATAAATTTTAATTAATAAAACCACTATCATTTAAGCCTCCACTATAAACTAATATTGTAAAAAAAGGAATTAATTCCGACATAAGACCTTTAGAGATCTTAAGTTTTTCAAATTCCACCTTAAAATAAAATGATAACATAGATTTTAATAGTTGCTCTCAGTCTATGTTTATGGCAGTTCATTCTAAGAAAAGATTAGAAATTATAAATCAGAAAGTGTTAATAATTACTACCATGATGGTTTGCCATTAAACCAAACATATAAATGAAACCATGTAAATGTAGTGCTAATTCTATACAGTACAAAAATCAATTGAAGCAGCTGATTTTCAAATAAATGTTACCAGTTGAAAAT
Organism: Rhinolophus ferrumequinum; assembly: GCF_004115265.2. Classification (NCBI taxonomy): domain Eukaryota; kingdom Metazoa; phylum Chordata; class Mammalia; order Chiroptera; family Rhinolophidae; genus Rhinolophus; species Rhinolophus ferrumequinum. Next base: position 58,451,289 of record NC_046290.1, on the reverse strand, counting down.
CAATTTAAAAACAAATATAATTAAAATGACTAACTGGAAAAATGTGTACAACAAGTATGACAAGCAAAAAGTTGAAATTTATGATACAAAGAGCTCATTAATTAATATGAAAAATACTAACACTCTGGCAAAGCAAAATAAATAATTTGAAGAAAAGAATTACAAATACTAATTGTGTGTGCATGTGTGTTGTGTGGAAACACATAACAGTATAAAAACACAAACAAGAATATGCAGAATAGAAGTACTACTTGGGGAGAGAGAAATACTGCTTGGGAAAAATAGAAAATAGAAGACATTTCAAACATAGCTATGACATTCTTTTTCAGGAATATATAAATCAATAAATGAAGCTAATACTGTAAAACTGCTAACATTTGTCAAGTTTTGCCAGTAGATTCAGGAGGGTTTATTATACTCTATACTTTTCTTATGTTTAAAATAATTTGTAATTTGAAAATAGTCATCAGAGAATTTAGAAAAGAAATTACAAAAATTATCAATAATAAATAAAAGAACAATTAATTAGTTTTCCAATATTACAAATAATAAAAAATACAATTAAAGGACTGATAAAAATAGGCAAACGTTGTCAGAGATTTTAAAATGTAAGATACTACACGTTAGCATGGGTAGGATGACAAAATCACATTTATACAATGCTGTGGGAGTGTAAATTGGTGTAACCTTTCTGAAAATCCATTTGGCAGTAGGTATAAAGAGCATGAAAATGTTCAGCTCATTTTGATCCAGTAATTCCATTTCTGGGAATCTATCCCAAAGACAAAAGACAAATGTGAAAAAATATATAGGCACAAATATGTTGATCATTTATTCATTTATCTATTTAATGAATATTTATAGAGCTTCTACAATGTGACATTATATTAGCCACTGAGTCTGTAACAGACATCAAGACAGACAAGGTCTCCATGAAGTTTTTTCATTGAAACATTTTCTAATAACAGGAAATTGAATACAAATTAACTATCCAAAAACAGGGGAGGATATATATATATATATATATATATATATATATATATATATATATTATTGGAATAATTTATATATATATATTATTGGAATAATTATAATTTTTGATAGCAAATAATTACATGTATTGAACAGTTACCAGGTGCTGGAGCCTATTTTAATCATAATCACATGTATCATCTCATTTAACTCTCACAATTTCATGAGGTAGTGTGTTAATTTCCTATTCTTGCTGTAACAAATTACCATAACCTTAATGGTTTCAAACAACACAAGCTTATTCTCTTATAGTTCTAGAGGTCAAAAATCCAAAATGGGTCTCATGGGGCTAAACTCAGGGTGTTGGCAGGACTGTGTTCCTTCTGGAGGCTTTAGAAGATAATCTGTTTTCTTCCCTTTTTTACATCCTTTCTGCCTTCATTTTTCATCTTGTGGCACCGTTTCTCCATCTTCAAAGCCAGGAAGGTCAGTCTGAGTACTTCTTATACTACCGTGTCTCTGGTGCTTTGTATCCTGCCTCTTCTATTTAAAAGAACCCTTGTGGTTATATTGAGCCTACCTGGATATTTCAGGATACACTTCCTATTTCATAGTCAGATGATTAGCAAACTTAATTCTACCTTTGATCTCAAGTCCCCTTTACCATGAAACTTAAATATTCACAGGTTCTGAGGATGAGATGTGGGTACCATTGGAAGGGCGTAGTCTATCTACCATAGGTAGAGTCTATTTTATATCCTTCTTTTAAATAAAATAAATGGAAGAGAGAGATTATTTTACAACAAATTATTTTAAAACAGGTCATACAGTTATTAGTGACAAACCTAGTATTCAATACTAGCTAAGAAATCCAAAGTGGGGCCCTTAATTGCTTTGTTGTAGTTCAATACGCAAAATGAAATATTTCGGAGAAAAGATAAGAATATGTCAAATGTTAATAGCACTTTCCTCTTAATCCTGAGCATATGAGTAATATTTATTCTGCTTCTTGATATATTTTTGTAATTTTCACATTTTCTTCAATGACTGTAGTTATGCACTGTTCAACTTGGTTAAACTGGGTACTATGTTTTCCAGAAGCCCCTTCCTTGTGTGGTTCTAGATTTACCTGACCAAAAATAATGTGTGTGCTCTGGAAGGTAGAAGCACAGTCATTACACCCTAATGGTCATCATCAGTATGAGGCAATGAGAGACGGATACAGATCTGTAGGTGATTTCCAGCTTTTCCTCTCTCTTCCCCTGTCTGGGTTTAGCTCTCCTTCCAGACTGACAAATCTACTGGCTAACATCAGCTCCAGATGCTTTGCTGTGAACCCACCAAGACAATGGTCATGAAAAGCCAATACCCTTCCAAGGATTTCTACACCTGCTTCCCTTTATGATTCCAATTCTGTATGATTCAAATTCCAATGTGCATAACTTCCAGATTTCCATGCAAGAATCAACTCATTCACCTGTCAGGAGTGGTTAGTTTTCTCTGGTATTATGATTCCTTTATTTGGAATTTTGCATTCCTAGATGCATTCTCTCACAATTGTGGAATTCTAATTCCCGTAATGAATTTCTTGTTCCTAATACACGTAGTGCTTCTGGATTCCTGATTGAATACTGACTGATAGTTACTGGAAACCAGAACTGGGTTGCTGTGTTATAAAACAACAAGAACAACAACAACAACAACAAACTAAAGCATGTGGCATTCACTTTGAGACTGGTGGTGGAAAGAAGCTGTCAGGACACTGAAGAATCTGTTAGTGAATACTTGAAGAACAGTACAGAAGTTATTATTGGAAGCTGGAGGAAAGGACGCTAAAGTTATCCATTGGCAGAAATGTTAGCCTTACCTGTGATAACGTGTAAAATAGAGAAAGTATCTAAGGAACTCGTTGCTCTGGCTAAAGGAGAAAGTTGAAAGTGGTAACTGGCTTCTTCTAAGTACTTATGGCAAAATATGAGGAATGAGAGATAAACTTATGGGGGAAATTTTTAGTTTTTTAGTAGAATTTAGAGAGACAATAGAGAGTTAAGGACAGTTGACCATCTAGAATAAGGTTCATAAAGTAAGAAATTGCACCAGTGTAATGATCAATACAGATACCTACTATTAAAATATCATTTCAGTTTAAAGATAGAGTCAAGAATCCTCACAGACCCTCTCCACTAGACCAAGATGATAATAATAATAATAATAATAATAATAATAATAATAATAATAATAGTAAGCTTGAAAGCTTGCCTCTTAGACTTCTTTACTAGAAGGTATTAATGAATTATAAGTGTGTTGTACTATAGCACCCTGACTCTCAGCCCGAGATTGTGAGTGACCTATTTAAGAGATTTGTGAATATGCTTTTGTCTAATGGTGTAAACATCAATAATATTCCTGAGAAAAATACAATGTTTTTAGGACAATTATATTGGTGGAAGCGCTGACAAATTGTATTAAAAAGAAGAGGAGCACTTCAAAATAAAAATATCATAGGGTCTCAAACTTTCTATAGGCAGAAAGCAGGCTGAGACAGTTAAGCAGCTGCAAATATGGGCCATTTTCTATGGAAAAGGAAGGGTGATTCACCGTATGGAGCCAACCAGCTGGAGAGTGGAGTTTAAAACCACAGGAAACAGCTCCTGGGGAACACAACTAAGGAACTGGCATTATTGTTCTGGCTGTATTTCAGAACTGTTATAGATTGGTGACCGCTACTTACCCCTCATTCTTCCCTTTAGAATGGAAAAGTCCATTGAAGTTTTCCTGATACCACACATACCCTAAGACCATCTTGCTATAAGGACATCCAAGCTAGCTACATGGAGAAATTGAGTAGAAAGAGAGTTGACCAGCAACCACCCAGCTATGCCAGGCATCCCAGCCCAGGCGCCAGTGCTTACAAGAACAATGTGGAAAAGAACCAAGGAATATTATTAACAGACAGGCCCCAAGCAAACCATCCCAACCATCTCCAGATGTTTGAGCCACCCCAGTTGAGGCCCAGACATATTGCAGAAAATAATAAGCCATCTTTGCTATGCCCTGCCTGAATTCACAAGCCACCAAATCAGGAACAAAATAAAATAGTTGTTTTATTCCACTAAATTTTGGGATAGAATAAACATATAAATGAAATAATATGCAATATATAATTTCAATATGTACTAATTTTATAATCTGTATAAATAAATAAGACATATATTGTCAATGTTCCTTTTTCCCATTCGTTAATTTCGTAATAAATTTTAAAACTTATAGAAGTATATATCTTAATGTTATTAGTGAAAGAGTGTCAGTCCATCTATAATTCAAATATTACCCCTCTTTAAGCATTTCTACGTGGCTTCAAGCTGTAAGTTGCCTTCCCCTCGTCTTTTTCCCGTATCTCTTCGTTATCTGTGCCATTCGTCTGGCATTTCCTATAAACTGCCTTGCGATGCTGGTATAAGAGATTTCATATTACATTACAAAGGTTAAGGAACTAAGCAATGTATTTCAGAAGACACAAAGTTGTATAAGGTATTGTTCTGTCCTCAAAGAACCCAAACTCTTATAAGCTACTCAGATGACTTATATAAGCAAATATATGACTATTATACAAGACTAACAAAAACTTTGTTCCATAAGGAAATTTAGAATATTACAAGTGTTTAAAAGAGAGAGCTGTTTGCTAGAGGATATAGGGAATTGTATATGTAGGAGATATAGCTGAGGTAAAAATGGGATGATAGAACCTTTTGGCCCAAAGTAAACTCCAAAGTCCTCAGGAGCAGAAATCCCATGATCTCTATCTGTGAATTCCTCGAGCACCCATCAGAGAGTATTGAAAATTACAGAAGATCAATAACTGTTGGCTGAGTAAATTATTGGGTGGGTTTCCAATTTCTGCATACTCTATCATTGGGGGGGGAAATCACTTGATTATCTTGTGTTCTAGTATAAAAATTTGACTGCATTTTTGTTTAATACTAATTTCTGTGGAATGCAGAGAAGCTTGTATATAAAGCCATTGTGACAGTTTTAGACAAAGTAACTCTAAAAGTGTTAATTACTAGTATATGAAAAAAAGGACAAAATTCACTAATATTTCTCATGCAGCAATAATTTTGCCATGTACCTAGAGTAACAAGGGCAAATGGCTTCAACATGAAAGTCCATGCACTTTGTTCAAGATATTTTGACAGGTTCTGTAATTTCTCATGATGTTATAAATTGTAATGTTTATAACCATCAGCGTATGACCTGATGAGGTAAATGAGAACGAGAGAGAGAAAGAAAATCTAATTCAGAACAGAACTGTAAAAACAAAAGATTAGAATAAGGTCCTTTATGTCACTGAGATAAATTGTTACACCCTTTTATGTTCTACATCATGGACTTCTAACAAATTCACAACTTGTATGTGTCATATGGGCATGAGCTATTTCTCATCCTCCCACTCATACTTCCTTCCTAATAGCAAGTTGTTCCAAAATATCTTGTCAGCAAGCCTTCGCTGCTGCTTGAAGACAAACTTAATTCTGAAACCCTTTGCTCCTTGCAAAAGAAAGTAAAATAATCTTGTTTTATTTCCAGTGTTAGACTATAAATCAGTATCATAGAGAATTTCAACATTTTATGAATGTTTAAATTAAATACATGTAAAACACGATACCTATTCTTGAAAAGATTTGAACTGGAAAATGGATTATATATAAATATAAAACATTCCTCAAAGTCTTGGTTTTCTTGATTTTTTTAGATCCTTATGTTCTTAGTTAAGCAAACTATTAAGAACTACAATGTCTTCAATAATTTAGAGAAAAATATCAATTAATATACTTAATAAAACCACATTTGTTTAGATCATAGATTGGTTAAAAAAAAAAAAAAATTCACCAGCCCCAACTCCCTTGAAAACTGCAAAAAGCTTCTGATAAAACTTCAGCCTAGAAACTGAGCATGGCTTATCCTGGCCACTGCTTAGGTTTCAGAGAAAACTATAATCCTACCCTCAAAGTTCTGGAGTGGAGGCAAATTCTCTACCAAGTCGGATTTCACTTCCTACAGTCTAGTGTTTGACCCCAGTGTCTAGCTCAGCTAAGTGACCAAGTAATAAAGGGCAGAACCAATAAACCACCACCACAGTGCTGACTGATGCCCACACTCTACAATTGCAACACTGCAGCTGGAAGTTCCAATGCACAAACATCAGCAAGCTGGGAATAAGACATGCTTTTGTGTTGGTCATAAAATGTCTCTCTGGCCCACAAAGAAATGATGGTCAAGGGACAGAAGAGGTAATCATTCATTGATAAACATACACACATTCATGCTTTTCAATAAAATTGCATATTTCCTTTATGTCGGTGAATTGAAAAGAAATCAATGGAAATGTGACTGAAGGTGAAGGTTAATTGAGCAAGATTCAGAAATTGGGGGGAAGAGACGGTGGTAGGTGTACAAGTAAAGATGTGATATTGGAAAGGGTGAAAGTATCCTCTGTCTGAGGCAAGAAAGAAGGAGATCTGGATGAGTTAAAAAGAAATTCAGACATGGAGCGATGGGAAGTCGAAGGAGCTCACAGAAGCTAACTCTGATTTCAATAAAGAAGTGATCATCTATAGAGCAAAGGGAAGGTGGAGCGTGGGTGGCTTTGGGGCTTGAGCATGTTAGAAAATATTGGAGAAAGTATTTAATGGCAACGTAACAAGGAGGATTCAAGTCAAAGGGTTTTGTGAGCTACCCTGTTTCCCCAAAAATAAGACCTAATCGGACAATCAGCTCTAATGCATCTTTCGTAGCAAAAATTAATATAAGATCTGGTATCATATCATATCATATCATATCATATCATATCATATCATATCATATCATATCATACCCGGTCTTATAGTATAGTAAAATAAGACCTGGTCTTGTCTGAAGTTTTGCTCCAAAAGACACATTAGAGGTGATAGTCCGGTTAGGTCTTATTTTTGGGGAAACATGGTACAGGCTCCGCTGAAGTGGGTCAAGATATATAGACATATAGTAGACATAGTTAATTTTAGATTCACAATTTTCTCCAGCAATGCTCAGAGCTCAAAAGTCAAATTGGAGAAAATGGTCCTTGGAATTTTGTTCAAGACCAGGGAGATAAAAATTCTGGTATGGTAGAAGATAATGGGTAAGGATTTCAAGTAGAAAGTTTTGAGGAGACCATTTTAAGATTTTCAGCATTTCGCGATCAGAAAAAAAACATAAACAATAAATTTCATAGTTTTTGCATTAGCAAATAATGAATTCAACATTTTTTTCTGATGTTTATTCCAACAATGAGCTTCAGCTCCTTCCTGATGCTCACTCCATATGTGACCCCTGACAAATCCGTAGTCCTCCAGCTAACCCTGACAGTCACCTGGTCCTTGATCCCCACCCTGTCGCTGAGATTCAATTCTTAGGCTTCTGTCCCTTTCCTGACATATGATTGAGCCTGCTTTTAAATGACCACTACCTAAATCTGGGTCTTACTTCAAGAAGAAGGTAAATATTAGGGACAGAGTGAACTGAAGGGTTAGAGGTTAGAGATGACTATCAGCAATGGCATGACAGAAATGAAATAAGGCTTTAGGCTGGATAACAAAAAGATGTGGGTTACCTCCTGCACAGGTAAATTTTTATAAAAGCCATCCTGTTCATACTGTAAATTCAATTTATTTTAGAAAAACAGAACACATATAGACATTAAATATTTACATATTAAAATAAGCAAGTAAATCGTCATGTCTCTATGGGAATTTAACAAGTTATTCATAGCATTATATGTGATTGGCTACTGGGTTTTGGGTGCATAGGGTGGCAAGTGAAACCATATGGCAAATGATAAACACGAGAAGTTCTTTGAAATTGTTTGGAATAATAGTATAGAATTGTCAATGAGGAAAAAAAGGCATGTGTTTGTTTTTCCTCTTTCCCTGCGGGTTTAGTGAGGGTTCATGCAGAAAATGATAAAATTAAAGGTAGAACCAAGTTCCTATAAAGGTAGAATAATGGAAAAGTATTTAATGGTGTAGAAAAATGAATTCACAAGATTAGGGGAACAAAATGAAAGTAAAGGGGCAATCGAGTTGAAGTGTATCTACGGAATTTTAGATATGATTTTGATAGGGTGGAAGAAAAAGGGATTCTATGGAAAGTAACCTCAAAGGGTCATAAATTCCTAACTGGGCAGGTCATGGTGGGTAGTCACACTCCAGGCCTATAACTTCTTTAATAAAAGGCTTATCTTCCTTAAGCAAACCCTGTCCATTATTTCTGTGCATCTAGGTTAACACACCTTTTAAATTCCCCCTTTCAGACCCCTTTTTCTAATGCATGACCACCCTCAAGAGAGCACATAATCTTAACTATCCTACAACCCGATTTCCACCTTGCTTTCTCCGACCTTCATGTAATCTTCCTTACTTTCCCTCCTTAATTTCAAATGCATAAAAGAAATTGCAAAATTGTTATTCTGCGGAGCATTTGAGATCTTGCTTCCTGGCAATCATCATCCGTTTGGCTCAAACAAAGTCTTATAAAAAGTCTACAGATTTGGACATTCTGACATTGACAATAGGAATCCACATATCAAAGTTATAGGAGAGAATACTTGACTTTTACCTTTGGTGATTCCCTGGAGTAAGGGCTTGACAGATATTGGAGTTGGGGAATAAACTAGAAGGCTATAGTAGAACAGGAAACAAGATATGTAGTCTTTTACTGCGGGCAGAATTTGTAGCTCTTTTTGAAACCACAAAGGCCTGACTAGGGGCTGGGATGTGGGTGTGATCTTGTAAACTTGCTTCCTCTGCTTGGTTCTGCTGCTGATAACAGCTTCATGTTGGAAAAGCGGTTGCTGGAGGACTGTTCCCTCAGCACATGGGCCTTCTATGTGCTGAGCTCTGCCGTGAAAACAGAGGATGTTAGGTGCAAGCGACGTGAGACCTCCATGCTCCAGGAATTATGGGAAGGGACCAAGCAATGTGAAGTTAAAGAAACTGACAGTTTATTGCTGAAGTGAAGATTTGCAAACTGGAGCATTATGTGAAGCTGTAGAAATCAGGGCCTGAAATAGGACTATATTGCACAATTGCTGACTCAGGAGGGCCTCAAATATTTCCTTCCACTAAGTAGAAAAAGCAGCATCTAGTTTTCATCTAAAACACGTATTGCAGGAATGCCTTCCATACTGATCATTCTACTCTTCTTTTGTTTTAGAATTTCACATTATCATATCATCTAAAGAGTACTAGTTAGGAAGGTGAGAGTCAACATGCCCTTAAATTACTAAATTATCTAATCTTTCCATGTCACAGTGACATCAGTAATGAGATCATTGCTATAACTCTGAGGGTCAACATGATCAGATCTCCATGTTAGAAAGATAATTTCAACACTAGGATGGAGGGTAGATTAGTTGGGGCTATGGGAAAAACAGATTGGAAATAAATCAAGAGACAATTATTAAAATCTAGTGAAACTGATAGTGTATAAGGTGGATTAAATTTGACGACTAATGGTATATGAGGAAAGAGATGAAGCAGAGAGAGGAAGGCAGCTAGGATGAAAGTAAGATCTCCGGTTTGGGTGGAGGTGCTCTTTCTGAGATAGGGAACACAAGAAGGTGAGCTTGTATGAAAGGAAGATGCCAAATTCACTTTTGGGTATGTTGATTTTAGATATTCAACATTAGACAGATTGTAGACATCCAGCAGGCAGCAAGATAAACAGTTCTAAAGAGACAGGTAGATGATTGATAGATAGACAGACAGACAGATAGATAGATAGATGATATACAGACAGATTTAGGTAGGTATATTCAGAGTATATATAGTTGGTAAAGTTGTGGATCATCCAGAGAAAAGAGGCCCAGACAACGTATGTTAACATGTTTGAAATTTAAGCTATATTTGAGCAAGGAGCAGTAGACTTAAGACTATCTTTATATAAAATTTCATTTAAAAAGGAAATTATTGTATGCAAACAATTGTCATTTAACGGATTTGTTTTCTCACAGATGTTTGTGCATTTAAATGTTTACTTATCAGAGAAAGGGGAGCAAGCTATTCCTGTTTTTATGTGTGTGAGCACGTGCAAAATATGAGATTGTGCAACAAAAAACACTGTATATATATATATATATATATATATATATATATATATGTATGTGTATATATGTATGTGTATGTATATAAATTTTTTGTTAATAAATACATGTGAGGAAATACTAAAAAAATATTCTTAAGGGCTAAGAGGAACACTAGTTTTTGAAGGATGAGGAAGGAAATGTTTGTTACGTGGGTATGATTACTTTGCTTATAGTTCTGCTTCTGTTGGGGTGTAAAGATAAAGCCACCCAAAGAATTACTATTCAATAATCTAAAGGTTAGAAATCATTCTTCTCCAGGGAAAAAACTTCTCAACAGCAAATAACTTAAATAATTCAACTGTAAATTTTAGTTCACGTGTATATGTATACACACAAATACACACACACACACACACACAGTTTTTTAATTAGTGGGAGGAAAAATAATTTCCAAGAGTCTGATGATTATAGTGAAACAAGTAAAGAATGATAACCAAAAGCAAATAAAGGAATTATTGTTAAATAATCAACTTAAAGCTTGATTGTGTTTCTCCTATAATGAATTTCAAAAATTTGATTAATTTTGCATAAACTTAATGTGTCAATTCTTGATAAATTGGATAACTTAGTATTGAAAATTATATTGAAAAACTATAATTTCTTGGTCTCTATATTTGTATCTATGGTTCTTATATATTATTGATATTTACACCAAACTCACATTTTTAATAGTACAGTTCTCTCTATCATCCTTTTCCTAAGCCCAGAACTTTTATTGAATTTTATGCTTGAAGATACCTAAAATCTATTACAATCATTATTATTCTCTAAGGAAATAAACTTTCTAATGCCAACAAATTGAGTATTTAAGTAATGTAAGTGTTTTAGAAATCCAATAAATGCCACCATATTTGTCCCTTTCTTCTAAGTTTATAAATAATTGAGAAATGACAAGTGGAGTTCAAAATATTAACTTTATTACTGATAAAAGTTATCAGAGACAATAACTTTTGATCTATGACCAAATGAGTTAACTAAATTAATGAATCAGGTTTGAATGGATAAGAATAGATGCCCCCACAAGGATCCATAGGCTGCTCTCAACAGGTTAACCACAGTGCGGAGAGCAGAAAAGAATGCATGCATGAGGAAGACGCTTTGGTTCTGCAAAACGGCCTGAGTCTAGTACATTCAGCTTTTCTCCCAAACTTACCCTTCGGGTCAGTCACTCCACTTTCAATGGAAAAGGGAGAAAGAGAGGAAGGAGAAAAACTGAAAGTATCCCTGTCATACTTTTCCTTTTTGGGGAAAAGGAACAGAAATTTGCTTTCCTCTATGACAACAAGAGCAGTATAAAATTTGTCCCTGCTTCACAGGTAATAAGTAACAAAGATGCTTTCATGACTCTCAGTGTACACAAAGCCTCTTGTATTAAGCCAGATGATAAAAATGATTGTAAAGTTATAGAGAATTAGGTTAATTCTATAGTTATAAAGATGTTCAATTTCAGTTTCTTTTTCTTTCATTGCTTTAGCTGGTTTAAGTCAGTGATTCTCATCTTGTCTGAGAGAATCGGAAGTATCTTTAGGTGCCTATAGTTCTTATTTAAACCTTAGAAATCCGAACATATATTTTAATAGACGTATTTATTTGTCAAATTTCATTTTTCATGTATATCTGTAATATTTAGTGCAGTTAGAGAATGTTCTGCTCTAAGCCTATTTGCCCCTGCTTTATTCTGTTTATTTGGTTTTAGAAAGTCACTACAAATATCCTTAAGTATATTTTTATTGAGTTATCATTGGCATATAACATTGTATTAGTTTTAGGTATACAAAATGATTTGATATATATATATATATATATACACACACACACACACACATATATGTATGTGTATATATATATATATATATATATATATATAATATGAAATGATTATCCCAATAATAATAGTTAACATCCATCACCAATGTTACAAACATTTGTTTCTTGTGATAAGGACTTAAGATTTTCTCGCTTAGCAACTTTCATACAGTATACTACATATAGTTAATATAGTCACTATGCCGTATATTACATCCGCGGGACTTATTTATTTTATAACAGTAAGTTTGTACCTTTTGGCCACCTTCACCCATTTTGCTCACACCCTCACCCCCTGCCTCTGGCAACCACCAACCTGTTCTCTGTATTTGAGCTCTTTCTTTTTTTTTCTTTTTCCTCTGTCTGACTTATTTCACTTGGCTAATGCCCTTGAGGTCCATCCATGTTGTCACAAATGACAAGATTTCTTTACTTTTTATGGCTAAATTATATGTATATTTTTTTCTCTATCCATTAACACTTAGCTTGTTACCATGTCTTGGCTATTGTGAATAATACTGCAATGAACATGTGGGTGCACATATCTTTTCGAATTAGTGATTTTGGTTTATTTGGATAAATACCCAGGAGTAGAATTGCTGGATCATATGGTAGTTCTAGTTGTAATTTTTTGAGGAGCCTCTATGCTGTTATCCATAGTGACTGCACCAATTTACATTCTCACCAACAGTGCACAAGGGTTTCCTTTTCTCCAAATCCTCACCAACATTTGTTATTTGTCTTTTTTATATTAGCTATTTTAACAGGTGTGAGGTGATACTCATATGGTTTTAATTTACATTTCCCTGATGATTAGTGATGTTGAGCACCTTTTCATTACCTGTTGGACATTTGTATGTTCTCTTTATAAAATTGTCTAGTCAGAACCTCTGCCCATTTTTTAATTGGATTTTTTGAGTTTTTGCTATTAAGTTGTATGAGTTCCTTATATATTTTGAATGTTAGCCTTTTATCAGATACATGACTTGAAATGTTTTTCCCTATTCAGTAGATTGCCTTTTCATTTTGCTGATGGTTTACTTTCCTGTACAGAAGTTTTTAGTTTGACGTAGTCCCACTTGTATATTTTTATTTTTGTTGCTTTTGGTGTCAAATCCAAAAAGTCATTGCCAATGAACTTACCTCCTATGTTCTTTTCTAGAAGTTTTATGGTTTCAGGTCTTATGCTCAAGTCTTTAATCCATTTTGAGTTGATTTTTGTATATGGTGTAAAATAGTGGTCCAGTTTAATTCTTTTGCATGTGGATATCCAGTTTTCCCAATACCATTTATCGAACAGATTATCCTTTCTCCATTGTATATTTTGGCTCCTTTGTCAAATGCATTTTTATAAAGTCTTTATCAAAGAGAGCTGGCACTCTGATTAACGGTCATCAGATAATTTTTTCTTTGCAGGTGTGAAAGATGGAGGTGTGTTAAGAGGATACTATTAAAACAAAGAGACAAATTATGCAAAAGAGTTTGGGTACAAAGATAGTTAACTTTGAAGTAGATGATTAAAAACTCTCTTTTGTAAACAATCTATTTATTTAAAAATACCTAAAAATAAGCAAGATAATATTTACCTCAATTTTAAAGACTTATTCTAATTTGTAAGTTAAAGGTATAAATTTTACTATACAAAATGTCTAACAGCTCATTCCTCCTGTTAATGTTCTTGGATTTAATATTATTACTACTATGTGGACCTTGAAAGTCTACCCCAGAGAAAAGAAAAATGCCATGAAAATCTTTGTGATTGAATCACACAATTAACATATAAATTTATGATGCTAAAAGGCAATATTTTTATGGATCAGTGCATTGGCCTTATTAACATTTTTATTTAAATTAAAAACTTTTGTAAGATGCTTTAGTTTTTATCACTATAATTAATGTAGAAACAGAAAAATCATATGATCACATGCCTTCAGATTTTACGAAAATGCAGATAACATAGGATCGGTTTTGTTCACCCATGTGTTCTTTATGTTCAACTCACAATAAAAGTACAACAAAGTTTTGTTGAATATATGAATAAATTAAGAAACTGGAGACAGCTGAGAATATAAAAATTGTCAGCCTCAATCTTCTTGGGAGGCCTTATTAATTTGTAATGGGACTGAAAATTACTGATCTTTTAAGAAAAAGGGAAACATGCAGGTCTCTTTCATGATTGTATTATATCTAAAGATGCCAAATTTTTATGAAGTATTTTGAAAGCATTTTTCCCTAAATAGAATAAATTTGGCTTTAACATATCAAATGTGCCTTAGAAAGTTCTCTCATTCTTTATTACTAGAGGATATTTTAAGTAGATTAAGGAGTGTGGTGATAACCCTTATTAACCATGGAATAAATGAACCATTGAACCACACTTGTGGTGAACAGAAAAATTTTCATCTGTGCTTTAATTTGTCTAGATTGGCTGTAAACAATAAGAGAAAAGGAACAAGAAAGTCAATACTGACTTCTCCAGGCTCTGAGTTTAGGAACAGATAAAATGATTATTTAATATAAATTGGGGGCAGCCAAAATAGTCAAAGGGGATTAAGAGGTACAAACTTCCCGTTATAAAATAAATAAGTCATGGGGATATAATGTACAGCATAGGCAATATTTTCAATATTTGTAATAACTTTGTATGGTGACAGATGGTAACTAGACTTATCGTGGGGATCATTTCATAATGTATATAAATATTGAATCACTACGATGTATACCTGAAACTAACAGGATTTTGTATGTCAATTATAGTCAATAAAAAATAGTAATAACTAATACACAATAATAAATAGTGAAGACACAATTGAAAGCCAGGCAGCTGGCTCAAGAACCTGTGTTCCTAACCACTATACACGATGTACTCAGCACTTAATAAGTATTTACTTAAACAAGTTAATAAGAACAAAAGCTTGTTTTTAATTCAGCAATATATATTTTTTTCTTAATTCAGATATATATGATGGTTATATTTCCAACATCTGTTTTATTCTAAAAGGTAGGGCATTCCCCAATATATATAAATTGGGGAATGTCCTACCTTTTAAAATATAGTTATATATATAGTTATATATATAAATATATGGCCCTGGGATAATTTTTAATTTAAAGCAATTCAGAAAATGGAACAAATTATGTAGCAAAATAATGAGAAATTGTATTCAAATCTGTTTACTTGCTTTTGAGCAATGCCATTTTATGAAGTTACTCAATCTCTCTATATCTTAGACACTTCATTCATAAAATGATGATGAAACTAGCAGTATTTCATAAGGGCTATTGTGAGGATAAAATAAAATCATTTAAATAAGGGACAAGTACTATACCAGGTATATGATAGTGTCATGCGGGGAAGCCTGCGGGGTCTCTAGTCCCACTCCCCACATAAGAACACAGGACATGCTGAGGCCAAAAAGGAACACCCACGGGGCCATAGATAGGGGAGTCATACTACGATATTCTCACTGGCGGCTGGGTTGGAGACACAGGAAGCAGGAGACACATGATCTGCAACCTGCTGTCCTCTTTCCTGCCAACCAACCAACCCCACTTGCTAACTGCAGTCCACGCTTGCTAGCTCAGCCACCATCTTCTTGCTGGCCCCCATTTGCTGCTAGCGTAGCCATGGCAGTTATATTAGTGACCAATATAATCACAGTTGATCACAGTTGATGGCCATTTACTACCTGAGCCAGCACCTTTCCACGTGAGGCTGAGAGCCTGGAAACTGCACTCCTGGCTCTGTCCCCACAGATAGGTACCCACCTAATAAGTGGGAGCATTCCCTTTTCTTCCCTCAGAAATGTCGGGAAATTTTGAAGGAAATCAGCTTAGATTCTCCTGTTAGGAAAGCACTTAAAGGAACATGATACTACGCAAACTTATGGAAGTTTTACACACTTTAGCATCTTTTAGCAAGATGCTAAAGCAATCTTATGAAAATTTTTAATTTAAATAGAAATATGAGTAAGGCCAATGCACTGACGTATAACAATATTGCCTTTTCTAGCATCTACTGAGTTGTGTTTGCTAAAAGTGAGAGATACAGAATTACTTATAGACCTAGGTTTTTTCTGGCTGAGCTTAAGGGTTTGACCTGTGTGGGGTGGATAAAGAAACAACCATCACTGAACTTCTCTGCCTGGAGACTCTTGGAGCATTTGGGCCCGGTCTTTTATCTACCAAGCTCTTCAAGCAATTATTATGTACACTAAAGCTTAAGATGTGGTGGTCTCCAGAATAATTTTCCTAAACCCTGAAGTAGCCCATTCTTATTGCTTTGAAGGACAGAGAACTCCTCAGTGAGCTGAGTTTCACCATTAGAAAGACAGCATACTCTTCTCACGTTGTTTTTTCCTTAGGGCGCAATATTCATATAGTATAATTACAAATAATGGACAACCGAGGAGAGAGATTGTTTTCAGTGCTTGGACCACTGAGAAACTCACATACTACCTTTTTTGTCATCTCCCCAGAGATGCAGCTGCACTGGTCCCCTTGTGCAGCTGGAGAGGAAGGTTTGAGGGAAACTTAGCTGAATCCCAAAGTGGATCCAAACCATAAGCTAGAGACTCAGGTTAGGCTGGTTTTAAATCAAAATGAACTTGAGTTAAAGACAGAGTTGTTGAGATTGATATGGGCTGGGGATTCTTTCCTTCTTTTCATTTCCAGCAAGAAAGGACTTTTCGTGTATAATTGATGACTTGGAGACTTCCTTCTATTTTTTAAGTGTTGGTTTAGCTGTTACTATTTTACCAATTCCCAGATTCATTCTCATGCCATTAATAATGCCAGAGAGCAGCTGTGTTAAAGCTGAGGCTCTCTCCTGCCTTTACCAGCCTTTGAGGTCACTAACTATAAGTAGCTCAAAGGGATTCTACTCCCTTCGAGGTCTGATGTTTTCCCCACCTGTTCCACTCTTAGGGCAGTTCCCAACTTCACTTGCTAATATAACCGTATTTATTTCTCTGGTTATTCTTTATTCTGTTTTTTTGTTCGTTTGTTTGTTTATTTGTTTTTGTTTTTCTAGTGAATATAGCCTCTTTTTTTTTCTATTCTTCTTCTAACCTATGCTGTGTGATTAAAATTTCTTTCCAGGATCACATCATGCACTCCTAATTTTTATATGATTCTCATCTAATGGTTGAGCCAATTACATGAGCCAAATACTTCCCTTGCCTTGTAAAGATCAGCCCCGGAATCCTTCCTCTTAACATCAGGTCCTTCTCTAGCTGTTCTGGTGGATTTCAGCCTATAGGTAAGTTCTACATTGTGAGTATTTTAAGATTTCCAAGTTTTGTTCCTTATGAGGGAAGATGTAAAATAGAAAAAGAGAGTGAGGAACACTAAGCACACGCAAGAACAAACAAGTAAGTACCTTTGATGTTTCATCAAATATGGCTCCAATGCCCTGATCTGGTGTTCATGAGTTTGATATCAATTATGATATTTTGATGTTCTAAATCAAAGATGTGGCTAAGATCACAGTTACTATGACTTCAAAAAGACTGGCTGACCTTCAATGAGTTCTTTGTAGCATCAATGAAAGACACATGAAAAAGAAAGGCATTTAACAGGCCCAATATCTCATTCAGAGAATTTCTGTTTTACTAAGAGTTTGTGAGGTCCAGGTTTACATTCTTTTGTGCCTGATATATATATATAGTTCCTTATTACTAAGTATAATTTAATATTTTAAAATTTCCAATTTTATTAAATACTTCTGTTTGCTTATATACTTCCTCAAGCCTTCTGGGTTTCATTATTTGGTTGTAAGTTTGAACCAATTTGTAAAAGTGATCGATAAATAATATCACAGGCACAGAAAATTTGAGCTAATTCTGCTTATCTAACCAGCCATATTTGGACTTTATATTACATTTTAAACTGAGGATAAATGTCACTCACTGTAAGTTGGGTTTCAACCGGGAGTGCACTTCCACTGGTTATTGGCTTTTACAAACTATGAATGCATATCTTAGAAGAGAGAGGTATAAGTTAGGGGAGAAACCCAAACTGATCAAATGGAAAACTTAGAGAATAAGTGGTACAATCTGCAAGGAAAGATCTAACATTTTTCCTTTGGTCATCCAGAAACTGTTTCTGACTCAATCACTTTACCTAAATGGGGGATTCTCTCTTTCATATATACATTCATTTGGGAGAGAGGGGCTCTTCCTAACCACTTAAAATCTCCCTAAAGAAATTGTGGGGACAGAGCCCCAGAGAGCAGTTACCAGGCTCTCGGCCTCACGTGGAGGGGTGCTGGCTCGGGTAGTAGATGGTTGTCAGCTGTGGCTAGTTGGCCATCAGCTGTAACCATTGAGCCATTGGCCACTAATATAACTGCCGCAGCTACATTGGGGAGTTGAGGAGAGTCGAGGGAAGTCAGAGAGTAGGTCGGTTGGCAGCAAAGCAGACAGCAGGTCGCACGTCGTGTGAACCCATCCTCCAGTGAGCCATAGTGGTATGACTCCCATACCTGTGGCTCCATGGGTGTTCCTTTTTGGCCTACCCATATCCTGCGTTCTTATATGGAGAGCGGGAGCAGAGACCCCGTAGGCCGTCTTGCACTACAGAAATATACCTACCATATTTTTCTGTTTCCTCCCCACTATCCACATAGATCCTGATGAATATCTAACACACATGCACGCGCGTGCGCGCGCACACACACACACACACACAACATTTCTGTTCATTTTCTGTTGATGCATAACAAATTACCACAAACTTAGCACCTTAAATAGCACATATTCATTTCACAAGTTTCGAGAGACAGGAATTTGAGCTTAGCTTAGCTTGCTTTTCTGCTCAAGGTCTCATGGCTTCAACTGAGATGTCAGCAGTGCTGGGTTCTTATCTGGAAGGTCAACTAGGGAGGAATCCACTTCCAAGCTCATGCAGGTTTGGACAGAATTTGTTTCCTTGTGGCTGTACGGCTAAGGCCCCCAGATCCTACAGTACGTCTGCACTTATTGGCCACCTGGGACTCTCCACAGGTGGTTCACCGCATGACTGTTTGCTTCTTTAAGGTGAGCAGCAGTGTGAGAATGGAGCAATTTGGAATTCTCTAGGCTCTGGTTTTAAGAAACTTATTGAGAGATTATCTTTTGCCAGCAGGCCACATCAAGGATGGGGTGTTTTATTTTGGGTTTTCTTGCAGCCAGTATGAAACCAGGAATTGTAAATACTCCAGTACTGTGGAACATCTCTGCATTACTTGCCTACCTATTCTGGGACTTAAAGAAGTATTTACATAATTTACTGCATGCAAATTTCAGTTCAAGGGCTTGCATTTGTTAATCCTTTACTTTCTGAGATGAAAGCTCTCTGGAATTGCCAACATGTGACATCTCTAAAGGTGAATACTGGCCCTCTTCTCTTCCTCTCTACTGTTCAGTCTCCTCCCCAGGTAATTACATCCATTTCAACGTGCCCAGAGACAATTTATATGCCAAGTATTCCCAGAACTGTCAATCTAAAGCCCCGCATTCTCTTTCCATATTCAGTCCCACGTTACAATCGACTCTCCAACATTTTACTAAGATGTAGTGCAAGTATCTGAATCTGAACAGTTCCAAACTTCATTCATCACCATTCTGCCTCCTCACTTGCTCATACCCAAGCTCACCTGATCCTCTTCTTCCTCTCATTAAATAACAAGACCATCAACCGAGAGGCTCAACTCATCAGTATAGGACTTCTTTTCTCTTTCCTCTTCCTCCCCATTTACAAATTAACAAATATTGGTAATTCAGTTTCATCTTCATTTACAATTTTAATTGTCAATGTTGTGAATCTGTAGCAAAAATAACTTATAAAGCATAATCATAAAATTAATACCCATGAACCCATCACTCACATTGAGAAATAGAAGTCACTAATACTTTCTGTTGAATTTCACTTTGTGCTGGTCTGTGGAGCAGCCTAGTTCCTACTCACTCCCTCAGAGTTAATTACTCTTTTAAATTTTGTTACTCGTCTTGTTCTTCTTTATATTTATCCCCCAACAATATAATGTTTAACTTTGCCTGGTTGTGAGCTCTATAAAAATGGTATTCTAATGCTTCCTTCAACAACCTGCATTTTTCATTCAACACTATGCCTTGAGATTTAATCCATATTTCGCATGTAGGGGTAGTTAACTTGAAATTCGTATAGTATAACATTTTATAAGTGTATAAAAATTTATTCATATATTTACCTAACAATGGCCATTTGTGTTTTAATTTTTCTTTTACTATTACAGTGCTTCTATGAAAGTAATGTACATATCCTCAGTTAACATGATATGAACAAGAGTCTTATTAAGGTCTATATCTAGAAGTAGAATTTCTGGACTGTAGTACATGTACAATTTCCAACTGTACTGGTTATTGCCAAGTTATTTTCCAATGTATAGAGAACATTTTTAGCTCCGTCTTGAAGTGTTTAAGAATTCCCATTGCTCCATATTCTGACCAACACTAGAGTTTTCAAGACATTTATTTTTGTCAATGTGGTGGGTGTAAAATAGTATTTCATTGTGGATTAATTATCTTTTTTTTTTCCAAAATTTAATGTAGATGGATATATTTTTATTAACATTTAGCCATTTGTTTTTTCTTCTGTGAAATATATCAGTATGTATTTTGATCCATTTCTCTATTAGTTTTTTCCCATTTCTTAGTGAATTTTATATGTGTGGATTGGCATTATTTTTCAGTTATAGGTGTACAAATTTTATTCTCCCAATTTGTGGCTTTTTTGTATTTATTTGTAATCCACAGAAAAGTTTTCCCTTTTCCTGATCAACAGACGTTCTTAATTTTAATGTAAATTAAGTAATTCTTATTTTTATATTGAATGACTTTGTGTTTTATTTAAGAAACTCTATTACTTCCCCAAAGTCATAAAGACAGCCTATAATTTATTGGAAAATATAAAATATTTCTTCCACATTTAAGATTTTAACCTATCTGGGATTGTTTTTTGTGTATGGTGTACTGGAAGAAACAAATTCTTTTTAACAATTAGAAACTGATTTTTTAGTTACCATTGATTGCAAAATGTGTCAGTTTCCCCATTTTAGATCATGTTTCTATACATTGGTGGGTTGACTTTTTGGCTCTTTTGTTGGTATATTTTTTATCCTTGTGCTGAAATCACACTTTCAAGTGTTATAGCTTTATAATATGTCTGGATATCCAGTAGAGCTAGTCCTCCTACCTTGCTTTGCTTTAAGAATATACTGATTATATTTTTTCCTATCCTATGTATATATTTTTTAAACTGTCAAGATCTATGAAAAATCTTATTGAGGTGTTGATTAAATTTGTGTTAAAAGTGTAAATATATTTGCAGAAAATTGACAAGTTTACAATATCGAATTTCCATATTCTTGAACATGGTATATATACCAACTTGCTAACCTCTCTTATTAATTCTAATAATTGGTCTTTTGAGTTTTTCATATAGATAATCATGTATTTTACTACTATGACATTTGTTTCTTTCTTTTCAATCCTTTAGACTTTTACTTATTTTTCTTGTTTTTCAAACAGATCCAGAACGTCTAGTGTAAAGTGGATGGAAGCAATAACTTACCAGTATTTTGTCATTTTTTTCCTCCACAATTCAACTTTTGGCATTGTTAGTTTATATATATATATAAACTATATATATATATATATATATATTAATTAATTTCTGATCTTTATTATATCCTCATTTCTACTTTCTGTATGTACTTTACATTTTTTATGCTTTTTGCTAATTTCTTACATAGGATAAGTAAGTAATTTTCATCCTTTTCTTCTATTTTGAGATAGATAATAAGGCTATAGATTTCCTTTTCAGAAATTTTTGTTTTTGCTATATCCCACAAGATTTGGAATATTCCTTATTATTGGCCAGGTCTAAATATTTTCTAATTTCCATTATGAAATCTGCTTTGACCCATAAATTGTTTATGTAATGCATGATTTAAAAATTTTAATGTATTTTTGGTTTTGCTGATTTCTAAATATATCTACATTTCAGCAATTTAGATGACAAGTATTTTTGTATTAAGCAATTTTGATGTGTGTATTGATTCTTTGGAATTTTTCAA
Organism: Rhinolophus ferrumequinum; assembly: GCF_004115265.2. Lineage (NCBI taxonomy): Eukaryota > Metazoa > Chordata > Mammalia > Chiroptera > Rhinolophidae > Rhinolophus > Rhinolophus ferrumequinum. The sequence continues at coordinate 58,429,252 of NC_046290.1, read as the reverse complement.
GACTTTCTTTATGAAGCCACATGTACAATGTGTGCTTGAAAAGTATGCCGCAAAAGTTGGGTACACAGTTCTTTCATGTGCTTTACAAACATATTTTATTTGTTAAACAAAATCTAGTTTGATCATGCTGTTAAAATCTTTTATACCCTTCCTGATCATTTCATCTTGATCTAATAATTGTTAAAAAGACTATATTGAATATCTCATTTTGATATCAAACTTTCACTTCCTTTATTTTGAAGCTATAGTATGGTTTACAAGTTTTAGATTATTGCATCTTCCTGATGAATTGAAACATTTATCATTATATTGTTACCATCTTTATTTCTAGCAATAGGACTTTTGCTTTTTACTTGTCTAATGTTAATATTACACAGCGCTGTTTTCTAAATCATCCTTTTCTTGAACTAGCTCCTTATGAGTCTAGAACCCATGCAGAGGTAGGTAATGGGTGGATGCAGAGCAAGGCTTTGTCTCCCCTACATGAGCCTGTCATAAAAACTTAAGCTCTAGGCCACCCAAGATCAAAAGTGTCTACGCAGGGAAATAATTACCTTCAGGGCTTACTAACTTCCCTGGATTCGTACCCATGCTTCATATCTGTCCCCAGAACATTTTTATTTCCCTTTCTTACTTGAAAGCTAACATATTTGTTAAAGAAAATATCTAGATAGATAGAGATAGAGAGATAGAGATAGAGATACACACATACAGACACACACACACACAATTATTTAGGCATATAGAGGAAGAGTTACAGTTCTGTCTGCCATACTACCTGAAATGGGCAGACTGCAGTTAAATATGTTTCAAATACATCAGTTCCCATCATCTCCACTGTCACTAACCTCATGCAGGTCCTCACTTATTTTCCCGCTTCTTTTCCTCTTCTAGCCATTTTTACTACAGCTTAGCATCCTTTTTGAAACACAATCTGTTGCTGGCACTCCCCATTGTTCTTAGTGTAAGGACTGGATTATTTAATATGTCCCAATGCTCTTGATGACCTAAAATTCTTATATCTACATATTCCTGTCTCACATGAACACCATGCAACTCCAAAATGTTTTATCCTGCTATAAAAGTTGCTACCTACCTTTATGAGGGAATTATAGTATGTGTGCTTAATAAATATTATCTTAGTTGATCCTTGCAAAAATCTTAAGTATTATTATTATTGCTATTTTACAGGGAGAAATAGAAAGGGTAAGTAACTTGCCAAAAGTCACAGCTATTCATTGGAGGATTGAGATTTCATCTCATGTCTGGCTGACATCTAGGATCCTTATATTAATTACTGATCTTCCTGTACTTCTTTTCTCATTTCTGGGCTTTTGTTCCTCTTCCTAGAGTGTATCTTGTCCTTCCCTCTCCATCACGCCTTTTTCATCCTTCAAGTCTTACTTGATCAAGTGTTCTTTTTAATGTGCCTTTTTATTCTGTCATAATATCTCAGTTTCTTATTCTTCTGCATTTCCCTTTAAATTCTAAGCTGCGTGACAGCAGAGACCAAATCTACCTTGTTCTCAGTGGCATCTTTAATACCATGACACATAAGTTCTAAAAAAATCTCTCATATACTGGTTCCAAAAATTCTGATGTAATTTAAGAAAAGAGATTTTGTTTCATGGTAAATCAAAGCATGGAGACTTCTTAATTTTTTTTTTTTTTTTTTTACCTTTCAGGAGAACCCATCAAAGAGAGCACTGATTTGATTTTCTGTTTTTAGTGTAAAGCTGCTTCCCATGCTCAAAATTTTATAAATATAAAAGTGGAAGTTATATATTAAGAGCAAGTTCTTCAATAAGCTATTACAATGGTTGTTAATTGCATGTTGGACAAAATTTCTAACCTTTGTAATATTACAAAAGATATATGAATTCCATAAAATGAAAATCTAAGCATTATGTTCTACTTGTGAATCTCTACAGGCTCTATTCCTGGCCACACTACTGCTTGATTAAGGATTCCGATAAATATGATTAATGCATTCTTGCCACTTTTATGAGAAGAACTATATACTTTTGTCAGAAAAAAGTACAAATGTTTGTTAATCTCTTTTAGATATTAATACTTTATTTGCATTTTATTTTGAACATTTTTCAGATTGTGTACTACTTTTCATGTGAAATATGCAATACTAGATGGAATTCACCTTTAAAATTTAAGAAACACTTCTTAAATAAAATCACTTAAACAGGTACAACAAATTTGCAATTATTTTTTTCATTTTCATTGTTTTCTATTGTAGTAAAGTTGAGGATATATATATATCTCAAACCCAGCAATTCATTTCCAATTATATGCCCTACAAAAAGGTATGCTTAGATATACTAGGATACATATGTGCAAATACCATAGCATCTTTATTCATAACAGCCCAAAACTGCAAGCAATTAAAATGTTCATCAACAGTAGAATGGAAAAGTAAATTAAGGTGTATTCATAAAATGGATTATTAATAGCAATTAAAATGAATGAACTGCAAGTGTTCCTAACAACATAGAGAAATCTTAAAAGCCTACCACTAAGTGATAGAAGTCACACCAAAGAAATGTATAATATGATTCCATTTATAGAAAGTTCACAACAGACAAAACTGAGTGATACATTATCAGGTGGTAAAGCTATAAAGAAAAGCAAGGAAAGTATTATTGTAAATGTTAGGACAGAATGGGAGGTAAGGTGTTACAACTGGATGGCTGCTGGCAAAGTTCTATTTTGCAACCCAGTGGTGGTTACATAGATGATTGCTTTATTATATAATTCGTTAAACTGTGCACTTATGTTTTCTATACTTTTCTTTATAGGTCACAATAAAGGATGATGGTACCACAGTAAAATTTCATTTCTGTTTGCTTTAAGTCCAGAGCGTTACTGAAAGATGAACTAGACTTACCAATTTTCCATCAGCATGTTAGTCCACACTCACTGCCAAGAAGGAAATGACTTTATTGAGGGAGAAAAAGATAAAGTTTGTTTTGGCTAAACAAGAGTCAACTTTCTTCATTAGCAGGATGTATAAAATACTAGTTTTCCGTTTATTGGAATAGGATGGGTTGAACCAGTCAAAAAAACTTTTTTTTTTCCTATGAAGAGTGGTCAATTTTGTAAACTAAGGCTGTAGAATAAAGGTTTGTTTTTACACAAAGCTAACATGACTAGTCATTTTAATGCCTGATATTCCTTTTATTATTACCACATTTTAAGGAAATCTCTAATTCCATCAGTTATGAGTAGGGATAGTTTTGACATCCTTGTTTCATCAGCCATTCAATATACAGAATAAGTTAAAAAAGAGTCATAACATGTGTGAATGACTTGGTGAGAACCTCGTACTGCTTCTTGCTTTTGGGGAGGATTGAAGAACAAACCTATTAATTCATTAAATAAGTATTAATTGACCTGCAACTCTGTTGCAGTTCACAGTGCTTAGAGCTAGGAATATAAACATAAAGATGATATGCTTTCAGTCCTTAAGTTGCTAAAAATATTTGTTTCTTATCAGTTAGGCTTTAAAAAATTAGTATTTTAGCTGTGATTCATTCAACTGTTTCAGTTTAATTTCAAAAAGTATTTTGATGGCGTCCTTTAATTTTAACTGTTTACTACATCCATCCAAATTATAACGTTCTTATTCAATGATAGATATTTAAATGATTGGGTTCCTTGGTTTACCTTAATCTGAATGAGAAAAATATTTTTAAGTAAGACAAACAAAAGTTCATGGATTTAAGAAATATTTAGGAAGTTTGGCTGCAAGAAGGAGGAAAGGAGATGATGCATTGATTTTGGACATGTAGCCATTTTGATAGCTGGGGACATCTGAGCAGTGATGATGTGTCATTAATTAAATATGTAGGAAGCTCATCAAAAACACGGTGCTGAGGATTTATTCCTTGGATTGGTTTCTTCCGCATGGAGATGGTCAATGAAGCTACAAGCATATGGATGATAATTAAAACTATAAATGATATTCATCAGGCACAATATATAGAATGATAAAAGCCAAGGGCCCAAGAGATAGCTCTGAAGACACTAATATTTAGGGGAATGGCAGTGTCAATGAAGAAAATGAAGGAGTATTGTGTCACTAAACTAAGGAAATTCTGTTTAAAGAGGAGACATTAGTCAGCAATAATAAGTTCTACAAGTAAAATAAGGTAAGGGTGGATTTAGAAGCCAGGCATTCATTGATGACCTTAACAAGCACAGTTTTAGGAAATTCTTGGGGGTGGTTTTCAGATTGAAATGAGTTGAGAAATGCTACTTTTTTAAAGAAGTTTGTCTATGAAAGGAAGAGCTAGGACGGTAGCTAAAAAGTGACTTGAGGATGAGCAGGTTGGTTTGTTTTTAAAATTGGAAAGATGTGGGAATACTGAAACAATATTATTTCAGAAAGAGCCAATTAAAAACATACCCTGTTTCCCTGAAAATAAGACTTAGCCGGACAATCAGCTCTAACGCGTCATTTGGAGCAAAAATTAATGTAAGACCCAGCATTATATTATATTATATTATATTATATTATATTATATTATATTATATTATTATATATTAAAGACTGGGTCTTATAGTAAAATAAGACTAGGTCTTATATTAATTTTTGCTCAAAAAAATGCATTAGAGCTGATTGTCCGGCTAGGTGTTATTTTAGGGGAAACGTGCTAGTAAACTAAAAAACGGGAAGACAAGATTTTCAAGGAACTATGGCCCTTTGAAATCCAAGCTTGGGGGTGTGGGGAAATTCAAAGCACAGGTGAAAGGATTGACCTCCTGTATAGGGAAAATCACTTCTACACCTGTGATGGAAAAGTTAGAAGCAGTGGGTACTGATGTCCATTTGCTTGTACTGCTTGGGTTATGGCTTCTGGTTTGTTTATTTTGTGTGTGTGTGTGTGTGTGTGTGAAGAGGTAATAAGCTGAGGGTAAAAAGGTAGCTAGAATAATGGAGACTAGAGATAATAACCATCTCTTTGAATAATAGGAAAGAGAACTAGGGAACTAAAGAAGAATTGATCTAATCTTGAGGTTTTTCCAGGAAGGTGTGATATGAAAGAAAAATTTGGCAAGGAATTTGAAGCAAAAAAAGAGAGGTTGAAGTGGTGGACCAGGGAGTCTAAGACAGTCAGGAATTAGACAGATTGGGATGATAGAGACATACAATTCTGAGTATTAGGGATTCAAGTTCTTGATCAGTTTAGAGAACGAGGATGACTGAATGAGAACTGCAAGGCTAAGAAGTTGTCACTGAGAGAAATTTGAAATTTTAGAAATGCACCAGTTCTAGGTGATAATAAGTGTCAAGTTTGTATACAGTAACTGGTGGCCAAACTAGAAAGTGAGCAGACCTACCATATTGGCCTGAACGTCCCTCATTCTGCCATATTGGTTTAAAACAGCTTTATCTCCAAGTGTTTGTTGATCCATTTTATCTTCACCTCCAATATGCAGTTGTTTCTTTATCTGTCTATTCAAAATCTACCCAGCTTCTTGAGTCAAGGCCAACCTCTTTCAGGCTTTTACACATTACCTCAGCCCATTGGGATTACTTCCTCTTACAAATGCATAGCGTTTCCCTCACTGGCCCACATGACTTACCAGGATGTGTTACAAAAGCTGCTTTTCCACTATCCCTGTTGCTCAGACCAGCATCCTTTTGCGCATGCTTGTGCCTATCTGGGAAGCCTGTCACCTTTTCTTTCCTTCTCTGTCTAGCTCTGTCAGCTTTCTAAGTTAGGTGCCTTCTCTCTGTTCTCATCATTCCCTGTGCATACATCTATTTCAGCCTTTATGTTCACATTAAACTTTTTATATTTTATTTCTTACAATCATGTACACTTCTTTACACAGGTTTTTAATGTTATTTACTCCAGTGCCAAGAAGTATGCTTGGTGCAGAGTTCAATATACGTATGTTTATGGAAGTGAACTGAAGTAGAGCCTTGCTCGGTCACTTAGTGGCTATGTGACTTGGACAAGGTACATCCACTTTCCCAGCCTCTGTCTTCTGTGGAAAGAGAGAGGACATCTCAGAGTTGTTGAGGAGTTGGGTGAGGTACGTAATGGAGAAGAATCCTCCAGTTTAGTATCTGGCAGGTAGAAGACAGTGAATGTTTCCAACTTAGTTTTAGTTTACTTTGTGCCACCTAGTATTTTGTAATTGATATTTAATATATGTATTGCTATTTGACATTTTTTATAAGGATGTCTTAACTTTATGATCTCTTCTTTGAAACTTGAGGGTTCAGATCATATAGTATATTGACTGTGTATTTCACATTACCTAGCAAATATTTTGAATAAATACTTACGAACAATGAACATTAAACATTACCAAGCAAATGAACAACTATTGTAGATTCTGTTTGATGTCCTGGCTGTGAAACATGAGGCAGGATACTAAAAATTTTCTTCTTTAAAGAAGGACAGAGTTACATATAAATATAACTGTATTCAATGACACAATTCAACCATAATCAACCACTAACTGAATGGGGACTGAAAGCATGAATTAAAATTTGTATACTATAAGCAGAATGCTTTTTTCCATTCAATGACTACAAGCCAAACTGCATCTAGTCTAGTGTGTATCATTTGTGGTGCAGGAAAATTCTAATCTGGGCTACTCACCACACAAGCAGACAAGGACAGCCGCATGAATTGAATGACATCCGATATGCAGATGCTTATAAAACACCTGAATCATTAAATCCCTTTTCTCTGAATTCATGAGACTGTTCTGGCATTATGCAGACATAGCATTCAGTTGCACATAATGTTGAAAATTAAAATAGACAAAAGCTTTGATATAGATGACCCATCAAATAGTGTTGTTTTTTCTCATATAAGTGTGTATGATTTTCATTAAAAATTGTATTCTCAACTATTTAGTGATTTCTTGGTGAAGATAGCAATGCCCGTTTCATAACTGTGCAGAAAGATTTATAAATCTCTTAACATACAGAAGGAAATGAAGGAAGAAAAGAATGTCACAGAATAACTTAACAGTGAATGTATAGAAACATACTTGTTCCTCAGTTCTAGCCATTCAGAGAGAAGAGAGGCACAACCCTCACCCATCAAGTCCATTCCTTTATTCTGGCAATTTAATATGGTACTGATCAGGAAGTTTTGAATAATACACATGTCACAACCTCAGAGTGGAGAGCTGATTTGACTTGTCTATTTGTTTGTACATATTTTGAATTTTCTAAAATGACACAATACAACTTGAAAAAGAAACATTTGATTGCAGGAGTTCATATGCACCCTTTAGATGTTTTCATAAACCTTCTTCATCTATATTTTCAGCAATTTTTCTTGGACGTCTAACAAATACTGAAAACGGTTTGCCTCTCCGCTTACCCTTTCATAATGTTCGTGACACAATCCTGTGTAATTTGACACCTTGGAACTTTAAACAGACTCAGAATCTTTTGGACCTTCTAGCCATCATCAATTCACATAGTGTGCAGTAAATCCAGCTCAAAATAAACAACACAGATGGAATCGAAGCTTATAGTACAATGTCAGCAGTATCCACAGATTGACAGAGCTAGTTAGGCTGCCAGATGCACAGAATGTTGTTCTATCTACTTGTTCTTTATAACTGGACTTGATGGAGTACATCAGTGTCAAACTCCTTGCTGGTTTCCACACGCACACGCACAGTAACGCACCCGCATAAACACGCACATTCCTGCGCTCTATATCAACGGCGCCATCTGCTCTCAGCTTTACATGTGGTAGCTAACTAACTATCCTACTGTGCCTGGGTTTCACCGACTGCTTTCCCTGGAAACAAATGACAACAGTTTTTATCTTGTGCCCTCCTTGGCATTATAAAATAAGGCTCTTAACATTTCCATACGCATATATTTTACATGCATTTTTTTTTTAAGTTCTGTTCTGCGTTTTATTTACTGACTCCCTAGAGAATGGCAATATCTCTTTTTATATCTCCCCCAAATTGAGATTTGCCTATGAAACTTCACATACTGAGATTGTTTCTTCTAACTAAGATTTACATAAAAGCAATATATATATACATAAAAGTGATTGACCCTGGGATCATTTTGTTCTCTCCAAACTACTTTGTAGGGTACTACATATTACTTGGAGATGTAAAAAGAAAAATATATGGGGGTTCAATAGAGCAAGACATTCATTCCTTTCTACTATACTTCTATAAAATTCCACTGGTAATAATGACCACGCTGGGAATGTTAAGATGAGGGAATTGTACAAACATGAAATATTCTCCGACTCAGTATCTTGCCTGCAGCAGAAAGTTCATGTGTTATTCTGTTCCCAGATGCAGAATTTTCACCTTGAACTCTTTGCCATCTTATGTGAGAGATAGATCTGTGGTGAGATATAAAAAAGGGATAATCACGTTTTTTATCTAATAAAATTCAACTGTAATGTCTTTTCAAAGCAGTACATGCATGTCACCTGGGAGTATGAAATGTCCTAAAAAGGATGTATGAAATGAAATGACAGAAAGATGACCCAAGTTCTGGTCATACCAAATATCCTTTCATGACCCATTTCCATGTCTGGCACCTATCTTTATGACAATCTTTCCAGAAGCTCTACGGAAATTATACTTACCTTCTGGTAACTAGGTAACATAATCTCCTGGAGGCTAGCTAATTGCAACCCACAATAACCTCACATACAGTAACTGTTAAATTTTTCATTTCTTTCAAATTATTATGGATCAGTGGAGAGGGTATTGATTTGATTCATTAACGAATTCCCAGTCTGTTCCAAGGTTAATGATTACATGTATCTCAATTACATCCTTAACAGGTTATACTGTAGGATTTGATTTGTTTTAACTGCTTGGTACATTGTGTATCTTCCTCTGCTGAACGGCTTCTTAGCACTTCACAATTTAACAAATCCTCCTCTTCTTAAAACAACAAATCTGCTTTGACAGAACATATCAAGGCAGGACACAAATGAATTAAAAAAGCTTTTTGCAGAATTCTCCAAGAACCGTAGCACCAGAGTGTATTTTAGTCAGGTAAATAGTTTGCGATTCATTCATATTTAAAATAGTTATAAGTATGGAGCAGGGGATTGACCCTCTGTGTTGGTATTTTATACCACCTTTCTTAGGTAGGAAGCACTTTTTTAACTTTGATCTTTTGAATATACACATAATGCAATTTATCTTAGTAAAATAGAAGTAAAATGTATATTTTTAAATCACCTATAATCCTTCCAACAGAAGCCAGACACATTTTAACTGTTCTGCAGAACCAAGAATATTAAATAATTCAAAATATAAGATTCATGTGACAGTCTTTAGGATGACAATAAGTCAAATGATTCACAGGTACACTTTCTATATTGGCCAGGATAGTCAGGTAGCAGGTTAGAGAGACCCACTGCAGGGATCCCAGGGCAGAGGACATATCTATTCATTAGAGGACAACACAGTGATTTTGACAAGACAATTATTTATTCTAGTCCTTCCAATTCATTTTTCCCCTTGCTACTGCCTCCGACCCTACTTGCTTCTATATATTTAAGACAAGCCAACTTCTACTGTGTCCCGAACTAGAATTGCTGAGTCTAGGGACAGACTAATGTTGCTTATTTTTAAGGAGAAAACTCTGCTTCTTGCACATTGTAAAGTCCATAGCAGGAATTACATTTTAAACAATGTTGTCACTTTTACTATCCACTTGTATTCTGAACAAGCAAAGCACCAGACTCCCCTCCTTTTTGGAACCCCCAAGATTCTGACAGAGTTTGGGGACTCAGAAGCCAAATGGGAATCATCAGGAGGAGAGACTTCAGTTATACAATCCATTAAATAAAACAATGGAGCCTGCAGCTGAGCTATTAAAAAGAGTAGAGCAATTTTTATTTCAATGGCTACATTTTATTTCCTCTTCTGAGTGACTGTTAACAAAGGGCCGCTGAAAGGACTGGATAAAAAGCAGGCGTCAGATGCAGGATCCATGAGTTAAACAACATTATTAGATACAATTTCATAAAATCTAGTTGCTTTTTTGCTACTAGAAATCATGTCCTTTTGTCAACTTGTGGTCACATCAGCACTTCTGCTGATATAATTTGCTCCAGCTGCAGAGCATAGCTGGCCTGCAAATCAAGAACCAGAATGAGGACAGGCAGGAATAACTCAATGGCTTGGATAATGTGCAAATCACTACACTTCTCGCTATTAGTCTACTTTTTTTTTTTTTTTCAGAATATTTGGAAGAGGAAAGATTTATCTTTAGCAAAGCAGCCAATCAGCCACTCTCTTAAGAACTGGTTTGTCTGGTTATCTTTGAAGCCTAACCCTCTCTGCAGTGATGCTCTATAATCATGACATTATGTATTTTAAAAACACAACAACATAAAACTCCCTTTGCCCACCATAAACTGGCAGTCTGAACACCTGATATCAAATAGCTCCCCTAAAAAAAAAAAAAGAAAAAAGTTCCTAGATTTAAAAATATTCCAAGCACTTCTGTTTATCTTTTTGGATTTCAAGGTCTTTTATCAGGCCTGAAATGTACAGGTTTACAAAATAACACACCTTATTCTAATGTCAACAAACTGCTATAAATTCCTCAATTCCAGACACAAAAAGATCCAGTCAAAAATGAAATAAAATACTACTTATTAATTTAAGCATTAGTAAACTGGTACAAGCTTAACCAGTCATTCAGTATTGAACTTTGGACAGCTCTTTTTGCTTGATTAAAAACTCTATTGGTTTACATTGAAATCAATTAGAATTGGATCCCAACCATTTCAAATCCAGCTTAATTGACTACTCAATGATCACTCACGTACAAAAGAAAAATAATCTCTAGATAAAAGCAAAGCCCAAGTATTGTTGCATATCTGAGGAAATCATTATATAGGGTGAGCAAATAAGAGAGAACAAACAATAGCATATACAGCTGGAACAGCTGAATCAGTGTCCCTAATAACAAGAAGAGCTTATCAAGTGTGCAAAGGTGGCACCAGCCTGTTCACGAGTAGCCGTGAGCTGATATTCTCTTTCCATAGCATTGCAACCTTTCAGGGCCAGGTGCAATCATAACTGCAAACTCATTATGTAACCTATCACCTTCTAAATTTCATTGCTAGCAAGTACCCACATTCAAAGCTATGGTTGTAATATTTTTCTTTTTTCTTTGGAAACTGACCTGGGAAAGTTTTTGGCTACTGAGCTTGCTTTCAGACACCATTGTTTTAGAAAGGACAAAGAGAAGTAATGTGCCACGTACCTGTGGCACCAAATCTGTTTTCGTTTTGCCAGAACTGCATAGTGAGATGGAGATCGGCCCTGTGCCTTTTCTTCTTCTTTTATAACACATTGCAGAAGTGAATTTGTCAAGACCCAGAGGTCTCTTTACTCCTCATATTAGAATTGAAGTAATAACATTTTCTGAAATGCACGTAATTTCCTCCCATCCTAAAAGCTTGCAGAAGTTTGCCCTTGCTAGACGCAGGCCAGTGAAGCCCATAGGCTCAAGCCTACAGAAGCAAATTTTAATTTCTGGTTAGAGTCGATGAGAGCTGATCACGCGCATTTTTTAGATGTATAATATCCGCACATTTGTTGTTGCTCACTTCTTGGAGGGTGACGAAATTATGGTCTATTTTAAATAGAATCATATTTTATTATGATATTGACTAGCAAACATGCACTGTTTAACTATTATATCAAGCAACTGTCTTTATTCAAATAAATGAAAAATAAAGTGAATAAATTGCAAGATTTTGTACCCCTCTGGGAAAATAAAAACACCTGTTAACAGAAGAAAAAGGCTTTGCAAAATGAATTTTGACATCTCTAATCACAGTCTTTCAATCTTTCCCTTAACTGGCACCCTTACAGGTGGGGCTGGGTACAAAAGGTACTGCAAAGAGGGGCGCCCAAAATCTGTGAGGTAGCTCTTTAATAAGAATCAGTTCTTTTATGGTTCTATGTTCATAGGCCAGGGCAAGCCCTTCTTTTATCATCATTAAACCATAAATCGGTTGTAGTAGTGAGCAAAATGTGTGGGGCACTTTTAAAATAACATTCCTTACAGACATGCTTTCAGGCCATCAAATTGCTATGTCTTTGTAAGATCTTAGATGCTCATCTGGTATCCTGAATTTGTGTCTAGACAGGGAATAGTAACAAAAAACAAACCATAAAAAAGTGTTTCTGGCTGTATCTATCATTTTTCAACAAGGAAAGAATAATTTACTCTGTCTATGTTGAAGTTACAAAGACTCTTTTTTCTAAAACCTCTTTCTGTGTCCTCTGGATTATTTGTGTTGTAGAAGTCACCAATCAAGCAGAAGAATACATGTGGCATTGAAAGTCTACTATATCAATCTAATAATTTGCTGAACAATATGGTTTCAAATTATTGTACTTGGAAGTTGAATCACCGCACAAATATACAAAGAATCTTTCTGAACATTGAGTATACTGCAACTCAGGTCTGTTTCATGAGGTGTTTACCTAGCACCGGGAAGCTAAGTTAGTAAAGTATTTCCATCCCACCAGACTCAAAGAATCATAGTTCAAATATTAATATCCAACACCTTACCAGCTTGTGTGCTATTTTGCCAGTTGCTTTTGTTGGCGGTTGGCCTCTCTTGTAAAAGATCAAGATTTCTACTAAAACAAAATCTCTGCATCGATTTTAATTTTATTGCGTTTTCTTCCCGGTCTCTCTATGCTATATTTTATCATTCATATCTATGGAATACCAGATGATGATGATGCGAGAGGGAAGATCATATTGGAATACTTTTGAATATTTGAGGATTAACAGAGACAGTAAACCTTAATATATCACAAGACAGTTGAGGTAAATTTAATTGCAGAAATAATTCTAAATGAACAACAACAACAACAAAGGTGGAAAAAGAAAGAAAAGAAATAAATAACCAGAGAGAGAGAGAAATAGAACCTTGAAACAATGAAACAATTTCTGTTATTTTATCTAATGTGTTGTCTGCTTTAAACAGATTAGTGAGTCACTGTCTTTTCATTTTGTTTTATAAGAAATTCTGTTGACTTAAAACACTACTGCCAACATAGACAGCAATACCACAAGTATAGTTCTATGACAAAAATATTTAAAGCAAAAAAAAAAAAAGTTGTTTCAGAACCATTCATGTTATTGAAAATGCCTGAATTTTCACAGAACATTTCCAAGGACTCATGAGGGTCCAGAAGCCCATTGTTTTTCTGTGAGTTCCAGTCAGCCCTCCTTTAAAATGCAGGGGCAGGCAGGCTTTGCTTAGACAGCTAATAAATGAAACCCGTGATTGTGATTATTTTCAAATCTTTCTTATATGGGTTTTCCTTAGAACAATATGTATTTGTAAAGTTATAGAACTTACATGTGTAGTAGAAATTATATGAGTACTATGTGGTGGAGTCGTTTCATGGACCGTGAATCTAACAATTCTATCTAATGCTTGTACTTTTTTGTTGGTGTTGATGGTGCTTATTTTCAAGTTTGGATGCAAACCTCATAACATCGGGATAACTGAATTAATACTCGATTTACTTGGGATAAAGTTTGTGCTCTATGAAGCAAGTATTTATGGGAAACTCTCATTCCCCTGCTGGATTGTGAGGCCGACTAAATCACAGATTGTGTCCTGCTTAGATATGCATGTCCTAGTGAACAGCAGAGTTCTTGCACAAAGCAGAATGAGTGAACATTTGCAGAGTTAAAGTGGAATCTGAATTATAATGGTAGTAAGATGACAGTTGTTTGACAATTCTCTAAAACAGACAGAGCTGATAAATGGACAATTTCTAGCATCAACTGGATTAAAGAAAGTTGAGTTCATACCTTTATGTTAGCAGATCCTAAATTATTTTCACTTTGCATTTTCAAATACATGTGTAGTTGCAATATCGTTGACCCCACTGATCATAGCTTTTCTGCCAATAATAATAATTGTCATTCATTGGCTGTCAATCCTGTCCTGGGCACTATGGTAGATGTTTTATAAACATCATTTTACTTCTTGCTACACTAACCCCTTGAAATAGTTACGTTTGGCCCCATGTTTTTTAGTCTCCCATGAGGAGACTAAATCCAAGGAGATGTTGAATGACTGCTCACAGTGTGTGGTGGGGTAAAAAAATGCCCCAAAGATACCATAACCTAATGGAATCTGTGAATGTTGCCTTATGGAGCAGAAAGGAAGAACAGAAAAAATTCTTTGCAGATATGATGTGATGAAGTTAAGGATCTTGAGATGGGGAAGTTATTCTGGATTACCCAGACAGGCCCTAAATACACTGGCATGTGTCCTTATAAAAGAAAGAGGCAGATGGAGATTTTTCACACGAGGGAGAAGGAAGAGGAGGCAATGGGCAATTGAAGATGGAAGCAGAGACTGGAATGATGCAGCCACTAGCCAAGGAATTCCAACAACCACAAAAGATATAAGAGGTGAAGGACAGATCCTCCTAGTGCCTCTGGAGAAGGAATCGTCTTACTGACATGTTGATTTTCACGCAGTGATGCTGACTTCAGGTTTCAGGCCTCCAAACCTGTGAGAAGTTAAATCTCTGTGGCTTTAAGTCACCAAGTTTGTGGTAATTTGTTACAGCAGACTTGGGAAACTAATACGCAGTTACAGCACTTTGGCAGTAATAATATTAGAATTTGAACATAATAAATTAGTATTCGACTACTTGTTACAAATTACCACAAATTTAGCAGCTTAAAACAACACTGATTTATTATCTCACGGTTCTGCAAGTCAGATGTTCAGGTGGGTTCAACTGGGATATTTTGCTTAGGATCTCACCTGGCTTAAATAACATGTTAACCATACTAGAATCTTACCTAGAGGCTCTGGGAAGAATCACCTGATAGGTATGGCCTACCATTTTAATCTCTCCATTTTAAGGCCACCTCATTAGTAATCCTATTTACATCTGCAAAATCCCTTTTGCCATGTAATATAATCACCGGGGGACCATGACAGAGGTCATGGATGCTTACTGTCTTAGTTCGTTGTTTTTTTTTTTTTTTAAGATTTTATTAGGGAAGGAGAACAGGACTTTACTGGAGAACAGTGTGTACTTCCAGGATTTTTTTTTTCCCCAAGTCAAGTTGTTGTCCTTTCAATCTTAGTTCAGCTTCAAGGTGTTGTCCTTTCAGTCTTAGTTGTGGAAGGCGCAGCTCAGCTCCAGGTCCAGTTGCCGTTGCTAGTTGCAGGGGGCGCAGCCCACCATCACTTGCGGGAGTTGAACCGGCAACCCCTTGCGGGATTTGAGGAATCGAACTGGCAACATTGTGGTTGAGAGCCCACTGGTCCATGTGGGAATCGAACCAGCAGCCTTTCGAGTTAGGAGCACGAAGCTCTAACCTCCTGAGCTACCGGGCTGGCCCCGACTGTCAGTTCTTGTGACTCTAAAGCCCCTGCTCTTTTATCTACTATACCACACTGCCTTCCACTCCAGAAGTCTTGAGAAAACACCCACAAAAGCTCAGTAATGAACAGGCTTATTCTTGGAGCCAAAATTCCTTTGCACCTGTTTCCATGTACAACAGGGGCGGTAACTTGCAGCACTATTTCATGTCTTCCAGGAAATCTTTCCCATTTTCCTAACTAAAAGTCCACACAAGCAATAGGATGACTCCCAGAGGAACAGCCAGGAGGAGAGTCGTAGGGGTGGGAGATAGAATTGCAAGAGGCAGCTGAGCATTCGCCCAGAAACCTACAAAAAATAGATAAATGGCCCCCAGGTAATACCCTAGCCAGATTCCTCCATCTCCTTTATCCATTATGTGTTCCCCACTTTCTGTATACAGTGGTACCTCGGTTTTCCAACGTAATCCACGAGCTCTGAAACATTCGAAAACAGCCGACAGCTAGGCCTCAGGATCTTGCACTCAGGGGAAGCTGTGTGACATTCGACTTCTGAGTCGTGTTCGAAAACCGAAGCATTTACTTCCAGTTTACGGCATTCATAAACCAAAAAGTTCGTCAACAGAGATGTTCGAAAACCTAGGTACTACTGTATTTTCAAGCTAACATCTCTCAGAGGATTGCCCTGGGTTACTGGAGCCACTTTGCTCTGGTGGGGATATGGCTAGAAATGCCTAGGAGTTTATGTCCCTCCAGGGTGACTCATAGACTGTCTGCTGAAGTGACACAAAGCCCAGTTGCCTTTAGACATGACAAACTGACTTGCAGTTTATGCTATACAGCTTTTTCTGGAATCTGGCTGAGCCTGGAATTTCATCCGATAATGCCTCTTTTCTTAGTTCTTCTCCTTCCCTATTCTGGAGTCCATTAACAGGTTCTCTCGGGAGCACAGCCTTAATAAATCACTTGCACTTGAATCCTTGGCTCGGGTTTTCCATTCAGAATGACCTGACCTAAGACGCAGAATACATTTGGGGCACTTTTCTGGAGCCAGAAGCATTATGGACTGGCCACTGTAAAAATCTCTACCTGGCAGGAATGGAAACTATCCAGGCTGTTTTGTGCAGCTAGTGAATACAGCCTGGTCATTACCTGGCAGCAGGGATCTCTACTGTCAACCAGATGCCTCTCCTGAGAGTGAGAATGTATGCTCAACACACAGGCTATTTGGGCTTTCTTAGCAAGTGGTATTGAAGAGCTCACCTTGAATAGTGGAACAGAAAGACTTTCCCAGCACCTCTGGAAGGAAACCTTTGTCCTTGATTGGCCACTTTTTGAAACTCATTGCCTAAAACTGCATCTAGCTTTCTTCTGGCTCAGAATTGCTATTTCCCAGTGTGTATACTTGTAGTGAATGATTAATTTTAAGTGCCCCTGAAAGCTACAATGGTAAGTACGTAAATTCAAGGCTGAAGGTGTTTGCAAAGAGTGTTTCAAACATTATCCTAGTTATTTCAAATCTGCAATTGATTGGTGAATGTGAGTATAGAATACAAAATGATGATCTGCAGATGGTCTACTGAGTACTCTTCTTTTTAACTAAAATTTGTTGGGGTGACAATTGTTAATAAAATTACACAGGTTTCAAGTGTACAATTCTGTAATACAGCACCTACATATCATGTTGTGTGTTCACCACCCAAAATCAGTTCTCCTTCCAGTACCATATGTTTGATCCCTTTTACCCTCAATACTGAGTATTCTGAACTGCACATTCAGGGTCCCCTGAATGATGCTACAAGCCGAATCAAGATTCAAGTTGAGGGCTAGTATAAAAGAAGAGAGCAGAACATAAAAAAAAAAAATATGCCAGTGTTGCTCAATAGAAATTATGGAGAACTTGTGGTTACCCAAAGATGGGGCTGGACTCCCCAGTTATATCTGGTGAGGGTTCTGAAATTTCCACTATGGCACCATGATGTTTCTTGAATTAAAAACAAAAACAAAGAAAAAGCTCTTACATGCAAAAGAGATTTTGCAGATGTAATTAAGGTTACTAATCAGTTGACCTTAAATTAGGGAGTTTACCCTAGTAGAACCTATCCAATTATATGACCCCTTTTATAAAGTTCCAGATATCTAGAGCATGTTCTCCTAGGAATCATCATCATACAGCAATTCTTGAGCACAAGGAAGTCGGTCTACAGCTTCTAAGGCCATTCTTTGTGATCATCTCATTTCCGGAATGAGTTTATTACCTGAGGAGTACCATTTTATCTAATTAATCATTGTCTTGCCAAAAGTAGTTACCAGAGAGTGGGCCCTTCTCAGCGCGGTGTCCAGGTTCTTGGCGTCTGAAGCAAAGAATTGAACGACATACCAAGGTAAAGTAGTGAAAAAGCAGTTTATTAGAAGAAAAAGTACACTTTAAAGAATAGAAGCAGGCCCAAGTGTGGGGACAGAGTCCCAGAGAGCAGTTTCCAGGCTCTCGGTCTCACATGGAAAGGTGCTGGCTCGGGTATTAGATGGCCATCAGCTGTAACGGGTTGGCCATCAGCTGTTACCGGTTAGTCATTAGCCACTGATATAAGTGCTGTGGCTAGGTTGGTTGGTTGATTGAAAGAGAAGCTGACGGCAGATTGCGGATCGCGTGGCTCCTGCTTCCTGTGTCTCCAGCGCAGCCAGCAGCAAGAATATAGAGGTAGGACTCCTGTATCTATGGCTCCATTGGTGTTCTTGTTTGGCCTCACCATATTGTGCATTCCTGTGCGAGGAGCAGGAGCTGAGACCCTGCATGACACTGAGCAGAAAGTAGTGGCTCAAGGTGGCATTACTAGGAGAAAAAGTACACTCCAGGGGGTTTAGAGCGGGCTCCTGAGCAGAAGCAAGGCTCAAAAAGGCTCAAAAGGCTTGGACTGGCAAGGACTTGGAGTTTTTATTCTTTTTTTCTCTAGAATGGGCTGTTCCTTTCCGGGCATGGGGCCAATTGATTGACATCTGTGATTAACAAGAGGCTATTACCTCATCTTTTTAGACTGTGCATGTTCCTTTCCAGAATTCAGTCTGTTATAATATTAATGAACTTCTGGGCATATGCATGATATTATGATGATGGTATAATGAGGCCCAGGTGAAATGAATGTCATTGTGGCCTTTACTGCGCAGGTGTGAGTGACTGGTCTAATCCAGTTGGGTATTTTGTACGAATTTGTTTCCTCATAGAGGTAGATAATTATAGCGAGAAGGGGAAGTTCTGGGCATAGAGTAGAGGTCTTTTGGGCGGTCGCATTCTGTGGGTTGTGTAGGAATGCAGAGACCCAATGTCTATCTCTAACTGCCTGCCTTGTTTTCCCCCTTGAGAGATGTGATCCTCATAAAAATCTCTATGGGAAGTTGAGGGATAGGAGGTCTTCTCTTCTGTGTCTGCTTCCTGCTGCGCGGGGGTGTAGAGCTGTCCCTACCTATTGGGGGATTCACGGAGCTCTCACCCTATCTGATCTCAGATGAGAGGAAGGAGTCTCGGGATTCGTTGGCTTCTTTGGTTGCGACTGGCAATCTTCATGGGGCATTATCTGTATCCTCAAGGCTCCTAAATGAGGAAAAATAGGTTTTGGTTAAACAGAGTTAAAAGTGTTGGCCCAAGAAGCAAGACCCAAAGCCGTCGATCCAAGGTAGCTGTGTGATAGAAATTCTGCTTAGCTTCATGGAGCCTGTGGTCTTCTCCTCTGGTTAATCTGGTTATTCAGGTGGTGGTGTTCCCCCAGGAGAGGGGCCTTGAATAGCCTCAAGCAGGGGGCAGGGGACTCCCTATGATTCAGGCTAGGAAGAAGCTGATTTGAAAGGTGTTAAAGATCAGGAACTAGGGAGCTAAGAAACTGGGGGGAAAGAAAACTTAAGGGAAACTTAAAATCCCTGTAGGAAAGAAAACTTAAAAGTTTTTCGGTGGGGGAGGGGAGGCTACTCCCTTGGCATATCACTAGGTTATCATTGTATAGTTGCAAAATGAATGAATGAGCTACACAGTTAACCACTCTTCCAAGAATTTCTTTTTCACAAAACTCCACCCCTTGAAGTGTGCTGAGGAAAGCCAACTAAGCACAAACGATGGGCAAAAAGAAAAGCTAACTACTTAGTAAATATCTGAATATATCAAGCTCTAGTGCCAGTTTACGAATGTCCTAGTTCACTGCCTGAGAACCTCTCCTGTGTGGGGGTGGGGAATATGAGTGTGAATTAGGATCCGGATGTCTGGGCAGCTCTCCTGGCTGGCTCACCAAAAGATGTTACAAGAGAGTGGGCCCTTCTCAGCGCAATATCCAGGTTTTTGGCCTCTTGAGCAAAGAATTGAACGAGATACCGTGGTAAAGGAGTGAAAACGCAGTTTATTCGAAAAAAAGTACACTTCAAAGAGCTAAAAGTGGGCCTGAGCAGAATGCAGTGGCTCAAGGCCAGTATTAGAAGAGAAAGTACACTCCAAAGGGTTTGGAGCGGGCCCCTAGCAAGGGCAAGGCTCAAAAGGAGGGGGCAGGGGCTTGCAGGAGCCTGGGGGTTTTATCTGGGATGGGCTGTTCCGCTCCAGGCCTGGAACTACTCCATTGACACCTATGATTGACAAGAGGCTATTACCTTATCTCTTCAGACTGCGCATGTTCTCAGCAGTTTGAAATTGTTAACTACAAGCTGATTGGTCCGTCTGCCCTATACCTGAGCTGATAGGTTGGCAGGCTCTGTAGCTTGAATGGCTTTGTTACAAGCTCAATGGCCCTCCTCCCCCTACACCTGAGTTTTGGCAGGCTGGTCCTGCAGCTTGAATCCATTAGCTAGCTATTAATGTTATTTCCTCTGGCTTTGTTATGGTCTCCGCCTTAATGCCGGCTACCGCAGCCATTTTCCTGACTGCCTATAATTTTTCTATCTCAAGAGTACTGGCATCTTTTCATTTTCTAGAAACTTTGGAAGGCCCTGAAATGTGCCACTCTAATTGGTAAAAATTATTTACCAATTTTTGATGCCACAACTGACAGTAAAACACATGGATCTGCAAAACAATGATAAAAGGAAAAGTATTTTTGGGAATCAATGAAGTAAATCATAACAAAAGTACCAGAACTATAGTGTGTGTGAATTACTAAATAGTGTCGAATAACTTCTGGCTAAATAAATCTTCCAAGCATTTATCATTATAAGATTCACATTTTATATACTAGGTCATCATTTGAACACTAACCATCCCTATGTAAAGAAAACTATGAGAGTTTGAAGTTTACAATTTGATTTTAATTAACAAAACTGACAATGAATGTGATTTAAAGGAATGATCTCTGAGTAGGAGTCAATAGTATGATCTAGACCTGCCTGGCCATTTACTCACCTTTCAGCCTTAAGTGAGTTATTTTTAATATTTTTTTTCAATTTCTTCATATTAAAATTAATCTAATATGTTGGCATATCTTTAAGGAACCTTTGTTCTATATAATTTGGACTTTTATCTTTCCTCAAAGTGGAAAACTGGCAACTCAAATGAACTGAAAATGGCATATTTGTCATACCTTAAACCTATATCCACTCTCTTGTGGTAAACACACAGATGTGGCCAACTCTGCAGTAAAAACAATGATGTAATAAACATCTTCACAAATGCCCCTGTGGTTATTTGCTTGGAGTATAAGCCCAGGAGCATACTTACTGGATTATATTATATTTATACATTTAATTTGACTAAGTACTGCCAGATTATAGTCCAGAGTGGCTGTGCCAGCCTACAGACTGAGAGTCTTGGATTCTTATATCCCCAGTAGTGCTTAACACTATCCAGCTTTCTAATTTTTGCAAGTAAAAGATACACATTTAATTTCCTTTTTTTTTCTGATTACTAACGAGAAGAGCATCTTTTATATCCTTTTACCCATTTTGGTTTCTTCTTTCTTAAGTTGTCTATTTATCATCCTGTGCCCTCTTTCTTTTGGTGATTTTTAGATTCCCTGTATAATTTTCTAGATAGTAGTTGCTGGACTGTTTTTAAAAGTGCAATTATTTTGGGTCCTTTTTGTAATGTGTTTGTTAATTTTGTTTAAGGTGTTTTCTGCTGAATAACACTTTATTTTAATGTATATAATAATTAATATAACCTATTTTTTTAAATATCTATTTTTGTCTTAAGGTATGTGGTTTTAAAGTTTTATTTAAGAAGTCCTCTCGTGGTCTTACAAAACAGATGTATTCCTCCATAATGCTTCTATTAACTTTATAGATTTATCTTTCATATATCATCTTGAATCCCTTATCTATATAAGCTACATCTAATGTGTAATAAACTATATTTTATACAGGTTTATATAGACTGTGATATAATAATTGTTGCAAATAGAAGTCATATACATTTATTATTTGTATTAGTAAAACATTTTTGCACAATACTGCAGCAGTTTCGTAGTATTTGGGCAGCATAACTTAGCCTATGATATTTAATAATATAACTTTTGTCTCAAAATGCTCTTATTTCCTCTTTTTCCCTATGCCTGCTCCATTATTATGCCCAAACAGTCAGTCAGCCCTTAGCAATATGAAACAATCCCACAGACGCTCTAGTGGTAGCCTTGTCTGCCTAGTGCCTAGAACACTGCAAAGATTCTTGACCTGCCATTTTGAGGACCCTACCCAGCAGCTCACTCTTCTACTCTATTCCGCTTTCTCTTCAGCTTCGTCTTTCCCCCAGCCCCAGTTTACAGTCTTAAAGTTGCTATCAACTTATTTAGAGGTTGTTTAGGGATATCTTTTCACACATCTCCTTATTCTCTTAATGCTTTTACTTTGCATATCTTGCATACTTGCATATCTTTTATTTTGCATACTTTTGCAAAGCATAAAATTTGTGTTGCATATCTGTAAAGGATGGGCTTTTGAAATTTGATAAGCCCAAGATCTTACAAATTAAAATTTAAGTTTTCTGAAACTGGAAAGCCAAATAAAGATGATTTATCTCAGGTAGCAACCATTTCTCACAAAAATCAGTGTCTCTGAGTGAACGGTGAAGAGGTAGGGTCAGAAAGAATACCTTTGTCGATGTAAGAAACGACATATGCAGGGGAGCAAGATCTCAAATGCTCCCTGACATATATCATTGGTTTGGCTCAAACAAACTCTTACAAAATTCTCTATAAGTTTGGACATTTCTTACGTCAACATTTACTTAACATAGTTAGCAGTATAGTTAAATTTTCGGGGTCGTCTTAGAAGATTACAGGGGCTCTCTGGAGGGTGTCTTTAGAAGGAGTATGAAAGGGTGGACAGGCTTTAGAAGCAGGGTTCTGAAAGGGGATTTCAAAGGTGTGTTAATCTAGATGCAGTGGACAGGGTTTGGTTAAGGCAAAGTGACCTTTTAATAAGGTCATGACTACCCACCATTACTTGTCCAGTTGGGAATTTATGATCGTACTGAAGTAGGGATATTTTACTGTGAGTCCCCAAATGATGTAAACGATATTGGATCTGTCAACAGTTTCTGAGTGTGGGCCCGGATCGTGTCTCGTGAAGCCGAAGAATAGAAACATGGACCAGGGAAAGGCAAAGAGTTGTAAAGTAAGATAGTTTATTAGAGGCAGGAGAAGAGGTTGCAGCTCCCGAGAGGGAGGGGGTCACGATTGGGGGTACACAGTGACTGAGGTAAAAGCTCTTACTTTTATACCTTCCCTTGCCTGTTTGGAGAAGGGGGCTGGAGACTTCTAATTGAATTCATCTATCAGGTTTGTCCTGTTTGCCCATCCTGACGGGATTGACAACTAACCCATTCCTATCTATCAGATCTGCTCCTTTGGCCAGAAGGGATTTGAGATTATCCGTTAACCTCAAGACGCATTCTCATCTCTCTGTCCTGGAGTGAAGGAGACATTCTTCACTTCTTCAGGATATGGCTGGGGTTTTTTTTTGTTTATTTCATCCCCCATCCGCCCCCCTCTACCTAGCAATCATACTAACCTGTCTCACTATCACCCTGTGAGGTACTTTCTGTAGAAACCATTGTTTTGTCCACTCCAGGAACAAAACTAGCTTGATTGATACATTAAAATATATGCTACTGAATGCAGCTCCCAGGAAGACAGCTAAAATAGGTTAATAAGGGTTAGAGGGCAATGGGCTTCACACCCAGGTTAGGGCACGTGAGGAACACAGGACTCCAAATGGAACTAGGAATCCATGGGATGGAATCAGGTTAACAGGCTCCAGTAAGGAAACAGATAACAGAAGGTAAGTTAAATGAGATATAACACAAAGATTCAAAAGTAGAGTAGGAAAACTAGCAGCACACCAAAATGAATTCAGAGCCTTACAGCATATAGAATCATAAACATTAAAGAGGCAAGGGATCTTTAATATTATTTGATTTAGTGTCCTGCTTTAGATGACACAGTTTTCTTTATTCATACTATAAACAAAGCTATTGTAAATGGTAATTTTAAAAATAATTCAGGTTTTGAATTAGTATTGAGATAGAAAAACCATAGGCAGTCAGGGACATGGCCACGGTGGAGGGGATTAAGGCCAAGACCATAACCAAAGTCGAAGAAAGTAACTTTTAAAATAACTTTAAAATAGTTTCAAACAAATTGAAACTGCAGAGCCCACCAAGATTAACTGCCCAGGTACAGGAGACCAATCAGCTCTGACTCAGAGACATTAATAGTTCCCAGAGTAGCCCAGCTCAGGGGCATTCCATTTTCGGATCTCCTCTCTCTTCAGAGAGCTGTTCTCTTGCGCTTTACAATAAAACTGTACTGCTTAAACCTTGCCTCTCCGATCAGCATTTCCATTCTTTGGCGACTAGGAGATCACCATCCCAAGAACACACCAGGGTCTTATATCAGTATTATATAGGAATACACTTGATTTTTGTGTGTTGTCCTTGTATTCTACAACCATGAAACTCACTTGCTGTCTCTAGAGGGTCTTTTGTACATTTCTTTTCCTTTTCCGTCAACTGTCATGTTATCTGTGTACAGGGACAGTTTTATTTTTTCCTCTCCATTCTGTATATATATATTTTCTCTGTTTCTAGTCATATTGTCTTGGGTAGAATTTCTAATATAATATTGAATAGGAATAGTAAACATAGACATCTTTGCCTTGTTTGTAAATTTCACAAGAAAACATTCAGTCTTTCATCATTAAGTATGATGTTAGCTATAGGATTTTGTCAACGTCCCTTATCAGGTTATGGAGGTTTCCTTCTATTCCCAGCTTGCTCAGAAGTTATTTATGAATGGAGTTTAAATTTTGTCAAATGTGTTTTCCTTATCAATTGATATAATCTTATGGTTTTCTTCTTAAGACTGTTAAATGATGGATTACATTGATTTTTGAACATTGGATCAATCTTGCATTGTCACAATAAATCTCCATTTGATTGTGGTGAGTTCAATTTGCTAACATTTGTTGAGGATGTTTACTTCTTCGTTCATGAAAAATATTTATTTATTTTTTTTCCTTGTACTTTCTATACCTGGTTTTATTACCAGGGCAAAGCTCCCCACAGAAAATACATTGAGAAGTATTTCCACTTATTTAAAAAAAAAAAAATATATATATATATATATATATATATATATGTGTGTGTGTGTGTGTGTGTGTATATATATTATAGATAGATAGATAGATAGATAGATAGATAGATAGATAGATACATATATATATCACTGTAAAACTGGTGTTATTTCTTCTTTAAATGTTTGCTACAATTTCCCAATAAAATCATATGGGTCTGGAGAGAACTTTTTCAGAGGAGATTAACTGTGAATTCAATTTTTTAAGTAGTTATATGATTATTTCGGTTACCTATTTCATCACAGGTAAGTTCTGATTCAATCAAAGGAGAAATGCTCTTCAGGTAATTGTTCCATTGAATCAAGATTAATTAATTTACGTACATAGAGTTATATGCAATGTTTTCCTATTCTTTTAATAGAATATTATTATTATTATTATTATTATTATTATTATTATTGATAGAGTAATAGAGGTCCTGTAGTGATAATCCATCTTCATTTTTAATAATCACATGTGGAAATCATGATGATTTTCTGTGATCAGTCTTATTCAAGATTTGTCAATTTTACTGATCCTTTTAAAGAATAAGCTGAGTGTCATTAATTTTCTCTATTTTTTTATACTTTCAATTTCATTGATTTCTGCTCTTATACTTATTATTTTTATTATTAACTCTTCCTTCTTCTTGCTTTGGGTTAACTTTGTTCTTTTTACTAATTTCTTTAGGTGGAAATTGTATTGTTGATTTGAGACATTTCTTCTGTTCTATTACTTCTATTCTCACTTAATATTATAAATAGGCCTCTAAGCACTGCTTTAGCTATATAGCAAAAATTTTCATATGTAGTATTTTCATTTTTATTTGGATCAAAATATTTTATTATTTGCTTTAAGACTTCTTTGACCCATGGATTACCTAGAAGTATTATTTAACATTCAGGTGTTTGAAGCTATTCTTTTCTCTTTCTTTCATTCATTCCTAATTTAATTTCATTATGGTCAGAGAACATACTTTATATGATTTAATTCCTTTTAAGTATGTTAAGGTTTATTTTATAACATAAGATATGGTTTATTCTGGTGAATGGACCAGGTGCACTTGATAAGAATGTATTCTTCTGTTGTTGAATGGATTGTTATATAAATGTCTATTAGACCAAATTAATTGATGTGCTGTTTAGTTCTTCTAAATTCTTGCTAATATTATGTCTAATAGTTCTGTTGATTACAAAGAGGGATGTTGAAGTATCCAATTATAATTGTGAATTTATTTCTCTTTTCAGTTTTATCATTTTTGCTTCATGTATTTTGAGGTTCTGTTGTTTGCACTTACACATTTAGGATATTACATTTTTTGGTAAATTGATCCTTTTCTCATTATATAATGTGCCCTGGTAATTTTGTGTGGTCTGGATTTTAATATGTCTGATATTAATAAATCCATTCTAACTTTCCTTTGATTGGCATTTGCATGGTATACCTTCACCATTCTTTTACTTTCAACCTAACTGTATTATTATATTTGAAGTAAAATACTTTGTGCATTAGTCAGGGTTCTCTGGAGAAATAGAATGAATAGGATGTATATATCTATAGAAAGAGATTTATTATAAGAAGTTGGCTCATGTGACTATGAAGGCTGACACATTCAAAGATCTGTAGTCAGTAAGTTTTGAGGACTCAGGAGAGCTGGTAGTGTATTTCCAGTTTGAATCCAAAGGCCTGAGAGCCAATTGCTATGGACTGAATTTTGTCAGCAATCCCCACTAAATTCATATGTTGAAGCTTTAATCCCCAATATGATGATATTTGAAAATGGGCCTTTGGGAGGTAATCAGGTTTAGATGAGGTCATCATAATGGAATTAGTGCTCTTATACAAGAGACACCAGAGCTTCCTCTTTCTCTCTCCCCACCATGAGAGGACACAATGAAAAGGCAACCATTTGCAAGCCAGGAGCAGGGTCTTCACCAGGGAATCAAATTGGACAGCACTTTGATCTTGGACTTCCTTGCCTCCAGAAGTGTGAGAAATATATTCTTGTTTGAGCCACCCAGTCTATAGCATTTTGCTATGGCAGCCCAAACTGACTAATACATTGATGGTGTGGCTCCAGACTGAGTTTGAGGGTCTGAGAACCAGGATTGCCAATGGTCTAGTTCTAGTCCAATGGCTGGCCGGCTCAAGACTCAGAAAAAGCCCATGTTTATTTTGAATCTGAAGGCAAGAAAAACACCACTGTCCCAGCTCAGACATTCAGGCAAAAGTTCTTTTCTTCTCCAGTGAAGGTCAGCTTTTCATATATATATATATATATATATATATTCAGGCCTTCATCTGAATGGGAGAGGCCCACCCACATTAGGAAGAGCAACCTGCATTATTCAGTCTACTGATTCAAATGTTAGTCTCATTCAAAACCATCCTCATATACACATCCAGAATAATGTTTGATTAAATATCTAGTATCTCATGGTCCAGTCAAGTTGACACATAAACTTAAATATTACAGTTAGGTCTTTTTTAAAATCGATTTTTATAATTTCTGACTTTTAACCATTTATATTGAATGTGATTATATGTGTGGATTTAGGTCTAGAATAATTTTTTCTGTTTGTTCCTTCTGTTTTTTTTAATCTCTCTCCTTCCCCTTCCCTGTTTCTCTGAGCTATTAAATATTCTCTCTCATCTAGCTAGCTAGCTATCATCTGTCTTTCTCTATCTCTCTCTCCTCTGTGTTCACTCATATTGAAGTAGGAATATTTTTCTGTGAGTCCCCAAATGATGTGAATGATGTGGGATCTGTCAACAGTTTCTGGGTGTGGGCCGGGATCGTGTCTCATGAGACCGAAAAATGGAAACACAGACACAAGAGAGGCAAAGAGTTTTAAAAAGAGGATAGTTTATTAGAAGCAGGAGAAGAGGTTGCAGCTCCCAGCCTGGAGGGGGTCACGAATGGGGGTGCCCTGTGACTGAGGTAAAAGCTGTTTGGGGAAGGGGGCTGGAAACTTCTAATTGAATGCATCTATCAGGTTTGTCCTGTTTGCCCATCCTGAAGGGATTAATGAAATAACCCATTCCTATCAGATCTGCTCCTTTGGCCAGAAGGGATTTGAGATTATCTATTAACCTCAGGGGAATTCTCATGTCTCTGTCCTGGAGTGAAGGAGACCTTCCAGGACTTGGAGTTTCACGATATGGCTGCCTTTTTGTTTATGCCCTGTCTACCTAGAAACAAGCTAACTAACCTGTCTCAATATTCCATTTTAATGTAACTACTGTTTTTGAACTATTAGGTTGGTGCAAAAGTAATTGCGGTTTTTGCAATTATTTTTAACCTTTTAAACTGCAATTACTTTTGCACCAACCTAATATATACTTTTCTGGGTGTTCTAGCAATTGCTCTAAGGGTTATACTACACATACCTAACGTTTTTTTTTTTGTTTTGTTTTGTTTTTCTTAAGTGTATTTTTCCAGGACCCAAGTTGAATAGTTGTTCAGCTCCAAGTCAAGTAGTTGTTTCAACCCAGTTGTGGAGGGCGCATCTCACAGTGGCCCATGCAGGGATTGAACCGGCAGCCTTGTTGTTAAGAGCACCACACTCTAACAAACTGAGCTAACTGGCTGCCCCCCATACTTAACTTTTAACAGTTGACTTAGACTTAAATTTTTACCACTACAAGTAGAATGTCAAAAATGTACTAATTTAAATGTTCCTTTACCCTCCCTATATTTTATGCTATATTGGCTTGTTTATTACATCTACGTACATTGAGAACCTCTTTGAAAAATGTTATCTTTTTTTCTTTCAACTGTGAAAAAATATTTGAAGAACTGAAGAGAAATAGTCTATTATATTTATGCAGATACTTAAAATTTCTGTTTTTTTCCTTTTATTCCAAATATTTTAAGTCTACTTTTGATAAAAAATTTTCCTTCTTCGTAAAGAATGTCATCCACCTAAAAATGTATTTATTTCACCTTTATTCTTCAAGATTATTTTTACCCTAGTTCAACAGTTCTTTTCAGCACTTTAAAAATATTGTTCCACCATGTTCTGGCCACCCTGATTTCAGATGAGCTATCCATAGTCATTTAAATCACTGTTCTGTTATAAATAGTATGTCATTTATTTTCCTGGCTGAATTCAAGAAATTTTTCTTTGTCTTTAGTTTTCAGCAACTTGAGTATGAGTTTGGACATGAATTTCTTTACGTTTGTCCTATTTGGGGTTTACTGAGTTGATTAAGGCCATAGGTTTCTATCTTTCACCAAATGAGAGGAGTTTTACCCATTATTTCTTTCAAATATTTTTTTCTCACCACACCCTTTTTCTTCTCTTTCTGGGGCTCCAATGACATGAATTTTAAAACTTGTCATATATATCCACAGGTCCCTGGGATTATGTTAATTTTTTTCCACAAACAAGTCTTTCTTTATACATGAAATGGATAATTTGTAATATTACCATCAAGTTTATTCATGTGTTTTTTTTTTTACTTTTTGTCATCCCTGTTCTGCTACTGAACTTATCCAGTGAGTTTTGTTATAATCAGTATTTTAATATTTAGTTCTAAAATTTCTGTTTCGTTCTTGTTTTGATTTTTCTATTGCTTGGATGACAATTTCTATCTTTATATTCACTTCAAGAGTGTTTGCTCTTCCTTCTTATATCATTTTCATAATAGTTGCTTTAACATTCTTATCAGATAATTCTGACTTCTGTGTCCTCTGGATTTTGGAGTCTGATGATTTTCTTCTCCCATGACATATGAGATTTTCAAGGTTCTTAAGCTGAGAAATTTTGGATTGTGTTCTGAATATTTTAAATATTATGGTAGTTTGTATCTTGGTTAAATCTTTCAGAGAATGTTGATATTTTGTTTAGTAGGCAGTCAACTCAGTTGGATTCAGGCCACAAGTTCTGACTAGCCTTTTAAGGGTTGTGGTTTTACTGTCAGTTCCATTTTCGAAGCCTTTGAAATGCTATTTATATCTGTCTTCTGTTTGCTACACCCAGTGGCCAGTCTGAGATTGGTGGTAGTCTATGTCTTATTTCAGTTCTCTGAGATCTTAGTATGATGTTTAGGGTCAGGTTCATATACATAAAGCTCAGGAGTGAGCTTAAGAGTCTATAACAATTTCTTGGGTTTCTCCAACAATTTTATCCCTCTCCATTGATATTCATAGTACTTTCTAGCCAGGAAGCTAGAAATTTAGTTATCCTTTTCTGTTGCACACATCACATTTCTTTACCCTCATCCACGTCTAAAGAACAGGAGAACAAAGAGGAAAGAGATACAAGTTTATACAACCCACACAAGACCACAGATCCTGTGACAGGAGAGGAAGGTTATCCTCCCTCAGAGCTGTAGAGTTGTGGGCACCCTGCAGTGACACTACTGCTAAAAGGACATTCCTACCCACTCAAACCCAAACTGGAGGGTTTCTTTTAGAGCTTTCTGTATCCATGCTGATGCCCACTTCCAAGTTTTAAGAGGATTGAGTCCAGGCCCGGGGTTACTGGAAGGAAAAAAAAAAAAGGTAGACTCACTGCCAGTTTGGTTGTACTTCAAAATAATGGTCTTCTCCAGTGAGTCTGTTTACTCTTCATAGTCTTCAGATAGCTGCTTAATGCATTCTCTTCAGAACTTATAACTGCATTTGAAGACAGAGAAAGGGCAAATTATGCTTACTGTATTTTCTAGCCTCAAAAACCATGGTTAAGTTCTGAAACAAACATTATGACCATGTTATATAATAAAATAATAAAAAATATAATATTAGGTTGGTGCACAAGTAATTGTGGTTTAAAAGGTTGAAAATAACTGCAAAAAATGCAGTTACTTGTGCACCAACCTAATACTAAAGTATGCCATATTAATTTCCACTTAATCTGTGGTAGTTTGCTTATATGTGGTAGTTTATAAATACAAGATATTTATAAAAATATAAATTACACCCAGTTCCAACTCAGTCATTCAGTTCAAGAAATATTTATAACAAAGCTACTTCAAGCATAGCAATTCACGAGACACTATAAGGTATAATACTGTCTCATATGGTGTCAGAGGCAAACAGTTGTGTGACAGTAGAAGCCAAGATACAATAGATTCCTCATTGTTAGCATGAAAATTGTTTTACTTGGGAAGATCCAACCATATTTATCATTTTATCTAATTTTAGCCTTGTATTCTTAACTCAGCAGGCAGTCATATTTATAATATTTAGGAAAAAATTATTATTTTGACAGATTGATAAGCTATTTCTTTAAAACTCTCTGTTAGACATTTTCATCAAATTGTTGAAATATATTTATATTTTACCTCTCTGATCCATGGCTCTATTTTGGTATTCAATTATATAATTCAGCAGCTTTCTTCTCAAAGTGTGGGTAGCTAAGTCACTCTTTTGCCATATCACTAAAGATGATTTTCCTGAAGTATTGTGAATATTATTAACTCATTTGTTTACTATTTTTGTGAGAAACATTAGCAAATTCAACTTGTGAGCAGGCTTTATTAACCAGGCCTACAAAAACTATACTACAGATAAACGCAAGCCTTAAGATGACTTCTTGTTGGAAACAACAAATATTTTCCTTCTTAATTCGTTGAAAGATTAGGATACTTTTTGGTTTTTTGTTTTCTGTTTTTTTTTTTTTTTAATGAAAAGTAATCATATTATCAGGAAGTCAATAAATGGAAAGCACTGATGAATTGGAGAACCACAGTAATATTAAATAACCTGGTGTTATTGCTAAGTTTGGCAGCATTAAAGTAAAGTTCTGCCCAGAATAAGTATATCAGAGTATGTTGCAACAAAAGTTTCAGCAGGCTTTAGAAACCAAATGTACATGCCTATAACTAAGTACTTCATTAAATCTACAAATGTCATTCACTATAGAATGAGAAGGTAAAACTTTCCCCAAACTCTCCTCCTCAGGAGCACAAAGATTCTAGAGTCAGATGGTTCAGAATAAAATTCTGGCTCATACTCATTCTGTTTTTGGAATCTTGGCAAGTTACTTAGCTTCTCTAAATCTTAGTGTGTTCATCTATAAATGGGGATAATAATGTAATTTATTTCATGAGTTGCTATGAGGATAAAATAACATAAAAAGGAGACATAATGTGTGGCACATAGTACTCAGTAAATGACTGCTATAATTATCACTAACAGTTATCCAGTCAGTAGAGCTCAGTATTTTATCAAAAAGTGAAAAGAAATCTTAATTTTGCAAAGACATCTCTGGGAGATCTCTAAATCACCTATCTGGCAAAGTGATTTTTTTTCCTATTTTTAAAAGATTTCTCATTCGTATGGAATAAGGTATTTGTGGAGTTGAGGTTTCCATAATTCTCTCAATTAGAAGAGAAGCCAATGCAGTGACGTTAGTTTTTATTCATTCTTACTATTCTGTAGAATGCCTGTTTATTCAATTTTTTCACTGATTTATTCAATAGCATTAATTAAGCCTACCAAATGTCAGGCACTGTGCTGGGCACTATAAATAAAAAAATAAAACCAGCACCTGTCTTTGAAGGGCACACAATATTTAGCAGAAAGATAAACATTGACATCAAAATGTCAGTGGTGTACTGCAGCCATCTTGTATCTGCTCATGAGAACCAAACACTAACATGCCAGAAATTTTGTAAGCTGATTGTTAAACAATGACATTACTGAATTTTAAACTATATAATTTAACAATTAAACAAATTATATTAAAATACAGAAAAGAGATACTCAGAACTCACCACTTTACCATTCTTTTACTGTATTTTACTATTATCTATGCATTTGATTTGATTTACATCTATTATTTATATATGCTGGAAATCTTACATAATGTTGTGCTACTGCACATCTCTTCCCGATTATGCTTCATGATTACCGTGCTGGTCACTTGAAATCAGCCATGGTAGAGTGTTTACACCATGGAAATTGGCAAACTTTACAAATTAGGATTTTTTTCCCCCTAGAGCCATATTTGTTGAACACTTCCAGCATAACAATTTTTCTAATTATAACACATTGTTATATGTAATACACACACACACACACACATACACACAGTGTTTCCCCGAAAATAAGACCTACCCCCAAAATAAGCCCCAGTTAAGATCGTCAGCCAGACAGATGCATTTAGTATGTTATGACGATGTTCCAGAAGAAGATGACATGACTATATTTGAAGAAATGTAGATTGTACATGAAAAAAATAAGACATTATTGAAAATACATCCTAATGCATCTTTTGGAGCAAAAATTAATATAAGACCCGGTCTTATGTTTGGTGAAACACTATATATATCTATATATCTATATAAATATAACAAATATTTATATAGATATAGATATAGATGGCATAGGAATACAAATAAATTGATCAATGAACCCTTAAGGAAGGCTTTGTGGAGAAGTAATATTTGAATTGGTTAAATTTAGAAGAATTTGGATCTTTGAAGTCCAAAGAGTAGAGAGGGTCTTTTGAAAACTGTGATAGACTATGTTATCATTCCCCACTATTCACTCCTCCTTCCTGTTTTACATCACTACCCAATGCCTTTGGAATTGGCCTTGTGAATTGGTCTATGGCATGCCAGTAGACACAGGTAAACCACCCTGATCAGAAGTTTTAAGAGCCGTTGCACGTGTTTGCCAGCTCCCTTGTTCTTCTCTTTTCCTACTAATGATTCATATAAGGGCAGTTTCTTCATCCTGGGTGCTAGCATGAGAAGACATGTAAAGCAGAGACGCAGCCAACTCTAATTTCAGCTGAACATAGAGAGCAGCAGCTGGCATGTTAATATGAATAAGAACTAAACCGTTATTGTTGTAGGCTTTTGTATGAGGGAGGCATTTATTACCACAGCATGATATATAGAAAGCTGACTATAATATGTAAAGTCTGATTTAACATTGGCCCTTTCCCACTTACTTGTCATTGCTGAGGAACCTTTCTTCTAAGCAAAATGAATCTGTGATAAACCCAAAATGCTTTCAAAAATGGTCAGATACTATTTTCACAAAATTTCTTCTCATGGCACACAGTACCAGGGGGACAATAGTATATGCACTTTTGAGAGCAGGAAACTGCAAAAAATAAACAGAAGATGGAGAGTTAGAATCACACTACATACATTACAATTTTTGCTCAAGCCAATACTACATGACTTGGATATATTATCAAAGAGTTAGAACTACAAGGAATCTTCATAGTCATATCAGCCATCCTCTTATTTTCACAATTGGTGAATCCAAAGCTAAAGGAAGTTGAATGGTTTGCATAAGAAGTGAGCTATGAAACTAGGATATAGCTCAGGTATCCTACTTCCCAGTAGTTTTCTGTCTTCTTCTTCTTCTTAATAATAATAATAATAATAATAATAATAATAATAATAAACAATAGCTAACACTTACTACATATTTATCACTACCATTTACATGAACACCACCATTTTAAATGCTTTATATGTAGAAATTAATCCTCACCAATAAAAAACTGAGATAAGTATTAATATTTCATTTTAAAAACAGAAATCTTATGTTAAATAAGGTACCCATGTTCACACTGCTTTAAAGGATCATAAAGATTTCACAGCCTCACACCTTATCACTGGGCCAATTTTCCTCATTCATACTACTGCATGAAGTGCTAAGACATTTGAACTATAAACAGGA
Organism: Rhinolophus ferrumequinum; assembly: GCF_004115265.2. Classification (NCBI taxonomy): domain Eukaryota; kingdom Metazoa; phylum Chordata; class Mammalia; order Chiroptera; family Rhinolophidae; genus Rhinolophus; species Rhinolophus ferrumequinum. Next base: position 58,394,641 of record NC_046290.1, on the reverse strand, counting down.
CACTCTTTTCTTTCTGAGGGCTAGCATGACATTTTCTTATAAAGATCACAATGTTGTTTTAATCTGAATAAAGTTATCTCTTTTTGAGAGATGCATCACTTTTCTACTACTACATCAAATTACTACTTGCTGTAATCGAAATCACTTAATCAGAAGACAACTCTTTTCGGGGGAAAGGACTTCTTGTTTGTTGGTTTGATTGTTTGGTTTAATTTGTTCCTTTGGCTTAAAATGTTCTCTTTAAGAATACAGAAAATTAAAGACTGGAAACTTGCTAAAGATCCATGGAATAATTATACCTGTTAGGGAAGAGACCAATTTTTTGAATAAGAGCTATCACCTTCACGCCCATGTCAGCAAAGAGATATATGTAAATGTGTCCAGTAAATAAAAATGTTACTTTTCCTATTTTTTGGTTAAGGCAACCAAAATTCTCTCCCTTAATGTTCAGAACTTTTTAAAAATGTGAAGAACAATTTATAATAACTTTTGACATTAGCTAGATATGAGTTGAGAATATTTTGACATTGAAGAACACTCATGAAATTATCTCAGGACTTAAGTTTCTTTTTCACTTTCAGAAGCTTCCTGAGAACAGAAGGAAAATTCTATTCCTTTGGTTTCTTGATTGCCTCCATCGTCCAATGAACTTTGCATGTGAAGACATGATTTTATAACAGAATTCCACAACAACTTAGATTAATCCTTATGATTACTGAGTTGCCTGATGGACTCATTCTCTGTGTTACCTCTATTTCCCCAATCCTTCCTTGGCTTTCCACCTTTGCGGTCAAACTGACAAGAATATGCAATGGAACTGGCCATACTGATTGAGCTGCAGTGCAGTAACCTGCCAGAAAGGCACCTGGTGCATCCCATCTATTTCAAAGTGCTCTCAAATATATTGACACATGATATCATCAAAATACAGGTATTTCTCCAGGCAAGAATTGAATCTATTATTGTCTTTTGTTTTCAGGAACACTGAGGTACAGAGAGTTTGGGGAAATTACTCTAGGACATCCAGAAAAGTATAACTCACAGAAAAATTAGATCCTAATGTACTTTCTTATCAAGAGATTAAACCCTCTTGTTAACTATTCTTTTCACTTCAGTTTGGCTTTTCTTAGCATCTTCATTGCTTCCTTGTCCACCAAACATTCCGATCCTCCATATTACCTACATATGTTTTTTTAGGGTAAAATCTCATGATCACTTGGTGTTCAGTGAAGTGAAGAATGAACAAGAACAAAGTTTCATTGAGTTTTCCCGAACAGCTTTTTCTTTTAGATGAAAATTCATTTTAAATAAGAGTTATCCCTGTCTTTGAGATTTTCCACCGAATAATGAACAAAAGTTAGTTGAGAGTTTATTTATATTACTACTAGAATTCATTCATTGAGCATTTTTAATACAAATAAACAACAACACAGAATTAGGAGCTATGCTAAAAAAACAAGAATACCATAAATAGTGAAGCAACTTGTCCTAATGATTTAATTTAATTCTGAGTCTTTCTTTTAGAAAACTGCTTTTATTATCTCTGTTTTAGAAATCGATCTAGTAGAATATGCTAGTTTCTTTTACTTCTTTATAAGCCTACGTTTTTTTCAATAACATATATATATATGTATATGTATATGTATATACATCTATGAACATTCACTTTATTTTTTATTCAATTGTTACTTTAGCAGTGGCTGCAATTAAGAACCAGCTCACTAAATGAACTGTAATTATTGCAAATTATGGTAAGCACCAGTAATTAAAATGTTGCAGTAATGCTAGCCAGCTTTGTTAGATGCCCTTTGAGAGGAGCATAAAATGATATTATATCTTTAACTGGTGTTTGTATTACAGATGAGAAAACCTGGAAATTCAGGCCTTTAGAATCCTTTGGCTGAGTCTTTAGAGCATAATGTAAAGTGGGGATTAGCAGTTATCCAGTGAATTCAAACTGGGAAGATAGTCAATTTGGTTAATTCCACAGTGAAAGTGGTTTTTTTCTTTTAAATGTACAATCTTTAGGGCATAAACATCCACGGCTTCCCCATGAGGGGAAAATGAACAATGAACTCTAATCTCTTCTTTGTGTTTGCACGAGGCTAATAGTGCGCCTTCTGGGTACAAAAGCAAGACGGAACTCCTTTAATCCCCACCCATCTTTTGAGGATCCTCACCCAGCTGCGACCCCCACTGAACTCTTCAGCTGTGCAGTCATTTGGCAGAGTGCACTGTTACGCATAACTTAAGCTATGTGTGTGTGACTCCGATACAACTGGTGAATGCAGATTGTCCACATGAAAACTCCCTATTTGCAAGTGAAAAACAACGGAATCAATGATTTGGTGGTCATGAAAATGACCTAAGTTTCAGTTTTAGCATTGACTGAATCCATCCATCAACACATTTGTTTGTTTTTTTTCACCTTGCTCAAGGTGATCCAAAAATGCCATCTGATTTACCAAAAGGCATGACTTAAAGAAAGATATGGTAATACAGGTGAAAATGTAAAAAACTGTATTTTATAACTTTGTAAAAACAGTGCTAATGAACAGTTCCTAGATTCCATAAGGGTTAAGTACAGCAAACCTCCACAAAGGCCTCAGAAACTTAGAGGCTTGGAATAAAGGAAAATGTCATGCTATAAGGTAAAGGACAGACATTTGGCACTCTGTGATGCTGAAATTAACCTGATCTCAATTTCCATTGCAGAATCCAATGGACAGGACTTCCAGTCCTGGCTATGATAAATTATTGGTTATTGGAACACTTCTCCACTATAAACAAGTGTGGATCTAGCACAAAACAAAAATCAGACTTTGTACACAGACAATACAAGGGGTTTGATTCTTAAAGAAAGGAAGCACACATAGCTGTGCATTAACCCCAGCATTCTGTCTGGGGGCATTTTTCAAATTGCAGCACAGGAGCTAGAGTCCAAATAGAGGGCACTGGTGTCTCCCAGCAGAAGAAAGATAGATGGGATTCAGGACTGCTGAGGTGGCCAGAATTGGAAGAGTAGGGTACCAGAAAGTGGGGAACAGCGTAAAGAAGGAACCCTAGACATCTGCATTGGAGTCTGTTTCTGTCTTTGGCCAAATGATAAGCTGTGCGTACACACAATAAAATGAAGCCTGGAAAACCACCGTTAGTGGGGGACTGCAAGATGAATGGGGATTGTAGAGGGTTCTCAGAGCTGGAAGACTTTTGAATTCCAATCAGCCAGAGTAGAGACTTGTCTATGAAAAACCCAGTCATTTAGTTGAAACTATAGGCCATAGAGTAGGACAAGTTTAGCCCTAATATAAGGGCTACTCTAGAGCCATTTTAACAAAGCCTAAAACTAGGCCTCAACAGAATGAGATTGAGCTACCAGCAAATTAATGCCTGCTAGAATAAATCTCAACATTTTTTTTTAAAGAAGACAATGTAATTTAGACTTTAAATAATGTAGTATTCACAATGCCCAAAATTCCATCAAAATTTATTAGATACACAAAGAATTTAAAAATGTGATTTATAACCAGGAGAATTAGCATGAACAGAAACAAACCCAGATGTGACAGAGATGTTGGAATTAGAACACGCTGACTTTAAAACAGTTATAAGTATATTCATGGATTTAAAGATAAAGGTAATTTATGAAAAGGTAGAAAATCTCAACAGAGAAATATAAACTACGAAAAGAAAAAACAAATGGAAAATTTTAAACTGTAAAGTAATATAATTAAAATAAACATCCTAAATGCATAGGCTTAAAAGTAGATTGGACACTATAAGATGAGCTAATAAAAACTATCCATGTTGAAATACAGAGAGAAAAAGCACCACATCTTTGACTTAAGGCACAGTATCAAATTATCTTATATGCATACGATAGGACAGGAGACAGGAAATGGCAAAAGAAATCTATGGAGAAACTGAGCCATGGTCACCTCTGTATGGGAGGAATTGACTGGGAAGGGACATGAAACTTTTAGTGAAGATAGAAATATCCCATATTTTGATAAATGTGTAGGTCACAGAGTTGTATTTGTTTTACTGAACTATAGTATTGCAGTCTGTGTTTTCGAGTGTTTGTCAATTATACTTCATTGAAAAGGGGAAAAATCCAATGGACAATGACCAGTTAGTATCATTACCTGATCTAAACATCAAAATACTGGCAATCACCTTATCATCCATGAAATCTTATTTAAATCTCATTTACTCTTAGCTCTCAGTATGACTTATTGTTAGTTTCATATTCTCTCTATTTCTGTCTCTCTCGTTTTTTACAGTCTCTTTCCTTGATCCTTTTCTTCACCTCACTGTTAAACATTCATGTTTTTAAGTTTTTATAATTGGCCTTCTTTTATTCCCTTTATACATTCTTTCAGGACCTAGGATATGATTAGCACAATTCAGGTGCTCAGTGATGGATGGATGGATGGATGGCTAAATAATGAGTACTGTCCTCTTTACATTCATTCAATTTATGTGCCAGGCACTCTTCCAGGTGCTGAAGATACAGCTGTGAACAAAGCGAAAAAAAAAAAATATTTCCTAGTGTTCACATTTTATTTATAATGAAGTCTTGGTTCAACTACCAGATGCGGGCTCACATCATTTCTCAAATAGGAACATACCTACCACCAATGTGTATCTTTAAGGCACTGCCAGAGTAAAATTACTAAGATGTACATCTGATTTGTTTGTCCAATATCAAATATTTTTGATATTTAATGTGCATAAGTTTATGTACACTTTTTGGCATCGACAACCACATCTCTACCTTAATATACTATGCTCTAGTCATAAAAAGTACTTTTCTGTTCATCTCTCTCACTGTGTGTCTTTGCATAAATAATTTATTTAGCATTTCCTCCTTCTTCCCACTCTCCACCCTCATTGTCTTCTTGCAGAATTCTCTTTATTCATTCTTCAGAGTGGCTTAAGAGATCTCTTGACCACCTTGACAGAGTTAAAGTTTTCCTCTCAAGGTTTCTTTTCAATACTCCTGGAGTTATTCATGTATAGGTTTATATCTTAAGCTTGGTGTTCATATAGATTATGCAGCCATAAACAGCATATTATGGACATATCAGAAAGGTTGTAGTAAAAGAATTAGAGGTGTTGTTCCAAATATGGCACTGGTAGTCCAAAAGAGTCTACTCAGGAGGGAGCACAGGGAAAAGTAGGATGTATGAAAACAGAAGTGGAACCCAGTGTTCAGGAGTAAGGATTGCCAGGGACATTAGCCAGCTATTAAATCCATAACCAGCTACCAAGTACAACAGACTGGACTCCATCCAGCCTACAGCTGGATGACCAAAATTTATGCAAAGATAGTTAATGACTAAAAATACTGGAAGTAGAGAACATTTTTGCCCTGAAAGACACACACACACACACACACACACACACATAAACTTATGACAAATTTAAATTCTCTTCAATCCTCAGTAGACTGAAATAATACTGTTGCTATTTAATTATCTGTGCAATACAGGCAGCTAATATGGACTGGTTTTGGAATATAGTGTGATACCATGGTGAAAAAGGAGCTCGTTACTAACAAACTTTGTTAGTAAGACTGTTTCTCCTTTTAGGCAGTAAGGCCCTTGAAGGCCATGCTAAATCCTCTGTATCTACTATTATGAGCAGGCACTGAAAATTCTCTTTTAATAATAAGTTAACAGTTTTCAGTGAGTAGAGCCGTATTCACCCAAAGCATTCTTTAGTGCTTAAGCATGCATTCTTTGTTGGGGATTGTGATGGGTTTTGTTGCCATGAGAACATTTTGCCAATTATAATTTTGTGAAGGAAATACTCTAAAGATGTCACGTACAAATATCAAACAAATAGATCAGCTCAAAATCAATAAATAAGCTTTATATTGCATGGATAAATAATCCTCTTTATTGTACATTTTTCATTTCCTAACTCATTATTTTAATATCATTTATAATTATTATCTAAGTGTATGACGCTCTTCTCTGCCCTTGATAAATAGTATGGACTTCCTAGATATTTCAAGGCATTTTACCCATGCTGTTCTGTGGAACACTGATTCAAGAAGATATTAACAGATGCATCATGTGAGGATATAGATTTTAGAAGTACAGCCATTCTGATCTCTCTCTAGAAGATTCACAATGCATGTTAATATATTAAAGGATCCAAGATGTCCTAAGGGGACAGAGGGTGATTTTTAACAGTTTATCACAAAACACCTTCTTTATGACAAATTAATAACCTTTGGAGCAGTGCTTCCTATGGGTAACAGTTTAAGAGATTTCTTCTAAAGAATAATAACTGTCTTCTTTAGGAAGACATGGAATCAAATATAGAGAAATCATGATAGGCTTTGGAGTCAGAAGTCAGGTTTAAATCACCTAAACGAGTTATGACAGTCATTCTGAGAAAGTTCTTTAATCTCTCTGAAGATTATAAAGACTGTCTCACAGGTATAAGGTGCTCAACAAATATTGGTTTTATTTTTTTTACTTTATAAGCCCCTCCCTTATTCTGCTGATGGACCACAGTGGACTGTGGGCCCAGCTGGGGTTGACCACCCTTTAAACAAGTGGTAGGCCTTCCTGGCAGCACCTGTGCTTCTGGAGAGCCAGCTGGGCTATAGTGATATTGAGACTGGGCAGAAGACAAGTGGGGAAGTGGTTATTCCACCCACACGTTCTCACATGTCACAACATGCAGCTGGTGAGTAGTCTCTCAAGAGAAGGCTACTGGCATGCATATCAATGAAAACAAGTCCTTGGGTCTTGTTTAGCACGTGTGCCTTAATTATTGACCCCAAGTCTAGGGAGGTCAACAAAGAAGAAGTTCTCTGCTTTGCTGTGAAACAATCATAAAATCTGACAGAAGAGTTAAGGTCAATAATTTTCAAATGTAATACCTGGAGGTTTCCTTAGGCTACAAGTACCATATCATCTGTAAAGTTTTTTTCTGTATTAAAGTGTCCAATGCTAGTTACAGATCAAAATGTTGAGCAAGTACTAAGACTTCGGAATTTCATAAATTTATGAACAGATAGTGTTCCCACAAATTTTAAACAGGTGAAGCTTTAAAGTAAGCGCCTTTTAAAAATCAGTTGTTTCCTCAATTTTCTTTGTCTTGAGAAATGACTAGCATGGAAAAAACATTTTGATGAAAGGGGTGTCCTGATTAGAATGAAGCTTATTTTCTAAGACAAGTACCAGCACAGTGTACACCCTCTCTCTCTCTCACCCCACTCCCACACCCCATCCCAACCCGTGGGAAAGTGTAAGCCAGAGCACATACCATGTAAGCTATTTTCGTCGTTAGAAAAAAAAAATCCTCTTAGACAATTTTCCTCACAAATCAAATATACCTTCATAAGGATCACAGCAAATTGAGGAATATAGGGTGCAAGAGACTGAAAATTAAATGTTTAAAAATACAACTACATTTTTCTCTTGGAAATCTAAAGTCATGATACGGGATCCAGAACTTACATATTTCAGGGGAGAAGTTCTGTGGTCAAACCCAATGTCAGATAAAATGTGGCTGGTAAGGTGCCTCCAGGTTGAATGAACGCAAGGGTTGGAGAGGCACTAGCAAGCTCTTCAAAAGGAGAGGCAAACCTGCAGCTTTGCTCACCCTTTATTTCTCCTTCCTTTCCTTCCTTCCCTTCCTTCTCTTTCTTCCTTTTTTCCTTCCTTTCTTCCTTCCCTTCCTTCTTCTCTTCCTTCCTCCCTTTCTTCCTTCCTTCCCTCCCTCCTTTCCTTTCTTCCCTCCCACCCTTCGTTCCTTCCTTCCTTCCTCCTTCCCTCCCTCCTTTCATTCATTCTTTCCTTCTTCCCTTCCTTCCTCCCTTTCTTCCTTCCTCGCTCCCTCCCTCCCTCCCTCCCTTCCTTCTTTTCTTCCTTTCATTCTCCCTCCCTCCCTCTCTCCTTTCCTTCCTTCCTTCCTTCCTTCCTTTTTTCTTTTGGTAATGAGACTATGAAGTAGTTCCAGATGGTGAGCAAGTGGCCAGACTCAAACCAGTTGCTAAACCAGCTGGCATGGGTGAACTTGCTTAGTGGTGACGTGCAAGCAGAGTCCCCACAATCCTGCTTCCTGATGAAACTGGAGAGAACAAACCAACAATAGAGAAATGAGTACTGTAATTTATCTTGGAGGCCATTTAGGTTGTTTATCCCAAACTACACTTTGATTCCAGTTACAGTTTAATTATGAGTATTTGTTCTCTAACAGAGACTAAACAAAGGGTAACTATTTTCTTTTATCTCTTTCTTTGTTATGAAAATTTCAGTTTCATGTTTGCCTCTCCTCTCTCTTGAAATAGTGTCTCACGCAATGTAAACGGCGTTCAGCTCAATTTCTTCCCATTCGAATGAAATCTCTAAAACAAACTAACAGTAAGAAAGAGCAGACTTTTTTACATATAAGGAATGTGTGACTTAATAATGCCGATGTATTTCTTTAAGCTTTTATCACGTATATTTGACAAGTCCCTTCTGCTATAAAGGAGACACCACCACGTTTCTCTGGGCATCAAACTCCTGGCATACGTTTTCAGAGTGGAGGACACCCACTGAGTCTAGATCCCCGTCTCCCACAGTAATTGGCAAGGTGTTTTGGTTTTGATCACGAAATGGGAAGTTACAGAGATATAGAAGGATTTGGGTGATGCTCGTTGTCTCTGTGAGCTGTGCACGGCTCCTGGGCCTGGCCAGCAGTGACTGGAATTTGTCGCAGAGCCCACTCTCTATTTACAGAACTTGTTCAGCATTTGCTTCTGCAACTGCTCAAAGGTTACTTTCATCACATATTTTTTATCAAACATATTGCTGAGGAGATTTGTCTTTCATCTAAAACACCCTGCACTGTGTTGGCTGCTACTTTCTGTGGTGGGAGACTAGATTTTCCTCTGTATGTGCTGTACATGGATGCCCGAAGAATTGCTCAGCCATCTCTGCATTCACCTAAACTGTAGTAAGAAAGAGTATTTGATAACCACTCTTTTTGGCAGAAAAAGACACTTCCAAATTGGATTGGAGCTGAAACCAAATTCTACACTACTAAATAGTATAGTTTTTTAAATATATAAACCATTATGTATAACAATTTTTAAAAGAACTACTTTACTATAGATGGCCCGTAATTTTAATATTTAACTACTTCATTCTTACTACCACAAGAGTAATGCATTCTAATTGTTTTCATCTATCACTTGCATTGTTGATCAGGTTTTGTTTTTTCTTTAATGAACCTTCTTTTATCTATTTTTGGGTCAATTATCTGTTTTTTGATCGTTCTCCTAAAATATCTTATTTCCACTGCAGTCTGTGTTTTAAACTGCATTTGCTTTTTATTTTGTCATGAAAGGTTTTCATATTTCAGTACAGCGCAACTAGTTTTAACACATGGTTTCAATAAAACTATCATTCATAGTTGATAAAAATTTATTGAACACAAAAGAAATGAGCACAGTTTTAGTTTCCCAACAATAATCTGCATTTCATTCTACATGTAACAGTAAATGCCGATTATACTAAGTTGGCTTTAATTTTCAAAAATTCATCTTTGGCCTTTGTACAATGAAAGGTATTTTGAAATACATACATATTCAATGTTCAAGTCTTATTGATGCAAATTCAAACTGTTTTGTCCATAGTCCACATATTTCACATGATACCACAGGTTATTAGATAAGGTTGTGATGGGCGTTGGCTTTGGTTTTGCAAAATTCCAGATTCAAATCTCAATTTAGTCATTTTCTACCTGTGAGATTTTTAAGTCACTTAAATTTATGAGTCTCACTTTTCCAACTCTAAAATAAAAATAATATTTACCTTTACCATGATAGGTTTATCATGAGTATTATAAAATATAAATTTATAAACATATATAATTTATAAATTAGATATACTCAGAAAATATGTGAAGCATGATAATTGTGGTTCTTATTAATATTATTTCCAAGCAATGCTTTGACACCGGAATTGAAACAAAATATTCAATGAATTTGAATATTTAAAACAGCCTTTCTACTTAAATGGATTTATAATTTAGCAAAAGGTGATATTCTATCAGGAAAGTGAACATCATACTTAGACACCAACTTCTTGAAAACCATATTTAAAGGACGATTTTCTGTTCCATGATGGCAGCTGTAAAGTTTTAATATAATCATTAAAAAAAGGAGCTTTCTCATGATTTCTCAACTGGAATTCAAAGCACCACAGGACAAAACTTTGAAAAGAAGTTACTTTTACAGATAGATACCTGAGGGCTCCTATGTCCACATTTGGGAATTCATAGATATTGACCACATGCAAAAAAAAAAAGCTGGTTTCTTCTATAAGGTTATATAAATTTTAAGTTGAAATGTAATTATATTTTTCCTCAAGAGATTTCAGGATAAAAAAAGATTAAGTGTCTACTTTGAGATTATAAGGTGAACAGTAGGTATTGAGTAACTTTCTCAAAGCTTATTTTTTTAATGAACTAACTGCATTTACTCTGTAGGTGCATGCCACCCACATGGTCTTGAGCTCATAGATACTTAGAACTCTGCCATTTGACCTGCAGTGAGGTACACACAGGGGCACCCTCACTGATATACCAGCAAAGCCTCCACTCTGACAATCACTAAGTAAGTTGGTACAGAAGGTCAAAATACAGACCTAGGAGTGGAGAGCGAATCTCAAAACCTCATTACAATACAACTTACTTAAATAGACCATATTTACTTGCTCTAAATCAATTTTCTGTAAAGATAGTTCATGATCTAGACCACTTAGTTCAAAATTGATTATTTGTGACTCTAATTGAAACATTTATCAGGTGCCAACAAGGAATTACCGTAGGCAAGTGCTAGGGACTCACAAACAAATAGAATACAAATCCCTGTCCTTACTGATCAATGCCACTGTCTCTGGAGACAGATGCATAACAAATATTTGAAATGTGCTAATTGTTGCTATAGAGAATGTTCGTGGTCTATGGAGACACAGTGGAGAGTACGCATCCCAGACTCTCCCAAACTAGTCTATGGGAAAATTCTTGGAGGAGGTAATACAGTCAGGAAAGACATACGGACAATGGAGGGATAAGGCCATAATTTGATAATGGAAGGATCAAAGTTGCTTCAGTCATGATCTTCTCTTTAGTTCTATGAGAAACAGGAACCAACATCTAAGCGACATTGAGCTGAAATGGCAGGTAACTGACAGAGCCTATTTGGACTTTGATGAAATGGAAAGGAGTAGCTCAAGTGGACACTAGCTTACCTTAAGTTTTCCAGATAGTACTTTTGTTGCTGCTCTACCACTTGTTTGAAACAGATTTTTGAAGCATGGTCTCTGTTCAGTATCTCTTCGTTTATCCATCACTTCAAGCTAAGAGTTTTTGTGAAGTGTTCATGTTTCTGCTGCTCCTAATTCCTGTTTCAGTTTATTTATTGTATATACAAACTCTCTTCTTTCTTTTTATTTGTGAGGAATGAAATATATTTCTCATTTATAAATAAAACTATTCCCGATGAACTTTATGTATTTTAAAATCTAGCTTAGTGAGGAGACATTTGAAGTTTATTCTTACCCTCCCAAAGAAATTTAATTTGGCTACATGCAGAACTCATTTTATGCTGCCAAACCCTTGCTGCCTCCTCAAATTGTCAACAGGAAGTGGGAGTTCCTTGACCACAAAACCTTTAGAATTGTTAGTATTTTGAGAATACAGTGAAAGGGATTTCCTAATGTCTCTTCTCAGAGTTTGGCAACTGGGGTGGTGACCAGAGAATTCTTCATGCTGAACCCTCAGGTCTGGATCATGTTTCCTGTTCATTATCGTATAGCCTGATGTTGGTAGTTTTTAAGTTCTAATACAAGGAACATCTGTTTAAAATTGTTTTTAGCAACTGAAAAAAATTTCTTACTGACTGTTGGAATGGGCTTTATCAATGATACAACTTTAATTTTTGTCATTCTTTGGATCTTGTTTAACATTTGCTTAATGTAGTCAGTTGTTTGCACTTGTTATTTTGAGTTCAATCAAATCTAGTAAATAGTATTGACCATATACCTCTACAAATAGTATTGACTATACACCTCAACAAATAGATTGCTGTAATCATGAACAACAAAGTAGGTACATCAAAACTGTATCGGTCCTCTAGAAGCAGATGTGAAGACAGAATGAGAACTGCAAGCGATTTGTTGGGGGAAATGATAATGGAGAGAGTGAACAGGAAGGGAAGGCAGGGAAGGCTTTTAGAGTGTGATGCAGGTATAACTCCTATGAAAGAAGAGGGGAAAGAAAGAGCCTTGAGTAAAAAAATCCTTAGACTGCTGTGCAACTCTTGGAAAGTCTTAGCCATACCAGTGGTTAGCCCCAGAGCAAAAGTTGACCATTAGTGAGGGGCTGCATTGGGCAAGCAAGGCTGGAGTCTAGATTCCCTTCAGTGTTCTGCCATTGATTGATAGAAGTTTAGCTAGAACACAACCTCAGCGTGAATGCTAACTATGTGGCAGTTGGACCCTGTCAGGTAACTCTCCACAGCAAGTTCTCTATTAAGGGAGATCCTGAGAGCAGTGCACAACCATGGCGGCCACACTGATCTTTCATAATATTTTGCTTCCTATCATGGAAGTCTCACTTAGCAGGAAAAAAAAAAAATTGTATATATGAGAGATTTCAAAACCATTACACTATAATTAATTACAGCAGTAGTTTTAGGAATATTGAGAAAATAATTACTTAAAATGTATTGAAAGAAATGAATTTCAAAGCCCCACTAAAAACAAAACAAAACAAAAAAACCTTGTTAAAAATTATTTGATTAATTTTTTGAACTTAAAATGTCTGAGAGTCATTTAAATTTTTCAACACTAATATGAAGTTTGCAAAAATAATTAAAGACACATTTTATATAAACAAAATTTAAGATTTTATTTCATCATTGTATTAGAAAGGAGAATAATTTTGGCATTTGTGACAACATGTATGGACCTTGTGGGCATTATGCTACACAAAATAAATCAGACAGAGACAAATACCATATGATCTCACTTATATGTAGAATGTAAAATAAATAGACAAACAAACAAATAAACTCATGGATACAGAAAAGATTGGCGGTTGCCAAAGGCAGGGAATGGGGTAAGGACGAGATATGGAACTTCCAGCTATTAAATAAGTAAGGCATGGGGATGGAATGTACAAAATGATGACTACAGTTAATAATACTGTAAGGTATATTTGAGAGTTCTTAGGAGAGTAGATCTTAAAAGTTCTCATCATAAGTGAAAAAATTTGTAAATATGTATGGTGATGGATGTTAACTAGACTTATAGTGGTGATCGTTTCACAATATATACAAATATCAAATCATTTTGTTGTATAGCTGAAACTGATGTAATGTTATATGTCAATTATATCTTTAAAAAGAAAGGAGAATAAGAATATCATACTCATGGAAAAAATGTTTGAAGAATATTGAATAATTTGTTAGGTAGTATGGAAATTATACAAACAGAAACTAAACATGGAGTTTGCATAACCTTTCCTACTTGTCGTCTTCAACTGTACCTAGGTGTACCAGAACATCTTGACAGAGGGGAAACATAAAATAAAACAAAGACATATGAACACCACATACAGTATACAAAGTATATAAGAAAACATGTTTTACAAAAAAAGTCGATGGCAAAAGAAAACATTTAAGACTATTATTAGGAGGAATAAAATAGTGAAAAACAGTTTGAAAAATGTCCTTCCCATTGCCAAATATTGTAACAATATTTATCCCAGAGTATTAGGATTATATTTATGTTTTCTCGGGGTTTATATTTGCAAATTTTATACAATAAAAATGTATTCATCTTGTAATTCTGAGCAACAATATCTATAAATTTTTAGAGTTAAGGGTAATTACTAGAAGAGAAGTTCACACACACACACACACACACACATACACACAATCACTCATGCTTGCAACACAACATCAGCCACAAGTCAACAGGAGAAAGACATTTGCATACACCTTCCTTGTACCATCTAATTGAATTATATATTCAAAATTAACAAGTAGAGACATATGTCTGTGCACCTAGTTTTAGTTTAATGAAGATTCTATCTAAAACTATAAAGAAAGATCCTCAAAATTCTAAACTATGATTCAGAACAAAATACCCGACTCCACCCAATTCCAACAAATGGCACTGGGTTTTGTATGGGGTCATTTGGTCTCTTATATCACCTTTTCTTAAATCTACATTGCACTTGCTTCATTTGTGCCTATTTTTAAATTGATATTTACTCCATATATCCCATATGTGTAAAGAAATAAGATTATAAATGCCAATAAAAGAAGATTTAGGATATATGATTAACAATAGAAAAAATAGCAGAAATCTTTTTAACTGTTAGTGGGTAGATGATAACAAATTTATATAGGATACATTGTTCAAGAGAAGATAGGATTATAAAGGACAAAAGCTAAAGTATTATGCATTTATGAATGAACATAGCTCTCAACAGAGAAAGAAGAGCTATCTACAAAACAAAATATTGGAGAATTTGGGTAGATGTTCAACATCTCTTTTGGATACTCTCAGTTTAACATTAACTCAGGGAATTACTAGGAGTTAGTTCAAGATTATATAAAGGTCAGGCCTGGTGAATGTACCACTGATAACACTTTGGATGCAACTAGAATTTGTAGGTGCTTTGCAATCTGAGATCAGATAGAGTGGATGAGCGTGGAGTAAGGGAGCTATGTCATGTTTGTATTGAGATCATCAAGGAGTGGGAGTACATGCTTCATAAGATGTTCAAAGTAAGCAAAGGAAACTTATTCTGGAAAATGATGCTCAACAGAATTTATGTCACCAATAATAAAAGGAATATACCTTATAGAAAATGTGTTCCCAGGCCACCAGCTTGTATCCCTACTGGCCATCATTGATTTAGAAACAAATGGAGTCAAAGGTAGTCTTCTCTTTGATAAAGTCCTCTCTATGAGGTAATATTTTCCCCAAATTTGAGTAGACACAAATTCCTTTAGAGCCAAAAGTAAAAGAAAGTTTAGTAGTGCAATCGTGTTTATAAGTTGCATTCGGCTTGTCTCTTTCTATGACACAGATCCCCATTATTAATACAGATGCTCAGAAAGCAATATATAAAACCCTAATTAAATTAAAGTATTCTACATGGATAACCATCTCAAAGTTGATCATTAAAGTGATGGTTCCTGAAGGTGAGCTAATGTAAAATAAACAGTGACAAAAATATGCATTGCTTGAAAATACAAAACGTGCAAATTTATGAAAAGTGAAATACCTGAAATTCTTTATTCCAATACAAACCTTGTAACTAAAAATAACTGCTGTAATTATATCAGTTTTAAAGCTCAATTAAGAACATAGAAAATATCAGGAATAGTTAGTAGATGCTCCAGTTTGTCCCAGTTGAAGCTTTTATTATGTAGAATCACAAAATATTAAATTTAAGATTAGAAAATTTTGATAAGTGTCTCATCTAAGGAATCTTTTCCATACACTTCCTAGATCAGTAAATAGGCCACTACTGCTTCATCCATAGAAAATTTGAAGTTTAGAGGCTCATGTCAGAGTGTTATGTCACCTTTTTCTCCCTCTGCCTTTTGTCTATGATTTTACCAACTTCTCAAACTTCTTGTGCATTGAATATATTAACCTCTCTATTTCTGCATTTGTCTTTATCAAAACTTTTGTTCTTATGTGGGTAGTTTCTGGTTCAGCTGGACATGGGAGCCCATACACCAGTTTTTCTTTCTTATTAACTTCCTCAAGTTCAAATACCTTCATCACCTAGCTGTTCAATCATCCATTACCACAGGCACACCTTTGACATAATCATCTTCAGAAGTGCTGCACTTTTGAAATACTCAATTTTTTTCTGTCACTTTCTCGGGATGGTCTCCAGGATTCAGAAATTAAAAAGGCTTATGGAGAAATAAGATTCATATATGTCTTAACACTCTTAAAAGCTATGAGAAAGAATAGATAAATTACTCACAAAGAAATGACAATTAAACTGACAGCATCAATAGTCACTAGAAACAAATGGAATAGTGTTTTCAAAGTGCTGGGGGAAAATGATTGTCAAATTAAACTTCCATGTTCAGAATTAACGAGTGAAGCTGAAATAATGATACTTTTAGGCATACAAAGTATGAGAGTTATTCTGTTATAGACCCTTAGTAAATGAACTACCATATATCACTAATTTAAGAGGTCATCAATTGTCAGATGGACCAAGAAAAGAAAAATACTGTTAATTAAGCTATGATATGCCCTCAGTTGTAAAGTGCATCCTAATTACAGAGATGTTAAAAATATGAAAACCTGTATCTTAGAATGAATTAAATAAACATGAATAGTGGAAATATTTTATCAAGAAGAAATGAAGCTAGAAGGTAGGAATAAGATGTAAGAAACAACACTGAGCAAAGAAACTGGTAAATATATTTGTAAATACAAGTAAAACCGGACAAGTTAATAATAACTAACTGTGGGACTTGAAAACGAGATTGAGCTAAAATGTCAATCAACAGTAACATGGAAGACAGGAGAAAGAGCATGTTAATGATTCTCTATAGTCCTAACATTATTTGAGGGAAAGGGTAGTAATACTCTTGGGCATTGTTAAGTATATTAAACATTTTAATGATTACTGGTAAAAAAAAAATAGGAAAAAATGTGCAATATTCAGACTGGTTAAGTAATAATATAGAAATATTCATGTAAAACAATACAATGGAGTATTTAAATGGATGACTTAGACCTATTTCTATAAATACACATAAATCTCAGAAAAGAATGATGAACGAAAAAAGCAAGCTGTAGTATAACATTGATAATGTAAATCTGAAATTTTTAAAGTTATATCATAGTAACATTATAGATTATAAGGTGTGTGTGTGTGTGTGTGTGTGTGTGTAGTAAACATATAAAACATTGAATGGAAGATATTCACCAAATCTATGAATGTGATTTTCTTCAAATGTGCCTTTGAAGAGGGAGAGAGAGGGAAAACATGAATGGGAACAGAGGGGACTGAACTTTATCTAATGTTCTTTTTCTTTTTAGAAATATCTGATGAGAAAATCATAGAATAGTGATAAGTTTTGGGTGCAGAGACCACAGATATCTGCTACATTTTTCTCTATATTCTATATTTTGAACTTTTAAACACAAGTACAACAGTTTTTAAAAATAGTTAATCTTGTTCCCAGATTTTATACTCTTCCTGTATATTTATCCAAGCCAGGAAAATGGATAACCGCTGTTCTTCCATCCAATCAATCACCAATCCCTCCATTCTTGCCCTTCAGTATCTCTTGATATCATTTGATTCTTTTTTGCCTTCAGTCTTGCTCTTCTCCCCACACACAAACTATTTTCCAAATTGCAGTAAGAGTGACCGTTTTAAAGGGAAAACCATCTGACTTGTAACTCTTCTACCTAAACATCTGCAACACTCATTAAATACTGCTTAGCCACACATGTAAAGCCTTATGTAATCTGTCTTTGAACTCCTGTGTAGGATCTTGTCTCTTCACTTTGTACTCCATACTCTAGCCAACTTAGATGACAGGTGGCTCTTAGGAAGGTCCTGCAGCTTCACATCAGCCTGGATCGCTCTGTCCAGACTTACTTCTATCCTCTCACCATTTGCTCTCTGGACCAGCACACCCGGACTCGTCTTGAACAACCGGACTCCACCCAGAGTTCATCTCCCAGGGAAGCAGTCTTTCTCCTTGCCCCCCTCAAAGCTATCTTCATTGCACTTTTTATGTCCCCCACTTTCTCCTCCTGTGGAGTTTAGCTGGGAATAATGAAATTGCATTATTTTTTAATTTCTCTGACTTTGAACTTTTTGAGGGAAGGGATAGCCTAATAATGATAACGAGCAAAACAGCAACCACTTGTTGATTGCCGAATATTACTCAGACTCTGGCTCTGTGCTAGATGATTTTTCTGAATGTCTTTATTTCATCTACCCAACACCCATCAGAAAAATATTCACTTTCCTTGTCAGTATACAAATGCTCAGAGGTTAGGTATACAGTAAGAATGTTACTGCATTCTATTTGAATAACACAGCTATTAAGTGCTAGAGCTTGGCTTCAACTCCAGGTGTTCTAACTTAAGAAGAACATTTACCCTTAACAACCATCTTCTACCATTAGTTCCCAAATTCTTGTACTACAGCACCTCATACATAGTAGCACTCAATGAACATTTTAAAGGAAGGAAATAGGGATAGAGATAGGAAAAGAAAGGCTGAGGGGGAGAGGAACAGAAGAAATTTGAGTTTTGATGCAAATTTAGGACACCAGTACAAAACCATCTTTCCAACTATTGCAATTATGAGAGGTTTTGATGGATGCATTTCCTTAACCAAGTAAATGGGGCAAAATTATAGTAAACGTTGATCTATAAATGTGCAAAGAGCTGGGGATTATATCATCCTTGCATTCTTTTTTTTTTTTTTCCTTTCACATGCATTAAATGTTTAGTTTTCTTCGGAGGGGTGGGGAGGGATACAGCAATAAAACATTCTGAACACTGTTCTTAAATAAGTCCCATGGAAATCAGGGAGCCCTTTTCTTTTTTTTTAATCTTTTTTTAAAAATTAATTTCAGGTGCACAAAACAATGTAATAGTTAGGCATTTATCATTTATATCCCTCACACAGTGACAACCCCCCTCTACTACCCCTCTGACATCACACACAGCCATTACATTTCCACTGTCTCTATTCCTAATGCTGTACTCCGCTTCTTGTAAATATATATACATATATATATATATATATATACACACGTGTATATATATATATATATACACGTGTGTATATATATATATACGTATATGTATATATAAATAAAATTGTAGTTGACATTCATTATGGTTCAGCTTCAGCTTCAGGTGTACAGTGCAGTGATCAGGCATCTACATCATCCCATCCTTGCATTCTTTGAAAGAATATACCAAGAACTAGCTAAGATATTTGCCCTCTGTAATTAATAAGTTTGATGAATGTAATTTGTATAATTCTGGTATGAAAATATCTGGGTAGATATTCTGAAATTTCACCCACCAGCATCGAGGTTCCTAAGCTGTTTCAGTCTTATAAAAATGAACAAAGTGCATGAGTAAGAAGAGAATAGAGTAGGCTGATCACTTATGTAAGATTATGAAGATCCAAATATAAATGTCTAGTGATTTCCCATTATGGAAATAATTCAATTGAAATATGAGTCAATAAATTTGTGTTGAACACTATATATAATTCATTTCACTGATGTGATTTTTCTTATATGTAGGTTCTGACTATTTGCTGAGTCAGGCAAGAAAAAAATTTGTTTCAGTAATTTTATTTTGTTAATTTTTTTAAGGAGAGTGAAACTCACGGTGGCCCATGTAGGGATCGAACTGGCAACCTTGGTGTGATTAGCACGACAATCTAAACAACTGAACTAACCGGCCATCCCCAAGAAAAGAATTTTTACTCAAGTATTTTTAAGATTGGATAATCAGTAACAAATTCAAAATACAGTGTCTTTTTTGCTCAGTGGAATATTTTATATTGATATCTGACTTTTAAAGAACACTACCTGTCTCCGTTTTTGAGAACAATCTAACAATGGGGTCACTTTTGAATGAGAAGAAAATAGCTCTGATCCTCTCTCTCCACTTTCAAATCTTCAGCATAGCAAGGACTTCTCTTTCCTTAATCTGGGCTTTTAATTGTGGATGGCATGACATCTGGACAAAAGAGAAAGTTGGGAAACTTCTAGGTATACAGTAAGAATGTTACTCCATTCTATTTGAATAACACAGCTACTAAGTGCTAGAGTTCGGCTTCAACTCCGGGTGTTCTAACTCAAGAAGAACACTTACATTTAACCACCATCTTCTACCATTAGTTCCCAAATTCTTGTACTACAGCACCTCATACATAGTAGCACACAATGAACATTTCAAAGGAAGGAAATATAATACAATTATTATAACAAATAATTATTATTATAAATTATAAATAATAAATGCTGAGATTTTTCTTACATCTATTACCTATGTGGAAGCCATGGTATTTCTGAGTGGTGATAAAAACTCAGATTTAGAGGTTTCCATTTATATCCACTGACCATTTATGGACTTCCTTAGGAAAGAAGGAGCTGATAAGATGAAAATATGGTCTAAACATATATCAGTACAGTGATTGCAAATGCCAACACACAAGCAAATTTCCACATTGTACCCTATACATATGTAAGTATTTGAGAAATACTTAAATTCATTATTTTCCTATGCAAAAAGTTATACTAGTTAGGAAATAGAGTAAAATATTTGTTTTAATGAGTCTTATGGAATTAGTCTACCATTCTGCTTCATAGAGATAATCTAAATTGTAATTCTTTTATATGGCGGTGAATGAAACCACATGTGTTTTACTTTGGATCCACAGGGTAGATTCATGCCAAGATCCTTGAGTGCTTCCCAAAATGTGGGTGTTTACTATTGGTGATCCGAGGTGTGCTTTATAGTCACATAGGGACATGAGAAAAAATTAGATCACATTGTTAAAATTTTAATCTTTTGAAATTATCTTTCAACCCATTTTTTTTTCTTTTTGAACAAAAAGAGAGAAGACAAACCCAGAACCTTTGGCAGACAATAGTATCTTGTTAGAACTAAATAATATTTTGTTTTGATAGTATTTACTTTCATTTTTTCTCCTATTTATTTCAGTGATTCTAGTTTTTTATTTAGAGTAATTACACATATATTCTTATAAATAAATGCACTTAAGTTAAAAAGGCAAGTCAATTTAAAGAAAAATATTGGATAATTATACAAGTTCTACTTACGATAAGCAAAAGTCACAAATTTGGTAGAACACTATCTGAAATTTGGTACAACATTGTAATGAGTGTTAAGTAAGTAAAATAGTAATGATTGACAAAGGAAAATTCCTTCCATATCAGCAAATGGCAGTGAAGAGTTGAGTATTATCCTCCAAACAATACCCTGAACACTTGAGTCTTAATATCCTATGTAATTTTGTGCAGGGGTGTGTGTGTGTTAATTAACTGCTGGCACTAGGCAAGTTCCTCTGTCCTCCAGTTGCTTTGTGACCTGCAGTAATTTCTGCCTACAGTCACAAAGAAGCAGAAAGTGTATGTTAATACATTTTACTGGGAAGATGAGTGTTAACACCTTCAAAGAACATGTGCAAAATCCACGAGCAGAGTACAAAATGTATAAAGGGAAAATTTGCAATGGTAGTAAGAATCCTCTCTTTTTCCTATTTGGAAAAGGACTCTGGTATAGATTTTGTTCTTTCATTGCTTGCTGGTTCCATTTAAAGAGCCCATATGTTTTTGGAATCTGAAACTCAAAGTAAGGTCAAACACACTGTAATTAGGGTGCTCATCTCATCTCTAGGAATGGAAAAGGATTTGTGTAAGTTTTGAAAAGCATTATGAATGATGAAGGAACCACAAGCCCATTAAGTTGGTTGTTACTGTAACCTTTCAACTGAACAATTCATAACAGCCCCCAGGTCAGAACCATAGCAAAATTCAGAATTATTCAATCTCTCTACATAACAGGAACTTAGCTTGTGTCAATGATAAACAGACACACACGAAGGAAAATTCCACTGACCTTCTCTTCACCTCTGTCTCAGAGGCCTAATTGCCTTAAGGAGTAGTGTCAAAACAGAACACATACCTTCAGTCTCTGCAATTTGGAAGAGCAGAGAAGTGAATGTTTTATTTTTAAGTAAACCAGAATACGGTTAAAGTTAAACTGTTGCATAATGATGAGCCAAACATTGTTATGGTTGAAAAAGATGAGTTAACATCTTTCTATATGCAGAAAAATTAAAGTCCTGGTGGGGCAACAAATACAATTGTCTTTTGTTCCCTTTGAAAGGTGGTTAAGACAATCACTTCAATAGCAGTGAGACAGATTGATGTGCATGTGTGTGAGTGGAGAGAGAGAAAAAGAAAGAGTTTTAGTGGTAGTGTAGAAAATAAACTCGTATTCGCCATGTTTAGGAAATTTAGCAATATCTAACAAAATTTAAATTGCAGATACTGTCTAGCCCAGTTATCTCACTTCCAATAATTTACTTCATACTTCATTAAATGTAAAACAATATATGCACAAGAATGTTCCTTAGAGCATTGTTTGTAACAACAATAAGAACAACAACAACAAAAAACTAGGAATAACTAGCTATCCATCAATGACAAGATTGGATAAACAAGCTATGATTAGCCATTCTTGACTACTATGCAACTGTAAAAACTAGCAAACAAAACAAAAAGAATAAGGTAAATACATATGTAAGCACATAGAAAAATTCCATGATATAAACTGTATCAATAAACATGTTATAAATATGATTAAAAATAAACCAGAAAAAATATGTGTATATACACAGTTGATCCTTGAACAGCATGAGGTTAGGGGTGCTGACTCCTCGTGCAGTTAAAAATTGCCTACAACTTTTGACTCCCCAAAACTTTGCTGTTGACGGGAAACATTACCAATAACTTAAACGATTGATTAACATGTATTTTATATGTTACATGTATTATATACTGTAATTTTACAATAGAGAAATGTAGAAGAAAGAAAATGTTAAGAAAATCATAAGGAAAACAACACATTTACTGTATTTACTGACAAAAATGCACATATGAGTATAAATGGAGCCACGCAGTTCAAATCTGTATTGTTCAAGGGTCAGCTGTACAAATTCATACTTATATGTTTATGTCTTTATCTATTTCTATGTGCTTCTTATATTTTATAAATGTTAAATCATCTGGAATGTTATTCATCAAATAATTAGCACCACTGAGAGGCTACTATCATGACTTCATGGGTAATGCCATCCATGGGAGAGTGATAGCAGAGCAGAACATGACAGAATAGTTTGTAGCTCTTGGATCCTTATGTAAACTCTGAGACATAATTGGGTAAGACTTTGTCAGAGGCTGGAAATCCTGCATCAGCGAAGGAAGGAGCAAATACAGTGATACCTTGGTTTTCGAACGTTTTCGTTGACGAACATTTTGGTTTATGAACGCCGTAAACCCAGAAGTAAATGCTTCAATTTTTAAATACAACTCAGAAGGCGAACATGTCACACGGCTTCCTCTGAGTGCAAGATCCTGAGGCCTAGCTGTCGGCTGTTTTCGAACATTTCAGAACTCGTGGATTATGTTCGAAAACCAAGGTACCACTGTACTCATGATTTTGGTGTTGCTTAAATGTGACTACATGCATTATGTAAATCCTAGGAAATGTGAGTTACAATACTGTTCTTTAATAGTTCCATTTAGTTGTTTGATATTAAATAACAGATGAAATAATTATATGAAAAGGTCTGTACACGAGTAAGATTTGAGGAGGTATAGTCACCCATAGGACACTCAAATGTTGAGACTAATGTTAACAACAGGCATTTTTATAGAGCTTGATGATTGACAAAATGTGTTCACACTCATAGTCAAATGTCTTAAAATTAAATAATGCATCTGCTTCATTAGTATTACACCATGTTAGATAAATAAGTTATGCATATATGGAAAGGAAAGAAGAAATATATATTAAATAATTTTGACTTTGTAGTAAATTGAAATCAGTTAATCAAAATACTCTACTGAATTATGTGTTAAGATCAGGAAGGAATACTTTAGTCATACGTTAATATTTAAAACAGAAAAACTAAATGAATGAATATCAGTTTTTTGACACAAATGTGATCTGAAAAGTACAAAGCATGGTGACACAAAAGTCATCTGATGAAAATTACAACAGGTTTTTTTGTTTTTCTTTTCAAATATTCATAAGCCTGAATTTATACTACGTTTTTAAGAATAAAATAAAATGTCATTCCAAATGCAAACCAAGATTTTTCTAGATTAGTAGTTTACTTTATAGAGATGTGGCCTTCATTTTGAGACAATAGTAAATGGAGACCCAGTAAAGTGTTTGAATTAATTTTCATGTTTGAATCAGAAATCTGAAAACAGAAGACCTAATAGAGAAGGAAGTAGAAGGAAAGAGGAAGAGGAAAATAGGTGGGAGGTTGTTTTCAAGAATATCAAAGAACTATTTCAATATCTGTTGTAAATGTTTATTTCAAATCGAAAGTGGTATAAAGAGGAAGTTTATAAAAAATTCAGGGGAAAGAATTGATTCAACCCATGAGTTTCCTTAGTCTACCAAATAGAATTTTCTTCTTCTTTCTTTGCATACAATGTTATTTTAGGAATTCTATTTCCTTTTTTAAAAACATGAATTAAAAGCAATACAATTAAAAGTAATACTGACTTTAAGTTTCTCCTAATCCATAGAAATTCTCTTTAGGGGAAAGGACTCTCTATAACTAGTATCCGTTCAATATTTGTTTCTTAAGGAAAAGAGCAGTAATAACAACAGAAGTAAAACTGATTGTCAATTTTGTTAGAATGCTTCCAGCAAAATGAGCTTTGCCCCTATCTAGGTAACATCAAATCAGCTGACAATTTAAGTAAATTCTAGTAACAAAACAAAATAGTTGTTCTATCAAATAACCAGAAGCGAAGAAAATAATTAAATCAGTAGAAATTTCATCCAAACCAATTGATTCAATGGTTTTATTTAGATGACCTGGTAATCTTCGTTCACCATAATATGAACACATTTTACCCTGGGCAGAATTAGAAAATAAAAAAGTAGAAAAAAATCCTCAAAAGCAAAAATACTGCAATTTGGCCAAATCTTATTGTAGTGAATTTGTGGAAGGTGTATACATTATTCTGTAAAATGGTAGTGAAATAATACACTAAATATTATTTCAAATACACCTTTAGTGTTTAGAAATAGTTTTTATAAATTGAAAATATGTGATAATTTCCTTGTAAAAACTTCGATAAAGATCTCTAATTTTTATGATTAGATAATGTGTTGCTAATGTGGTATTTTTCCAAACGTAAACACAGAGTGAAGAAAGCCCTTCTAGTCACTTGCATTGATATCTAATGGATTCACTGATGGCTTGCTACATGATCCAAAAATTCAGTTACAATGCCTTTCAGGAATCTGTATCAAGGGATGTATTTTTGTTTCAATCTCTTTCAACATCTTTAACACCTTTCATTTAAATACAGAGTAATAATAGTCTTCATGTTCTTTTTGTTTGTTTTCATATGAAATAAGGAATTACTCAAATAGGTAAATATGGTGGCTGGTTTGTAAAGTGAATATACAACTTATCTGGGGTTTTGGGGACTTGAAACTCTCTAGTGTATCTCTTGGACACCAATAGTTGATGAAGAAAGTGTTTAATAAATTTATCTAAATCTAGGAAGAATGCTTGCAAGTCTTAAAAATATCACCATCATTTTCTTTCCTGACTATGTCAACTAATTATTTTACGCACGCCCTCAAAGAGTAACTATTATCTTTTATAAATATTCTAGGTGCAAGGAAGATGGAGATAAAGCATAGTCTAGGCTCTCAAGGCATCCACAGACTAGAGCAGACAGACGTGTAGCATATAACATAATATGAAGTGAAGCCATATGATACAGTGCAATAAAGGATATGATAGAGACATGAACAGGACATAACTGGTGCCCAGAAGAGGAGCAATTAAGCCTGCCTGCTGTTGGATATAGAAAATTATTGAGGGAAAATTATTTTGGGCGGCAGAGTGGTTATTTTTAATGAAATCTGAACTGAGTCTTGAAGATAGAGTTGAAGAAACCCAGGTGGACAAGGTGGAGAAGATGTTATTCAAGGCCTAGTCGGAAACATCCAGGGAATGACAAATCATTTTATTTCATTAGCGGGGACACATTTAGAAGCTGCTGCAGTTAAGGCTAAATAGATAGCAAAAGCCGGGTTATGAAGGGCCGTCTCTGCTGAGCTAAGGACATTTTTATTTTAACCTAAAAATTATGGAGAGTCCTCTAAGGCTTTAGGGGATGATGTGAAGGGATGCGCGTTTCGGAGACAGCGCATTACCAGGAGTGTAGGGTATTGTACAGACATGCGTGATGAGCAGCAGACAAATTAGTTAGGGGTCTCCTTGCACTAGTTTAGATTTGAAAAAACTAGTGATATTGGGAAGATCAGGAAATAGATCTGAGATATTTAAGTAGGCTGTGCATCCAGGCTTAATAATGAATTGGAGATGGCGGTAAAGTTGGAGAAAGACAGAAGGATGACACCCAGGTTTCTCGCTTGGGAAACGAGATTCAAATACTACTGCTTTGCATTGCTTAAAATCATTACTTTTTTCTTTACAGCTACCCTTCTATTTATTTATTCCTTTAATATTACACTCCCCTTGCCCTCATCAATGAATAGCTGGAGAGAGAAAGTGCCATGGACTATTCTACTCCATTCCAGCTAACAATATACTTTTCACTGACTTCACTGGTTGCCACATTGAAGGGCTTTTCATTTATCTGTCATTCTTAAATTAAATGCAGTAAAGATTTTCTACTGATAGAAAAACCAACCAGTTCAAATTTTGTTATATACAGCCTTTACAGTGGAAAGATTTATAAAGACATAATAATTGATATAACAGAACATTGAGATATTAAAATATGTTGGGCAAATTTTCTGGAAATTCCAAATAAGCAGATGTCCAGACAATGAACTGAACTTTTTCTTCTTTGTCCAGAAAACTAGAAATTTAGGACACATGTTCAGTACAAATTAGACATGTATTTCTGATATACTTGATAAATATTGACTATTTTACTATATTTTAGTTCTCTAAGGCTGTGTACCAAGAAAACTTATTATGCCTGGTTCAATTACGAAAAGGCAATATTTTCTCAATAGAACTTCACCTGATTTTTTATTATATTATTTTGCCTAACTATAGTTTACCTCCTACAGCATAAACTACATTATGCAATTATAGTATTGGATTCAGTATATTAGCTTAGCTCACTTGGTTAGGATATGGTTATTGTAGTAGAGGTTATTAATTTCTCATATTATCTATTCTACTGTTTTTTTCCTTTTGTAATAGACACTTCCTGCATGGTTACCCAGCTATATTCTCCATTACTTAGTGTTCCTTCCAACTATTGGCATCTTATAACTTAGTTGTTTCCAGTGGGATATGAGTAGAAATATGTGCGAATTTCAGGTCTTATCCTTAAGAATAATTTGTCTTGATCACATTACCTCTTTTTCTCTTTTTCTTCTCCCATTGGTTGACAAAGGCAAGAACAGAAATTTTCTTAGACCCAGAGATAGATGCTACATGATAAAGAAAGCAATGTCAACCCATCAGCTTTCGTCCTGACTTACCATGTCAAGTCTTCCCACATTGACCATTTTCTTTGCATCATTATATGAGAGCGAGAAATAACATATCCATTTTCTTTAAGACACTATATATTTTGTCTCTCTGTAATAGATTATATTCTATTAAGACTCAAACCAGTGATAATGACGACAAGGTTTTCAGCCCAGTGTAACACAGTGAGTAGGCTTCACACACTAGCAACTGTATCAAATGCATCATTAAAGAAACAAGTTTTACAAAGGAACTGGGCATGGTTGGGGGCAGGAGGATGGGGAATGTGCAGATAGATTGTAGCAAAGTGATCACCCAGACTGGAAAAATAATAATGAATCACATGAATTGTTCTTGTTCACACTTCCCTCCCCCCACTCGCTCACACCTACTCCCATACTTTCTCGAATTTCAAGTTCAACATTTAGGAATTGAGTATGTCAAAGATGGACCATGAAAACAGTATTCTAACTGGAATTGGAGACTGGCTCAGAACTCTTATACACTGATAGTGACCCATAGGGTAACCACTGTATAATTGATGAACCACTAAGTGTCTATCTATCAGAAAACTCTAAATTGACATGCCTTTCTTGCACTGTGAGTAAAATCTACAAACAAGGACACAATTGGTTAGCACCTTGGTCATTTGGACTTTCCATTCTGAAAAAAAATCGTTACGCATTTTCACTTCTTGCGTCCTACCAACTACAGTTGGATTTTCCACCTTAGACTATGACATCTTCTAAAACCTAAAATATAAAGGTTTTGGCAGTATTATTCGTCAGTTTGTTTTAAAAATGCATTTGCATTCATATTTATAGCTTTATGCAAATACAAATATTATGAAGTAAGAATAAATACTGTGACTTAAAGTATTTCATTCCAAGAGTCTGTGGAAACCTTTAGAAGTGGGCAATGGAAAAATGGCACTGCCTGATTTTATTTATGATGTATCCCTTGAAGAGTGGGCAGACCAGAAAATTTGTGCATTTCTTCAGAAGTCAGCTTCATCTGGGAATAGAACAAGGTGTGAAACTGAGAGTAAAGTCTCTATGTAATGTGGTTGACAGTGAATTAGTGTAATTTAGATTATTTTTCCTTTAGTTCACAGTGCCTTCAGAGCTACCAAAAAACTCATAATAGAATTTCCTCCAAAATGCCAGAATTAGACATTTTTTCAAAAGTTGAATGGAAGTGTGTGTCTTGAGAGGTTAATGTTGACTTTAACTATAACAAAGAAACTATAGTTGAATATAATTGAGCAAAGCATGAAAAGTAAATTAGACTACTTTAAAAAGCAGAATGAGTTAATACACCTGAGCAATTTATCACTGGTTTTACTGAGATTTTTAAAAAGTCTGAGAAAACTTGTGACTTTTCATAACAGAAGAAAGAAATACTCGGTAACTCTTTAAAGAGAGTAACTAATTTGTGATTTATACATCAATTTCAAATAAATATACTCAGCACAAAGAAAATATTTAATTAATAAAATTTATTTGAAATGAGTTCTTTTAATTTCTCCATCAGTATTTTCATTATTCCATACTGGAATGGCTTTTTAAAAAATTGTAGGGTGATTTACTTAAAATTCAGAATTTTACAAAAGTTAGAATTTTAAAATTTAATTTTTCTACCTTTTTTCTGCACTATTTGAGGTGGTAGGATAAAGAGAAAAATAGAGAGTACTACTATATTTAGAAAATATCTTTTGAAAAATGTTACTTTTTTTTCAGAACAAACATCCTTATTAAAGGGTCACAACATGAAATCTTTCTTTGAATCTCTAGATTACAGGAACTCAGCCTGAATTAAATGTACAACATTTTAGTCAGGTTTTTAATATTTTAATATAGAATCATCCTTTGTTGGAATGCAATGAAAGACAGGAAAGAAAGGAGTAAAATATAATGTATATTAATATTATTTGGATTTTTTGGAAACATTCTGATGTATCAATATCAAATTCAAGAATAAATTGTTCTTGAAACTTATTGAAAGATATATAAGTGATTCAGTCCAGTGAGCTAAGATGAAAACGATTAGGAAAGGCCCATATTTTTCCCCTAATAAATGTTTTAACTTGGCTCTAGGATCTCCCCTGACAAATGAACACAATACAATATTGATAAGAACTATGCTCCAGGTATTTCAATAACTACAAATATCTTACCACTGGAGACACATTTACTATATACTATATATTTAAACCATTTGCTCCAGTTCCCATGTCACCAACTGACAATGGACTATTCAACTCACATATTCGGTTAACTTGGCCCACCTCAAAGAAAACAGAAGTTTTCTAAGAAACAGCTTCTACTCCTGTCCTTATTTTATTACTTTACAAACTCTCTCCAATTTTTCTGGACTAGGATTATCCAAGTCACATTTGACTCCACATTCTTTTCATCTGCCTTTTTTATCTACACAGTAATTTATGTAAGTCTACAAACCTTTCTTTGCATGTCCTGTAGAATTCTTCTCCTTTCCATTCCAACTTCCATTGTTTTAGTTTAGAATCCTATAAGCTCAATCTTAAACTCTTACCAATACTTTCCAAACTCCTGTCTGTATCTCTAATATTTTCTTTAAACATATTCTGTCCACTGCTGCCAAATAAATTTTCCTTAAATATTATTTTCATCATATCACTTGTATGTTTAATAACTTGGACACCTTCTAGCCCTGAATTTTAGGTTTCCTAAATGTGTGACACTGGATAGCACTCAGTGGTCTACTATATATGTTAATCTCAGATTGTGTAATCCTGTTTGCTTCCCTATCTTCCCACTCTATAAATAGCCATTCTCAAACTTGGCTCTACAGCATAATTACCTGCTGCATCATTAGTTTGCCATCTGCCCCCTCCCCTACATTCTTCCTCCTTCTCTACCTTACCCTGGGCCCCAGGAGGATGACTCCCACACAGTGCACTATCTGGGTTCTCTTGCCCACTAGTTTTTCCCAGGATTCGGCCAATGGGAGTCACTGAGAGGAGACAAGTGGACAGGAAGAAAGAGGCAGAGTAATTCTCCTTAGTCTTTTTCTGTTTGGGAATCACATCTCTAGCAGTAGTTTTGACTTTCTGTGACTACAGCTCCTGCCAGGAGGCCAAATGAATTCCAGATGTTACTAATTTCTGGCCACCTTCTCCTTAACATGGGTTTGTTTCGTTAACCTTGTTCAAACTTTTGCAAGTTGTCCCTTCACTCAAGTGTCTTTATTTGAATCATTTTTCTGGGACCCTGATCAATATATGTCAAGAGATTTTTAAAAAAAAAATACTAATGCTCAGACCTCTCTCCAGATCAATCATATCAGAAACCTTGCTTATAGGTCCTGGGTAGAAGTACTTTATAAAAGCCCCCTCCCCCAGTAGATTATAAAGTCCAAACATTTTATATCTCACTCAAATCTGTGTGTAATCTGATATCAATCAATCTTTTTTAGCCAAGCAAATGTTAGGAAAATTTCTCTCACTACACAGTTTGGCTAATTAATAATTTTGCCAATAGACTAAAGAAACAAGGGCAAGAAACATACACAAGTATAAATAAATAAAACACAAACTGGACCTGATTCTTACATGCTGAAAAAAATGTTTCCCAAATGAAGCAATAACCAGAGTTAGGAAGAATTATTGGGACAAAAACATCTGGAAAGAAGTGATTTTAGAGTTAATGAAATATATTTGAAAGGGGAGATCTTTCAAGGTGTCATATGCTTCTTTGGTATCTCACACCTTTGAAACATAAAGCCTCAAATCATCATTTATATAATTTTCTAGTCCAGTGTATTTCTCTTTTCACTTATTCAGTTATTAAGAAGTCTCACATTGGACTTTCATATTCTTTCACTTGACTTGATTACCATTGGTTTACATGCTCACAAGCAGAGAAATGGATCAATAAATTGGTAGTCAGGGTGAATAGAAGAGATAGTACCATTCTTTAATTACACAGGAACTGGAGGTGTTTGGGGTGAATACATGGTGGTTAGTATCTCTAGGTATTTACAGATCTAGGATTTTAAGATACTTTCAAATCTTGATTATGTGACAGATAACTTCTTCCCTTGTGCCTGTCATAAAGGCATGTTTTAACTCCTCTTATATCAGCTAGGTAGCCACCATTAACTGCTGTTGGGAAGTAGTTTCAAATCAGCAGGTCAACCCAATCTTTTGAAGATAGAGCCATTTATTCAATAGTCAGAATACCAACCACAAGCAACCAGAACAGCATAAATTTGATGTCAGGAGTTCGCCATTAAAACAGGGCTTTACTGGATATGATCTTCAGTTGAGTCAGTAAAATCACTGGTAAAATGAAATGATAAATGTGCATTTGCGGCAGTTGTATAATTTATTTACTCCAGATCTATGTACAGAATAGCTGCTTGGGGATTGAATGTTTCATTGCAATTTGTTCTGGCACCACTGTCTCTATCTGTGTTTGGTTTAGGGTGGGGCAGAGAATACGATGGTGATGACAGTTGTGAGTAATTCACCTGGAGCCCAGCAACTAATATCACTGTAGGTTTTTATTGTCAACAGATAAAACTGGTGTTGGCTGAAGAACTCTGTACTTTAACTTCAATGCCTACAAGAAGGAGCAAATGGATGTTGGTTTTAGTTATAGTATTTTGTCAAAGAGCTAAATTATTCCAGTTAATGAGATATTTTCTAGAGGCCAGATCTTGCATAAAGGATAACAAGATGGCAATGTTTGATTAATTAGGCCTGAAATTTTTAACCTTAACCAGTTGGTCAGTGTAAAAATATAAAACACTTCTAGGGAAAAGAATTATTTTGATTCATAAGGAATCTTTCCTTCAACGTGAAACTTGTAGTGTTTTATTTATCAGGATGCATTAACTTGTCATCATTAGTACTCAATGATGAGTTGGCCAGTGACTTTGAAGTGACTAAATCATGCCTTGATATCTTTGGTTCATCGGGCTATAGCCAGATGTGGAAAGAAAAACTAAACAAAACAAAACAACCAAACCTGTGTTCTTTCTCTAATCAGTTCCAAGGTCCAAACTATTCAGTGTTTAAGTAAGGTTGTGTCCTGTGGAAAGATACTTCTTCATGCTAGACTTACTGTTTAATACACAGGAAGATTACAAAACTGTGTAAATGAGCAGTGGAAAAAAAAAAAAGCCTTTCTCAGTTTCTCAGTCAGTCAAAATGTATGTTTATACTACAATCAAGACACTTGAGCTGCCTTAGAATGAAACAAAATCTCGGCAGGTATTGTGGGTCTTGGAAAGGAGTTGCGTGACTATGTCATTAGAAAACCATATATTTTTTTCACTCTTTGAATTCTTTAACATAAGAAAAAAAATGACTTTTGGCAGGGAGAAGAATAGTATGTCTTCTAAACACTAAAAAATGCTCTCAGAGGCCTTTCCAAGATGTTTTGGATGGCTCTCTGCCTCTTGCTCTCTGGCAGCCTGCTCTTCCATCAGTGTTTGTAGAAGGTCAATAAACCCTGAGCAGGCGGGTGCTGTGGAGTGCATGTGTGAGAAAACCTGCCGTTGTTGCGGTAAATGCAGTGTCCACAGATTCATTAGGAATGCATTTGTTCCTGGAAGTGCTAGCTATTCCGGTAACTGGCTGCCGCCAATGTTTTTAACCATATTCTCCACTTTTATGCAGACGTTACAGGGCAGAAAACCAGTCTTCTGTTCTCACTGCCTGCATCAATTTGTAGTTTGTTACTTGATCGGCTCGTTTTACCTTTCGTCTAGTGTAAAGGGCAGTCTGGGACACTGTAGTTATGTCTGGGCCTTCTTATTAGACTTTATGATGAAAAGGGGCTCTCTAGGGTAAGGAAAACCCAGAATCTACTTACTCGGCTCTAAAGAAAATAACGGGAATAATAAGGAAGAGCTGAAAAATTGTAGGCAGTGTGAAATTTGGAGGAAAATAGTAACTTCTACCTTCCAGATTTTCTTAAACAACAATAGAAAAGATTACATTTTGTGATTCCTCTAACACACTAACTCTCATTTTATTAAGATTCATTCTTTTCTCTCTGAAAAGAAGAGGAAATATCTCTATGCTTTCTAAGCAACACTTTTGTAAGCTAGTCCTTCTGAATGTCAATAAAACTAAGACTTCTTGGAATCTGTAAGGAGAAATTGGAAAAGGCAAAATGAAGTTGTGTGTGAAAATGGCCAGGACTGTAAGCATACACACCAAATCAAATATCATTACTTTTAATCTAATCTGATTGCCAGATGAGAGGAGAAAACACTAAATAAATATAGGATTACTGCCTTTTTCTTAGAAGACAACTCTGGCTTTCTTGAAATAACGTCACTTTAAGGGGTGATAACATTGAACTTCCTATGATAACGGTACCTGACATAACATGACTTCAGCTTACATATAACTGGCATGTTAGAACTCATGAGACGTGAGAGGCCCTTCCATCACGAATGAAACACATCTGTCCAGGAAATACACTTCCCTGTGCCAAGATGCTTTTAGTGTATCTGCCCCCTGAGTGCCCTCTCAAGCTACAATTCCCTGTCAGCAAATACCTTGTAATTCTTTTCCTTTTATGTTGATGAAAGTCTTGATCTATTAAGCCAATATTGCATACTTTCCATAACCTCCCAGAAACTATTACTCAGTAATGTGCATAGGAGATCAGGCTCTGTTACTTAGACAACCAACCTCAGCTAAGAGCATCAGCCCTTGCAGAAAAGCAGTAGCTAGGTGGTCAGACTTTCTAATATGGCTCAAGTTCTACTTTGGATAAGATGGAGAGAAGAGGAGAGAGGAGAAGAGAGGCAAGGAGAGGAGGGGCCAAGGGCGAGATTAGACACTAGAGAAGATAACGTACTGCTTTTAGAGAGACCCAAGAGGAGTGAGTCAAGGAGGGATTTGCCTTGCTTCATTCTCCAATCTAGTGGGTTCTGACTATATTAAGTGACTTTGGTTAGGATGAATCAGTACTGGAAGTCCCCCTGGGGTTCCATTTACATTAACAATAGCAACAGAGCTTCAAAATAAAGCCTGGGTAATCCCTACCCCCATTCTTGAGAAAGTCGTAGGAGCTCAGGTTGTCTCTGTGTTTTAACTTACTCAGGCACTCTGAAGTGTATCATATTCCCAGTCTCTCTGAAGAGTAAGGGGGATTATTAAATTCAAGAGCTTTTGGTCTGACACAGCGAAGATTCACAGGAAGGGATTCAGGTTAGAGCACTTCTAAGCTGCACTGATGTTCACCCAGACTAGAGTCAAACAAAAAAAAAACTGGATTCAGGAGTATTAAGTTGAAAATCATTTAACCCACCATAGTTGATCCCTTTTGAGAGTTTCTAGATGAATCGAGGTATCATTAACTACTGAGAATTTATTGAGTGCTTACCATGTATCAGCCACCATGTTTTGTCCTGAGGTTAAAGAGCAAGTAATAATGAATACATCTGATACTGCTGACATCGTGCCAATATATGCTCTACACGCTTTAAAAATATTAACTCATTCAATCTTCACAATAACCTTCAGAGAGAGGAATGACTGTTATACCAATTTTACAGGTGAGGAAACTGAGTCAGAGAGGTTGAACAACTTGCTACAGATTTTAGAACTATTAGGTGGCAGAGCAGTAACTTAAACCAGGCAGCCAGGCTCTGAGTCCATACTCCTAACCACTGTGCTCTCACATTCCATGATCAGTAAACTCAAACAGAAACACTATTGGCTGAATGACCACTGAGGTCACAGCGCATTGATGATAAAAGTAAGAAGGTAGTCCATCCACTTCTGAAACCCTGACCACTTGTGGTTAGGCCTCTGAAACACAGCCAAATGAGAGCTGAGCAATGTCCATCAGCTCTTCTACAGTCCAAGCTATCCTGGACAAAATCCAGCCCTTTGAATGTAGCTTTTTTTAACGTTAATTATTTAATCTTTTGTTCTTGCACTACTCAATGAAAACAAAACAAAGTCTCAGGTTCCAAATTCCCTAAACTGATTTCTCAGATCCTATGTTTTATATCCAAAACCCACTCAGAGACATGATATTTTCAAAGGCAGCACTAAAGTTTCATCATTTTTTTTATTTTATTTTCTAATAAGGCACACTGAAGAAATCTGCCTTATTATAGAACTCTTCAACAGTTGCAAAAGTTTCAAGTCATGGTCCTCAGTGGATGTTTCTCAATGAATAATACAGGATTTGCAATAGACCTTTTAGCCTCCATATCCCAGGCATCATGAGAGGAGGATAATAAATCCCATGGCATAAGTATAATTCAGATTTTTAACTCCATATTCATATGATTGTTTAATATTTATTGACAAGCACTATTTGTTGGAGGCCCATGTTGGCCCAACATTTAAAGTAATCTCCCTCAGTAGAAACTTTGGTTTATAAAAATAACTTGGCAAATAATTTGTAAGTGATGTTCTTAAGTGATCAGCATGCCGTCTAAGGAAATGTTGAAGTTGGTATGCTATTTGAAAGAAGGACCATACAAAAGTTTCCAATACAGTTTACGATGAGATAAAGTTGTAGGTAGAAATAATCCTTTATGTTACTCTTCAGGTAGACATAACAGACAGAAAAGCACTCCATTTAAAACATGCCACTGCAGGAGTGACTTCATTCTTCATTTTGGCTTCTAAATCATGTGCTCAAGCTTTGTACTCTTTTGGTTGAAAACAAAACTGCCATTTACGCTGTAGTGTGGGGGCTGTATTTAATAGAAAAAAAAAGACAAATGAGGAATTAAGTCACTGCCTTTATCATAAAGCAAGAGGTGGCCCTTTTCCTTTTGATATGACTCTAATTCTTTTATCTATTTAACTCAAATAAGTATTTATATAATTTATATAAATATTACATAACTGTAAACTGTAGCTATACTCACCAATTACTACCTCATTCCAAGCACTACAAGTTGAATGAGGCATAGTCCATGACCTTAAGAAATTTATAACTTAGTGAGAAAAATAAGAGCTGTATGAGAATAACTCTTATAAAAGAAGTGAGTGCTAATTAACAGTTGATAATGTCAATTATATGTTTAAAGAATTTAAACGAATGAATGGTCACATCTATTGTGAGACACTGAAAGGCTT
The DNA here is from genome assembly GCF_004115265.2 of Rhinolophus ferrumequinum. NCBI lineage: Eukaryota > Metazoa > Chordata > Mammalia > Chiroptera > Rhinolophidae > Rhinolophus > Rhinolophus ferrumequinum. Next base: position 58,358,181 of record NC_046290.1, on the reverse strand, counting down.
CAGGGTGAGAATGTACCTGCAAAGATCTTTGAGTGATCATGGGTCACAACGGGCTTGGGTAGAGGTCCCAGGAAGGAGGAAAATAGGCCAAGGCATGTAAATAAGGAAAAAAACAACCCAAAACCAAAAATTAAGCAGGGCATCAATAGGAAAAACAGTGGAAAGACAAAAATTAAACTGGAGCATAGCATGCCTGAAAAGGTTAAGGTGAGAAAAGTGGGTTAAACATCAAAATAAAGAGTTAGCTTGGATTTCATCTTATATGATAAAAGACCGTTGGAAGAGGGTCATTGAGTAATTGGAGTTACCTTTTATTCAAGCATGTCAGGCAGTGATTTGCAAGATGGATAAACTAGAAGACTAGAGAGAGTAAAGTCCAATGAGGAGTGTGTGTGTGTGTGTGTGTGTGTGTGTGAGAGAGATAAACTGGGATAATATGATGAACCTACAGAGCCTAGAATAGCAACATACCGAATGAGGCAAGAGAGAGGATTTGTGATTCACTGTTGAGGAAGAATTTCTAGAATCTGCCATCTGATTAGATTTTCAAGCTGGGTTAGGAATTTTGAATTCCTAAAACTTTTTCTTAAAGCCTTGATGAGTAGGAAAAACATCCCCAAGGAGAAGTATTGGTGCAAAAAAAGATGAGCCTAATATTAAGCATCTATTTATCAGAGGCTTCAGGCAGTTTAACATGTGTGAGGCTGTTAAGAGAACCTGTCAAACTCCCACAGCATATTCACCAAAGTAGACCTGCAGCTTCAAATCACCAGAGCAGATGCATTTTCTATGACCAGGACTATTACTAAAAATATCCTCCAGGTTTTTTTTTTTGTTCCAGATGAAAGTGTGACTTGGGGAAATGTAAGCTTTCAAGTTGAAGGTGCTAATATTATTACTTAGATGTGTTCTTTTTATTTGAAAGTGTTACTTCCTGTGGCATAAGTGTTCCCCTGATAACACTAGCACATTCTCTGCCCCTTGTAGAGATTGGGGGAAGAGTCTTATAGCCAAGACTGACAAGGTTCATGGCTTTCCAAATTAAGGTCAGAGAGAGTGCATCATTTTGTTGTGCCTCATTCTCCAATAGTCTCAACAGAACAGACCACTGTGGTCACTTACTGCTGTCACTTTTGAGTGATTGACAGCTGTATCACTCAGTTCTGTGCTGTGATTCCAGTGTTGTGTAGCACAAATGCAGGTGATTTTGTATCCCACAGACTGGGATTCTAATTCCATTTTAGTTGTGTTGGTCACATGCTCATTTAATTTCTACTTTAGAAATCTAGGGTTCATCAATTCTACCAGAGGTAGTCATTTGGTGTATAAACTTACACTGAAGTTTTGTCAACTATCAAAATGAACGTTCAAACGCAGAGCGATGTACCTCCTAATCTCCCTTCCCTCTTGCTATGCATTCTCATCATTAATGACAGTTACTTTCCCCAACATATGACATTGGCACTAGATTTGATGTTTCCACTGATATAATCAAAAATGTATTTGGGTACCTGTTCAGTTCCAAGCAATGTAGCCAGCTCTGAGGACTCTCAAGAAACATAAAAAACAGTTTTATCCTCAAGTGCTTTATCCTATAGACACAGAAACAGAAAAACGTAACTTTTATGAGAATCTTTTTGTCCACAACTTTGAGAAATCTATTAAGTGCTTGATGAAGACTTAAGACAATCTAGGTTACCTTGTAACATAAACTCATGAATGAACTTTTTAAATACTATTTATCTGAGCCTTTTTTATAACTTTTAGCCAGACTTCTAATGTTTCATTTATTTCTTCAAAGAAATCCCCACAAAATTGAAATATCAGTTCCTGGACAGCTGTTTCTGGAGCTGTCATGTTCCCATTGAAATACACGGGGATAAATGGTAATACAAACAAGAGGCAAAGCTGATCAGATATCATGTGTCTGAAAAAGATATTCTTCATTGGGCACAGAGTGAATCAATAAGGTGGTCACAGTCTCTTATTATTATTACAATGCAGATATAGAGCTGCTTCTACTTCAGGAACAAAAAATTCCTATTCACGACTGAAATTGTGACAAAGAGTCAACACAGCTCAGCCAAAAAAAAAAAAAAAAATGTCCTTATGCCCTCTATGAGGTCAGAACTAAAATGGAGCTAGACTTCTGTCTTAACAAATAATCTACTTTCTGGCTGTTGCTCCTCTGGTACTCTTGTCCATACCTAGGGACTCTGAAGTTGTAGCACTCAAAAGTCCTATTGTTATCATTAATTATTTATCTGTAATTGATTATCTTCTAGCTAATGGGTTTGGTTTAAGTAATTATAAAATATTTTCCCTTATTATTTTATAAAGAATGAGAGCTGAGGATATTAAATGGTTTAGGGGTACAATCAGGGAGCGATTTTATTGTTCTTTAGCCATTGCCTTTTAATCTAGCACGACAGACCTACTTTCTGTGCTCCTTGACAACAACTTGAGCATAACAGTAGATTTCCAATCACTTTCAGTTAGAAGAACACATTATGATGATGATGTTGGTGATAATGATGAAAAGATAGATGATGATGATAGATAGATAGATAGATAGATAGATAGATAGATATAGACAGATTAATAAATATTGGACTTTTAAAACCCCAACCTCTACTAAACAAAAGCATCAATTTCATATACAATTCATGGCTCCTTTCCTCACTCCCGTGAGTACTAGATTTCCTGCAAAGATAATGAAGGTTAAGCTTCAGAGCCCTGAACATTCAGGCGTCCCTTACAAACTCTGTGCCTAATATCGTATTTGTAATTCCGTATACCTCTTTTTAAAGAGGGTATCCCAAATTGTATACGGCCTCACAAAACCTAAATTCCCCTATCCAGGCAGTGTAGGCCAGAAGGATGTGTAGGAAGGAGAGGGGACGCTAATCTACTTTTTGCCCTCTTTGCCCTCACTCATGTCTACTCATCATTGCTCCCGAGTCAGCGCAGAAGAGGGGCAGCTTAGAAGAAAGCAGCACGTAACGCAACTGTTGTTAGTTCACTCTTGGCTACAGATGCCCTCTCTGAGGTAAACAGGTAGACGCTGGCTGTCTCTTGGGGTAGATTTACTTTACAGGAACAATGCTCTCTCTAGATGACCTCAGATGACTTCCTACAAATCACCTCTTCCCTGGTTCCTGGCCCCTACAGACCACACCACAGCCTCTTCTGCACAACGGTCAGGCCAGCCTCCTGGACAGGGGACCTTTAGATAGCTCAAGTCCCATCACTTGTTACAGCATCCAACTGGCTCACAAAAATTCTCCAGCCTTGCCCACTGGTGGTGGGACAGGACATGGGGCTGTTGCCCTCCCTCTCCTTGTCACCTCTCCAATTGTCCTCTCCATGTATTCAGATAACATCAAGGGACTGATCAGTCTGTCTGCTGCACAGGCAAATATCCAACCAATAAATGAAACGCCAACCTCTCCCTCTTTAAAACATCCCCTCAATTTCTAATAGTGATTTCTTTGGAGCCCCTCTCAGAGGGATGAGGAGAGGGTATGCAGTTCTCCCCAGGCTAAAGATTTCTACTCTCATAAATTCTACTACTTCAACCAGTCTTCTTGGATTTTTAGTCTTACCTTTATAAAGCCTGTTTGGAGTGACAGGGGTGAATGTGAAGGGCAAATTTGGCCACTTCTTAGGGAGTTTTGGAGATGGTATTTGGTAGCTACCTATTTCATTCTTTATCGTGTTATCACTTACCAGCCTTGAGGTTTTAACTAAAATACTGAGATAACAGGAAGAGTCTCACTCAAACGCTCATTACAAAAGCTTTTTAAATAGACATTTTATTAAAATGTTTATAAACCTTTAAAAAATATATGGTAGAGTGGGGCTCCCTTGGCAGCAGGCATGAGGACTTATTCAGCCACTTACTAACTCTTTCATGGACACCAGTGAGCGCCTTCACTGTATCAGAGACTCTTAACACACATTGTCCTGTCCACATGGATCATCCCAATTTCTACAGTGCCTTTCTAGTCTCATCTCCTGCCACCAGACTACAAAAGTCTAGAAAGTGGGACTCTCTAAAGTGCAATATTGATATTGTGCTTTCTTTCCTAAATTGGTATAAATGATGCCAGTAACTAAAATTAGAAATACAGAAAAAGGAGTAAGTTATGGGTGAAGATGGAGAAGCGTTACTTGTACTGTTGACAATGACACATTCTCATGCAGAAAGATACACAAATAGAATAGTTTGTTCAGTCACTGAAAAAAATAATTTATTAAATGTTTTCTCTATACCAGGTTCTATGCTAGATAGTGCTCTCATATTACCTCTTAATAGCAATTTAAAACACTATTTATGGGTAGGACCCACTACTTTCAATATATAATGAACATCACACTTCATGTATCAATTGTCAGCATAAAGAGCAGAACTGGACAAGTTTGTATGCATACCATTTGGGGACTTCACAAAGTATAATATTAGGAAATTTGAACAATACAATGAATACCAAATATTTCAGACAACTCATTCTCTGTGACAATTGTGATGAAAAAGTCATCTGAAGTTCATCTGTTGCTAAAAAATTTTTGAAGAAAGTTTGTTCAGAACCTACTCAGTAAATTAGACATCAGCTTATGAAATATTGTAACTTGGTTCAACTAACTACATCCACTGCTATCTATGTTGCTCACCATTCTCCAGGTTTATACTGTTTGTGTAAAATAGGTGCTCATTAAATATTTGCTAATTGACCGAGTGAATTAATGAATAAACGAATGAATAAATGAACAAACAAATGAAGGAACAATATCTTTGCCCAAGCTATTCATCATCCAGGGCAAACTTGAAGTTTTATCAGTAAAGTAGGCAGAGAGGAACCTTACCATAACTTGCCAAGTACACTTTTAATTTCTTGGCGTGCTTGCTACTAATCACAGGGATTACATATACATTTCATCTAATTCTCAGTTTCCTCTGAGGCTTGTAACTCTATGTGGCAACCAAGTTTATCTTCTCTCCAAATAGATCGGTAACATTCCTGGAAAAGATGCCAGAGCAAGGAAAACACTTTCTTTCTATTAACTCCTAAGGAATGAGTCCCTTTCAAACATGAAGGAACTTACCTATCAATATCTGTGTTTTCTATTTTTCTGTTATATGGTTTGTTCCAGCACAGGTAAATCAATCATAACTTAATTAAAAATCCAAAATTGGAATAACTGTAACTTGCTCTGGAAATTAGCTCTAGGCTTAAACTTAGCTTCTAGCTTTCCTTTAGGAAATAACGATCCATTTGCTTAAAAGACATAATAAAATTAAGCAATATTTTTACTGATTTTCTTGGAGAACATAATGATGCAAGACAAAGAAAAAAAATTTCATCATTTTCAAATCTTTAATACTGCAATATGTCCTAGATATTTTGGTAGTCGTTCCTTACCTTTTTAACATATTATGAGAACCATAGTTCTTTTAAATGGAACTACTCATAAATAAATCTATAGTACCACATACCTTATACTTTTGCAATTATGCCTACATTTTAAAACGATTTTTATGATGATATTATCACCAATATGTAAATAGAGTAGGGAAAAAATAAGTACATTTGCTTGAGGACCATGCAGCTTGTTCTTTGGTAAGTATTAGAAGTGAAAATCTTTAACCTGGTAGAGATGGTTTTTTTTCCTCTTCAGAAATGGATGCATTTGCCTAAAGTCAGTCACATTATTACCATGGTGCTTCCATGGCAGTGACTTTCCAGTTGTCATTCAAGCCCTACTGTCTGAGTTGATGATGTAAAGCTCCAGGCGGTTTTCCTCCTCCCGTGATGACTATTTCCTTCACCAGCCCATGCACTGCACAATAGGATCATGTAAGTGACAATGTCTTTCATTTCAGTAGCAGCTTGGCTAACATTTTAAATTTCCTTTAAAATTTTACTACTAGCCATAAATAAAAGAACAACCAGATTTCGGTGTTTTGTTTTTGTTTTGTTTTTTTTGTCCTTTCACTTCGTTGGGGTTGCACTCAAGCTATTACTCATTTAATTCAAATATAAAAACAAAACCCACTGAATATTCAAGGTGAAAGTCTGGAGTGTGTTTTAGGATTTTTTAAAAATCTCAATCAAATGGCTGAATGTATTAATTCTCAGTTTCACTTAGAATTTGCTAACCTAGGGAGGAGAGGGGATTTAAAGAGAGTTTTATAGTGAAAAAGGCAAGAAAAATATATTGATAAAGAGAGGTCTTCCATGTGATGAAACTTGCTAACCTCCGTGAATACAGATAACATCATAGACTTAAGATACTAAAAAAAAAAAAAAAACTACAGAGTATCTACGTTTTTTGTAAATATACAAGAGTGAAGTAAATTGTGTTATCAATAAAACATTTTAGATTGCAATTTTAAGGTTTTTGATATTTGAACTACTTAAGTAGCTGGCCAGGGAAGGATGTCCTGTATCATTCTCTATAGCTAGCAAAAAATATTAAGCTGACTTTCTAATGGCATGAGCAGGATTTCCCTCCTCATGACATGTATGAGTTTGAAACTGAGAAACTTTAGTTTACCCTTCAAGAAAAGTGATTTATAGAAGTTGGTATGAGGGGAAAAAAGGAACCCTGCTTTACCCAAAAAGGAGACGAAAACCTTGCCCGAGGCAGCATTGTGACATTGCCAATGTAAGAGGGTTGTGAAATCCTGAGTGTATGTTTTTGTGGTGATGTCTGAAAGTACTGGTTACTGTACTGATGTCTCGCTATCATGCATGTCTATTTCCAGATCTACTTCCTTATAATTGCTAATAAAAACAGGGCAATGAACAGAGCAGTGCATAGGTCCTTACTTCAATTCTTCTTTGGTTATTTTCATTAATAAATGTCTTCTTCTGAGAGTTTCAAAATAAGTCCCTTCCACTTTTAAGAAAGAAAATAAATTCTATATTTCCCTAATGAAATAAATACACTATAGTTGTGAAGGTTATATAATCTATTATCCTATAAACTCTCAATTTATTCCTCTAACCCTAGACATTCATTAAAACAAGTCTCTGACTATTAATGTGTATTTCGCAAATAATCAACAGGCTAAATCACAATAACTAAGTAAAATCAGGACAAGGCTAATAGTAGCCAAGCTCTAAATAGGACTTTAAAATAAAAATAGAACATGCGACTCAAAATACAGTAGTAGCTCTTCATCTTACAGATGTTACCAGCCATTAGAGTCAGGATGGGCTATGACACTAGTACATGTGGGCTAGATGGGTAAAACTTTGGAAAGAATTATAGACCTTTTTTTTCAGACTCTCTTCCTATTACCTCTCATTACTTTATGTTTTACAGAATGCACAGAAAACTTTATCTACTCGTTTCTTATTTGCCTTCACAGCAAGCTTTCAGTGAGCCTTAAATTAGTAACAGAGTGACCTCCCTCTTACAATGGCATTTTAGGTTTACAAAACACGTCTTAGGAAACAAGTATCAGGCTTTAGTTACTTGCTAGCTACTTAAGTGTCGTCACCTCATGAAACAAAATTCACCAATGATTTCTGTCATGACACACTATGCACAGGACCAACCAGAAAGAAAAGACAGCATCTCTGACCATGAAGGGACACAACAGAAATGCTGTCATGATATTTATATCCCACCTACTCAGAAGACCGATTGAGAAACTCCATATGGACTCCAGTTTTCCACTAGCCCACAAAATTGAAATTTCTTAACTGGCTTTAAGAATTTTGGGATAAGTATAAAGCATTGCAGATATTTATTTTCATAATTCTAGGCAGTTTATTTTCATGTAGTTCTCATCCTACCCAATTTTTTTTGTTGTTGCTGTTGTTGACACATTAGGCAAAGGAAATACCTTCTGAGAGCGCTTATAGAAGAATAGAGGACTAGGCATAAAGAGAAAAAAAATAAAGGAACACTGTCAAATAGTCATAAGGTGCATTACTGAGAGAAAGGGTGTCTATATCTACTTTAATACAACAAGAAAAAGAAGCTAGCCCACATGGAGGTAGATTGGCTGATTTGAATTATATTAGAACACCTTCCTCTTCTCAACATTGGCCAAATGACAGGTGGTACAAGTCCAGTTCCCCAGTAAGTTCCTGTAAACAAAACTACTTATTTATAGACAGCTTCTCAGTACTGTTTTCAGGAGCTCAGTCAGACTGCAACTCAGAGTCACCCATCAACAGCAAAGAAAATACATAAAATCCTGTCTTCAAAAATTTGCTTTACAACTCGAACCAAGTAATCTGATACTCTATGTATTTAGAGGACCCTCAGAATCATGATTGAGAACTGGTGAAAAAAAACCAAAACAAAACAAAACAAAAAAACAGAAACAAGACCATGAGCCTCTGCTTTGGAAGAAAAGAAAACCGGGTTGACATCATGGAAATCTGCCAGCAGACTTAAGCAAAACTTGATGTATCTACTTCTCCTTTCTATTCTTTTTTTCTTTCTGTTGAGCATTCATGGGAATCAACCTTGATAGAGGAATCACTGAGCCCCGGTATATAGATATGTCATAAAGTGGAGAACTGAGATTATTGAAATATTGACAGTTTCCAAAAAAACACTTTGCCTCATTTATTTATTTGTCAGTCAAATTAAAATAATAATACTGATGATAATGCCTTTCTTTTACATATGTTGTGTTTTTATTGTACTTACATTGTTCTCACAATTCTCTTTATATGTGCAGATTTGTACAGATTAACTCAGCATGTATTTCAGAAAGTAAATTCTTCAGTTTTTGTAATCCTGACTAGACTCTGTGGAGATGGGGTAGAATACAGCATGCCAATAAGTGGCATCCAGGAGATCAATTCAGTATGAGTAGCTGGAGATGTAATGGAAGAAAATAGACCGGAGCCTGATTACCAAGGCCTTGTTTGCTATACTGAGGACTTCAGACCTTATTCTGGACCAGTAGAACCTATGTCTCCCAGAGTGCGAAACTTGTTGAGCTCTCACTATAATATATGTATATTTATGCATTAGGATTTTATCAATTAAATACATTTGATTTTTTACTTATCTATCTAAATCCATCTATATACATATTACAAGTAGACATTTTAATTGTCCTGTAACTACTATAATTTTAACAACACATTAGCAATGCAATTAAATAATTATTTTGTACATATTTGCTTAATACATGTAATCTATGTTCCCTGCTAATTTGTAATCTTCAGGACAGCAGAAAACTTGTCATTCTTGTTCTCTCTACATTGCAAATGGCTAGTGCAGTATTTGGCACAAAGTAGTCCCTCATTAATTATTTGTTTGATGAAGGAATAAATTGAGCAGTTGATTGACTTATCAAATCTATTCTGAAGTGTGAATACACTAATCTGGAATCATCAAACATCCTTCACATTTCCCACTAGTGGCTGACCATCTATTCACTATTTCTTTATTTTTAATTATTATTTCAGTTACAGTTGACATTTAATATTATTTTATATTAGTTTCAAGCATACAGAACAGTGGTTAGCCAATTATATAATTAATGCACTATTTACTATTTTCTTCTAAACATAAATCTTCAGTCTTGAAATTATTAGTGACAGACTCCATGTTTAAAGAAAGGATGGAAGAAATATGGCTATCCCATTTGGAAGTATAACTGAAACTTTCTTAATATATTTCACATTTCTACAAACTGAACAAATAGCTGGTTTATCTCAGGCATTTTTTTTCCCCAATAGAAGATGAGCTAACAAAGAAATACAAAATTAGATTTATAATTTCTTCTTAAAAGCAAAGATTCCCAAAGTGGGTTCCTTACAGCCCAGGTATTCCTAGTAGGATCTTTAGTGACTTTTATAGCATGAGGGTTGAAAAGGAAAGTTCGAATGGGGGGACTCCACACCGTTACTTCAATAAACCATTCCCAATCTTCTCTATTAATATGGATACCTTTTATAAGATGCTATTTGAAAAAACGCATTCAGGAAATTAAAACAATACTTTAAAAATCACTGATTTAAAGTTATTTAGATTCTGTAGAAATCCAATAGATCCAATTAATAACTGTGTAAAACCCTGGTTCTTAACAGTTTTGTTATATTGGTTTGATTGTATTATAGAGCACTTATGTCTTTCACCTATGCTATTGCTGCTGAATCCAGAGTAAAATAAATAAATAAAACTAATACTCTAACCAAAGTTTTGGGTGGTTTTTCTGTTTGCTTCCAGGTCTACTTGTCCCTTCTATTTTCTACGTATCACTTGGGACTCCTTTGTTATTGGCTTCTGGTTGGGGGTAAAACAATAGAAGGCACTAGAGGGAGATCAGAGGATGTGAGAGCAGAGGCCATGGTTTATTTCAACTCCCTGCCTGTTTTAGCACTGCATCTCTGGCAGTGGCTACTTCTCTCACTGCTACCAGGGATAGACCCTTCCCAGTTCCAATTCTCACTGGGCACTAGAAACATTCTTTCCTTCCCTTCAGCTCCAGAGGGTAACAACTTCCCACTGTTGCTAGTCTTTGGATTCTTGCCAGCCTTTGTTCCCTTACCCTCCCCTCCGTCCCCCGCCCCCGTCACATCTCTGTAACTAATAATTCCTTGTCTCTTTATTTGAGCTATCTGGTGAATTATGTTTTCTACCATGGCCTTGACTGATACAAAGCTTAAGCCTATTAAAAAAGCAAGACTTAAAATACAGAAAATAAAAATGCTTGTTATTAAAATGTTTTAATATTGACTCTTCCTTGCTTACCATGTTTCCAATATATCATAATACACAGTTTCTTTTTGCCAAAACAATGACTACCCTATTCTTATAGACTATGAGCAAATCAAAACTATAAATAAGTGAATTTAATGTCATGTCAATAAATGTTCAGAAAAAAATTCTTACTTTATTGAAAAATGAAAGTTCAGAACCTCACACTTTCTGCCTGTATGTAAGCCAATAGGTGATGAGGCCACATAGCTCATTTCACAAATCCAGGGAAGACTCAATAAATGTCCCTGAAAAAATTCAAAATACCATTTATGCATGTACACATTTTGTGTACATTTTATACACAAAAGCAGAATAAGTTATTGTCAGAGTCCTAAGAGATGAGTCAATGACTCCTAGCAAAATATTTTCATCCAGGTATAAGTGTCAGTTACCGCTTGTATTTCAGTAAAAATATAGCTGGTGAACACTTTGATAACTATAACTAGCATTTAACTCTAAAAAGTATTGTCTCTAAAAACCCTGAGGAAAAAAATGACATGAACATGAAGAAACTTTAACAAAGCTAAATAAATAAAGAACATTACTGTATGTTTTGAACATATTCTTGAAAAGAGATCATAGAGAGCAAGATTCCATAGAGGTTTTTTGAAAACGTTGACTAGTTATTTTTATATAGCTATTAAAAAAAAATAGCATGCCTCTTTACAGAGGATTAAAGAGAAATTCTTGTGATGAGTTTTAAAGAAAATCCTGTTTTGAGAGAAACATTCAACAATCCACTCTATTACTTTAGGCATCTTAAAAGGACTATCTACACACACACACACACAAATAGGTATTGAAAACAAATGTGATACTTGAATATGTACTGGGAGTTAAATAATTATGGCACAATTATCCCTGAAAATAAGGAGGAGGTCTCATCTAGATATACTATAAGTGAATGTACAGGACATCATCTCAGGTCAAAGAATTACAGCAAACTAGATCATTGACTCCTGTCTGCCTTGGATTTACAGAATCTACAGCAAACAATTCAAAACAAAACAAAAGAAACCCCACCAGACATTTTAGGGCAATGTTTGCCTCTGTCAAGTAGAATCACAGCACTGAAATAACAATGTTCTTGTGGTTTCTTCAGTGATACACATGAAAGGTGGCTGTGATTACAATAAATTTATGAAAAATAGTAGTATCCCACCCGCAGTCTACCCTCACCAATGAGACAGAACTGTGGTCAGAAGTGAACTTGCCTCCCCCAAGTTTGTATGGCAGAATGACCAGACCACTGTGTCTCTAGGGTACACAAGATGGCAGACTGCTTATCCCACAGATGTCACCAAATTCAGAGAAGCAGCTAATGATCAAATTATAAGTCACATTTGCAATCTTGGACACTAACAAGACTGATCAACAGAAGAAGGAGAGCTCCTACATGAAAAACAAAAAGTCTTCTTAACACAGAATTATATATAAAAACAAATTTAATTAGATATTAAAACTATGGTGTCAGTTTGCAATTTGATACAGTTATGTTCTTCTAATCCTGCAGTAATATTTTTTCACATATGTGATAAGTTCATTAAGGTCATCCATCTCCTTATGCTACTTTCTAATTATGACTTGATCCCTTGGTACTTTCAATCTAGCTTCAGCAATCAATTGAAAAATCAATTGATTCAACAATCAGCAATCAATTGAAAATTTTCAGAAAAGGCTCTAAATTTTCTTGGCAATATTCAACATGATTTACCACCACTTCCATCTTGTAATTTTTCCTCCATTGTAATTTATGACAGGATAGCCTTGGTTTTCCTCCTATCTCTCAAACCATGTTTTCTCTGACAACTTTCCTCTGCTCATCCCCCAGATGTCAATATGCCTACAGAACATACTTTATAATTGAAGAGTCAACTGCGCGTTTTGGTCTTAAGACATGAAAAGGAACACTGAGCTTTACGTCACCAGAATTCCATCCTTAGCCAATTCTTCAACTTATCATTGAGATGGTTCTTAGGTTTTCTAAGATCAAGCAAAATAAAATATAATATTCTTACTTAAGAGCAGTGTGTGTGTGTGTGTGTGTGTGTGTGTGTGTGTGCATGCATGCGCGCGCACACGCACGCATGTACACGCACATGCACGTGCACATGGACAAAAACAGTCATGGGCAGACTCAGACACTCCAATCAGAGCTTTTCAATTCAGAATATGTCTATGATGCATACATTCATTGTAAAACCACACATTAAGAGGTAACATGGGAATTTGTTAAATATGATAGGAAGAATATTTACTCTCTTAAGAGTTTTCAATTTCTGACCTAAGAAATAGTTAAGTAACAGTGCCATGCTAGTGAAAGATTGTGATTATCAGAAGAAAGTTTGTACAGCAAACAAGTTACCATTAATAAGAAACATTCATTCTCAGCACACAGGCTTGTCTTGCAAGATTAGGTGGCAGAGTTTTTATGAATGACTTATATATTGGTGCATGTAATTTCCTTTTTTCACACTTACAGGAAACTTACATTATTGCCCTAAATTACTTTTCTACCCAGTTATAATTGTCATTAGCTACAAGTTGAAAGTTACTATGAACATAGTCCCGCTCACCGTACTCTTCACCGTGGGGTTCTCCTATTTACTTGGCCTCTGAGTTCTAATTCCTGAGTAAACCCACTGAGTATGTGCTACTATATGAAATGCTGTGTTATTATTAGAAGCAACCAATTGATCATAAAGACATGAGTCCTTGAGAGGTTCCGATATTTACTCAGTTCAGACAGGAAGTGAGAGAGCTGACTGGAGCATAGCCTTCTGACTGACAACAGGTGTAGAATACCTCTTAGCCATCATCAAATATTAAACTAAAAATGTCTCAAACTGAAGGTTCATGCTAAATCAGGTAATAGTTGTATATTATTATTATACAGATAAGTAGTAGTAGCAACCAATATTTTAAGACAAATTATCAAAGAAAACAATGAGTTAAGAAAAAATTTATATCTATTTTTTTCCAGTGGATTGGGAAAATATTAACTTTAACAACATTAATACAGCTTGAGGAAAGCATGAGGAAAACTTTCTGGAAAGGAGCTTGCAAACTTCTATGCTGGATCACAGAGTAATAAAGCCATAGAAAATAAAGGATGGCATATGGCTTATACATTATTTATTCTAACCCTTTAATTTTTCAGTTGTGAAAAATGAGGCTCAGATAATTTGGGTGAATTTCCAGATTATATAACGAGATATAATAGAACAAGGACTCAAGAACATGGGTGTTCAGATTCCTCATTCAGCATAGTTTTCCTTACTCAGCAGTCTCTTCTACTTTCTACTTACATGGAATTTTTTTTTTTTTTTCTGAAAACATCCTAAAAAGTATGAAAGGAATTTCAGGTTTCATGATAAAACTGTTGACGTTCTCAATTGTCACTAATAGATACTCGATTTACCATCTTTTTTTCCTGGCCCTTAGGCAGTTATCCTAATAAATTTTATTGAAAGAAAATAAAAACTGTTGCTGAGTAATGATCTTTAAAATTCAGTGGCTTGAAATACTTTAGGATTTCACTAAAAATTTCTTAAGCAAAACTCTTTTAATAGCTTTCCAAATCAACATTTGAACAAATAATTCATTGAGCTATTATATGACCTACATGCTAACTGGTAAATATTTGGTATTCAAGAGGCAATAATTTAAGTTGAAATTATAAATGTATTTTAGAAAAATCTGATTTCTTGCGATTAGGTATCCATTAAGTTTTGCCATTTTTGTGTATTTCAAATACCCCAGAGTTTAATGGTAGTATTCACAAACCTATTTACTTGCAGTTCTGCCTTTCCTTGAGGCATTTCTAAGTGCCCAAAACTATTAATAAGGATGAATAAATAGACATAAATGAGCTTTTTTTCAGTCATTTACAATTTAGTCTACTATGTGCTAATCCTGTGTCCTCCACTAATCAACCCCAAAACACAAGTCTTCCATTGTGCTCAGTAGAGATGAGGTATATGTGGTGGAATTCAGTCAAAATATTAATTTAGACATTTGGGAACCATCACCTTCTTGAGAAAACTATCAGGTAAAATACCGTCATTTTCAGCCAAGCTAAATTCCTATGTCTATGAATTGCACAACCCTGTTAAAGTCAGTAAGTGTCAAAGTCTTGAGCTATGGACTAGACAACATTGCCCAATAACCACAATTAGGGCTTCCAGCATCTGCTGTTCCTTTTTTACAAATCTGAATTCTTCTTCCTATTCTATCTCTAATATACATTATTCATGTTGATGTTGAAATACTGACAATTTGTGGGGAGAGTTCAGGAGTTTTGTGTAGCACTGGTAATCACTGCCCAAATAACAGAAGGAAAACTTACCCCAGGAAATTATCTCATAAACATTCTTGAAACCTCATTTTATTATGATGTGCTTTAAAAGAATTATAGAATAATATTTTGTCAAATTTTAAGTTTGTTCTTAACGCTAAAACTAGATTTTAACTCCCAGTTTCAAGTTCCTTCAATGACTTGCCCTGATTTTACTTCTCTTTTTCCTTTGCTCCATGTTTGTCCTTTAATCAGTTAAGTCTCCCTACATTGCAATCATCTATCGCTCTTACTCTTGGCCTTCATTCCCACTTACACTTGAAATATTTTACCAGTATTCAGAATCATCTTTTCCCCCTAATTCCTAGAACTATCAAGATACAAAAATTTAATGTAATTGATATTTAAATACAATGATTATTTATACAAATCCACTGTATATTCTTTGGGAAATTTAATTTATTGTCCCTGTTGCATATTATAATACCAAGAGAGAGAAAGAGAGAGAGAGAGAGATTGAGAGAGAGAGAGAGAGAGAGAGGAGAGAGATGCCCACACATGTAAATCAGCAATAAAAATAAGTAATAGCCTTCAGGTCTTTAGCCTGAAAAAAAATAAAAGAAAACCTAGTGAGAATCAAAAAGTGGAACTGAAACAAAAATTTTCATGTATTTCTCTTTATTAAAAAATATTTGGTTTTTATGGAAATTTGAGTTTTTATGAGACTCTAAATATTGTTTTGTGCAAAACTATGTCTTCTCTGATTTGGGAATTAATCAAATGCTTGGATTACCAAGAAGAAAATTAGATGTGGGAAGGACCAACTTTGCAGGGCAACTTTAAGTTTGGAGTAAAATACATTTTTGAAAACTAAGAAACATGATTTAATTATTTGTTTATATTATGCATTCAGTTAATATTTACAAATATGCAAAACTTTTTTAGAGGAGATAGGAAGTCCAGGCACATATTATCATTTTTGTGTTAAGTACTGCATGCATATCTTCCATTGCTCTTAATAAATGACAAAATGTTTTATGGGTAACCCAAGATCTATGGCTGAACCAAAGGAATCTCCATAATGCATTTTCTTGATGCTTGTAGCAAATGAACTTTTGGCTTGAGGGAGAATTGTTGATTCGCTGATTTAGTACTAAAGCTAACTCCCAGGGAATCTCTAAAAATATTTTAAACATAAAGTTAGCAAAGTTTAGAAGGCATTCTAACGTTTTCATCCATTCCTTCTATGCAGACCACATTTGTTTCAGGCGTAATCCTTTTCCCCTCTTAACAACAGCTGTAGCACTGTTTAGCGCCCATTAGTCTAATGCTATTCTTAACCAAAACTACTAAATTGCCTCTAAGAGAAGCACTAGAGGGGGCCAAAGAGTAATTCAGAGTGGGGTGTTCCATTGGCCTGCCCAACATCTTACCTATTTAGTGCTTACTAAAATACACATACTTAGAGTAATCAATCAGATAATCAACCAACCTTAAAGCTCATTGATAACCTACTACATGTAAGGCATTGTAGTAGGCAATATTTTGAGAATACAAAGAAATATGTTACTGATAGAGGTTTTATTTAACATTACTACTTTGACTACCCTCAAGCAATAGTCAAAGATTCATGACATGTAGCAATTTGCAATTTTGCTGAGGCATGAAATTGAATTACATGTGGCAAGAGGCGTGTCTCTAGTAGGAATCCTTTAACTAGAGTGTGCTTGGATGACTGGCCCACATATCTTCTTGTAGTTGTTTAGATATTCTCTACTTGTGGTCAAGTTACTACGTAGTAATTCTCACGACATGATAAAAAACAATTTTATTTGGGAATACTTTTTTTCTGAAAGTGAAGTCAGCTGCTAGTTCTGGTGATGAAAGTGGAAGCAAAACTATCCAAGAAAGTGATGGTTCTAATCCAGAAAAATAGAACTTTTATGGAGACAATTACATGCTAAACTGATATTCATAAATTTGGGACTGTGGTATCCCTCATGAATATTGAGGATCTGCCATATAAAATAAAGACCTTATCATCAAGAAACACTTAGAAAAACATAAAATTCATTTTCATGGTCACCTTCGTACAAGCCACATCTTTAGATCATTACAGATATGAATGCCATTTAATTACGTTTTAAGAACAGGGCATCCATGCTATTTATATCTTTCTAATATTGTGCACAAAATCACCAGTGTCTACTGTTCCACCACACAAGATTTGAAGTATTAACCAAAACTACAGTTGTTATTTTTTTGAGGGGTTTTTGGGTGTTTTGATTTTTGGGGAGTGTTGTGTTTTTTTGTTGTTGTTTGTTTTTTTAGTTTTAAGTACTAGCTAATATAGCTTGGGTTAAAATAAAGCTAAGAATTGTAAATACCTATTCCAATTAATTGCAATACAGACCTGGGCTAAAACAATTCCACAGGGAAAGGGGATTTGACATATTTTCTCTAGTTGGCTTAAACATTTTTTCTAGGCAGAATAAGCCTGGAAACAGCTTTTGAAGCCCACCCTATATGGTGACAATATACATGATGCTGCACAATGGGAAGTATATGGCATATCTTGGCCACCTGTCCCTTATGAAGATCAAGGCTCATCATTTCAGCATATGGCAGCTGTTGTTTTCCATCCTCCTTTCTTCCTGCTGCTGGTTGTATATCCAGCCACCCAGGGTCTCCTAACCTTAGGCTGCTACTCTTTGTGGTTCTTGCCCTTGCTATTTTCACTTTATGTAGGCTGTTTCTGTCCTTTCTCAAACTTATAAATATAGTGCTTCTAATAAGGATTGAAAATCCAATGCTTGACATCTTGAATATAATGCTTCCTCTTTCCCTGGACAAGCACACATCAGAATGGGGGGAAATGGGGATAAAGGAAGTAGGAAAGAAACAAGTCATTTATCTCTTAAAGTTTGCAAAGTACTTTTTGAAAATGAGAATTATTTGTAATTTTAAAATCCTCTCCACCCATTAGTCTCAACTCTACATTGCTGCTATACTTATACCTCGCTCGTTATGTATTTACTTTTTATATAACTAAGCAGCACCCTGTCATAAATGAAATATTCATGCAAAAAAACCTGCTCAGAATGCATTTATAAAAAGAACATATAAAAACTGCCATCTGCTCCCACTCCTCACAAGCCCTTAGATACCCAAGTGGAAGCCCTCTACTTCTACAGAGAGCTAAGGCAATGTGTCCGTGATGTATTCTTGAAAGCCAAACCTTCAGACTTTGTATTAAGATGGATCTATGAGCTGCAGCCATGGAAATGCTTAGGTCAACATTGATGGGCTTAGATATTGCACATAATGAATTCACGTGCTAGCATATTGTAATGGGTAATCATACCCAGTCATGTTGTATTGAAATGAGCTGAAATTCTTCTGGGAAGTTGTGAAAGCATTTTGTAGTCAATTGATACCATAGTACTTTGTAATATGCCTTCCTTTAAAGAAAGT
Source organism: Rhinolophus ferrumequinum (assembly GCF_004115265.2). Lineage (NCBI taxonomy): Eukaryota > Metazoa > Chordata > Mammalia > Chiroptera > Rhinolophidae > Rhinolophus > Rhinolophus ferrumequinum. The sequence goes on along the minus strand of NC_046290.1, from coordinate 58,339,667 downwards.
TCTCCAAGCATTCCAGGACTCGAAGTGAAGGGTGGGTACTCGGATACTTTATTGTTTTTAATTCAGCTAAGAAAGCTAGGGATACTTCTGATAGACTTGGGGCATTTTTACTACTCACACTTGGAGTGTCACCATTGCTGCACATAATAAAAAATATGATTTTCTCAGTAGGTGAATTTGTCAAAATGGTAAGTTGTACCTTTATAAGTTCTATGAACACTATAAAGAAATTCTTCCTTTCTATACCTTTCCCTTCCCATCCAACACATTCCCACTTTCCTCAATGTTCTGTGCTATCCACTCTGAACTCTGTATAAGAAATTTTAATGTTTTTTTTGTTTTTCCTGAGTCAATTGCAATTAAGTTTTCCTGCAAATGACCAAAAAGAAAAATAATAGTAGCCTAAACGAAAAAAGTTTATTTTTCTCTCATAGGAAAGATGTCTCAAGGCAGGTAGTCTAGAACTAACGGAGTGGTGTCGGGATGATCAGGAAACAGGGGTCCTTTTGGTTGCTGCTGCACCACCCTCAGCCATCTTCTGATTTAAGATGACTTCAGTTCCAGTCACTTCATTTATTCCACAGAACAAGAAGAAGAAAGTTCTGCTCCCTCCTTTCTTAATAAGATTTCAGGAAGCACTACACACTTTGAATATACTTATTTGCCAGTAACTTAGTCACACTGCAAAATCTTGCTGCAAATTACTCTGGGAAATACAATTCTTAGCTTGTCACATTGCTAACCCCCAAAATTTAGAGTTCTTGCATTAATGAGGAGGGGGAGAATCGATGTTGAGATGGGTGACCCGTAGTCTCTGCTTCACTTCTCTAGACCAAGCATAACTTGCTGTGACATATCATTTCTTCAAGCTTAGATTTCTAATTGTCTTCATTAGTTAAATAATCCAAGTGTTCATCATTCAACAATCAAATTTTAGATAAAAATAAAGATAAAATAGAGAAAAATTTTGGGATACTTCAATAAAGCAGTTGGCTGATTGTTACACTTTGTTTTTGTGTAAAGGAAGTTCAAGACTCTCTTGAAATAACTGATCGTACTTAAATGAATATAGAATCAGGCCTATAAATCTATGGCCAAGACTCTTGATGCTTTCTTATCAGTAGAATAACCATATATTTTATGAACCAAACCAGAACACTTTTGAAAATGTGAAAAGGAAACTTATTAATAATTATATTGGAATATCAGGGGTACATCGAGATTGTTCAGAGCAAACTGGGGTATACAGTCACCCAACTCATCATCCATACTTATCCCTTCACATGCCAGAACTTGTATAGATACCAGGTGACTATTATTATTAGTCATTTCTCAATGGAAATGTATTAGAATATGAAGAAAATGGCAGAATTGGACTTTTAGCATATAGATCATATAGAGAAGGGAAGAAACTCTAATTAAAGGGGCCAGATTAACTGAGAAGTCATGGTAATGAACTATGTCCAGCTATTCATGCTACTGTGAAGCAAAATTTTTTCAGGAAATGGGTATGAGAGATGGATATCTACTCCTAGTGCTCAGAATAGAGTTATAAAGTATTCTTCTTAGAATCTCTGAGTTTGTAGTATTTTTTATCCATTGTTCTGAATTTTTGTCACTTTAATCTGTAACCTGTGACGGTTGACAGCTGTCTGCTGGAAGGATTTGCTGGCTAAAGTCCATCCATAAAGAATAAGGCGGAGTGTGAGAGCTCAGGCTGCCAAACTCTTCCAGCTTTTCTTCATGGGGCACGAACATGTTATTATTTTTGAAAATAGCCTCTGCCTATGACAAAACCTAACACCAGATCCTACCCTTTTCTTCATCCCCATAATTTTTGTATATTACTTTCTAAATCATATTCCTATCTGAGAAAGATCACTACCTATTAAATTGTACCTTATTGGTCTGGAAGTTTCCAAAGATGCTTAATGCTCAACTAAGGAGAAACAAGGGCACTTGAAGAATTTGGATTCGTAATAATTATTAGAAATATTCCTAAACATCACAATCTGCACTGTACTTTATTTGTTGGTTTCTGGAGTTTTCTTTCCCTATAAGAGCTTATAGAAAGCAGTGTATTATACTAATTCAAAACATGGATTTTGGAGTCAGACTTCCAAAGTTAAAATCCCTGCTCTATCATTTCCTAACTGTGTAACTCTGAGCATGTCAACTATCTGTAGAACAAGAACAATATTAGTTAGTAATTACCTCATAGTTGCTTGAATATTTATTGAGTTAATCTGTTTAAAGTGCTTAGAGTAGTGCCTGGCATACAGTAAGAGCTTTTTAAGTGTTTGCTATTTACAACCTAAAGATTGACATAAAATATAAAACTTGTCTCTGTATATAGATCCAGTCAGACTCAAAGAGGTCAAAACTGAACTAATCTTCTATAAAAATGTGTGCCTTTTCATGGCATCCAATCTTTGTTAAGTATATCACTTTCTTCTAGGCACCAAACCTCTAAATCTTAGTCTTACTTCTTTCTTCCCTTTCTCTTCTCACTCACATCTAAAAGTATTCAGTCTTCCTCCAACATTCATTCCCTTTTTTTCTTCCCACTGCTATTGGCCTAACTCAGACTCTCTTTACTCTTTGCCCAAGTAATTCCAATAACTTTCCTAACTTGTCTTTGTACCTCCAGGCTACTCCCTTCAAAATTATTTTCATATAATTTATAGAATATCTGTATTAAAATCCCACTGTGGTTCCTCTTGCCCCAAATTATCTCTAACCTACCCATCATAGCACTAAACAATTTTTGATCAGTTTCCAACCTATATTTCCATTCTCATTTTCTCTGCCCTCAAGTTCCAGATAATCCAGCTAATTAGCTGTGCATTTTGGCACCTTAATATTTCCCCCCACACTCTTACAACAAAATGAAACGTTCTTGTGCCCTCCATTTTCTGAATATCAAAGTCTTACCTATTTTATAGGTCCAGCAGAAATGCAAATTTCTACATAAAACCTTTTCTGGGTTATAAGTACTCTTTCCCTCCTTGGAGGTTCTGTGACTTGTACATTTGTGATAGTTCTTTACCTTGCCCTATAGGTTATAATTTTTTTAATAATACGACCTCAAAGTCTTAATCCATGTGTTGCTCATTTTTGGACTTCTTAGTCAAATCCCTCATCTTACACACTGAGCACTCCTGGACTACTGAGTATGATAGTAAAATTTTTACACTACTTTTAGGAGTGAGCCTCTGAAAGCTAAAATCTAGCCCATTAGCTGCGTGTCAAACCATGTGACACTCTTTGTGTCACCACAGAGAGGGAATTTTCCTAACCCATCTACCCAGAGTCTGCCAAAAGGGGCTGCCTCATTCTTTCACTCCCTCCAATAGGGAAGCCATATGCCTTATAAGAGAAGCACCTTTTTCTAACTCATTAACAGGAGCAGTTTCAACTAGCAGCGACCATTGACACTCATAACAGGTTAAAAAAAAATACAAATCGAGATTGTCACAGACTTGTGACAGAAGATGTTAATGAAGCTATAGCAGAAAACTTAAACCTCACAGACCCTAGCTCCTCTACTGCAGACACCCTTCTTCACCAAGCAGACCACATGAATAGTGATGATTAACAAGAAGGGACATCATGTGTGCAACTGCATCTCCTGGTTATAAAGTGCCTGAGTCAGTTAGGACAAGACAGGCTACAGTAGCAAAACGATTCGAGCCTATATAATGGCTCAAATATGAATGAAGTTTATCTCTTGCTCACATAATATTCCAAAGAGGGTGTTCTTGGTTGGCAGGCAGCTCTCCTCCAAATGGAGATTCTGAGATAAATTTGCAAGGTAGATAAGGAGGACATTTTGTATAAAGGCATAGAGGCATGGGAAATTGTAACAGGTTTAGAGAACAGCAAGTAGTTTTATCTGGCTAGTGCCCTGGAAGCATGAGAGTGTGGCAGACAGGGAGGCTAACAAGACAGAGAGGGCCCAGAATGTAAATCTATTGGAAAGTCCTGTAAAGAATTGGACTTTGTCCTTCAAGTGATAGGATGCCACCAGGGTTTCTTTCTTGGTTTGTTGTTATCACTATTGGTTTGTTGTTGTTGCCGCTGTTGTTTTAATCAGGATGGTTAATGTCATTCGATAGGAAAGCTAGAGAGTTAGCACTGCCAGTACTATGTAAGCTGATTTGGATTTCTGTGAACAGAAAGGCAGAATCCCCAACAAGGCCAATATGACAATCCAGGAAAGATAATGAGAGCTCAAAAGAAGGCAGTGGCAATGATGATGGAGTGGAAGGGAGAAGCAAAAGAACAATTTAGGAAGCAGGTCAGAGAAGGCTTATTGAATATTTAAAATTCAAGGGATTAGAAAGAAAAAGTTGAGTATGCTCCAGCTTTCGGGCTGAATTAAAGTCTGTGTTCTGTGCCTACGAAAATCAAAAGTTACTCGTTTCTGCTTTAACACTGAATTTAGTTGTGCTATAAGATTTTTTATTCTGGTCATAAGTAAACAAACTGAATGAAAATAAATGCCTTTTCTGCTACTAATCCTCTGGAGGCCATGTGGGTAAGACCCTTCAAGGTGGAATATAAGAATCCATCGTATTGTCATAATAAAGTCTCTAGGACCTCTGTTGGTTAAATAGGAAAGTAACTGACCAGAACTGACTATAACCTTTCAACAATAGATGCTTGACCTAAATATCACCAGAAAAACACATGCCGAAACCTCAAAATAGAATTAGCTTTGCCTATTCTGAAGTTGCTATTCATTATTCATTGTCTTACAAAGATTTGGAATCTGAAAATTTGCAATCCTCAATAAAAATCAGCATGTATTAGAAAACGACCTGCTCTCTATGGCTGCTGAGCTTTACAAAGTGTAGAAGTAATCACGGAGACTTGTGCTTGCTGCTCTCTTTACCCAGCAATGTGGAAAAGGCAGACTGGCCTCCTGAATGCATCTCCCAGGGATTAAAGAAAATTGGAAATGGTTTGACTCTTCACTGAATCTTCACTGCCATATGAGACTGGCTGAAGATGGCACTCTGAGTTGAATTGGCACAGCTCTGCAGCATTGGAATGGTATTCCTTGACAGGGTTGGATGGCATATGTAGTTTTGTGTATTGTTCTGGTGCTTCTTAAATCAAGTTACCCAATTTAAGTCAAACAAATGTTCTCTATTCTCCATTATCCCTTCAGATCACACCAATCCTTTGCTTTGTCAAATTATAACTCCCTGAGTATTCTCTGTAAATTTCCCATAGCGCTAAAAAATAAAACAACCTTGCATGATATAAACATTAATAAAATACACTCAAGTATACTTTAAATGATTCAATATTTTTAATTATTTTAATTATATTACTTCTATGGTAGTTAAATATTTATATTTTTAGTGAGTCAATGAGTAAAATTTTGTAAACTTGTATAAAATAAGTGACTATAATTGAAAACAAAAATGGTTCTCAGATCTTAAATCATCTTGCTTTATATCTTGAAGACAATCTACCTGCATTGTTATATCCAACATTTAATCAAAGAATGTCTGAGTCACTACTGAGACTTTTGTGCAAGAGAAGAGACCAACTTGAAAGGAACATCGAGTGTCAGCATTTCCTGCAATATGATAAGTAGGCAAGACCTCAAACTATTGTTAGGCTGCTCTTTACTGGAGTCAGATTTACAAATTTGAGGGTGATTATTGATACTTTGTCTTATAATTTTAATCTTTCATCTGAAATCATAAAGGTACTCTCCCATTATCACTACCAATCCAGATCATTTTGAAGATTTTCCACCAATCACTCAAATGTAAGTCCATGGTCATGTCTCGTTTCTCCTAGATCTCTGTCCCCAAGACGTACCGGGACAATTTTTGGAAAAATTGGGCTCATGGCTGATAATTCTCAGTGTGGCACCATAAGAAAAACAACTGCATGTTGGTAGTGACACGGAGTGACTTATGTAAATTATGGGCATCTTGGAAATCATACCAGTCGGGTCATGCAGGAAGGCAAGACACGCAGCATAAAGAATACTTGGGTACATAACAAATTCTAATTGATAACGTAGATGTCTGCAGAGTTTCAAAGTGGGGACTAGTAAAGTTCTGATCAAGGAATTATAACTTAATGAAATGGCTAACTTTGGCATATATAGTGAATGTTTGTGCCCCCCCACCAATTCATATATTGAAATCCTAACCCCCAATGTGATGGTATTAGGAGCTGGGGACTTTGGGAGGTGATTATGTCACAGGGTGGAGCGCCCATGAATGGGATTAGTGTCCTTATAAAAGAGATCCCAAAGAGCTCTCTCACCACTTCTGCCATGTGAGGAAACAGTGAGAAGACTGCTGTCTGTGAAGCAGGAAGACAGTCCTCATCAGAGACCAAATCTGCTGGAGCCCTGATCTTGGACTTCCCAACCCCAGAACTATGAGAGATAAATGTCTGTTGTTAAAGCCACCCAGCCTGTTACTGTTGTTACAGCAGTCTGAATGGACTAAGACAGTTGGTGTTAAAACTATGGGGAAATGTCCTAGCTGGAGTCCCATAGCCAGTTTCCCTTCTCTTGACATTTTGTGGGATTTCTATTATAAAACCCACACCCCAGACTTCAAGGCCTTTCCCCCACTTTCTATTTCCTGGTGGGGACTCATCCCAGCTATGCTATCACATCATTGCAAGTTTAGAATCGCTGGCAATTGCTCAGCAGATCTTTACCCTGTATGAGGATAAACTGTGCTTTTGGGCTATTTACACACACAAAGCTCTGTCTTCTCTTACCCGAATGCTTGCTGCTGCTTTCTGGCCTCCAGCAGTTTGCTTCAGGCAATTCTTGATGTCACTTTCCTTTTTCAGGTCTCCCTTCGAGCCCTGACCCCTGGACTGTTTGGAGAACATTAGCTTTCTTCCATCCTGTTTTAATATGTGCACTCTTTCTAACTTCTTAGGTCATCAAGAGAAGTAGGTGGGGGAAGGAAGCAGCTTGTTTGTTTTTCATTGCAGGCCCCGGGTCTGGTCCCTTTGGAAACAGATGAAAATTCTTCACAGTCACTGGATCAGCCTTTGGGCCTCAGATAAACCTTCTTGGATCTGAGAAATAAGCCTGTTCTCCATTTTTTTTAAAAAAAAGCTTAGCTTTCTTTTCTATGGTCAGTGTTTTTCAGCTTCATTTTCTTCTCTTTATTCTTCTCTTTGCTTTTATTCCTTCTCTGTAGCTCGGCTGCCAGCCCCTGCCAAGTTTTTTTATCATCTGTCTCTGCAGCCAGCTTAACTTTCTGAGCCAATGATATTAAAGCAGAATGTGTATGGGTACTGTCAATCTCACATGATACAATAGAGAATTTTTGATGCCTAGCAGATATCTTACCTACAAACAGAGTAAAACTTGGGTGGCCCTGTTGTCTCAAAATTAAAGTGCTTTCTCCTTAACCTTCTATTTTCTCTCCTGCTATTTTAGCTTGTTGGGACTTCGCTGTCTCCCTTGAGGCAAGATGTGCCTTCTGCCTTTTTCCCAACCTCTTACCTAGCTTTCTTCTAGGTCTCGGGCCCATCTCTACATCCCAGCCTCACTCATTCATGGTCTAACACCAACTCTTGCTAATCCTACGCTTCCTATCTCCTCAGTCACAGTCTGCTCTGGCCCTGCCCCAAACCAGAGGCTATCTTCAAACCCCAAAGCAGCTATGTCAGAAAAGTCTCTAGTTCCCTGTGTACACCATGATTGGCCCCCATATCTTCTGAGACCCAGCATCCTCTGAGCACTTTGCCTTCGCCTAAGCCAGACGCTTGGGCCAACCCGGCCAGTGCCCTTTGCCTTAGTGAGTGAGACTGTGGTTCCCTCCCCACAGACGACCCTGTACTAATGCCTCAAGCCAAAGCCTATGTGAGATCATTGCATCCAGTCTAGATCCTGTGTGTTCTCTTTGCGGAATTCACTTTTCTCTAGATACTAGCTAGTCACCTGTTTGTTTCTTCTTTACTCTTAACCTCTCTTTTAAATGCACTCTCCCAGCTCCCCTTACCACACAACACAATCCAGCTCAGTAGAGAATATATTGAAGAAACCTCTATTCCACTGTTATTGAATAACTAGTTAGCTAGCTCTTTCATGGAATACATCTGCATCCCTATAACTCTGGAAGAAGTTTTGTCCTCAGAGTTCAAAACTGACTTAAGTAGAGTTAATATTTAATGACCACTCACTATTTGCTAGTTATTGGGCTCATAATTCAGTACTTGTTTAACCATTGCAATGTCCATATGAGGGAGATACCATTTTAATCCCACATTCTCTGGGAAAGGATTAGACTTGGAGAGATTAAGTAATTTGCCTTGGGTCAGCCAGATAATGAGTGACAGAGCTGAGATTTGGAAACAGAGTTCTTGCCTTTATCCAGGGTTACACTCAGTACTGTATGCCCTGGAACGCCTGCGCCTTATCCTTTACAGCCTTTTAAGTTCCATTTAGGTATCAGTTTCCCAGGAGATAATTATTTTACTCATTCACCGAAGATTTTCTGAGCACTTAGTGAGTGGCACTGACTATTCCTAGCCCTGGGGACATATAAATTGACTAAAGAGGAGGAGCCACTCAGAACCAGCTGTGTTCAGGTATACACATGGCTATCCCGGTTTAAGGAGAACCATCTTTCCTGTAAGGCGGTATTCAGTACCCAGAGAAAGTTTAGGCTCCTCAATAGCAGGCTCCAAGCACAGACAGCCATACTGTCATCCTCTGTGGCTAGAACATTCAACACAATTTCTACGTTTGGTCATGAATGGAATGTTTCAGTTTAATATACTGAGAATCCAGAATGTCATAACCAGAAAGAACAACTGAAGTCACCTGGTTTAACTGTCTTGCTTTAGAAATGAAAAAATAAATAACGTGACGAAAAGTTAACTTTTCAAGATGACACGGATGCGTAGTGAAAGAAGCATTTCTCAAATACAGTTGTCCCAACTCCCCATCCAGTGCTTTCACTCGGATATCACACAGTCTCCTGGAGACAAGATGGGGCTATATGTTGGAGCCAAAATTTACCATGGCTACAGGCACAAATCTCACAACCATGGATCCATTTCTCAGAACCAAGTTCCTCCATTTAAGGCATTGCCCACAAAACAGTTCTGGAGTTTTTTCAAAGTTGTATCTAACAATTAGGCAATGGCGACTATATAGATTTGGAGGACTAGCGCTTGCTACTACTGATTATATAATGGTGTATGGTCCTTGTTACCGTCTCCTGTTAGTAGTAGAAAAACCCAGAAAACTTAGAGAACTCCATCTTTCCTACTGCTTATTAGGCAGCATCACCACGGGTTTCTGTCTCTTTCCGAACCCATTCATCCATACCTATCTAGGCAATATTCATGGGTTTTCTTTGCCACTGAGGATATTAGGTTAGCATGACTGAGTTTCATATACTCACCATATTCTCCTCTTACCACTATGGCAATTTATCCTAATGTTTAAGGGTATAATAATCTCCTCATCACCATCCCACCCCGTGCAGTGTGAAGTTAGTTGCTTTGTTTTTTTCCTTCTGACACACTTGCTTTGTGCTATATTTAACCCGTGTACATTATTAGCATGAACATGCAGTCGCACAAGGGAAGCTTCCGCTGTGCATTCCTTCCACCAGGTACAGCAGGGGTTTATTCTGCTAATTCCTTTTGGGGATAGGGAAACAGATGCAAATACGAGAAGAAAAGACTTAAACCTCTCTCCACAGTATGTTTAATACAAATCTTTATAAGGATTTCATTCTTTTGCTTTTTGCCTACTTTTTGCCTTTGGTTTTGGCTGGCACACAAAGCAACTTACAAACAGAGAGGCTGACACAATAAAAGAATGTTTCCCTGAAAAGAACTTGCTCTTAACATGAAAAAGAAACATAGAAGATCAGCACCATAAAGTATTCTTATACGATTCCCAACTGCCTAGAACAATACCTAGTGCATGGTGGATTCTCAAAAACTGGTTTCATGAATAAAACCAGATGTGATTTCTTACACTCTGGCTAGTCTTCCTTTGGCTGCATAGAAATTCCACCCATGTTGAGAAGGAAAGGACCGGGAACCAGAAAGATCGTATAGTCATTACAGGCTACTCATTTATTTGTCCAATTTGTTTTTCACTTTTCTTCCTTTTTCACTTGTCATCTGTGAAGTCTCCTCCTTGTTCTCCTCCTCTCTCTTAGTATTAGTCTCTCCTTTCTATTGGCTTCTTTATTTAAGTACTTAGACCACAATAGGGTTTTCTTTTTTTTTCTTATATATATTCAATAAATGAATGACCCATTAGAACAAAAATGATGTATTCAAGGCTTTTCATCCAAATTAAAAAAAAAAACAAACCTGTTTTGTTACGGCTTAACTATTTTTGTCAGAAAGGGACTCCTAAAAAGCAATATTTATTGATTCTTAGGTGCTAAAATTTATTTAATGAATATGCTAAACATGTACAACAGGTTATAATTTTATTCAATTGAGGAAATAGGGACCATTTGTGGGAGAGGCAGAAATACTCACAAGTAACAGAAAAAGGTGAGAAAAAAAGACGAGAAGAATGGAGCTTGAGATTGAAAAATTCATAGAAAGTTAATGGCTCAAAAAGAGGGGAATTCTACGTGTACCCTCAAAGGTCTTTCTGCAGAACTTTTATGGGGCAAGTAGGGAAAATGTGGAGAGTGGTGTTCCTCTCTGAGTCACATCCTCCAGGAACATAGGGGCTGTTCTGTCCTTAATGCCCCAGATTCCACCTATGAATCTTAATTCATCCTTGTCCATCAGCTGCTTCAGAGAGGAAGCCAACTGGGGCTAGAGGAGGCTTCTAGGATGATGTCCAAAGTCAGAGAACTCTGTGCAGAAGCACTTCTACCTTGTATAAATGAGAGGGCACTCAACTTAGAGGGTTTTAAGCTAATTAAAAAAAAAGATCTCCTAAAGAAAAGTCCAGTTGGGCTCAATAGTATACTGTACAGTGACACAGAGCCCACGCCCTTTCTAACTAGTCAACGCTGACGCTTTGTTTATAAATATTTGGAGTATTAGTAGCTGCCCTGGGATAGCAACTAAGAAAAAATGAAGATATTATTTGAGATTACTTGTACCTCTGATTCTTTTAAATACATCAGTTTAAGCAAGTTAGTTTCATTCATTCATTTATTCATCCAACAAATGATTATTGAGTGCTAAATGATGGGTGAATAAAGTGAGATAAAACTGGTAGCTCAATCTCGGTGTACTTGTAGATCATTCTTAAAATATAATATATTTTGTTCTGTTTTTAATAGGGAGCCAATGAAGAGTTTTAAACAGGGGAGATGTGGGGTCAGATTTCTTTTCAGAAACATAACTTTGATAGCCAAATGTAGTTCAAGACTAGTCAAAATGCTGTTGCCATAATATAGGTAAGATTGATGATCACTAAGCAAACCTGCAACAAAGAAAGACACAAAAATGGAAACAGGACAGGGGAACACTTCAGTGTTGAGAGTTAGAAGAGTAGAGGGGGTAGGTGGCTGATTTCTCAGATTTCTGAATGGGATACATGAATATATGGGATTACTTCAGAACGAGGGATCTTGTCAAGGGGAAGAGAGGGGAATGAGAGGAAGAAGGAGGAGAAGAGTAGCATGTTGAAGGGAGAACTGTAAGAAAAAGAAAGAGTAGAGAGGAAGGCTGAAGAAGATATGCAGCAGCAAAGAGGCTGAGAAGGTATGGTCAAAAGGTTAAGGAGAGAATCTGGGAAGTGTAATAAAGTTTTCAGTGATTCAAAGTGGAGATTGAAAGTGCAGACTTTTTTTTGTTTTGTTTTTAAGTAATTGAAATAGGAGACAGCACGACATAGTGGGAAGTGGGGAGGGTTTGGAGTCCAACTGATACACAATGAAACAGCTCTCACTTACTTGCTATAAGACCTTATGCAAGTTACTCAACAATTCCCAGATTTTTTTTAAGTCTCTAAAGTGGAGATAATATCTTGCACATAGGATTGTTCTGAGTATTAAAGGTGATAATATGTTTAGTGTCTTGCACTGTACCAGAAAATTCCTTCTCTGCCCCTTTTCCCTTTGTTTTACCCTCCTCCAGGCCATCAACTTCTGAGCTCCTTTTCATAAAAGAAGTTAGATTAGACTAGTGCCCAGTATATCATCCCCTGTGGTGTACCCACACCTGCAGCACAGGAGCCACAGGTGACCTGATCTGACTGGTCCGATCTCTGCTTACCCTTTTGGCCCCATCTCTCACCACTTTGGCACCTCACACCGGCTATACCATATTTACAGCATCAGGCTCTTTCATGCTTTCAAGTTTTTTTGAACAAACTGCTCCGTCTTCCTAGATTGTCCTCACGTAGTTACCTGACTACATAACTCTCTATCAACTTTTCAAGACATAAATTCAAGAACTTAGTTCTCCATGCAGATATCCTTAGCCTGGCCCCTACTACTCTGCACTAATTCCCACCATCCACACACAAAAAGTCTTACCTTGCTGCCATTATATTTTGTAGATTCCTCCAATCATACTTAAGGAACACTTTAACTATTTATGTATGTGTTTAAGTTTCCCCCATCCAATGGACTGATATATCCATAAAAGCAAAATGATTTCATTGTATCCTCAGTAATTTTGCATAGTATATGCTCAGTAAATGTCTACTTAATAAATACACTGTTTTAGCATACAGCCATGGATTCATTCCACAGTTTCTGTATGCACTGCATTAAACACTTTAAAGCCACATAAACAAAGAATAATTTAGAACAATACTTTCTTGGGAATCTTATTCTCAGTTGCCTGCTCTGAGGCCAGATTAGATTTGAGGTTCAGCAGATCATTACCGTAACTGGCAAGATCCAGACCTAAAATCATATTACCCTAAAGGTTTGTTCTCAGCTCTAACTTCTAATCCAGTCTGAAATTAAGTAGTTCAAGACAGAGCAGGCATAGTATGGTAGTTAAGAATATGGACCCTGCAATGGGACTGCCCAGGTTCAAATCCCTTTTACTGGTCAGTACTAATTGAATGGCCTGGGCTATTTACTTAAACTCTCCATCATTTATCTTCTTCATTTACAAAACAATGGTGATAATAATGGGACATACCCTCTAGAGACGTTACAAGAATTAAGTGAGTTAATACAAATGAGGGGAATTAGAACGGTGTCTGGCACAAAATAATAAATCTTAGTGTCTATGACTTGTGACTTCTTTTAAGGATGTTAGTAGCTGAAGTTGTGCATGTCCATATACCACTTTGGGCACACACACAGTTAGCAGGATAAAATACCACATGGGAATAGAATTTTATGAAAACCCCAAGGGAGATCCAGATCCTTTACTAGCCCTGAAATCAATATGTGCTCCCCCATCATCTTTCTGTCTTGAGTTTCTTCACCTAGCGGCCCTCTCACAACAAACCCTGAAGGGAAGAAGGCAGGGCGGAGCAATCTGAGATGCATCTTTGTTTTTAAACAAGGAAGTTGAGAAGGATAGGTACCAGGGATGCCGATCAACAGATATTCTTTAAACGTCTATTATAGTTGAGGCACAATGAGACCAATCCCCTTTATTCAGGGCTATTTAAAAGATCTCTAAAATCATTGAAATGTCCCAGGATTTTAGGTCTTAAAGGAGTCTTATACTAGCACAAGGAAGAATCTGTTTTTTGTTTCCCCTGCCTTGTGCTTTTTCCTTTTTCTTTTTCTTTTTTCTAAAATAGCACACTTATCAACGTTTGTAGGGACTATGGTGATAGCTGCTATATAAGTACGGGAAGAGAGAACAAGAGAGGAGGGGGACGTAATTAACTCAATTGTATAAGGCTTTCTTTAAGAAGCAGAAGAAAGGTTCTCCATAATTTCATTCCTATCTACAAAGAGGCAGAAAAGGGTGTTATGAGAGAGACATCCTTACACTCGGCCCTAGATCACAACGCTGACTTCAAGACAGAGTCCACTTGATTCTTCTACCTGACTGTGCAAAGCAATCCAATTCCTTACTGCTTTTCCTCTTCTATGTAAATAACTTCTTTATAAATGGGAAGATGAAGAGCAAGCCTTTCAAACAGTTGTCATAAATTAGAATAAATTGCATTAATTCAAAATGTAAAACTAGGAGAGCCAGGAGAACATGCAACATATTTTCCCCAAATAACACTTTGAACAAGCACAGTGTATACTTTGGGCATATGTATATCTTTCCTCTGACTGACAGCCTGAAGGGTAGTCCATGTGATTTTTGTGTTGCTGAGGTGGAAACAATCTTTATTTGGATTGAATAGCAGAGTAAACAGGAATGAATAAGAGACACAAAAGTTTACAGTACAGATGGTTTTCTGATTCTGTCTTAAAATTGTGAGCCTTATCAATTAAAGGTACATTTGCCTTTTGTTCTAGTCAACTATCCCAGAATCTTTTCATGGCTGTACACCAGAAAAATAAGAAGTGACAAGTAAATTAGGTCCTGGGTTTAGTAATGCCATACAGGCTAAATGCAGCTATAAAAGTGTATCTTCTCTACCTGTTATGTGTAAAAACTAAGACTTATCTTGTAGTGTAGTTATGTAAGTCATTAGGAAAATGAAAAACCTCGGTGATAAGATAAAAAAATTAAATAAGGAGGATACATATATATGTTGTATGTGTGTGTGTATGTGTGTGTGTGTGTTTGTGTGTGTGTGTGTGTGTGTGTGTACGTTTATGGGGGGAATGGGTAAAAGGTTTTGATGATTCAAGGAAAAAATTGAAAAATTAAATGATGTGTCAAAACTGGTCTCCAGAGATAAAGAAGAATTTGATTAAACTATAATTACGCCTACCTGTGTGCAGCATACACCTGTGTACCTAAGCACCTTCTTCCTAGAACGAGAAGAACATTTTCCTTCCCACACAGTCATCTGGCTCTGTCATCCAAATGAATTGCCTCAAGTAGCATGAGAAAGTGACAACATAAACATCCATCCTTGGTCAACAAGTTCCCCTTACCATTCAGGGAAGCAAAGGCTATTCTGATAGAATTATCCACAACTTAATGACAATAATGTCAAAATGCAAAATAAAAGAGCACTGCCTAAATATTTACTCAACATTTCTATTTAACATGTTTATGACATTGAATCATGATTTATCTTTTAAGCTGTGTCACATAGTGCCTTCATCCCCAACATTTTTTGACCACAGAAGATAGGGCAGCAAAACGGTCTAATTGAGGGGCTCTTGAGAGATGAGTAGACAAACACACGGAAGTTTGACTTGCAGGCTCGTCCTTGATTCTGCAGGCTCTTCTGCCTGCCTTGAAAAGGCCCGTTATAGCTCTCGAGGGTGCTCTAATCTGGACCAATTCCCACAAAACAATCAATGGTGTATCATCATTTCTTTCCTTTTGCCAGAGAACAGGATGCACAGAAAATAATGCACATGTAGTAAAGAGTTTGAAAGCCTAATGCACATAGGAAACTTGCCGCCTCTCCAAATCAGCACATCAGGCCACCAGATACCAGTGTCAGGCAGGAGTTAGTCATCATTTTCTTACACGAGCCATACTCTTCTCCCAGGATTGATGTATCTTCTTCCCCTCTACATAAAGAATTAGCTGAATAAAGTAAAAATAAGTGGACTCTGGGGCTGCAGATGGCTGACCAGCTGTTTCTGGGTGACTCCCCATGAATCAGGGCCTCATCTGAGCTTTAATGATTCCATGTTTTGGGGCAAAATAGGCTGCATTTTGGAAAACTAGTTCATGGAAAATAATACAGCAAACTAACATTTATAGAAAACCACAGTAATCTTATAACAAATGTCCTAAATTATGTTCTCAAAAGCACATCCAATTTTATCCAAGGTTTTCTGTCTGCAGAGCCTGTAGGACCCTTTTCGTTGTTGTTTATGACTCTGACTTCTCCCAACCCCCAACCCAAGCACCTCTTTTTAAATGATACACCATTTCGTGTATGTCTCAGAAGACAAATTTTTAGTTTGAAAAAGAGGCAAGGGGGTGGGGGTGCAATATTTAAATGACTTCACTTTTCTGTCCCCTTTGGAGATTCATCTTATATATTTCCCTTTAGTTTGATGGTAAGATGAATGCTGCTTTTGAAAGCCTCCTAGTTCGCTTAGGAACGATATTCATTTCTCAGTGCTTAAGTGCTATGTTAGGGGTATTGACAAAATAAAAGTAGAATGGAACTTTATATTCCAACTTCTCCCACACTCTTTCAAGGCTGAGGTTTCTAGCAAGGCAAGAGTTTCACCAGTTGTCATCCTCAATTTTAGATGATTGCTTGATGTGAATATCTCTAAGAGAATATATTTTAATACACAGAGGAGTAGAGATAGATCCAAATGCCTATTACCAGAGAAAAAGGCATTTTATGTGATGGGAGAGTAAGAACATTTCTGTGATCATTTTTATTCAATGAGAGCCATTTTTTTGGGTGGGAGAGTCAAGTGCTAGTACCCACACATGCTGCATACATACCAGCACGAGCTGGAGGAATGCAGATTTCTGTATCTAAGCGCAGCTGCTAAGTGAAATGGAACGTCCAACAGATGGCTGCATTGTCATTGTTGGGGGAGGATGAGAGGGGAGCTATTTTGGTTTTTCTGGTGAGTGTGTGTGAGTGTGTGTGTGTGTGTGTGTGTGTGTGTAATAGGATGTGTTCTCCACTACCTGGATCTCTCTGTTGTTACCAAGGGCTTTTATTCATTTCAAATCTTTGAACTAGAATAGGCCTTAGAGATCGTCTGGTCACTTCACATGCAGTGGAGAAGGAGAGAGAAGATCCGGATGCATAGCTTATTAGAGCTGAGGCCAGAACGCTTTCATTAAACCATACAACACAGAAGTCCCGCATTCTATTTACTTGAGTACTGGTATTTAGCACCAGCACCAAAGCTCAGGAAAAGGAAACACTATAGCAGTTGCAGTTTCGTAGTGAAAAGTACATGTGTATTGTTTTCTTTTAAAGCCTTCCTTATGGTGCAGTTGCCTTGTTATTCTCATGTTGGAAGAACTAAGATACCTAATAAGCAAAGTTATATTGAGTCTTTAATATGTAAACTTTTAGATATTTGGGACAATAGGCCCAAATTTAAATAACATGCTATAGAACATTAAGATTCTATAGCATTTTCATATTCAAGGAGATAAGCTTGTAAGTCAAAGCTTTCAAAGGCCATGTTTAACAGGCAAACAGAAAAGTGTTGGGGTCCCATTATGACCTCTCTGCTAAAGGTCTCCATCCCCCTTCTGATGGAAGCTTTGGGTCAGTTTTACAGTCACATGGCTTACCCATTGGTTCGTGTTTTTTTCTTTTTTTTCTTCCAGAAATAGAATCAATAGAGAACAGACAAACCCACAGTTGCCAGTTTGTACAGTCTTGTGGTTTCTGTCAGGGGCTACAGACTCGAGCAGGTCTACCAGATAATGAAGGCAAACTATTTCAGTTCCTGTGGGTCCAGAGCGCCTCGGCAGAGTTCTGGTTTCAAACAAATGAATAACAAATTAAAAGGTACAGTAAAATAAGGGGGTGGTTAAAATATATTAACTAAAATCAATGGAGGAGAAACGTAGTTAAAACCCTGCATTCTCAGCAATAGCCTCTGACGTATTTGGTTAATCTCTTAAAATTTATGTTAAAAGCCTTTTATCAGACGGTCAATATATTTGGGTGGTTGAGCAAGTGTATCATCCTGTCGAGGCGGTTGCATTAAACATGACGCAGAGGCTCCATTCCTTGTAGGAAATGAACAGAGGTCCCTCCAACGGAAGTCCCACCTCAAGGAGACCAGACGTTTCTCCCCAAACAGCCTGCGCAGCCAAGCTGAGTATCATGCTCTCCTCCTCTGCCTAGCTTCCCCACTGACGTCAATGAGAGTCCTGGAAATGAAGCGGGATCTGAATACCAGAAGCATAGCCTAATAATAGAGCAAAAATGGAGAGCAGATGGAAAATAAAGCGTCTTGATAAAGTGTGACCTAATGTTACAAATTTGTTCAGGGAAAGAAAACAACAACAGCAAAGCAAAAAGGCCTGTAAGCAGACTTACTGGTGCTAAAATTCTGGAATATGGCTGATGAGAAAAACACCTAGATACTTAGAAACTCTCCAGAAAAAGACTGAAAAATACACAGGAAAACAAGCAAGTTTGGGATGTTTGAAGCGCCGCTAGTAAATGTGCCTAGGGTTAAAAATGATATAAAACCAGAAGTAGAAAACTAGAAACAGATTATTAGCAGCTTTCTCTACCCATGATTTGTGCAAAATTTTATCTATTGTATCTTCATTCCTCCTGGAACAATGTGCTGTCCACATGGATAAGATAAGATGTGCTGGGAAAACACAGGTACGAACATTGAACGTGATGAGGAAAATGAGTTGAAATACTGGGCCCAAAGTAAAAGTTTTTGCAAAGGGGCCCTGTCATACCCATAACTCTAAGAAATGTTCTCACAGTTTACCCTTCATCCGCATTGTGTGTTTGTGTCTGCGTGTATGTAAGTAGTCACAGCCACCAAGGGCTACTTTTATCTCTTAGTATCACTATGACATACTCAAACAAACATTCCACTTACTTTTCTGGGATGAGCAGCAAAATGTTGAAACAAAATCCTTCTGACTTTTCACTAACTATGTATACATTTTGAAAGAAAAGAGATTTTTAGATCTACTTAATAATTGGACTTATAAACATATTATTATTGATGATATGGACAAAGAAGGCCCAAAGACACTGAGATTGAGATATAAAGAAAAATCTGCATTTTAATCTCTGAATACTTGTTCTATGGAGAAATCATCAAGATGTTCCATTTGATAAACACTGCATTTCGTTATAAGAATTGGCTATTGGTTGGGAAAGCTGATGAGATAAAGTTTTAGAACAAAGCTACATTTTCTTTTCATTTTTAGTGTTCAACCACTGATGGGATTAAGAAAGAAAGAAAGTTTTTGTTTTGTTTTGTTTTGTTTTTCCCCTTTTTTGCCTTATCACTCTAATGGTTCTTGGGCTCTGTCTTCAGCACTCGTGAAAAATAAAATCTTGTTTCTTTAGGTAGCCTTCTGCCTCCTCAACCTCTTTAATTTGTCTAGCCAATATTTTTCTTTGAGTCTGATTCTGGCTCTGCCTGACATTTTGATATTGGTATTTCAGACCCTCCCTCACTCCCAGGGGAGCTCCCTCAACTTGGATTTCAATTTCAGTCTCCCTCTGCTTCTCACCTTGCGGCTGAGGGTGAGCCTGGCCCATCTCTTTTCAAGCTTCTAGATGCCCAGCCTGGCAGAGCCCCTGGCCTCCTGTCACTACCTACCACCCCCAGGAGAACATATTGGACACTCATCTCTGTTTGGAAGATCCTCAGCCGGATAGATCACAGGGCACTATTCTACAATATTGAACCCATGATGCAGTATGAATACATGGGATTAGGGACATAAGAATCACAGAATTTTAGACATAGAAAACACCTAGAGATCATTCATTTTCTAGTAGAGGAAGTCAGTACTCAAACCTGGTGAACAATACTGAGTTCCTGTAAGTAGACAGTGGTATAATGTATATAAAATGTTCTATAAGCTATATAGCACTACACTGTATGCACTCACTAAAAAGTCAGTGTTTGTCTTTTAGGTAGTATGTTTAAGAGTTATTCTAGAAATGCTGCCATTACTCAAAATGTTTTAAATCTCTTCTTTAAAATTGTCATTTCAGGCAGTTAAGATTGTCACTGTATAGTCACATCTCGCTTTTATCAGATAAGGTATTATCCAGGGCTCAGACATTCATCTCAGATTTGATGTTAAATGTCTTCAAAGGCAGAACCCATGTCTGTCTTGCTCCTTGCTCCTAGTATACTGCCTGCCACTTAGTAAGCACCTAATAATTATTTGTTCAAGGAATTTTTTTAAGAAAGATCAAACCCACCCTCGGAAAAAGATGATTTGCTGTGATTGATAGGCAAAGGCTCTAAAGATATTTTCAAAAGCGAATTTCCCAAATAAAATTATTTTTGAGCTGTAACATTGTTTTTGGAATAAGTTCAAGGTTATTAATTGGAAGGGGACAACATTCATTGTATTTACACATCTGTGTTCTAGCTGACCTGTTTACATAGTTGAATTTATTTTTATCTCACCTTTCCAAAAAATGAGGCAGATTGAAACAACAAAAGTCATAAAAATAATGTTAATAAAAAGCACATTACTGTAATCATGTCTCAGATATGTGCAGCAAAAAAAACAGCACACAGGGTGGGTTCCTTATGTGTGGTTAGCTAAGGAGTGACAGTAAGTAACAAGAAATAGAGAACAAATGAGACTCACCCAGTCTCAAGCACATGTCTGCCTGCCATCTGGCCCTTGTTCCCTGTTGAGTAAAAGAGTTACTTACAGCTAGTAAGAATGCAGTCATAAAGAAACATTCTGGGGTGACAAGATTCCCAGTTGATAATAAGTGCCCACGAAGAAAGGTATCTGCAGGTGCCATGATAACCAATCATCACTGTTGTTAGCACTAACAGGCAAAGTCAGTTTTGAGGATTCCGTGTAACACACAAAAGTGAGAACAGTCCCTCTCCAGTGGACTGATATTTAAATTTGTTCGAGGAGGAAAGAATGAGCAGAATAATCAGAGGAAAGGCATATTAGTAACAAGACAAAACTGTCCACCTTTCTCACATGTGAGTTACTCTCAGAAGAGTCTCAGAGTAGTGATTTTACAATTGTTTTAAAATGCTTTAGGCACACACAAAAAATCCGATTCATACCACAAAAACATGAACTTTCTCCTATATATCAACTAATTCCAGTTGAAAGCATCCTGACCACGCTAGGGCTCAGGGCATGCATTAGCAATTGCTTGGTGAGTGTATTTTTTTGTTCTTTTTACCGCTACCAGAAACATCAGATTAAGAAAATTCAACTAGGTCCAACTAAAAGCATAGCAAAATATGGTACTTCATAAAAATGAAACCAACGAGTTTTCAGAAGAAGAAGTAGAGAATGCTGAATGTCTCACCAGGCCACCAGCTTATTCATTTCGGGGACACTCTGGTTTTGGGTTTTGATGAAACCCAGAGCATGGCTGTCACTGGTGATGTGTGGCATCCACAAGATCAAAAGTCACTCTTTTTTTTAACAGAAATAAGAGTCAGCTCGGTGTCATAATTAAAATAAGGAAGAATTACTTGAATTCTGAAGTGGTTGAAAATTTAAGCTGCATCCTTTAGCTAAGGAGGTAACCTCAAAGGCAGCTTTATGACTGCTTTTCTGTAATCTTCCATAGAGAATGTATGGTCTAGCATCACTCTTTGAAATCCCATTCCCAGCCCTAACCCAAGACTGGGTTCTAGTACCTTGTCCACAGTGCATCGAGAGTAAATTTCTAAACTGCAAATTTTAACCTGTGATTCTATAAATACACAGGTTAAAATTCTTTTAAATCATCTATATTACTTACAGAGTAAAACCAAATTTCTAAGCTTAACATATGAAGATTTTTAAGGAACTGGCTCTTTCTTATCTTTCTACATCTCATCTTTTACATCTCCTCCACATACATCCTAAGCTCTATCCGTAATGAATTAAGGTCCAGAATCCAGGATTCTACTATGTTCATTTATACCTGCATTTTCTCAGAGGAACATGCACTTTCTTCCACCTTATTCTCTAGTCAACTACTGTTAATTCTTCAAGACACAGACTCTTATCTCCTCTTTGAAGTCTTCTTGCCATAATTCTCACTTTCACCCCCTAACCATGCAGACTCAAGTACCACTATAGGCAATTCTAAAAAGTACAGAATGCTTTCAACAACTTTGTCTTTGCCATTTTGACTTTGAGGGCATTTTGACCCCACTGGTATGATAACCCTGAGTTTCACTCCCAAAGGGACAAAGCACATAGGCATGTATCCAGCTCATCTATATTCTATGACTGTTCTCTATCCACCCCACAGGATAATGAGCTGCTTGAATAAGATTGGGTTTTAATCACTGTACTAGTCTACCCGGGCTGCCATAACACAATACTACAGACTGGGTGGCTTAAACAACAGAAATTTATTTTCACATAGTTCTGAATGCTAGAAGTCCATGTTCAATGTGCCAGATAATTTAGGTTCTGGTGAGGCTGTCCTCTTAGCTTATAGATGGCTATCTTCTTGCTATGTCCCTACTTGGCCTTCCCTCAGGATATGCACACAGGAGAAAAAGGGAGGTGGGGGTGGGGAGAACACTCGCTCTCTGGTATCTGTTCTTTTAAGGACACTAATCCTAAGGCCCTATCTCCAAATCCTAAAGGGTAGGGCTTTGGCACAGAAATTTTGGCACATTCAGTTTATAACAATCACCTTGTGTTCCCAATATCCAGAGTAAGTCCTTGTAATGTCTGTAAACATTTGGGATGTGATTAAATTCTACACCACATAAAGGGAGAATGAGTAAAACTGGTTAACTCATAAATCAATCAAAAGTACTCACTCCACGTGCACCATGTACAAATCTCTGTTATAAAACATGTCAGTGTTCTTAAGGAATTCATAATCAAATTATCTAATTGAGAATTTAAACACAAATAAGGGCCAAAGAAGTAGTTTGAATAATAAGCAACCACAAACTAGAACAATGGGCCCTGGATATGGAGTCAGAAAACGTGGGTTCAAAAGCCAGTTCTGCCACTTACCATCTATGTGACCTTAAAGCAAGCAGCTTAACTTCTCTCAGTTTCAGTGCCCTTACATGGAGACATAATACTTAAATGAAGAATCAAGTGAGAGGGAGTACGCAAAAGCACTTTGGAAATGTTAGCTCCACACACAAGGAAACAGAAGTGTGGACAAGTCCACACAGAAGACTCCTTTGACAGGATCCTTGATATATTCCTTCTTCCCACATGGAAAGGGCAGCTTTTCTGCAGGGCATTGCCTTCCTATAAGGCAGGCACTGCTGCATTAGCCACATTTGTGCATGCCTACTTATCATCACTCTCAAAAGTCAGTGTTTTATGCTGGTGCCCCACCAGGAAAAGAAGAGCTCTCGCTTATTTTCTACGTTTGCTTTCTTGCATGAAAGAGAACAAGCATACTTCAATTCTGAATCATAGAGAAGTTGTGGTAAAAGCAGAATGAGAAATTCTTCACAAGTAAATGCCACATGGGTTACTTCAAGGTTCCATGCACTCTCACTGAAACACTCAAGCACCAACAATGTTAAAGCTAAGGCTGAAATAGCCAAGAGAGATTTAAACATGGAGGCCACCAGAGAGTAAAAGTTCTTACTAAAGATCCATGAAATATGTCATCATGTGCTCTCAACAGAGAGAGAATTGTCTGTCAGAGATGAAACGTTCCCTTTGTGGTCGATGCTAGGAGGGGAAATTGACCTTGACCAATTACTAATTATTGCTTCACCTTCAATCAGCAACTATCAGATCACACGCCTAAATCTTGAATAAGTGTGTGATATTTGCAGAGTTTGTGGAAGCAAATGGAGTCCAGGTGGAGCTGCATAGGAAAAACAAGAAAAATGGCTCCTCACCAAAAACAAGAGATGAGCAGGGGAGGACAGATTCAGACACCCCAGGCTGCCAAACCCCCGTTGAGATGTAGGTGTGTGTATGTGTGTGTGCACACACATACACACACCCCACAATCACACGTTATTTATTTATTTTTAAACAGCCTCACTTCCTACTGACACTGGCAGTGTTCTTCATTTTCATTACATGTTGAAGAAAAGAAGGGGTGAAAATAAAAGTATTGTGAGAGAGATTGCTCTGATTCATTCAAAGAGAGGCTCCAGTATTTATTCTTTAAAAATATATCAAAAGCAACAAAACCCCACAGCTAAAGAAATAGACACTGAAAACTTAAATTGAAAATGTAACTGAAGCATCATGGAATGACAAATATAGCTTTAATGTGCAATTTATTTTCTTTATCAAGTGTAAAGGTGTCAGTGCATATAAAGGCTCCTTATCAAGTGTAAAAGTGTCAATGCATATAAAAACTATCCGCCTGAGTTGCTAGCAAAATACTTAAGCAAAAGCATGAAGGGACCCTCCCAGCTGCAGGAATCACACGTAAGTCACTTGTCCAGTCACTGAGCGGTGAGGACGTGCTTTACACATTTCTTAAATATCTGCCTCCACGCTCTCCACACAGTAGTTCACACAGGCAGAGCTTTATTTTTTTTCTTCTTAATCACGTACCTTTTAAGATTCATAATTTGGGATGAGCAAAAGGCTCGGCAGGAGGTGGGGATGAATTAAAAACCATAAAATTGATGCTATCACTATGATTGACATACCAGTAGTGCAGCATACATTTCCTGTTTGTCAGGAATGAAAGGTGTTCACATTCTGTAATAATACCTAATAATGTTTTGGAAAGACAAACTGCTGTCTGACTACATTTTAGCAAGATGGAATATTTTTTTTTACTTTTTGTCAGCACTGAAATCCGAAGCTCAAGTATATATTACAACCCTCTATAAAGGATGACCTAGATATTTAATAGCTGCAGCTATTCCAGTCCACTACCTGGACCTCCCCAGGTCTCTGATGCTATATTCTAGCTTGCTCAAAATCACCATTACACCTTAAGACTAATTCAAGAGTGTGTCCAGGGAACTAGCTGTCCAGGACTACCATAATAAACTTAAGGGAAGAAAGTATCCTTTGCTACCTACAGCTGTCTCATCACAAAATTGGTCAACCCTCTACTTAGAGGTTTGTCTAACCTGACAATTAACATTTTGCAGAGGGTAGTAAAAAGAATCTTATATATAGGGATCAGGAGACCTGAATCCCTCTAGCTGCCATGTCACTATGTAACCATGAGCAAGCCATTTAAACAGTCCACATTTCACTGTCATCACAATTAAAATAGAGATGCTTCCATTTGTCTTGATTGCCTGATGGGGTTGTTGAAAACATAAAATCAAAATTTTAGTGTTGTAACTGGCATGTATCTTCTGTCATGTAGATCCTAAATATGATTTTATGTTAGTTACACAAAGGATTTGGGGAATGTTGAAAGTCATTTATTTCTGGAATGACAATTTAGCAAAAAGATTAGGAAGAATCAATGCAGTACTAGATCTTATATGACAGGACAACATCAGAAAAAAATTAGATGTATTATAGCCATTCAAGAATTAGTCTTATGGTGAACTTTGAGCCAGAGATGTAGTCCTCTCCTTACTGTCTTGTTATTTCCATTTATATTCCTACTGACTATTGATTGTAGGCACTAACTACTTCAGGTTTCAAAATGTTACAGGTATTATTTGGGGGAAAGGAAAATAAAGGAAAAAGATGAAATAAATCTGAAATTTCAGGAAGAAGACAAAACAAGAATGTTTGTGTTAAATATTTTAATGAAACATATTTGCATTTTACTCTCTGGAATTCTGTCATTTCCACAGAAGTTTTCAAGAAAACACAAATGTAAAATCAGTGCTACAATCATTGTCTAATAATACCAAGTTGCAAGTGTCAGGCACTAGAATCTGAACAATCCTTTGTCTCCAGAACTGTAAACAAAGATTTGGATGCCTTGGGAAGCCTATGAAAAATTAAGCCAAATGAAAAAGGGGGGTATTATGCAGACCCTGCTCTTGGTAATAATACTGTTGCCCAGGGATCAAAAGTGCTTTTGAATACAATTTGTTGCTGTTGTTTTTGCTAAGTCAAATACAGGCTTTAAACAAAAACATGTTTCAAGCCTTCGGCTTATAATTGCACTTCATGTGACTTGATAATGCGGATTTTTATGTAATTTTTAAAAATCCATTTGGTAAAAAGAAAAGGTTTTTCTACTAGATCTTAACTGTTACTGCCAGTAAAATCAGCTCATTGGTGCACATGGTTACAGACAGCTTACAAATGAAGTTGTGAAAAAGCTCAGCAAAGTCAGCCCACTACACCCACTTGATCCCTTCTAACCTGCAGGAGTTCCGATACAACTCTTCCAGGATGTGAGTGCATTGAAATCCTGGCCTGACTTCGTTTTATCTTCTCTAAAAATGAGGAATGTATGGATCATGTTCTCATAATCAAGTGGCAGCTCACAGATTGCTGTCTGTTTCTTGAGTTGGATTGACAAGAACTGGAAGGAGAGCAGTAGCAAAAGGGATCTTGAGGGCTACCAGCTGAAATCTATCTAAATCTACCTAAAATATAATCTGGAAGAAATGGGAGGTTCATCTTTTGGTTCTAGTCAATGATAACTTGAAGGTGAGGTTAAGCAATATGCATCCCTCTACTTGCTAAGTTCACGAAATGTGGCTACAAAATAAAATAAAATAATAGTAATAATAATAATAATAATAATAATAATGTTAAGTATTCAGGACAGAGGTATTTATCAGAAGGGTATGATTTATGAGTCCATGGCTATGTATCTCGTGGCAAGCCTCACAGGAAAATATAGGTACAAATATGCCTAAGTCATATTTATATACTTTATAAAATTAGACTGGCATTAATTAAATGGCAGAAAAGGCAATGAGAGCATTGTTTGGAGGGTAGCTTGTTCCAAGTTCTGATTATAACTTGCTTCCCAAAGAAGGAGCCACCCACAAGCTTAGAAGACAGATGAGAAGATCATCATCGCAGATTTGCTGTGAACAGCTCGGTTCAGCTCTATCCTTGCCAGACTCAGGGCCACACACACCCTTCCAAGATGGCTAGAGAAGATTGACAAACAGAGCACCCACTTCTTGCTCCAATTTTGGCAAAGGCAGAGGGTGATTTTGTCTCTGGGTAAAAATGAAACCTGCTTGTAGAGCTGAGAGCTGCCCTCAACAGCAAAATTATCATCATCATTGTTACACCTAACATTTACTGAGCACTTACTATGTGCCAGGCACAAAATGCTTTGCTTAATCTCATCTTGTCTTCACAATAATGCCGTGAAGTTAATCCTATAATTATCCAACTTTCACAGAAGAAGAACCTGAGGCCAAAATGTGCCCAAGGTTATAGAGATGGTGAGTGCCAGTTAGGACTTGAATTCACACAGCCTCACTCTTCTAGAATCTTCACTTCTTATTTCCATTACAGTAGCTTAATCAACTGTAAACATCCTAGTAATTAGGCTTTTTAAATCCCACTTCACTTACAAAGCCAGGATGGGAAATAATGGCCTTCTTCCTCCTAAATTCTGTCTCTCTTCCCAATTTCTTGGTCCTTACTTCCTTCAGCTTCAGGTAAGCTCTTCCTATTTACTCATTAATTTTATACATTTGTTTAGCCCCTGTAGAGCACCAGGAACTGTATGAAGCACTAAGAATTTAGCAAGATAGATTCTCTACCTCTATAGAGCTTATATTCTATATTCCACACACATTGCCTCATTTATTCCTTAAAATAACCATGTAAGTCTGAGGCCATCAGTGTTACCCAATTTTTAGATAAGGGAGCTAGAACTCAGAGAAGTGAAGTAAACTTACTCAAGGCCGCAAAGCTGGTAAGTAGGAGAGCTGGGGTTTGCCCCTGGCCTTCAGACTATTAATTCTATATTCTTTTTAAAATAACTCACAGGAATGTAATATACAGGAGCATAAGGAATATAGTCAATACAATCATAATAACTATGTATGATGGCAGATGATTACTCAACTTATTATGGTGATCATTTCATAAGGTATATAAATGTGGAATCGCTATGTTGTACACCTGAAACTAATGTACTCCTGTTACCCATTCCAAGATAGCTTTCAGGAGCTGGGCAGAATGTTAGTATTGCCCGGACGGGACATAAGACCAAGTTCGCCCTCTTCCTCCTATATTCTGCCTCTCTTCCCAATTTCTTGGTCCTTACCTCTTTCATGCTCCAGGCACCCACTGTCTCCTGGCTGTTCATAGTTTCCCACTTCTGTAACCCCCTCCTCCACTGCTTCCTATAAACCCTTCTGGCCTTCATTCCTTCATATCCAAAACTCAAGATTAAAGTGTTAATCTTAGCTCCCACTCTTCACTTTAGAGATTAGGCCTGACATGTGAAAAATAATCAAAATGGGAGTGTCTTCTATCATTATACCAGGAAACCCTGTTCCTAGTAAGGTACACATTTTATTTTCTCAGAATTTCTTGAGTGAGTTTTCCCATAGAAACATTCTCCCATGTGGTAGTTATATTCTTTAATAGTTATTGCAGGTACATATGGACTAAATATGTTCCTACGGGCGAGCTAGCAAAGTTTAACACTGCCTAATACGCTTTGAATTCCAATCAACCAAACTACAAGTGACCTCTGGCAAAGACTCCCTCACTAACACATTCCTGTCTTCACTATCACTCACAATCAAGAGTGGAAAGGAGTAAAACAATAAACGTTACAAATAAATGATTCCTTAGCCCTGGAGAGATAGGGCAAATAGCAATAGACACAACGTAGAAAAAGAAATGATTTAAACATACGGGTGGCAATAGCGGAGGCTGCAGGAGACAAAAGATAAATGTTTCTGACTTTAGAGAGTTACAGGTCTACAGAGAAACCCTGAATGTAAATGACATTCAAGAACCTCCTCAATCTGACTCTAATTTTTCCATTAGCTCTGAGCCTCATGAGAGTAAAGAATTCATATGATTTTGCTCAACATTGTATCAGCAGCACTTAGCACAGGGTCTGAGACATAGTAGGCACTTAATAAATGATTACTGAACGAAGGAGGAATGTCATCTTAGACATCTCCAGCAACCAGCTACCATCTGCTTCCCAACCAGCAGAGCCCTCCGTTGACTAGCAATTCCGAAACAAGGCTGAGTTTTCACACTGAGCTTCTCCCTCAGAAATAGCCTGTATTGCCTTTTCTCCTTTCTAGACCTATTGAAATGAGATTCTTTAAGGCCAAGGTCAAAAATTATACCTGTTATGGTTTTCCTA
This sequence comes from Rhinolophus ferrumequinum, assembly GCF_004115265.2. Taxonomy (NCBI): domain Eukaryota; kingdom Metazoa; phylum Chordata; class Mammalia; order Chiroptera; family Rhinolophidae; genus Rhinolophus; species Rhinolophus ferrumequinum. Next base: position 58,310,785 of record NC_046290.1, on the reverse strand, counting down.
GGCTGGGTCCCAGGTATGAATGCAGCAATGTGGTGGCCACACCTGCAATGCTTCAGGGCAGGGAAGATGAGTGGTCCTCCCTTCCCCTGGCTGGCAGGGCCCCAGTCGCTTGGCAGAGGTTGAGAGGGGACTTCTTGCCCACCTCAGACCAAGGTACTGAGCATGTTCCAGCACAGAGGTTGTGATATGTTGGGGGTTACCCATTCTCCGAGAGAAAGGGAGACTGACTTCCCTACCCTGCCAGCCTCCACATTATCATCTCACGCTAGACTTGAAAATTAGTAGCTGGTCCTGGACCTGAGGAGGAAACCATTGTATTTTTCTTTAAGTACACATTGCAACTTTCCCCATAGTGGTTGAAGAATTCCCTAAGAGCAAGGAGGCCTACTCTAGTCATCTTAGCCTCTGACTTTGCACAAAGGTTTGTTGAACTGACTTGAGAAAGGGAAAATATCATTTTATTTCACATGAAAAGGTAGATAATCCCAAATCCAAATTTATCTGGACAGATCAGAAAAGGGACTGCATAACACCAATTCCTTTCCTTTTCCCAAGATTATCATTCATCTTATTCAAGACGAGAATTTTATAAATTTACAAGGCTACTCATAAATGTTTCTCTGTCAGATTAGTAGAAAACCTTTAATGTCTGGACTTGTAAACTCATTCTGGGATAGGGTGTTCCACAAAGGACTGGGTACTGTTTAAATATAACTATAATTAAACTATTCACTCATAACCATACTTACTACATGCAAAGTATAATAGCAGATACCATTAATTGCTGATTTCTCAATTTAGGCCTCAACTTGACCCCACCAACGACCATGGTAGACAGTTGCTCACTTACAAGGACAAGTGAGAGCTGAAATCCACCCTTCATTCTGTTTTCCAAACCACATACCCTGGCAAGGGGTTGTCCGTGTCCACCCAGGGGAAGTGGCACCTTTTTCCTAATTCTCACAATATACCTTCTTAGCGCTGCTCTTCTTTCCACACATACCTTCTAAGCTGCATTCGTCCATCTGTAACTTTTCCCTGTCTTGGTCATCACTGTCCAGCTGAACATCCCTTCAGTGGCATAAATGCTGGAATAGAGGAAAAGGGGTACACCATGTGATTTCTCAAGGACCAACATTTCCCAAGGGATGGTTCTGGCTGAAGGGACACAAAAACAAACAGTCTAACTCCAACAGATATCCTCTCCAAATTCTCTTTTTAAAGCACAATGTAGCTGTATTCCACACAAAATGAGTAGAGTAAGACTTCAATGTGAATTACGGACCAGAGTTTTAGTCATGATACACGAGATAAACAAGAAAAATTGAAACTTCTTTCTATATCTAAGTGGCAAAACTTTTACCAAATAGGTAGTTTATTTGGAGTTAACTCTCAACTTCTTGTAAAAGCTTAGATTGTGCCTGCCATCCTTAGTCAACTAATAGAGATTACTTTTATGCTACAAGCCATTCATGTTGGTTTTTGAAAACATGCCAGTAATCATGATTAAACTATGTACACTGAAAAATCTCTACTACCTGCAAGAAAAAACAAAATCCAATACAGCTGTTAAAAATGTTCACCAACCAGTAAAATCTTTTGTGGATTTTCTATAAAACCAGTGATTGAAAAATGATAAAATCTATATTTTTATTCTTATAAGAATCTTCATAAGATTACCTTAAAAAGAGGAATAGAGTCAATTACTTTACTATTTCAAATAGCTACTGTCTTTGACAAGTATACAAATCATACTGGAATTTTACACTGGAGGTTTTCAATTGTGACAACTCTGAGACATTACTTGGTAAAGTAGATCATGCTGTTCCTATTATCTCTCCAATCTGTTCTCAAATGCGATCATGCTCATGTTTCCAAGGCAGGGAGAGACCAAGAGGTGAGTTTCTGTCGGCTCCTGCCTGCTGTGGATTGAATTGTGCCCCACCCCCCCAGATTCATATGTTGAAGCACTAATCCCCAATGTGACTACATCTGGAGACAGGGCCTCTAAGAAGGTGATTAAGGTTAAAAGAGGTCATAAGGGTGGAGCCCTGATCCAACAGAACTAGTGCCCTTATAAGAAGAGGAAGAAATATCGGAGTTCTTTGTTATCTGCAAGCCAGGACGAGAGCTCTCACCAGAACTTGACCATGCTGGCACCCTGATCTGGGACTGCCAGCCTCCAGAAGAGTGGAAAAATACATGGTTATTTTTTAAGCCCCTAGTCTATGATATGGCAGCCTGAGCTGACTAATATGGCCCCTGAAGCAATCAAATGAAAAATAATAATTGTTAACTTTTTAGCAAATAAGTAAAAAGAAATGCTTTAGAAATTTTTTTCATAATTTTTATATGAAAAAATATGAATAAAATCATCTTTAAAAATGGAGTTATTTTTATTGATATGTAATAAGCTGTCTGAGCAAAACTGGTGTTTTTTGCTACGCAAACATAGCTTCAAAAGAAATACCTTTGTTCATGCCTATCAGATTGTTGCTCTAAAATTCCTCTTTTGTAGCTATCCCAGAGACACCACTTTAAGTCCCAACACAAATGCTGCTGATTCTCTTACACTTTCCACATCCCCTACTCTGTCCTCCTCCTTCTACACTACCAGAGTACTGAATTTAAAATTGTGTATGTCATTTATCATATTACCTGGTAATTTCCATGACTTGTGCACATGCCTTTCTCCTCCACTAGAAAACATGCATCCTAAGAGCTGGGTTCATGCTATCCTTCCTTTGGATTTCCTCAATGTCCACTGCAATGTTTTGCCAATATATATTGAATAAATGTATGAAAGAATGAACACACCACCGATGGATGGACAAATGAATGAAGAAATGGATTAATAATTTGTTAATGAATAAATTAATGTATTTACCATTTTTCTTCACCTATTTTCCATAGCATACAGGAGAATTATCCTCCCACCATGATGCCTCCCCTTGATGCCACATTTATGAAAAACAGAGAATAAAAAGGGAAAATGGAGCAGCTCTTATTTGCAGTGCCTCTTAATTGTTACTATCTTAAGAGTTAAGTTTCACTACACCTATTTTTCTGACAAGAAAACTGAGGCTCTGTGAGGTTAAGTAATGCATCATAGCCATACAGCTACCATACCAAAAAGCAAAACTACAATGTAAGAGCAATGCTTAACATCCAGGCTCAAACCCACATGTTATATTCTTCCCTTCTCTGTGGCCTTCTTGACTTTTTGCTTCAGCTTTTTGGTCAAAAGAGAGGCAGCTAAAGATGATTTCTGAAACCATTTGACATAGCCATCTTACTGCCCCAATTTGGAGAATGAGGTGGGATGTTCACTGTCTCCCAGTTTTTCATTTTCCTGCCAGTGAGAAAATGTCAACCTAAAGATTTCCTCTATAAGGCTTGCCCTCAACAACCTTAGCTATAGGACCATTGTTCCAAATCTTTAGATGGCAGTTACGTTCTCATATCTCTGGGGGATCCAGGATGCAAAACAAAGAAGACTCCTTCCAATCTGGTCCCACCTATTGCTAGTCCCCAAAGTATAAAACTTAGAGGGAGAACAAAACTTGAGATGTTATGTTCAGGAAAATTTGAGTTACATTCCACTTCTGTCATTTATTAGGCATGTATATGTAAATAATCTGTCTCAGTTTCCACATTAAATAATGTTCATGAACTCAGACACATCAGAACATATGGCAAAGGCTGGGGAGGCAGACTTATTAAGGAGTAAGTTGCATTAGGGATGGAAAAAAAGCCCTTTGGTCAATGTGGCAGAGGGTGGCTAAGAGCTCACCAATCACACTTCTTCCTCCTGGGCACTCAGGAAACTACATTTCCCAGCATTCTTTGCTATTAAACTGGTACCATGTCTGGAATTAAACTGGAAGTAAGGTTCAACACTTCCAGTCATGGACATATATCATGTTCCTCTGTCTTTGCTGTTCAACCAACTAAATAAGAACATAACAGTGGACTCTGAAGAGGCCATAGAATGTGATCCCACCATAAGACAGAAGAATTGTAATGCCAGAAACATGGAAAGGGAAGGTGCCTGCCACACAGACTGTGATATTAGTTGGAAGAAAAACCTTTATTGGTAAAATCACTAAGATTCCAGGGTTGTCTATTATAGTACATGACACTAATTACCTGACTAATACAGTTGCTCAAAAGTCAGTGAATTCAAGTGTAGGGCACAAACAATGGCTCATAAAAAAAAAAAAAATAGATGATTTGTGTTATTCTGTGACTGATGAGCATTGCTCAGAGTATGCTCTGGACTGCTCTCCTCACTTCCCTCTCCGCACTCTCCTGCACTCAGCTGATACAAAGGCCATAGCTATCAGAGGGGGGCTATCCTGAAGACCCTTCTCATTAGCATCTCCATAGGACACTGACAGCAAAGCAGTATTGCTTTGTGGTCTGTATAAACGAAGGGAAGGTGGGGACTATTTCCCCACCTCTACAAGAAAATGATTGTAGAGCAGAACAAAGGAGGATAACATGTCAGAGGCAGAGAATGTCACACTAGTTACCTAGGATGCACGCAGCCCAGTCAGAGGTGAGAGGAGACCATAGCAAATTGAAAACTCAAGAGACACCCCCATAGTTAAGTAGTGCAGAGTTAAGCTAAAAGAGTTCAGGATTTAGCATTCATTTTCTTTCCTTCCTCATTTCCCTTTTATGTTGAACTTCCCTCATTAAAAGCATCCCAACTTTCTGACTAATGCCTTTGAGTTGCACAATGATTTTAAACTTCCTTGTAAAGGAGAATATTGGAATTACATATTGAGTGAGGGACACGCTGAGAGTGGCTGTCCATCCTCCAGTGAACTGCATGATAATTCTGTTAACCGTCATAACAGGAGGTCATTAAACGATTTTGAAAACTGTTTCCTCTCACATCAAAACTGCATGTGAAATCTGATCTAGTGTATTTAATATAAGCTGTTCAGATGCACAGACAGCCCTTCACATGTTTTGGATGGTCTTTTCTCATTCTTCCTTTGGCTACTACTGAGTGCCTTTTAGCCTTTCTCTCTGTTTAGGTGTTGTCCTACGGTTTATTTTTGTTTTTGCTTGATTTCAGCATCTAACACTTTCTAATACTTTCTTCCAATTGTATAGACCCCCTTCTCGTTTCTTTTGATGTTTTGTTTATCATTTGTGCCAACCCATGTTTCATTCATTTCAATGTATTGCCTTCCAGTGCATCAGTATTTTAAAATTTGTTGCATGTGGTGTTTAGTTCTTACTTCTGCTTAGCTATTTTCATGAAACTACCTATTTTCATTAAGCCTAATTATTTCTGTATTTCACTCAGTCTCACTTTTTATCTCCAAAGACATTTTACTATTCAGTTTTCTTCCTTCCCTTTTGCCTTTCTTCCTTCCTTCTTTTCTCCATCCCTTCCTTCCTGTTCTTTTTTTTTTTAAGTAAAGTATGCTAACAGCCATGTGATACCACAACTTGTGCCTGAATACATTTTCGAGAACAAACAAGTTTTCCATTTTTATCTTCTTGATCATGTAGTCCTTTCATTCAGCTTGAAAACTTGATTTTCTTTTGGGTCCCTGGAAGCATTAATTTTTTTACCTCTAAAACAGAGAGACCTTATATTTTTCACCACATTTGAGAAGTTGGGTAAATTGAAACGTGCTTCTGGTGGTTTAAATAACACAAAATGGATTCCTCATCTCTGGGGAAGGACTCCATAATAAAACCCTATCATTGAATCAGCAATTCAAACATCAAGAAAGTCAGTTTTCAGGAGCGTCAGATTAGGAACTTGATGTTTTTAAAAAAATGTCTTTGCAAAACAGGGGCCTAGTTAAAATTGGATGAAGGACACTGATTTAATCTCCAGGGGTGACTGAACCCAATGTCTGGGGTTCTTCCAAACATTTAAAGTCATTTCCAAATGTTTTTGATGCAGCACAACCCAAAAAGGATTTTGGCAAGTGTGTTTTCCCTTCATTTTAAAACCCATGCGTATTTCAAGGGAAATGCAATCCATATGTCTTTGATTCATTTACACTTAAATCATCTAAATGCCATTGTGCAAGAGCTATTTGATGTACAAGAAGCCTGTGCGCCTGTTTTATAAGCCTTTTTAAGCCTTATTTCTTTGAATCAGAAAGCCATGTTTTGCCGGCCCTAAGCAGAACTTGAACTGAGAAAGGCTCAAGTTCACGTCTAAGCTGAAAACCCGCAAAGTTTTGCGTGGCTTCTGTACGTCGCAATATGTTTCCCTTTGCCGAAAGCTCACAAACACCCAGCATTTCTCTTCTCTGTCTCACATGTAGTGAGAACAGGGTAAATCAATTTTTGAATCACATTTTACTTGTAAAATTCACATTTTGAACCTCAGTTATCTCCCAGACACTGCCAGAAGTTAAAATAGCAACACTTGAAAATTAGGCTTTTGCTCTAAAAGGGCAAAACAGTCTATAAAGTACATAAATTACTGCTTCTGTACATTTATTTGTTTGACAGGTTTAAGATATAAGTGTGGCTTACATATGGATTTTCAGGATGCCAGATTGGATACTCCACGAGCTACAGTCACAAATGTAACCTCTTTTTTTAAGACTTATGTTTGGGAGAATAGAATTGGAACAATCTTGCTGTTCGGCACAAATCTAATTGCTGTGTCAAAACAGCAATGGAATATGATGAACATTTGCATTTTTCTCATTTACTGGCCTTTTCAATGGCTTTAATCATACTTGCTTTCGTGGTCAAGAAGAAAGTACGTTGAACTATTTGCTCTCATGCTCCCCGACACTTTATAAAAATTTCTGCTGAGTTACAAACTAATACTTTTGGGGGTAAAAATGTGACCTTTGATCAGGTGTTTGGAGATACTCAAATGGTTAACACTGATTGCTATGGACATAGAAACATGTCTTGAGAATGGATAAATCTTTCTCAAGCAAAAGTACTAATTATCTTCAAATGTGTAATTCCTTTGTTTTTAGACACAACTTACAGGTTGCATTTTAGTGAAAAGGAAGAAATAATGATGGTGTGATTGTCTGAAGAGAAGCAATATTTTAAATTTGCATTCGAAGCTTAGGGAGTGGAGATAGAGTTAATAAGAAAGAAATCCAGGTGATCCTAATTATTCCTTATGCATTCTCTCTAGTTCACATATACGATAGACTATCACATTTGTATAATCAAAAGGATTATGAAATTAAAATTTGGAAAAAAAGAATTTGGGCACTAAACCTAGAAAACAGTTAATTATGCTGAGATAATTAGATAACAGAAAGTGTTGGATTTAGTTCTTTTTCATAGTTAGTTTTTATTAACCACCAAGTCTTCATGATTCTCTGAAGCCAGAAATTGCTACTATTCTATTCTTAGAAGAATGGTGCACAACTGAAAAAGAATTAAACTTTCAAAAAGTGTGACAGAAGCCTTTATACTGACCTAGCCACATATTTTCTTCAAAATATAATTTTCCTATTAAAAACTTTTGTATAATGAAGTTTTAAAATCTAAATTAAATTCAAGAAATATATTAGTCTAAAAGTTCAGCAGACAATCATAACACACCATATTTTCAAGTATCAATTTAAAACATACAACAAAGAACTTTAGTTTTTATGATTTTGCTGCCAAAATCACCAAATTGAACCAGAGAGTATTGAGTAGGATTGTACAGTAGTGTAATAACTCTGATTTTATTCAAAACAACTAGTATTATATTGTAGAATCCTGTAGTGCAGGGGATCCTGCCGACTTCGCCATGTGTCATGCAGGGTGTCATGCAGGGTCTCTGGTCCTGCTCCCCACACAAGGACGCAGGACATGGTGAGGCCAAAAAGGAACACCCACGGAGCCATAGGTAGGGGAGTCATGTCTCTATACTCTCGCTGGCGGCTGGGTTGGAGAAACAGGAAACAGGAGCCACACAATTCCCAACCCTCACTGCGCAGCTTGCAGGCTCAACCACCATCTTCTTGCTAGCCCCCATTATCTGCTAGCCTAGCCACGGCAGTTATATTAGTGGCCAATGGCTCACTGGTTACAGCTGACGGCCAACTAGCCACAGCTGATGGCCATTTCATCACAGTCAACGGCCATTTACTACCTGAGCCAGCACCTTTCTATGTGAGGCCGAGAGCCTGGAAACTGCTTTTTGGGGGTCTGTCCCCTCAAATCCCATGCCAAGACTTAGGAGATTTAACTTGAGTTCAGGTGGACATTTAAAAACTTAAAGAAATGAAGCTCATCCCCTCACCTGCTCTAGCTAAATTCACCTCTATCTATAAACACAAAAGCTTTGTCAGCCTTCATCTGTGACCTCAGAACGACTTGCTGACTATCTTAAGAACCCACATGAAGCCAAGCATTATTTATGTCACCTATTGGGTCAGATTGGCCAGCTCTCTGTTAATGCAATACATGTTTCAAACCCAAAGAAAACATTGTGTCATGCAGGGTCTCAGCTCTCGCTCCCCACCTAAGAACGCAGGACATGGTGAGGTCAAAAAGGAATACCAATGGAGCCATAGATAGGGGAGTCATACCACTATAGTCTTGCTGGCGCCTGGGTTGGAGACACAGGAAGCAGGAGCCACACAATTCACAGCCTGCCGTCTGCTTCTCCGCCAACAAACCTCACTTGCTAACTATAATCCGCGCTTGCTAGCTTAGCCATGGTAGTTATATCAGTGGCTAATGGCTAACCGGTCACAGCTGATGGCCAACTAGTCACAGCTGATGGCTGTCTACTACCCGAGCCAGCACCTTTCCATTTGAGGCTGAGGGCCTGGAAACTGCTGTCTGGTACTCTGTCCCACACAGAGCCAGTAGAAATCGGAATAGAATTGGAACCCTTCTCATTATAAGAGGACTCTAACAAGGTGGCAAATCTCATGAGAGTCAATTTCAGCTCTGAGAAATCTTGTTCTTCCTATTTTAAATGGATTGGCAGATATCTTTATAATGCTCCCTTGACACACATATTTACTCACCACAAACAGACATTCACACATGTACATAAATGCAACACACACATGCATACATATATACACACACGCAAACACCTACAGTTCAACTCATATTCCATATTCCTCCATAAGCATGATTTTATATCCACATGAAATTTGGAGTCCCAAATATACCCAACTGTACATGATGAAAGCTTGGCGGAAAATCCTTTCAAAGAGAATCACAAGAATTTATGAAACATTTTGTACATAAGCTTGACTTGATCCCTATTTTACCTAAATTCATTTGCTCACTCAGCACTGAAGCAGCCATACAATCAGTTATATGATGAGTAAGATACAATGGTATAAAATGAGGCAAATAATCCTGGGCAGTGTTTTGAGATTCAAACATTAATCATTATAAAATCTTCAAGTTAAACCTTAATGATCATCTTTCTTTTAGTTGTTTGGTTGTGAAAAAAAAATTTTTAATGTAACTTACTAATGTTTACCTTTCTCACAAATAATTTCGATCTTCATAATTGGCATTCAGTACTTTGGTAGACAAAATACAGGTCCCCAAACAGGTTCATATCCTAATCCCTGGAACCTATGAATCCTCGTATGTTAACTTAAGTGGCAAAAAAGAATTTTGCAGATATTATTAAGAATCTGGAATGGGGAGATTATTCTGAATTATGCAGGTGAGTCCAGTGTAAATAGAAGGGTTCTTATAGGAGGGAGTCAAGAGAGTCAAAGTCATAGAGAGGAGATGTGAGAATGGAAGCAGGGATTGAAGTGACGCACTTTGAAGGGGCCATGAACCAAAGATGCAGAAGGCAGAGAAGGCAAAAAGGTACATTTGCCCCTAGAGCTTCCAGACAGAACAAAGCTCTGCTAACACCGTGATGTTACCCTGTAATATCCATTTTAGATTTCTGACCTCTAGAATTATAAGGGAATAAATCAGTTCTTTAAGTCACTAAGATTGTAATAATTTGTTACAGCAGTAATGGAAAACTAGTATAAATACTAACTTCTTTCTATTTTGAATGCACTTTTACAATCAATGTATTAGCACTTGGTACCTATGCATTAATTTAAAACTTCCCTATGTACCTTGCTTTAAACAAATAAAGTACACAAGCTTCATTTTGCAAGAGTATTTCACAGGATTCCCAAAACTCTACAGTTTCTCCCAATGCATATAAAAATCTACATAAGTTAGTTGTTCATAAAATATGATATATTGCAATGTATACATTTTTCATGATAGTTTTTAGGAACATATCAATTTGTTTGAAGGATATATTGTGAATTACAATCCTTTCCCCCATAATCATCTTTCATTTCTCTAAAGAGTAGAGTTCAGACACCCCTATTTATCAGGTAGCGTTCTATTTTCCTTGGTTAAATTGATTTAGTGTTCATATCTATAACACCTAGTACCAAGAAGAAGCCCATGTAGACTTCTACTCATCTTTTACCCTTAAAGATCTAGTATCAGAATACCTGGGTCCTGAAGTTTGGAAGCTTAGCGTGAGTCAATTACATCCATGCCACGAATCCCTGTAATTGACTACCATCACTCAGGTTTTTTGCCATGTCCACTCTGTTGTGGAAAGTTCAAGTATTTATAGCTTGATCAAGAAAGAGGCAGGATCACGAGAGGCAGTAATACACAAACTTTAACGGGTGGTGTTTGGACATAGTTGTATGAGAGGAAAATCTTCCATCAAAAGACCTTCCAGAAATAGGGCAAGAGACCTCCCAGAAGAGAAGAGGAAACCAGAGAGGGGTTTGCATGTCAAGATGATGTCAAACAGCCGTGAAGTAAGGAATCTGTGCATCACAGAGCTCCAAAGGGCAGAAACCGTTTTGGGTCCTTTATAGCATCAGGGTTTGTATTATCTATGGTTGGCAGACATTGGGTGTAACTTCACAGGATATGTAAAGTAGGCAGGTTCTAAATGGCTAAAAATATGATTATATGAGCGACATTTAAAGAAATCAGATGTGTAAGAATTTGAATTTGGTGCTAGCAGGCTTTGGGCTAATGCACCAGATACAGAACAGTGTTCAATAGATTTTGGTAAATTTTATAAAGCAATAAACAACATGGGAACAACAGGGGCAATCTTTGGTCATTTATATGACATCTGCTTTGTTCTTTCTTCTACCTGCCCAGTTCTTCTTCTTTTGTGAACTAATTTCAGAACATAAATACAACATCAACTTCCTTATAGAACACAAAATATTTCTTCTACCTCCTTGCTCCAATTCAAATTGGCTTTTCCCCAAAGGCAGCACTTTTCTTGCAGTACTCTCGTATAGTGGTCTTTCATTCTCTTACCTCTTACCTCAGTATCATGCAACCTCATTTTGACTCTTCTGTTCAAGAAAGTTCATGTTTCTCCTGAGAAAACTTTTTATGCTTACACTCTAGTTCAAGAAAACAAGAACAAGAATCCTCTTACACCAAAGATCAGTTTATTTGTTCTCAAGACATACCCTCCTGGTATATGTCATCTGTTGGCCTCCAGATTATAGCCCCCATATCCACTGAGGTTGTCACCTGGATCACAGCTTCTGTCTGCCTGAAAGGTTGTTACTATCCTGAATAATTTCAACATCCACATGGAAGAATTCTCTTTCACATGCATCAATAATACTTTCAATCCCAGAAGGCTGACCTCCACTCTTCTCCCCTAGCTCTTTTTCTTATCTCCTGCTGGACCTTCTCAAGAACTGAAACTTCTCCCCACTTTAGAAATCAGAAATTCTGCTCTTCTGCTCTTTGATCACACCTTGCCTTTCTGCTTTCCTTCTGGCACCACTTTCTCTACACCTGTTCTTTCCCACTGTAGAATACTTACATCACCTCCTGATTCCATGTTATTCCTTAATTGCCTCATTTCCTTCCCTACATAGATTCACAAACACCCTCAACTTCTTTGCAACTATATGCTTTCGCCATATCTCTTAACCCTGGATCAGTCATACAAAGTATCCACCCTCATACTCTGAGGCTGAGTTGGGTTGAAAAAAAGTAATACAATTCTGTAGACCAGGGCTACTAAATGTTCATAGCTTTCAACTTCAGCTTGCCGCTCTCCATTGCTCATAAAGGTTTTATGGGTCTTCTCTTAGCCCCTACTTTCATTTCTCTCAGTAGTAATTCAAAACATGTGCCTCTCCACTCAAAACCTCTAATGAACTCCACTTTTATTCTCCACAGTAAATGTCAATTCTTTCTTCAGAGAAAAAAATGGGTTTCTCAATTTAAATAACTGTACTTCAAAACTTGCTTTCCCCCTGTCTGTTTATCTCCATTTGTGGTCTTCAGTCATTCAGTCAGAAAAATAATCACATTTTCAATTTTTTCTTCTCCCTTACCCACTACAAGCAGGTCATCACCATATATTTTCTTTTTTCTCCCAAATGTCTTGTATTTTCACCTAAATGTCTATTTTCGTCTTTCGTGTTCCTTCTATGTTACTTCCAAAGTAACCTTGTGTTACTTTAAAATCGAATTATGTCTTTCTCAAGCTTTGGAAATACCCTCTAATAGTGTTATATTAAACTTAAGGGATCAAGGAAAGCTTTTCAGAGGATAAAAACATCTGAAGTGGAGAGTTTAAATGTGGGTGGACATTGGCCAGGTATATAGTCGGGGAAATAGTGATTTCCAGGTCGATTATTGAAAGCAGGTTGTGTATGTCTTTCCTGCTTCTGAAAAGTGAAATCCCCCTCAAGGCAGGGTCTGTGCCTAATCCAACATTGTATCTTAGCACCACATACAGAACAAGTGGCCAACAAATTTTGGTAAAGGAAGAAGGAACAAAGGAAGGACACTTTTCTCTTATGGATATTCTTTAAAATATTTCACTTACAATAGATCTCTAGGCTATCTATGTCATTGTTACCAAAGGACAATGGTCAAACATACCATTTATCAAAAAAGAAGAGTGAAAAGTGTTATAATAGCAGTACCAACAATTTCAGAGTGAGAATGGGGCAGATTCATCATTAATTTACTCTATATTTGTACCATAGTAGCTAGAACCTGCTAACTATATGCATAATATATAGAGATATACATATATCATATATGAAAAAATGTATATCCAACCTTACACAAAATATGAGGAATAAACTATCTTCCCCATAAATAATTAATAAAAGAAGCCACTCTCCCCACCAAATAAAAACAAAAAACGGCACCACCAAGTGATTAGAATACACTCTGATTGGATTTATGTATTAATTGAAAAAACACCATGTGTTCAGAGGTTAATAAAAATGTATCCTGACCTCTAGGATCTAAATGCACAACAGAGAACAATAATTATCTCAAAATTAAGAGATATGGGAAATTAGAGCAGAGGGAAAAATATATGTTCCTGGAAATATTAGAAAACAATTCATTGAAGAGTGGTAGCTGTGCTGGGAATTAAGGATAAACAGGATCTGAACAAGGGAAGTAGAGAACGAAAAATATTTTCAGTTTCATTAGCAATGGTCCACAGGGGGAAAACGATGGAAATGGCTATTAAGAACTGTGGTAGTCATTATTGCTGTTAGCCAGTATCTGGTTTTCTTCACCTTGTATCACATGGTAGGTTTGCATTTCCTAGCTTTGCCTATAGTTAGAGTCAAATGACTAATTCTGGCCAGTGGGTTGTGAGCTAAAGTGACATTTGTCACCTCTGAGTCATAACATTTAATTGCCAGTATAAGATACTCTAGAACTCCTTCCACTGTTTTCAATGACATATAGAATAGCAACATTTAAGATGGTGGCTACTCCCTTAGGCTGGGTCTTTGAGTGACATAGGCAGAGAACATCCTGCTGACCTGAAATGACTACATAACATGTGCGAAAAATAAATCTTTGGAATTTTAAGACACTGAGATTTGGAGAATTTTATTCCCACACTTTAACATAGACTATGAAGACAAGTACAGAAACGATCATCAGAAATGATCGGCATATGTGGAATATTAAATGGAAAAGTGATAAATATGTTTAGAGGGGTAAACAAGTCAATTTGTGAAGAGGCATGAATTCCAGTTTAGAGAGATTTGACTTTATTTTATAGGCAATGTAGAACTGTTAAAAGCTTCCAAACACGGAAATATTCTGAACAGAATTGTGCTTTAGAAAAATTAATCAAGCAAGATAGAGGATGCCTAGGAAGCGGAAAGACACTCAGAAGCAGGGAAACAAGTTATGCTATTGTGAAAAGCCTAGAAGTCATGGGGTTTAAACTAGGGTAGTGGCAGTGGGAACCAATTTGGCAGAATGAATAGAACAGTAATTTGCAGGTCCTGGCAACTGATGAGGCCCAAGAGACTTATAAATCATTCCAAGATTTTGAGCCTTAATGATTGCTAAGATGGTGCCACTGCCACTGAAATAGTAAACAGAAAAGAGGAACAAATTTGAGAGGAAAAAGTACAAATTTAGGTCAAGCATGACATCCAGCTGGCAATGTCCAGCAGACAATTCGAAACAAACCAAATGTATATTTGAAAGTCATTTGGGAAGTGAAGCCATGATATGAATGAGATTGTCAAGGGAGAGAGAAAAAACAAAACAAAACAAAACAAAACAAAAAAACCGCGGGGATAGACCTTTGTGGAACACCTATATTTAGACAATAAAAAGGGGGAGAAACAAAGATATCTAGAAAGGTATATTTTCACAAAGTCAGGATGAGGAAATTTCAAGTAAAATGGGGTGATTAACAGCCCTAAATGTAAGAATGGATTAAAAATAATGACTTTTTAAAAAACCTATTAGATTTGACTAGGTTTAAGGGACCAGTTCAGGTGATAATTACAGGATGAAGTCAATATTCAAAAAACTGAGAAGTGAGTAGTGTAAACAAATTGAGGTTGTGGTTTCTTCACACAGCATAAAAATACTTAGCAGTTAAAATGAATAAACTAAATTATTACAAAGAAAGCATGATATATTTCAAAAATATTTAATTAAAAAGCAAATTGAAAATTACATATTATTCATGATTACGTCTATTAAACATAAAGATAATGAAGTAATACATTGTTTATAAATATATATATATATATATGTTATTTATAAAACAAATATAAATCCATGAAGTTAAGGATAGTAATTATATCTGGAGAAGGATGGAGAAGGGATGGGGAGATTGAGCAGTATTTACATACTGTCTCAAAAAACAATAACAGAAGCAAATAAAAAAGAGATGGGAAAGGAAAATGTAGCTTGTTCTCTAAATTATTAATGGTAAATGGTGAAAGAAAAGAAATACATAGTATCTTGAGAGAAAGAAAACATAATGGAAATGTATATACATTTGTCTTTTCAAGATGCCAGGAAACTAGAGAATATTTGTGAGATAAAGAAATGTATCTCTGTCAGTAAAAGACAGACATGAAATATGAGAAGAAAGCAAGATATCAAAATCCAGAAAGGGACTGAAAAAAAAGATCATATGTGTAAGATTAAGCTTAGAGAGGAGGAGAGCAATGCTTTCCATTATAACCTCATTTGCCCTAATTTTTCTATACATATGTATTTTATGCTCCAGCCAATATGGGCTTCTCACTACTCCCTTAAGTCTATTTTTCCCATCTCTTGGCATTTTCATGTCCATCTTTTAATATTCTATTCTAAGTTCAACTAAGTCAGCTATGCCATTAATCCTAATTATCTTGTAATATTCTGCACTTTTATAACACTTTATATTTTTCTTCTGGCTCTTGCCATATTGGTTATTATTGTTCATTTTTTTCTAACACTGTACATGTCTTCCTGCGTTGAATTTGTCAGAGCTTTTATGTATAGGCATCAAAAAGCACTTTACCTAACTTGAGTGGAAAATAAGCTTATTGAAGGATGTCAGATGGCTTACAAGATCAACATGAAATTTGAGAACCCATCTCAAAAAGGGGCCCAGAACCTGGGAAGGTAGCCAACTGCAATCATGGCCAAGGTTGAAAGATGGACGTATAAGTCCACAAGAGGCATTACTGCCCCTGGATTCTCAACCACGCCTTGATTTTTACATCACTTTCTCAATATGTCAGGTCTGGGACCAGAACCTTGACCACACACTTGAGCTCCAACAGCCTAGGCATGGGAGGGAAGAAGACTTCTTCAGCTTTAGTAATCAGAGGCAAAACATAGATTCTTGCCAGGATGCATGTAGTGAGAGATTTTCCCCAACTAAAAGGAATGTTCAGAATTTAGGCAGCAAGAAACACAACAAATAAATCTTAATTCCGACATTAGAATTTTTTCTTTTTCAATTTGCGATTTCCTAACATATTGTGTTTGATATAAATTTACAGAATGATAAAATCACTAATGAAGTAGGCATATTTAATTTACATCAAATTCCAAAGGAAAAAAATTCCTACTAATAAACATTTTACGATATTTTGTCAATGATTTCTGATTTGGGAGCTATATAAATCTATTCTGTGACTTTAAGGAAGTTATGACCTCCTTAGCTTTAGTTTCTTATCTGTAGAAGGGGAGATAATGATTCCAACCTCTGAGAATTTTTGCAAAGACCAGAAATAATATAAGTTACTCACTTAATATGGTGTCTAGCACATAGAAAGCACTCAGTAAAGGATAGCTATACTTTTACTTTCCCCATTAGGGATGAAGAAGAAAATAATAATGACATTGTTCTTCTTACATGCTTGGCCACACACCAGATAGGAAGTCCAATACTGTGGTCAAGTGCAAGGTAAAGGGAGTCAGACTTCCTGAATTCAAATCATAGCTATGACACATACAAAAAAAATTAACTGGCTGAACTTGGGCACTTTAGTTAACCTCATCATACCTCCGTTTATTCATCTATAAAGTGGAAATGCTGAAACTGATAGTGATGGTAACTATGGTGATAAAGGTGATGATGATGATGGTGCACATGATGATGATAAAGAAATCTCCCTCAGCATTGTTGTGAAAATTTTAGTTAATAAACATAAAGTGCTCTTAAGAGTGTTGACACATATTAAGGAATTTATGTGTATTTTAGACTGTATGAATATGCTAGCTATTGTCGTTAGTATCAATTGTTTTATTTAATTATATTTTCCCCTCCTTGGTAGGCTCAGTCCTTCTCAAGACACACCATAGATTTGACACTTGACTGCCTGCAGGACAGTTAAAGATAGATTCTGTGATCATGCAATAGTTCAAATTATACTTGCCCAGATAAGGAATTACTCCAAAACCTGTCCACATTAGTACAGCAATCAAACCGCAAAGAATATTTATATTCCCTCATGCATTAAACAATGAGTTTAAACTATAAGTACTTACAATATGTGCCAGATACTGTCTCCTTTGGGATACAGCAATGAATATAACTGAAATTTCTTTGCACCCATGGAACTTCCTTGTATACTTGTTAAATCAACAATCATATGCTAAATTTTGGTTTAAATAAATATTGACGTTGAGCATCTTTTCATACGTCTATTGGCCATCTGTATGTTCTCTTTTATTAAGGTCACAAACAGCCTCTATATTGCCAAACCAGTAATCAATGAATAATCTTTATCTTTCACTACTTCTTTGTAGAAGTCAGCACAGGTGATCACATCTCCTTTCATGAAATACTTTTTTCACTTGATTTTCTTGATATGACTACACTACTGATGGTTTACTCTTTCTGGCTTGTACTCGGTCTCTAAACATCAGCATATCCCAAGGCTTCAAACCACTCCTTTTCTCTATTTACAATCACACCTTAGCGTTTCTCAAACAAATCCGTGACTCTCAAATTTATATCTTCAATCTCAACATCCTTCCTGAAATTGACATGTTTTTCATCAACTGCTTACGCAATATTGCCACTGGTTATCTCTTAGTTTCCTCAATGTAACATAACTAAATCTGAACTCCTATTCCATCTTCTCAATTTGTTCTTACCATTATTTCTTAGCTCTGTAAATTGCACCATGATTTGTCCAATTGCGTAAAACTAAAACCTACATGTAATCCTTGAAAATTTGCTTTTTTGCTTTTCCTTGTCCTGTGCTCCCTTCAAATTATAACCTGCTTATAACTTAATTTCCTCTTACCACCTCTACTGCTACCACTCTATTCCCAGTCACCTTTATCTCCCTTCTAAATTACAATGGACTCATAATTTACCTCCTAGCTTCCAGTCTTTAACCCACAGAGTAGTCAAGGGGAACTTCTAAAATCTCAATCATAACATGTTTTTTTACTAACCTATCCAAACTCTACGCATGGTTTTCCAACATACTCAGAATTAAATTTCCAATCCTTGCCTTCATCATCCAGCTATTGTCTATTTTTTCCAATCTCATTTCCTACTATGTCCCTTTCTTTCTTACACACTACAATTTACCCACAGCGTACTTCTCATGTTTCCTTGCATACATCAAGTCTTATGGCTACCCCAGTACCTTAATGCTTGCTGTTCTCTTTGTGTAGAACAAACCCTTGATATTCCAGTAACTTTCTCCTTCATTTTATTCATGTCTGTGTTCAAAGATCATGAACTTAGAAAGGCTTCCCTGACCAACATGTCTTTGATATCTCCCCATTCATTTCTAATTCCTTTACAGTAATCTACTTTTCTTAATTTACAACTACTAGAAATTACATAAATATTTTGTTAATTTGGCCTTTATTCCTGTCTTTGTCACTGCTTTATAAGCTCTACCGAGGCAAGAGCTCAGTGCCTGAAATGTTTCCAGCACTTGATAAGTTTTCAAAAAATAATGTTAAATTAGTGAGTAAATTAATGGTTTCAGTTATATAATAAAAAAAGGTTTTTTTTTATCTAGACATTTCAGACTCAAGATTTTATTCCCCCTTTGAAGTTAATTTTATCTTAATAATATCTTCATTTTTTTCATTGTATATGGCAGATGTGGACATAGTTAAAAGTATTTGCATATAACTCCAATGATTTCTGCTTTAGAAACTTAAAGGTATAAACAAACACTAAAGATCAAAGGGTAGTTAGCACATAATTGAAGCATCTAAGATGTTTTCACTTTAACACAGTCCTTGCGAAGCATAAAGTTGGCCTGGCTATTCGAGCTTGTGGAATACAATTTAGAATTGCTGCTAAGGGTTAAATATAATTTCATTGAATTTAGCAAGAGAGAGAAATTTGAATAGTCTGATGTCACACTGTCAACAGACTCTCAAGAATACTTATTGTATACTAAGAACTTGTGTTGGGCATTCTGTGTTATATGTGGAATACAGAAGGGATGAAATAAAGTTCCTTGCAAGCAGAGTTTATAATTCAGTTGCTGCTATAAAAATACATGAACATGGACAATCCTTAGAAACATGTCCAAACCACATACAAATGAGAACACACTTATATAAAGAACTAGCAAAGTATGTTAGGAGAGGGGAGGGATATCACTAACAAATTATTTTAAAAGAGGAGCCAATTTAATAATAAAGATGAATTCCTTTATTTTTTCAGTTGTTCAAATGAATGCAGCAGGAAGTAAAGTGATGGCAGCAGAGATAGGTGTGAGAGAATGATAAAATCAGGTGGAAACAAACAATCTGATCATTTTACTTAAGGAGAATTTAGAAATTGTGCTGGTTAGATGACAAATAGGAATCTTGGCAAGACCTTGATACAGGAAATAGAGTTCAAATTTAAGCCAATTTTCACTCAATTTTCAAAATCAGCAAGAAGATTCCAAAGTCAGATGTAGTAGTAAGTAAATAACATTTAAAATATCTATGGAGGCCATCTATGGTTCAAGGATTCCCAGTGGATAGACGTCTAATTTCCATAATGACACAACTAAATGACTCAGCCCCTCCCATTGATGGCAACTAGAAACTCTGGACAAAATTATTATTATTATTCTTTTATTTGAAAAGAAAAATTTTCTTAAAGGCCTAGAAATCTAACTCAGTAGTGGAAAATTTAAGGCCAGATCCCAGCAGAGGAGGACAGAGGCCTGGAGATGAGCCCAGCATTCAGGGTTGCTTTACCCTGAACATAGCTGCCATTCCTGGATAGAGCCACTGAAAGACTGAGGGACACTTTCATTCTCTCACATAAACTAACGTACTAATGTATAAAGTATATTAGTCTTAAAACACAGTGATTTAAACATATGCAAAACACGTATGTAACCCCCAGTGAGATTAAGACACAGTATTTCCTGACCACATAAGTTTTCTCTCATACTTCTTCTTTCTCGTGTAACCAACATTGTGTCTTCTATCATAATCAATTAGTTTTACTTGTTCTTGAACTTCATACAAATGGAATCTTTTTAACAGAGGTAGTAATCAAATTATTTATTAAAAGTGACCCTCATTCGGGTGGAACATCTAAGCATCTAAATCAAGATGAACAGTGTCCTCAATAAAAAAGGAAATTGGGACATAGAGACAGAAACACACAGGGGGAAGATGATATGAAGACACATAGGAACAAGATGGCCACACTGTTGGAGTGATGCATTTTCAAACGAAGAAAATAAAAAATTTGCTGGCAAATGCTCAAAGTGAAATGAGGCACAGAAGGAGTCTCCACAACAGTCATCACAGAGAGCATACCCTAGATGAAACCTTGATTTCAGACTTGTAACCTCTAAAAATATGAGATCATAATGTCTGTTGTTTTAAACCATCCAGTTTGTGGTACTTTGTTATGACAGCCCTAGGAAACAAATATAATACGTAACAATGATTTGAAGGTTTGGGAACACATCCAAAGCAGGAAAACACTTAGAGGTCCCAATTCTTAAAAAGAAGAGAGGCGTATCAGGTGAGTTTCACATTTATCTGGCACTTCTGCTGAAAGCATTTTTTCAGGATGAAGACATAGTATACCTGATACTAAAACTGAAGCAGGAAACAGGATTCTAGAAAACTGATGAAACACAGAAAAGCTGGAATTTTGGACTGGAAGAATAAATAAAATTAAGAGAAAATACAGAGAAAAGGGAACTGTACAGGAGAGAGCTCTAAAATATGCACACAAATACCCATCAAGCATTAGCTGACTCCAAAATGGCACATGAACTCTAGAAGTAAATGACATTTAGAAAGCTAAAGAACTGAGCGACAAAATTGCAAAAGCTGCCTAATGCTGGGGAGATAAAGTTTAGAATTTAAGTCTCATCAAATTAGAGGAATTTGGCAAACAAGTAAGATTTTCATTAAAATGCCAAAAAGTCCAACCTCTAATATTAGGGACTATACTAAATTATATCTGTCTTTACAAAGTCTAAAACCAACACTGATCAAGGTAATCCAGTGCTACGCTATCTGCCTCTCCTCTCCCCCACAAAATCGTATTTCTTGGTAGGAAACAGTTTCTAGATCTTCTAAAATTTGTCATTCAAAATGCTTAGCATCCTATCAAAATTTATGCAATATGCTAAAAATATGATTAATTTATTGGAAATGGTTGAAACAGGAGGGAGAAAATAGACCTACAGATACTTCACAAACTTAAATCAGTATAAAAAAGACTTTAGTATACCTCTCATAAATTTCTTAAAGAAAATATAGGGACAATAGCCCTATTGGAAGTAAATATGGAGAATTTCAATAGAGAATTAAGATTAAAAAATCCAATGACTTTCTAGAAATGAAAAATACAAGATCAGACAATTAAGTTTACGAACTCATCCTAGAAAAAGTACTACATAACTCATTGCTGAATATCACTATGGTCACCTTCGAAGTACTCCCTTTGGGAAGCTATACACTGATGCCAGAGCCTAGTCCACCCTTCAAAGCCATTTTGGAACTTTTTTTCTGGAATGGCCATCAGAGCTGTCATTGTATTACCCTTGATGTCCTGAGTGTCATCCAAATGTCTTCCTTTCAATATTTTCTTTATCTTCAGGTAAAGAAAGAAGTCATTGGGGGCCAGATCAGGTGAGTAGGGAGTGTATCCAATACAGTGATTTGTTTACTGGCTAAAAACTCCCTCACAGACAGTGCCGTGTGAGCTGGTGCATTGTCGTGATACAAGAGCCATGAATCGTTGGCAAAAAGTTCAGGTCGTCTAACTTTTTCACACAGCCTTTTCAGCACTTCCAAATAATAAACTTGGTTAACTGTTTGTCCAGTTGGTACAAATTCATAATGAATAACCCCTCTGATATCAAAAAGGGTTAGCAACATGGTTGCAACAAGTTCGTGAACTTAATTGGCAGCCTCATACATTATCTGACATTAATAACTTATATTTGATGGATATAACAGTAGGTTGCACAGAGCAAAGCCATAAAATCAGAACTTAAAGGTCAATAAAAAAATCCAAACTGAAACACATACAGAAAAAAAAAGAACAAAAATAATAAAACAATGGGACATGATCAAATATACTAACATACGAAAAGGTCTGACAATTAAGTTTGCAAACTTGTTTCAACTATGTTGCTAACCCTTTTTGATATCAAAGGGGTTATTCATTATTAATTTGTACCAACTGGACAAACAATTAACCAAGTTTATTATTTGGAAGTGCTGAAAATGCTGCATGAAAAAGTTCGACGAAAACGACCTGAACTTTTCACCAATTCATGGCTCTTACATCACGGCAATGCACCGGCTCACACAGCACTGTCTGTGAGGGAGTTTTTAGTCAGTAAACAAATAACTGTCTTGGAACACCCTTCCTACTCACCTGATCTGGCCTCCAACGACTTCTTTCTTTACCCAAAGATAAAGAAAATATTGAAAGGAAGACATTTAGATGACACTCAGGACATCAAGGGTAATACGATGACAGTTCTGATGGTCATTCCAGGAAAAAAGTTCCAAAATTGCTTTGAAAGGTGGACTAGGCTCTGGCATCTGTGCATAGTTTCCCAAGGGGAGTACTTTGAAGCGAGTGTCATGATATTCAGCAATGAGGTATGTAGCACTTTTTCTAGGATGAGGTCGTGAACTTAATTGTCAGAACTCGTATATGTAATTGGAGTCAAATGTGTAACAAGACATAATATGGAGCACAAGAGATATTTGAAGAGAAAATGTCCAGGAATTTCCCAAAATAGGCTAACGACTGATTTAATTTAAAAAGTTTGATGAACCTCAAACGTATTACTAAGGGTAAGAGTTCTCTGCTAGCCTTGGTGATTGATAATTTACAAACTCTATGTTTAGTGCTTACTCACAACCAGGCACTCAGGATACATTACTAAAGGATAGCGTGTCCATCCTCACAGAGCTTGCACTCTAACAGGAAATATGAACATTAAAGACTCTCATGTTCAGTTATTGATTAGTTGTATGGAGTGAAGAAGAATGAAGAATCAAAGATAACTTAAATTTGGGATAAGAGAGTGAATACTAATAGAGCAGTGCAGGCATAAGTTATACAAATACTAGGGAGAAAGGAATGGATTTTGAGGCACTTAAAATTACTTGAAAACAATCTAATCAGATAAATAGAAATGGACAGTTGAACAATGATTAAAGATTTGTGATAGAGCTAAACAATCATCTCTTCCTTCTACCATTAAAATGATACAAAATCTGACTTGATAACAGACATTTTTCTTGAAAATTTTGGGCAACTGACCCTCAAATCTGTACTCCTCTTGCCTAAATATGGAATTTCAATCTTGCAGGAATGCACAATGTTTTATACCCTGGAAGACTGAACACATCCTTGAATGATGAATATTAACAGAATCAAAATAAATACTTTTATTATATTTTATAAAGTACATTATAAAATATTACTAAAACAATATTTTTTGTTGGATAATAGCTATGAATATTTTATCTATCATATTACTGGCAAGCCAACTAATTGTCTACTGAGCTACTGAGCTATATATTTAGACTCAAGTTGTTTGGCCTCAGAAAAAAAAGGAAGAAAAGGAGGGAAGAATGAGTTACCTTTCATGCCAAGAATCCCTCTCCCCCTATCAAAGGCATGAAGTTTTACATATTTTCTTCAGTACCATCTCCAAGAAAGATTTCAATCACCTTTTAAAATAAACTTTATTTTTACATCTTTCCAGCAATAGGAAATCAGCATTGAAATTTCAGAAAATAAAGAATAGTTTAATAATAAAAAAAAATTATCCATAATTCAATATCCAAAGATGACTGCTGTTAGCCTTTTCTTCTATTTTTTCCTACCCTTTAACTAATGGATTAATCATACTAATTCATTAGACAGTGCTTGGCCTACTTTTTAATACATAAATTATTTTTAAAGCATTTTCCAATGCTGTCTCATTTTAATGAATTATATTGCATTATGTAGACATACCATAATTTATTTACCATTTTTCTAGTTTTGTTCCCAGTTTTTCACTGTTGCATTATTTGCAATAATTCAATAAAATGATCAACTTGGGATCCGTAAATTTAAGAGACTGTGTTTTCCTTTGTACTACCCTTGAGGATAAATTAAATAATAGAGTCATTTCTGCCTTGAGCTTTGTGTTTAAACAATCTATTTTTGAAAGCTTGTTTTTATTTCAAAAGCTTTTCTTATTTCTTCTTTAAACACACGCACACACACAAATGTTAGTACCTAGGCACTCTGTTTTGCAATTTTTTTTTATTTAATAATATATATCTGTTGGAATATTTCCATTTCAGCATTTCGGTACATAGAAGTTCCTCCTTCCTTTTTTTTTTTTTTAATAATGCACTGTATAGATATACCATAATGTATTTAGCTTGTGTCTTATTGATGGAAGTTGTTTTTTTCTTGTCTTTTGGTATAGTAATATAGGATAGATTTCCAGAAATGTGACTGCTCAGTAAAAATATAACTACATCTGTAATATGTATTTACATCTTGAATTTATATTAAAACACACAAACACACAAACCTGGTGAAATACACACACACAAAAAATAACGATGCAAGTGATTCACTTTTGTGGAGAAAAGGCATGGGCTAGGTGGGTAGGAAGTAGCATGGAATTAAAATTTTGCATATTTTATATTTTTATAATATGTATTTTATTATGATCCTTGTATGTCACTTTTTTGGAAAGTAAGTTTTAAATGCCTACCTGTCAAGATTACCCAATAGCCGCAACTCTTAATTCTAGTAAGATAGATGTCTATAGACTATTATAGAACCCAAACTGGTGCACATGTGCATTCCCTGTGCTCTAATTCACTGCATTTTTGACATTTAAACATGTAAAAAGGCATCACCAAATCAGAAAGGATGTGTAAAGGGCTAGACTAAACTAGAGAAGGGTATGGAACACTAATTCCAAGACTTAGCCACAAACAGCCAATTAGATATTCACAATTACCCAGTTGCCACAACATAATTTTAAAAAGAAATCACTACTGAGAACACTTTTTCCAATAGTGACTATCCCTGTGAGAGTATTCAACAATATAATGTGAGAAGTGGTTCCCCAAACCTCCAAGTATGGGATATAACCATTTTAAAACAACTCTTCATTTTATAGTTTAGGATACTCTAGGCAGTGTCAAGTATTTTCTCAGTGAAAAGAGTGGTCTTTCTAGAAAGAATGCCTTCCACACAGTCATCATTCTCCAACAATAACAGACTTGTGGGGGATGGGGATAAATTTAAAAAAAAGAAAAAGAAAAAGGATAGGGATGTCATTTTGTATGCCCTCAGATGAAGCTTCTCTCTCCATCTTCATATTACTCTTTGCCCAACTTAGACATGAAAGGAATTAGAGGAAACATGAGAAAACCATCATTTAACTGTGTAGTGTCACAACCTAATGACTTCTAAATTTGCTTCTTTTTTCGTTTGTTTTTTTCCCCCCATTTTGAGCCATATGGCCATATATTAGATCCAGCAGGAGTGGAAGAAAGCTTCACATTGACTTAAGAAAAGTATTTAAAGAAAAAAAAAAGTAACACTTTTTTTATAGCAATATAAAATATGTGAAAAATTGCTATTGGAATTGAAAATTATATTTTGCCCAAATATGTATCTTTAAAAAGCTAAGTGACATCTATCAAAGACAAGTGTCCCTGAATAAATGGCTCAGAAGGCTTGCAAAATTCTGAGAAACAAAACAAAACAAAACAAAAAACAAAACAAAAAAAGGTTTAATAAATTGTTCCAAAGCACTATCCCCAAAACAGCACTTGTGGAGAGACCGTAAAAGGTGAAGCCAATGTCATGTTGCTATGTCCCCTTTCAGAAACATAGAGATTCTACATTAACAAGAAGAGGTTCACGCTGCTTTAGGAAAAGTAGGCAGCAATTTGGCAATTCAATAAAGTTGTTGATTTCATGTTGCCAATTAGGTCTGTATCATGAACATTTTTCTTTTCCCTACTAAATATCAAGGTAATTGTCACCAGTACTGCTATAGAATTTGTCAAATGTAGCCCCCCTCACGGTTTTTCATACACCCTTAAAAGTATGCTGGCAAAATGAGAGGCTATGCAGCACACAATTTATAAATAATAATGAGTAAGGTAAAAGTTATAAAATGAAAACATATCAGAATGTCACTCACTTATCAATGACTTTTGTGGCAATTCTTTGCTGAATTCATCACAGTTTTTGGTACTGACAGAATAATTCTTCAATTTTTGTGCTACTCGCAATGTAATGAATAAATACAAGGTACTTAAATTTAATCTGCATTGTTAACATTTTCCCCATCACTTTTTAAGCTTGTACAATCCACAGAACAATAATTCAATCCGTGATTATTAGCATTTGGTGATTTTCATGGTGCAAACATTCCCACCATGGTCAATTTCAAGCTACCAATGTGACGTCCATGAACAAATAACTTGCAAAATTAACGAAAATTTAACAATTGTCTCTCACAAGCTGGTAAAAGCTGGCTCTCGCATATCTTTGAATATTTCTATAGGCTTCTCAACAACAAAGGTTTATTGTCTAAAATATTTGTTCTGATTTGATTGCTTGGACTTCCTAACCTCTTTTACTTATGAAAATAATATTGTTGAATATGGTTAAGTAGAAACAATCACTAAATAAAATCTGTATTTATAATAATACTAACAACAACAAAAAACAGTAATTACACTTTAGTAAGAAAACCATTTAAACTTGAAGTCCATTTAACTGTAAAAGAACAAAAGTGAAGGCAGAGGTTTGCGGTGATTCCAAAGGTGACTTCTGAGCACATTCCAAACTTTCAAGTTGATGTCACTGTTCCTTTATTACATCTAATTACACTGGAGGAGCAGACATGGGATACGGGTGGATATGTGTTAAAAGATGTATATAAATCACCTCTATTTGGAGAACTGCATTTAATATTTGTTCAGTTGTCAATATGCACTTTAAGACTATCCACATCCATGTGGTCTTCCTTTACTGGCATGCTCCCTTAAAACAGATGTTATAGGTATATTGACAGGTGATTTTTCATATCCATGCTTATTGACTACCTAGAATAAATAGGACCATTTTCTGTACGGGTTAAGAATTTTATCATTCTTTTCTAAATACATTTTTTAATACCAATGCCCAGCCAAATCAGAAGACAAATAATGTGTAATAGTCTTTAATGCTTATCTAAGCTGAGTCCTTAATCATAAAGCTTTAGCTCAGCATGAGCTTTTTAATTTACATTGAAGGAGGAAGGAGGGTTCCATTTTTTGCAGCATATATATTTCTAGTACTCCTCTCTGATTTTATGGCCAATTCTGTCTTCATGCTTCCTTAATCTTGAAGCTTTTTCAAAAGCAACATACTGTGCCAAATGTACAGTGATTATGTAATGTGGACAAAAATCCAGTGGGAAATGTGTAGAGCAGATCAAAATCATTCCACTTAAGACCTTTTATAGTCATTTGATCTAATGATGTTCACTAGGGTTTGATGTACTAAAAGGCAGCCACTGTGAGAACATAAGGTTTGCATCAGCATTTGACTTTTCAGTGAAACTGTGATCATTGTGGTCTTTCCAAGACTGTTTTACATACATAATAATAATATCTTTCCAAAAACAAATCCCATGACAAACTTTCCGAATCACTGAATTTTATGCTACTTCCTATGAAAAAAAAGTCTTTCTCTTGTCAAATGGACATCACAACAGTATTTTCCATGAATGGAACATGAAATACAGAAATCCATTGATTAATTGATTACCCCCATCAAAAGGATGGCTTATCTGAATTTTTGGAGAAAGAGTAAATTGACATCCAATTTGCTACTTTCATGTACACTTGCAGCCACAAATCAAATTATTGCATGAACTTTTACATTTAAGCTATATTTTCTCATTTCTTTTCGTGTTCTATTCTTCAGTAACTTTTTTCAAGGTTCATCAATATTAATATTTCAGAATTCAAAAATATATGCATGACTTGTAGTTTCAACTCAGACATGTAAAGAGCTTGGAAGTCATTACTCATGTACTACAACAATGAAAAGCTGAACAAACTGAAAAACAATGCCTTGTTGGATCACAGAGGACTGAGGTGACAGGGCAAACTGCCACCCAAAAATCCACCCAGAGACAGGCAAATCCAGAGTCACAGCCAAGACCTGCCTGCCTGGAACAAAGCTACTGGAGCAGAAATATTGTAGAAACACGTAAACGGTAATTTTACAAAACTGCTAAAAGTTCAGTGGGCTAGTGTGAAAACGGGAAACTCCGGGGAATCACAGTATTTGGGAGTCCCCCACACTTTTGTGGGCTTTACCTTCAGGAACCCACCAGATTCTCACAGTGAGGATCCCAAAAAGATCCCTGAGAGCTCTGACAAGTTCAGGGAAGGAATAATCATTGTGAAACACTCCCAGAACTTATAACAAAGTCCTACAATCCAGGGAAAGGAAGTGTTGCCTGAGGCTCATCCTAGCTAAGGGAAGGGAATTCCTCCAACTTCAGCAGTCTCCATCTAGCCTTCCTGTTCTAACAAGGAGAGAAAAACAAAACAAAAACAAAAACGGGAAACGCGAGTCAGATTTTCAAGAAAATAAATAGGAATGCTGCCGCCAGTGAAGAGGTAGGAGGCCAACGGGTAGAAAGCTATACCACCGTAGAAACACTTGTAAAGATCAGAGCCCTAAAACACAGAGCAACTAAAGAGTCAGATTAATCATAAGATTATAGAATTTTTCCCTTCCTCCATACCTTACCACATCAACGGGGTCCAATGTAACAACAGGGGATTACATACCACTGAAAGAACTAGAAGAAGCTGACTCTCTCTGAGGAGTAGTAGAGCAGCCCAAAGTCAATGGGGTAAATGGAAAAGGAACACTAGAGGAATGTGAAGTTCCCTGGCACCTACAGCTACAACAAACATAAGCACAGACCAACTCTTAGCAGATAACATAAATCTTAATATTATAGGCCGATTGACTTCAGTTCCTGTTACCCAATAATATATCGTGTCTGGTTTTCAACAAAGGTTACATCCCATGCTCAAAGGCAAGAAAACACATAGTCTGAAGAGACAAAAGCAAGCATCAGTACCAGTCTCAGACATGGTACACATGTTGTAATTATTAACAAGGACTTTAAAATAACTATGATTAATACGTTAGGGCTTTAATGGAAAAAGTAGACAAACATACAAGAACAGATATGTATATAAGGAGAAAGAGGGAAATTTCAACAAAAAATTAAAAAAGAAATACCAGAAAACAAAAAGAGTAACAGAAATAAAGAATGTCTTTACTTGGTGAAAGGGACCGAAGTTTTACAACACCCAAACTGTGCCTTTGGGATGTTGATTTTAAGCTGGTTATTAAGAAACAAAAGACTCAGAAAGAAATTTTGACCCTCCCCGTTTTTGCCAAAGAGATTCAGATGAAAAGGCCTGCTCCAGGAGGAAAACCAAAATATTCACCTCAGCATTTAGCTAGGAAGGCTCAAAGCGGTGGCCTGGGAAGCTACATGCCTCCCTCAGGTTGTTTAATTGTTTCTGGGTTGCCAGGCAAGAATCTGCCTGCCATTTGTGTTCTGCTCTTTCTCAGCTACCTGCAAATTGCCTGTTTCCTTTGAAATCTCAGACCTCTGTTCACTTTCTCCTTTGTCCATGATGGCATATAAACCTCAATTGATCAATGGGGTTCAGGTCTCATATCTTATGACACCCTTGGCATGTACATTCATAATCAACTTTGTGCATTTTCTCCTATTAACCTGTCTCTCTTAATTTGATTATTAGCCCAGCTAAAAGAACTTAGATGGTGAGAGGAAAAGTATTTTTTTTTAGTCCCCACGTAGGCTCATTTGTAGACTGAGCATGGCAAAGAAAAGGACAATGAGTGTGAAGGTAGGTCAGTAAAAACTTCCTAAACTGAAATGCAAAGGGAAAAAAAGGATTTAGAAAAACAGAACAGAATATCCTGGGATTGTGGAACATTTCAAAAGGTATAATATATGTATAATTTGGATACCAGAAGGAAAAAAAAAAAGGAGAGACTAAAGCAGAATAAATATTGGAAGTTAATGACCAAGAATTTCCAAAATTCATAACAGACACCAAAGAACAGATCCAGGAAATGTCAGTGAACCCCACGCAGGATAGATACCAAAAAAAATTCCACCTAGGCATGTGTTCTTCAGACTACAGAAACCAAAGACAAAGAGAAAATCTTAAAAGAGAAAAACATACCTTACCAAGAGGAAAAAGGATTGGAATGATAGTGGGTTTGCCATCAGAAACCATGAAAGCAAGAAGAGAATATATGGGAATTCTCTGCACTATCTGTATTTTTTCTGTTAATCCACAACTGTTCTGAAATGAAGTTGTTGGTTGTTTTTGTTTCTTAATATGAAAACTAAGCTTATAAGACTGCTCTTGCTCAGAGTATATTTCCCTCTCCTCAGGGTGAGTTTGATAATCCTCAGATATTTTGGTGTTTTTTTGTAATTGGGGAAGGACAATGACAATATTGAAAAATTCTAACTGTACTTTATCCACTGTGAGGAGGTTTTCTGCAGATCGATTTTCACAGTATTTCAAGAGGCAACATGACATAGATTTTAAAAATATGGACATTGAAACCAGATTGTCAGACTTCAAATGTTGACTCTACCACTTTCTAGCCATGTCAGGTAACTTCTTTATGACCCCAATTTCCTCATCTATAAAACAGGGTTAATCATGACACCTACTTTAAAGAGTGCGATAAGGATAAAATGTTTGTATATATAGAGTGCATAGAATAGTTCTCAATAAAAGCTTTATTTATCTATGTTGATGATTAAAGGCATTATTTTTATAACTTTTTCCCTAGTTTAACATATTGAAAATATTAAGAGTATATTTTCTGGAAAAAATATCATAGCTAAATCTAGCTAGATGAAATTTCATATCTAAATCTAGCTAATTATTCTGAATAACTCCATATTTTACATTAAGACTTGTGTATTTGCATTTTAAACAGCATTGGACATAAACAAGGTCAGCAAGTTTACAGGATATGAAATAAATTGTATTTTTATACAATAATAATGAATAATCTGAAAATGAAATTAAGAAAATAATTCTACTTATAGTAGCACAAAAACGATAAAATACTTCAGAATAAATTTAATCATAGAAGTGCAAGTCTTATACACTGAAAACTACAAAATATTGTTTAAAGAAATTAAAGATCTAATTAAATGGGAAGATGTCTTGTGTTCATAGATTGGAAGACTTAATATTGTCAAATATTGGGGACAGTACTCCCTAAATTCATCTATAGATTCAACACAATGCTTATTAAAATTCTAACTGCTTTCTCTGCAGAAATAGACAAGTTGACATTAAAATTCATGTAGATTTGCAAGGGACCCAGAAGGGCCAAAACAATCTTTAAAAAAAAAAAACAAAGTTGGTGGATTCATAGTTTTTTATTTCAAAATCTATCATACAGCTACAGTAATCAAGACAATGTGGTAGTGGCATAAGGATAGACATATGGATCTATAGAATAAAATTCAGAGGCCAAAAATAAACCCATACATC
Organism: Rhinolophus ferrumequinum; assembly: GCF_004115265.2. Taxonomy (NCBI): domain Eukaryota; kingdom Metazoa; phylum Chordata; class Mammalia; order Chiroptera; family Rhinolophidae; genus Rhinolophus; species Rhinolophus ferrumequinum. Next base: position 58,278,913 of record NC_046290.1, on the reverse strand, counting down.
TATGGTCATTTGATTTTTAGCAACATTTTTCCAAGATCATTCAATGGGGAAAGAACAGTCTTTTTAACAAATTCTGCAGGGACAATGAGATATCTACATGCAAAATAATGGATTTTCACCATTACTTCACACCACAGACAAAAATGAGCTCAAAATGGATCAAAGATCTAAATGTAAGAGCTAAACCTATAAAGCTCTTAGAGAAAATCTAGTTGTAAATCTTCATGACCTTACGTTAGGTAATGATTTCTTAAATATGATAACAAAAGCACAAAAACCAAGAAAAAACAGATAAATGAACTTCATCAAATTGAAACTTGTGTGTCAAAAGACACTACCAAGGCAGTGGAAAAACAACCAGCAGAATGGAAGAAAATATTGGCAATTCAACAATAAAAAGATAATTCTTACAGTTAAATAATAAAAAGACAAATAACCCAATGTAAAAAATGGTCAAAAGATTTGAATGAACATTGCTCCCAAGAGAAATGGCTGATTAGTACAAATGGCTAATAAGTACATGAAAAGATCCTCAACATTATTAGTTATTAGGGGAATGCAAGTCAAAACCACAGTGAAATGCCACTTCACACTCTCTAAGATGTCCATAATCAGAAAAATAGAAATAACAAGTGGTGGCAAGGATACGAAGAAATTATAATCCTCAGATATTGCTGATGAAATGTAAAACACTTCCACCAGTGTAGAAAACAGTTTGGCAGTTTCTCAAAAAGTTAAACACTGAGTTATTGTATGATCCAGCAATTCCACTCCTAGGGATATACTTAAGATAATTAAAAACATATGTTCATACAAAAACTTGTACAGGAGTGTTCATAGCAGCATTATACATAATAACTAAAAAGTGGAAACAACCTAAATGTCCATCAGCCAATGAATGGATAAATAAAATATGGTATATCTATATAATGGAATATCATTAGGCCTTAAAAAGGAATAAGGTACTTATACATGGTACAACATGGATGAACCTTGAAACATGGTGCTTCAAGAAAAAAAAAAACTCAGACAAAAATGTCACATATTATATGATTACATGACATGAAATAGAAATAGAAAGTACATTAGTGGTTTCCAGGAAGTGGGGGCAAGAAGAAATGAAGAGTACCTGTTAATGGATACATTTCTTTTTAGGGTGATGAAAATGTTCTAAAATTAGAGAATGATAGATGCACAATCTTGTGAATATGCTAAAAACCACTAACTTGTACACTTTAGAATTGTGAATTTTATGGTATGAGAATTAGCTCTCTTTCCTAGACCAGTCAAAGACATGGCAGAAAGTAGATGATACATGGTTTAATTAAAGAGAATTTAATAAGGGGGCTATTTATAAATACAAAAATAGCGTTAAAGGGAAAAATGAGGGGGTGAAGTATACTGGAATTAGCAACAGTAGGAAAGTATCATTATCCTTGGGACTGACGGGACAAGGAAAAGGAGGAATTCACAGAACTTGAAAGAGCTATAGCTGTAGTGGTAGCTGAAGGAAAGGGCCACAAAATAGGAGCTGGGCCCTTAGTAGAGATTCACTGACCCTGCCAAACAGTGCTCTGGAAGGGAGGAGGCATGGGTGATAAATACAGCAACCACTTTCTCCTGTCCTCCCCACCATTGTCTCCTATAAGAGCCTCCTCAATGGACCAATCTCAACGGAAGCCAGAAGGTAAGGAAGCTCATTTAATACAGTCAACAGTAAGGTGATACCCTGGGGAACAGAGCTGGAGGTAGAAGGGTGTCAATCACACCCAGAGGGGAAAGAGAAGATGCAGTAGAATCCTTCTAATTACCGCCTGGAGAAAAAGTTCTAGGGACACCGGGAGCAAAAGTAGCACACCAAGAGCAATAGGAACATATCACAGAATTTCAGGGATATCATGATGGTGACTGGAAATGGAATGACCGACTGTAATGGAGATGAAAGGTAAAGAGAAAACTTAGATGTCTTCCCTGATCTTTAAAACAATGTCTAGGAACAAAGCATGTGCATGTGGTAAATCATGGAACACAAATGTCAAGTGACCTAGTTTCCCGATGTTTAGACAGGTATCTAAGTTGACCCAAGTTCATCTGAAGTCCTAATTCAGTGTCCTGAATTAGTAAAGATACCTCATGAGAAGATGAGGACCCAGAGAACTGCGATATTCATTGACAACCTAACACTGGCTCCCTTTTTCACTGGAATTACAGCCTTGAGGCTGAGCCTACACTAGCTGAGAAGAGCAAAGTAATTATCTAAAGGAATTTTTCTCATAGATTTTGGAACAGAAAGGAGCCTTCCAATTACCCAGTCTAGCCTCAATTTGTGAATGAGGAAACAGGCCCAGTGTGCTGGCTTGCCTTGCCCAACCAGGGTTACTCAGTGAGCAAACGGCATGACCTGGACTCTAACATCTGGTTGGGCCTGTTGCTAGGCTGAAGTGCTTGCAGTCATATTTTCTTAACTGTGGGGCTTCTAAGATGCTTTGTCTTTCAACAACCTCCTTGTTATAAAGGTGATCCCAACCATGAGAATGTTCTTTTGGTCTTTAATCCTGCTATGCTGAAAAAGGAAAGGAAAGCACACAGTTTAAAGTTAGATTAATAGTGAAAGGATTTCCAAAATAATATTACTAGCATAGCTTAGTGGTTAAGAATGATGTTTCTAGGTGTCATTTTCAGAAGCAATGTGTTTGTTTTGCACCCAGTTATGATTCAGCATGTCAGACTGTATTACTTATGTCGTTTTTACCTTCTGATATCACAGTCATAGCTCAATATAGTAAATGCAGACTTCAGGAGGGAAAAGGCAGCTTTTGATATAACTTTGCTTTCACATATGGAGCACATATTGTGGTAGCAGTGCAACAGAAAAAGAATACAGAAAATTCTTAAGGCTTCAGAGAAATATAAGACTGGGTTCTTTTGTGGTCAAAACTGAAAGTGTCACCTGAAAAATGCACCTTAAGAGACTGCTGTATTTGTGGCTTGTATCATGACTTCACTGATCTCAACTGGTGTCAGGAGTACCTTGAGAACCCAAGATCATGTCCAAAACTGCCAAGATGAGAATGACCTCTTGTCCCTACACCAATTTTTGTAGCATTTAGATTCCATTTGATTGTAAAATTTCTAGGTTTTTCATTTATTTTGCGGTACCTAAAAACATGTATCAATGATCAAGATAAATGGAGCCATTCTCACGGTGTTCAGGATCCCAGTAAAAAATATTTCAGGCCCCTATCTATATAAACAACTTGAATCACCCCAAATCAGCTATGTCAGCATTATTCTAGCGGTCCCAAGTCACCAGACATTGAAAAAGAAATTCTGCTCTGGCCAGTGCAAGGGATCCATTTGCCAGGCCTCCCTCCGGAATCCAGCTTGACCTGGAGCCCCAGGATGACCTGCTACATGTAAGTTCCAGAGCTACTCCAGCATCTGGCTGACTGAAGCATGAGAAAGTGGATATAGGTTTGGAGAGTGCCCCAAAAGATAAAACAGGGATAGGGCCCACGCACATTCCGTTTCAGGCTTGAGTCTAAGCAGGTGCCAGATAGCAAAGGGGGACTCACCAAATACGGAGGAAGGCATGCCAAAGGCAAGGACTTCTGAGGTTATGGTCAGGCCAGGGCCTTGCTTTCTAGAGCCTAAAGGAAGTTCTGAGGAGGATATAAGCTCTTGTGTCAAGGACCTTATCATATCACAGACCTTACCAGCTAAGGGAAAAGCAGACATTGCCCAAGTCTATACAAGTGAAATGATTATTATTACAGTTGATGTTGAGAGGCTCTGGGAACCCCTAGATCAGGCTTGAAGGAAATGAATATTTTTCCTGAGAAAAATATGCTTAGATGAGATGAAAGCGTGGGTATGAGCTAGGAGAGAAGTGGAGACATAACGTGTTGTTTTCAGAGAGCATGTGTGAGGGCCCTGGATATTCACCAGGAACTTGAAAGTGCAGAATCAATGGAAAGTGTAGAGTGAGGGAAGACGGCCAGTACTGCGCAAGAGGGAATGAAGGCACTTCTTCCTGCTTGCTTATCATTTTCTATGGCCTTTCTACTCGAAGTGCGGAAAATGGACCAATGGCATTAGCATCACCTGGAGGCTTGCTAGAAATGCAGAATCTTCGATCCCACCCCAGATTTACTGAATCACAATTGGCATTTGAACAAGTTCCCCCAGTGACCCATACAGATATTAAAGTTTGAGGAGCACGAGTCCATAGTATCCAATTCCCAGAGGCCCTGTAACATAATTATGAACTTACTACCCAAAACATCTTTGCTACACTTGACCCCCAAAGACAGAGCTCACCAGTTTAAACATAATGTAAAATCTATTTGGAATCCACATTTATATATACCAGGTTAGAATGAAAAGTTACAATTTCCCGAAAGAAAAGCTCTTCTTTAGGTTGGACTGGTATTGTGTTAGTGGAGATGAGAACTGACCTTCCTGGCCCTCCCACACAGTGCCTAGAAACTGGGAATTCCAGACTGCATTCATGCATACCTCCCACTCAGAATCATACATGTATTTAAAACAAAGTGTTACTCTCTTAAGGTTAATATGTCATTTCAACATTATTTTAAAGGTAAACTCATCCAGGAACAAATATCTTTTTTTAAAAAAAAATGTCTTCGTTAACTAAACAAATTTATATAGTTGTGCTTTGTAAAACAGAAAAGAAAAAGGTCCTATGCATATAAAAATGCCATGAAAGTATAATTTCTATTAATTCCAAGAGAAAAATCTATATAAAATGCAGCACTAGAAAACAAGAGGTGTTGCAGTTCTTAAAAATGAAAATATTAGAAAAGACAAACATTAGATGATATATTGACAATCTAGCCTTTTTGCTTTTCTTCATATAAGACAAAAATCCAACTCCCAAAAGTAATTTAACAAAGCCTGTATACCTATTCTTTTTACAAAGCCATCTAACAAGTATCAAAATCAACATATTTTTAATATTTACTTTTAAAATAATAAAAATATATATGAATCAAGAAATGCCTCTAAAACTCATATAAGATTTCTCTTGATGATGAAAGTAGTAACATATTCTTTAAGATAATTTTTCCTTTAGACAACTGTGTTTCCTTAATGACCCCTCGCCCCCGCCCCCCCCCACACACACACAAAGAGAAAATGAGCCTAGTTGACAGAGAATAATGACAGAGTTAAGAGTCACAAAAGCCCAATGATTTCAATGAACTGGAGCAAGGAATTTAGGATAATTTAGGGTTATGTTTAAGTGAGAACCAATAATCGTTAATTTCTATGCATATTATTAAGCATATATATTCTTTTACAAATAATTTTCTTTTAAGAAAGTTTAACAATTTCTCTAAGATAAACTAGTTTCTGCTTGAAAAAGTCTATGAGATAATACATAACACAGAATACAACAAACAGTGCCTAACATAATAAACGCTGAATAAATGTTAGCTATTATAATTATCTCACTTTCTCAATATAATTTAACCAAAAATGGCCAGCTAGCAACAAAAAAGATATTAGCATATTTTGCCGTGTATAATGCACTCCCATATATAATGCACACCCATGGTTTTGACCGAACTCTCAAGGAAAATAGTTTTTCATTTTAATTTTTAATTCAAATTTTTATTTGTTTACATTTAGGTACTTGTTTTTTGTATTATGAAGGAATTTTAGCGTTTATTTTTTTAACATATTATGGTACAAGAAATTTTATGTAACAAATAATCACAAAACACAAGAACAGATACAAGGTACAAGAAACTTTATGTACCGGTAACAAATTTACAATATTTACACATCATTGAAGGCCAAGAATGCTTCCTTCTTTGTAAGTTTGTTGTAAATTCAACAAAACTAACTATCATATTCCACGGTATTATTTTGCATATGGATAGCATTATTGATTTCTAGAGTTACACTTTTAACTCATAAGCATAAATAAAAGAATTAAAAACATTTATATAGATATGGAATTAGTACTACCCACGTATAACGCACATCCTAAATTTTTCCTCACAAATTTGGGCAGAAAGGTATGCATTATACAGTATGTTTTGTGTCATATCCAGTCTTTATGTTCATATCATCCCACCCCAGTCAAGAATTTTCTGATTTCTTGGTCCAATTAAAATTCAGGCAATAAGTATACGTATATATTTGAGCCCTAATAATGCACTTGTCATAGTGCTTCTTGCTGGGTAACCTTTCAGGTTTCCTGTCTTTCTTTTAACCTTTTTCCCCACCAGTGACTAATTGTTAATTTATGAACAATAATTTATTGTAGTTTTTAATAGATGGCAATAGTGGCAGCCTATGTCCTTGTCACATGGTATATAAGCTTTTAAATAGGGATCAAGGTAGCCACTTTGTCAAAATTTCACACACATCTATGACTCTGAGAAAAATATCGCTTAATTGTGCTTCCCATCTTGCTATGACTGGTGCTGGGGCTACCAATGTTATACAGAACTTATGTTACAAAACGCAGATCACATTTGAGTGCTTCTTCTTAAATGCCTAATGGGAAACAGAAAACCACTGTAACGCTACACTAACTTATAAGGGCTGTGGCTCCACTCAGAAATCAGCCCAGCTTCCAGCTGGCACAGAGCCCATAGCTCAAACTACATCCCAGATAGGCAAACCGTTGAGAGGCAAAAAAGATTCTGAGAGGAGTTCGAATAGTTTTCCTTTAATCTACTGAGTTATATGAAGTACAGCATGCTTAAGGATTCTTCGAGGAAAAGATTCTATGTAAATATTATCATTAAATAATAGTAATGACGATCATAAAGTACTGAGTGACCCTAAAGCATAATATTGAAAGACAATGGAATAATAATGATACCAATTGAGGAGAAAATTGATGTAAGAAAATGGCCTGATAGACAAGAAATGAGTGCAGAATTACAACAAATTTTTATTGCTGTGGGTCTGAGAACCTTTTAACACAAGCCGGTCATGTAGAGCAAAGGAGTATATTACTCCTCAGTCTCCCTTCTACAACCTACATAAAAGCAAAACTTCTAAGACTGTGTAAAATAAACAGATAGCAATAAAAAGCATTAGTTCAATTGCCTCCTCTAATGAAATGAGAATTGCTACTTGGAGCATGTTGTTGAGAACGCCAAGGTCAGCTCAGTGGGAAAATGAGGCCCATGACCCATTAGTGTTCGATCATGGATAAGGGAGAATGTGTCTAAAGGGGAATGTGCTCCAGTGTCCAACACTATCCTGGACGGAGCCTTGCTGAAACATAGGGCGTCTGCACAGGTATGAATCAATTTGAGATTTTATAAAACAGAATTTTTATTTCAAAATTAAGTTTATGTCAAGACTGACAATTCAATTTTTTTCTGACAGATACGATACATTTCCTCCTTCACCCAATGCAATCTACTTTCTGCCTTTATTATTTCCTTTCCACTAGCATTTCAAAGACCACCTCCAGTCTGTACGCCATCAAATTCATTGGCCTCATCATAAGATTTGACCCTTGGCATTGCTGAGATGATGGGTAACTTTGAAATCCATTACATGGGACTCTCTCTTCCTTTGTCCTTGAGTGGCTTGATCCCCTTGGTTCTCTTTTATCTGGGCTGTGGAATTACCTTCTCTCTAGTAACTCAGGGTACATACAGTCTCTCTCTCTGTTTCTAACTATTCTCTTCCTTCTGTCACATTAGTCTTATTAAAACATTATTTCATCCTGCTTTCTTGTTACTCAAAATGCTTATTACTTTTTGAGATAAGGGTCAAACACCTTAGCCTGGACCACTAAGTTCTTGCATTAGTGAGCTCCTATAACCACCCTTTCAGTGGCTTATCCCAACAGGAATTTATTCCTCACTCATGTAAATTACGGTTGCGAGTGGGGACCGTAGTCCCCACGGTTGCTCCATGTAGTCATTTAGGAACTCAGACAGATAGAGCAACTGTGATTTTCAACTTGGACACAGTCAAATCAGCACATGGAAAAGAGAGAAAATGAAGGATCACACAGAAGGTTTTTATGAGTCAAGCCTCCCATCCACATGCCATTGGCCAAAATCAGTCATATGGCCCAGACAGCTGCAAAGGAGTTTGGAAAATGTGCCCAGGAGCAAAACAAAATGGATTTTATTGACTTGCTTTGCAGTCTTTGTTACAGTTCTATGCCATCTGTTACAAACTAACTTCCAAACAATTTTCAAGTCTCCAGCTGACCTGACCTATTCATTTTTTCTTTTTCCTGGCTATGTCCTGCCCACCTAACTTCACAGTGACCTCGGCATCCTTAAAAAGAGACAGCACTATTTTCCATAGTATTTATTAGCAGATGCTGCTCCAGTTGTTAGGAGGCATGGTGAAGAGACTGTGTGTGCACGCCAAGTCATGGAATGAATTGTAGGGCTACCTGGACCAAAGAGGTTGTCGCACATTTTATAGAACCCAAAGGAAGACTGGATTGTTCCAAAGTTAGAACCAACCACATACATTCCTGTGCATTTTGTGAAAGGCCGTGCTACACGGAATGTGTGACTCCATAAGTTTTTGAGCGCCTGCCCATTTCATGATCTCACAGTTCATCATTCTGTGGAAACCCTTCCAATTGACAGTAGTATGCCCCAACTCTCACATTAGTATAGAGCGACTCCGTTCTTCCTTTTGTATACTTACTAGATGCTAAGATACTTTAAATAGGTTGGATGATGAGTAAAGAGCAAGTTTCTGCAAAGTAACAAAACAGAGAAAGCCAGCCGTTGGTGTTACTGTTATTATTGAGCCTCCAGAAAGTGTCCTCGGATCCTTAAGAGGCATTTTTCATAGGTTGCTTCAACTAAAATCCAGTGCTTGCCGGGCCAGGTAGACCCAGAGCTCTTGTGATTTTTCTCTTCTCTTACAAGAAACATAATGTAGAAATTAAAACTATTATTAACTTTCAGGTGAGTTTCGTATCAGAAGAATTTCAAATATTAAGTGTAAATTGAGTTTATATTTTTGGAAAAGTAATACTTCTCCACTTAGCTCAATGCTTCTCAGGTTAGGATAACAAGCAATAATTATTTGAGAATGAAAACTTTTTAAATTCTGTTTTTCAATTTACTGTGATAATTAATATGTGAAAGAGGAAAAAAAAGGACATCTCCATTTTCATCTGTTAGTTAGAAATAGCAATATTGACAAGATCAAGTAACTGTTTTGATCATTAAATAATTACAGATGCTATAGAATTTTGCAATGGAATAAAATACATGCAAATGCCAAAATTCTGCGTTAGAAAGTCATTGCCTTAAACATATGGAAATTTAATTTAAGACAAATGCCTGAGAAGCATCTAATCATAGAAACAATACTAGTATCTAATGCATAAACACTAGTAAGCAGAAAAAGAACAAAAACACACATAATGCTTAACTGTGTAATACATGAATAAAAAGAGGTATTTTTGACTTTTAAAAAATTTTTTTGTATTGTCAAAGAAGTTTTCAGGAGTGCCAATAGCTAATTCAAAGAGGTACACAGTGATTTATAATTCTGTGGAAAAATTAAAGTCATAAGTACTTATACGTTCTCTAGGGATGTGACAAAACATGCCCCTTGCAATTTACCTCTACCTCTCCAGTTGGATGGATGAAATAGTGCAGTAAACATGTTGAAGATGTCTTTAAAAAAAAAAAAGTGTGGAATTTATGTCTAACGTCCTGGTATTATCTTAGTTACTTGTACAAGGCAAGGGCGAATTTCAGAAGCCTTGTTCAATACACCCGTGTTAATTATCTCAACAAACATTTGTTGACCATCAATTCTGGGACACACGTGGGATTCTATGGATTCTACGATAAATTAAAGGATCTCAAAAAGATTTGGAAACTCAAACCTTATTTCATTACGGATATAAGGACCTCTGCCAAAGAGAAAGAAAAAAATAATAAGGGTCCCAGGTATCCCAATTTAAAACTTACTTTTAGCTCCAAATATCTTGCAGGACACAACGCCTTGGTCTTTTGGAAGCAACTGTGTAGATGAAGAGGAAGGAAATCCAACTCACGTATGAAAATCGTGCTTCATCACAATGGCACCATCTGCTTCTCTCTCCTCCCTATGTTAACCCTAACTTCCAAAAAGCTTATCAGATATGAAGGTTACTCTCTCAAGCCCCTCCTAAGGCTCAAATCTATACCAAGATAATGTGGACTAGCTCTTATCAGAAAATGCTTGTCATGGGGAAAAGAGACCACCATGGAGACAAAACAAGACATACAACTGTGGGCCAAATGGAAAAATAAACAGAAGCTGGAGTCTTCTTTATGGGGGAAACAAAGGTAGCTTGGAATTAAAAAAAAAAAAAATACGTACTAAACAAATGATAGATGTCCAATATATTACAATAAATACATTAAAATATGGAGACAAGGTCTTCCTGTATAATAGAACTTAGCAATCTCTGACCTAAAAGCCAAGTCTCTCTGTCTCCCACGAGTTTTATAAAGTTTTATTGGAACAGTCATGCTCATTTGTTAACATAGTCTATGGTTGCATTTGAGTTAAAGTGATAAAGTTGAATTGTTGCTACAAAGACCAAATGACCAACAAAACTAGTTACTACCTAGCTTTTTATTGAAAAAGTTTGTTTTCCCCTTCTATAGAATTCAAACTTCTCTCATTCTCATTGCCAAACCTACCCTTCCACTCCAATCTATTTTTCTTCATTATTCCAAGCTTGGGATTGCCTTCAGGTACTCTCTGCTTTCTTCTTGTAGGCCCTGGCTTGCTGAAATATATCCCCTATTAGGCCCAGGAAGGAGTCTGGAAAAAGCCCGGTTTTTTATGCTGTCTTAGATGAATAGATGGAATTGCTGCCTTCTCCTGAAGGAGAAGTTTGTACTGGAGCAATTCTTGAAAGAATTATGTGGAAGCAATGGATGCAATGGTATACCACATGCACAGTAAAACAAGGAATGTGAGATTCCCCAGTATTCAGTACACATATATACCGAAGATTTATAACAAAGGAAAGATACCCATGAATCATTAAGATGGAGCTGATTTTATGCTCGAGATCTAATGAAAACTTCAGTAAATTTATAAGTAAATCTACTTGGCATTCAATTCCCCCTGTAGATTATAGTTTCACAGACATCAAACTAATGGAAGGAAATTTAAAAGTCTGTTAAAGGGAGCACATATATAACAGGATTAGGAAAGCATAACTAAGTAGAAATAATGCTTATTTATTGGGGGGCCACACATTTAAGCCAGTAATTATTTTTCAACTCCTAATTGTAGAACACTTAGTACTTATTTTCCAATATAAAAACAGATCAATTAAACAAGGGGGAGTATATGCTTTACAAACATTTACTGAATATAAGCCACATTCATGATAGTTTAAGAGTTGTTAAAAATAAAAGGCTCAATTTCTACTTTTAAGAAGCTTAGAATCTACTGAAGAAGCTAGAGCAAATAACTCCCCACTCCCCATTCTCAACTGAGTTTTATAATAACAGAGACCAATGTCTATCTGTTTCTCCAAAGGAGACACACAACATTCCCCTTTTGCAGACTCAACCTTAAGCAACATTTCCATCAGGCACGTTACATGATTATTGAAACATACTGCCAGGCACTGTGCTAGTGCTTTATTTGCATTAACTCATTTAATCTTTAGCAGAACTCTATAAGGGCACTACAATTATTGCACTTCATCACAATATTGATTGTTAGGCCATTATGCTATGCATCACCAAGGAATAAAAGTGTTACCAATTAAATTATGACATTCCATCCACTGTAAGACGCAACCTGATTTCTGATTTGTGAAAATTTGTACTACTTAGACTCAGTTAATAATGTCATTAACCCCATTTTTCAGATGGGAAAACCAGAGCACAAATAGGTAAATTTTCTTGCCTAAAGTCATTAGCTAGAAAGTGGCAAAATAGTCTGAGATATATGACTTTAAACATGGAGCTCCACTGTACATGACAGACACTGGATATAACATTGGATTTTTCAAGAAACATAAAGGTGTTGGTCGCAGGCACAAATAGCAGGAAGCAAAGTCACAGGAAATAGAGTAGCTGCCACAAAGAAGCCTTTTTCTTCTTGTGCCCTGTGAATTCTTTCTGTACAAGCTCCTGTTATTTCGATGGTATTTAGGTTATTCATACCTCCCTTTTATTGCATTATAATCATGACTTGAGAAAGATCGGTTGAGAGCAAGAGGGCAGGACCAGTCCATAAGTATGTGTTAATTTAGAACACATTGAGGAAATATTAATAAGTACCATGCCTACAGGACTGCCACATGGCAAAAGCCTGCATGGATATATGCAACGCTAAAATTTATAATATTTTAACTGTCGAAGTATGTATTTTTATATGTTTATGTATATTTATATTTATATTATATAAAGAATAGATTTATAAATTACATATTGTAATGCAGATAAAAGATTCTGTTTGCAAAAGGCCTTTGGGGACAGAATGTTAATTAAGATAGGGAGCACCTGCGTATGTCCCAATGACTTAGGTCAGTATCTGCAGGGAAGAATAAGAATCACAAAGCTATGAACCGCCTAAGGGCCAGGACTATATATTATCTAGCATTAGCACAGTACCTTCCACACTAGTCAATAAGGACTTTTTTTTTTTAAGCAAATTCATGACTTTTTATACGTTCATAAAAGCAAACTCTTTGTTCATTTGGCAAGTCCTGTGTTTTGGTAAACGATGTCATATACATACTATATCACAAAAATGGTGTTGGCTGAGTGTGACTTCTTGATATGAAGTGCAAGATTTCAGGATTTCAGTGTAACTGTGAAATTGAAGTAAATTTTCAATGTTTATGACTCAAATGGGCTTTATGTATTCCAGACAATCTTAGTGATCAAAGCATAGGCTGTATGGTTTGGTAACTCATTCTTGAGACAGCGGAACATGACATAGGACTTTGCAATTCATCATTCTTTGCTACTGACCCGCACTTGGTCATCAGTAACTCTGTTTCTTGCAGTGAGGTTTGAAGTTATTTTTTTGAGATCTACTTTGTATGAAACTAAGGCCACCCTAGATCATATGTTTTGGCTTACCCAGACCCAAAGAATTTGAACTTAAAATGAAAGCTCGTTGCCTTGCATCATGTTCAAACTGAATTTTCCTTTCTAAAGCCAGAATCTATTTCATTCTAATTGCAGTTATTTTGTCCTATCTCATCCCCTATAATCAAAGTATCATTTTAAAATGTTAAGAAACTATAGATGTCAAGAGTAATTGGAAATGATACAAAACGTAACAATTTGATCTTTCCTGAGTAAGTCTTCATATCAAAATATAAACTAAAAAGGGATTTTATATCTGGCATACTCTGGATGTAATGCTAGCAAAGAACTGGAACAAGAGAAGAAAAGTGGCAAAGGGCAGAGGGGAAAAATTAAAAGTCTGTGTAGAACAATGATTGTTTACTTTAAATGCAAGGGATATTCTTTTGAAGTGAATATTGTGCTAAGTGTTAAGCCAAAACCAAAATTATATGAATGGAAAGAAAGTAAAGGCTTTGAGTCCCCAATGGATTTTTTAAATTCCTGTGGAAAGTTTGATGGGCTGTCTTTCTTCTTATAAATAAACTATTGTGGTTTTAAGACATGTGTTGCGTCTTGGTTTATTTAATTCTGAATAGCAGAAAGAAAGAGTCACTTGGTGAGTAATACACAATGTGTTGGCATTCAAAGTAAATACAACAGATCATGTTTAAATTAAAAAGGGTCTGCCTCAGAATAAAAGCCAAAAGGCAATAAAAAAAAAAAAAACTATTGTGGTTGTGAAGAAAATCCCAACTCTGTAAAAATAATTTAAATTATGGCAAAAGAAATTCCTCATTGAGACTGAACTCAACCTAGTCAGTTTGATTTCAATATCATCAAAGATTTTTGTCTGTTATTCTAGAGGGAAGAATGTAAAGTCCAATTTTAAAAATCGTTAGAAGAGAGTCAGTTGTCAGATGTGTATTACCTAGAATCTCATCTAATTCATAAATTCCAAAATTTTCTTCATAATTTCACGCACTTATACCCAGGCAACCTGTGATAGAATTGGCTAAGAAATAAGCATAATATATGATTTTTTAATATATTTAGAAAAACACATTTTGATTTTTACAGTTACAGAGCCTTTGGCTGTATTTTAATTTTAAATGAATCTTTATGCCAATGTACCTTTGAAATACACATATTTGAGAAATTTTTCCAGTGATCTTTGTTTAACCTAACCTGAGCATTCTGACATATGTATGTACATATATATGTATATGACATATATACATGATATTTTTTTATCAGATTAAAGATGTTTAAAACTACAAAAAAAGATCTGTCTGTGGAAACAAACAAGAGGGGATTACAAATCCTAGACAAGTAAAAAATATATACTTAACGTATCCCAAGAAAATTATTTCTAAATTTACACCAATTTTGAAAACCTAATAGAATCAATGTAGAATCGAGACATCTCTGTTGAATTATACCCAGGTGTTCCTCATCTACACATATATTTTTTCCTTTATGGGTTCATAGCCCATTATTCACTATTTGGGGGCAGGGAATAGCAGCAATAAACACGAGAGAAAAGCTATGCCCACATACAGAAACAGAACTAGGCCACTACCTAATAGTTTTGATTTAATTTCCTTTGTAATAAAAAGATACAATATGTATACTTATAACTATTTTACAGCAACTATCTTGAACAATCATATTCAGCTTTTTTCTGCCCCCTCGTCCTTTTATAAGGAGTATAAATTAGAAGCAATTCGCCCCCATACAGGAAAAGATTCTCTTTTATTTTTGTAAGAGTTTGAAGTCACAGTCTTTCAATATTTTCTAGTGTTGGGAATTCAATGTATCCATGCCTGCAATCTATCAATCTACATTTTCATGACATTTTCACACCTTCACTCTAGCAGGATTTGCCCCAAAGTGTGCTCAGGAAGATCCCTGCATCAGAACCAATGGGATGCATCTTGAAAATACATATTCTGGGGCTCCAGCCCAACCCTGCAGAGTCAGAACCTCTGCAAATGGGATCTGGAAATCTACGTGTTTTAAAGTTCCCCACCTGATCTTATGGGCATTCCATTTTGAAAATCACTTGTAACAGGCATTCAAGGGTCATTGAGAAGGAAATGAAGGGAAACAAAAGCTAATTTTGTAGATGTGAATGACAGAACAAGAAAGAGAGTATATAAAAGTAATTCAAAGTAGTGAAGAGGGCATAAATCAGGGCTAACAGATGTAGAACTCAAATATATAAGACATAAAATATATAGAGGTAGGTATGTAGATAGATAGGTAGATAGATAGATAGATAGATAGATAGATAGATAGATAGATGATAGATATTCTTGATACATCAAGGCCAGTAGATCTAAGGAAAAAACACATCTTCATAAACTAGGATGCATTCCCTCTCCCAGTGACTTACTTATAAACTATGCACATTATCTTCATTTTCATTACACAATCACTGGTATCTTGCAGATGTTGTGGGATCTTGTCATAAAAATGGTTAGTTTTATTAAGACTCACTTCCTTGTGTTATGGGTAATGATTTGGGCACTGAAATCTAAACTCCAGTTTTCTATACGGAGGTTGACTAGGTGCCCCATGGTCAGGAGATGCTGTAAAAATATTACATGAAATAAGAAATCACTCCTTAAATTTTCCTGACCTAAAAACCCAATAGTTAAAATAAAAAATCTCTAAAATGAGCTTTCAATGAGCTCAAGTAATGAACAGTTACCATATTACTATGTTTAAGATTCATATACAATGTTCGTAACAAAATTATGGCTTTACCTTTGGACATATTTAGCAAACAATTTAAATATTTCATTCAAAATATCATTATATTTCAAACTATATTTGAAAATAAGTTTTCATCAAGCAATAAAGATTTAAGTTGACTTGTCACCTAACCTGTGTTCAAAAACATTTTTAGATGAACTAATGAGCTAAAGAATGGCTAGGAAATCCATACACCAATTCATGCAAGTTTAATATTTACCATGTAAGGGAGATGAAAAGTCATTAGGAATTTTAGTGGTTTAACTTTGAAAACGAAATACCCTAATAATCTCCTTAAAATTTTATGCATTAATATAGTTAAATAGTCTTCAGGGATTTCATGGACTCTATTTAAAATTTTTGACAATTTTTCACTACTTATCCCTGTGTCAAGATTATCAATACTCAATATAAAATAGTTTGGCTGCAGAGGTAATGGGATTCTGAAGACACAGATTCTAGTGGCACACTGCCTGGGTCGGAATCCTGACTCCCTACTGCACTATGGGATGTAGAGAAATTGATTTGCTTGTCTAAGCCCCATTGCCTTTTCTGTAAAATGGAAATGATGGTGGTAACAATAACTGGCTTTGAAGATAGTGTGGAAATCTAAAGAGATAATTCACCCCTGCTGCATAACACACCCCCAATAACTGCTTGTTACGATTGCTATTTCTATCCAATTTTTATTTTCATCATACCAAGCTTTCTTTTCTCATTGTTTGCCTTCAAATAATTTAATTTGAAATTATGAATTATAGTTATTATAGTAATATACTTACTACTTTCAACTGGTATATATAAATGTGTGTGTAATGTGTTATGCATTTGTGTGGGGTTGGATGGATGGATAGAGAGATGGTAGATAGACTGATAGATAGATAGACAGATAGATGCTACAATATAAGATTGGCTTTGAATAAAAAGGTCTAGCTGTTAAAGTTTGAAAGCCAACATAACATTAGTTACAATAATTAAGAGCTTGAAAACAGAGAATTCAAAGTGTGCCTAGCCATTTACATATAGTATCTGCCTTATATGGCTGTAAATTATGCATCAGTATTTATATTCCCATTGTACAGATGAAGAGTGTGAGCCTCAAAGAACTTGCCCACAGCCACAGAGTTAGAAAAGGGCAGAGCCATGATGAAACACATTTTGACTCCAACACCTATGATTTTGATATCCTACTACACTGCTTTACATCAGCACAGGATTTTTGTCAGCTCAGACATTTAAACAACCTAGATTTAGGAGACTACCGTTAGATGCAGGTAAGAGGTGAACCAGAACAATAAAGGGTGTTAAGGAAAACCATGGAGAGGAGAGGGACTAAGCTGATGAATGGCTTGAATCTGCATTTTATGGCCAAACTGACCCTCTACTCTCGATTGCATTCTAAGATGATTTGGCCATGGTGTCCATTTCCTTAAATGACTACTGTCTGCAGCTTCTTAAATCCACGCAGTAGCCCTCCTGGAGAAGAATGCCTGAAATGAAACAGCTGCAAGGGTTCAGATGCCCCTGTCAGTCTCATTTGTCATTTTCCATCAAAGCCATCTTGGTCCAACAGGCAGTTCTGTGGTATTCTTAGTTTGGGCCTACTTAGTTGGTTGAAATACTGTGACCTTTCTTTTTATGGCAATCTATTCAAACTACTTCTCTTGCCCTGTACCTCCCATTCACACTGTTCTACAACCCTTATTTCAGATAGCTTCTTAGGAGAGATGTTTTATGAATCTTCTCTTATTTTTAAAAATGAACTACAAAAATACATCTCACCGATAGTAGCTCTGGATGGTAAGCCACTTTCAAGGCTCATCCAGAGATATGTTTGAATTACTATGGTTGATGCCTGGTGCAAGGATTAGAACTATGTTATGTTGCTTATGAATATGTAGTTGATTCTAGCATAGGAAGCTTAGAAACTCCCTTGACTGAGCAAAGTGTATTTCTACCATTTCTGATTTAGTTTTTTTACTGCCTACCACAGGAAGCTAAAATTGTAGCAATTTCCAGGGTCAGATGGGGAGAGAAGTCCTGGATGAAATTTAGACAGAACCACACACTTCCCTTCCCCAAACCCCCCAAGATGTGGCCCCTGGAAAAGGCCTTTCATAAAGAAGACCTATCAGTTAAACGTCTCCTTTGTGGGCAGATCTGGCTCCAGCTAAGTCTAAAGGTGTATAAAGAGAGTGGAAGTTTTTACAGCAATTGCCCAAAATTGTGTTTTAATTTCCATACACGCATTTGGAATCTTGTGTTATTTTTAGCTTTTGCCATCACTGTTCAAACAAAGCAGCAGGTTAAAACTTTTTTTTTTTTCAAATCACATGAAAACCTCATATAACAAAAGTCCAGTGCTATTTTAGACCAAGTAAATACAGACAAGCAGACCTTAGACCTCCTCTTGTCTTTTGGCTCTGCTTCAGTTTGAACTAAGGGAAGTCTTTCTGGGGGGGAAAAATGAAAATTATAATTCTTAAAATGAGACTAAATTTAGGAGACCTAACAAGCAATATTCTGGCCTACAATTGCTTTCAAGTCCAGAAAGAACAACCAGTAAAATATAAGACATTAGGTACCATGTCCTTTTGAATTGTTTTTATTTTTAGTACAGTGTATGTGGGTGTGTATTCTGACAGCATGTTTTGAAATAATAACCATGGAGACTAATTCAGTCCTTTATTCATGTAATCAGCAAACATTTATTAAATGGGCACTATGTGTAGAGCCTTAGGCTGAGTTGGGAGGAAAACAATGTCTTTGTCCAGACCTGGCCCTCAGTGAGTCACAGTCTAGAAAGGAGATCAAACTATAAACAAATCATTACAACACAATGTGGAAAGTGTTGACCGGTGTATGTATAAAGTGCCATGAGAACACTGAAGAATGAGCAACTATCTACATCTACCTATGCAGGAAGTAAAAGAAAAGCAATTAAGAAACACTTTCCCAGAGGTGGTATTTTAGCTGGGTTTGATCAAAATGGGTCACAATATTCCAGAAAATAAACAGGCAAAGGCCCAAAGAGTATAGGCATATATTGCATTCAGACAACTAGAGGTATTTAGGTTAGATTTCAGGATGGATTTTAAAAGTAGAAGAGGGTCAAAGTTTCCTCAATACCTTCTGAAGAATTTGAGCATTATCCTGGAAGTAGTGGGGAGATTTTGAAAAACTTTACATTAATAAGTAAATTAGAATTATTGAGACCTATTAACAATCTAGTGCAGCAGCATAAAAGGAAAAGAGAAGGACCCAAATTAAGCCAGTAGGAAGAGAGAGAAGGGGACAAAAACAGAAACGATATAAGAGTGAGAATCAGAAGTGTTGGGCACCTGATGAGTGGTAGGCTGAGGAAGAAAATGAATCCGAGTTAATTTCTTTAATCTCATAGGAGGCTTTTAATTGAGGGATGGAATACTCAGCTCAAAACAGCCAAAATAATGAGTCTTATCCAAGTAAACTGTGCAGAGGTTGGAAGAGCCACAGAGAGAGTTTCATCAGGGCGGATCTGCTTCTTTGCAATTTCCTTGAACTGCTCAATTCCACCTGTTGGGCTTTTTACTAGACTGGCTTTTCTGATGTCAAAGAGATGGCTGCCAACACTACCTAGGCCACATGCCATCTGGTTAACACACGGAAGAGGGAGATGGCGTCTCCTACAACCTCAGCTTTGTTATCATTGGACTAGTTTAGGTCTTTTGCTCACCCTGAATCAATATTTGTGGCAGTGAGAATGTCATCTGCTAATTGGCTTAGTCCAAGGTTTCCAGAAGCAATTACTATGTCAAGGAAGACAGAATGATCCTCATTTAGACGTTTCTCGTCCCACCTACGGGGCTAGGAATCAGATCAATTTCATGGAAAATACATGTGTGCTACACAATTGACTCAAGAGTAGAAAATATGTGGGGGAGACATTGCAATGCCCACGAACATGCTGAACAAAATTATTCTTTACTATGTAAGCAAGTGGTCAAGACTGCTTTCTACAAGCAATTTCCAGGCTGAAGAATGAACTGCTTTATTTCCTCCCTGGTCCTGCAGAATAACCCTATTCAGTAATGGCAGGCACCTACCTGAGATAGGCAAAGACAGGTATTTAGATTTATAATATCTTTCTTGAAAATACAATATCTTAGACTATCATCTATAGAATTCTATACTTTGGATAAAGTCTGTATTTCCTCCTCTTATGGCTATTTAGGAATCGATCAATTAATAATCTCCATTTTTAAGAATGTCCTAATATAGCTTCCTAATACAATGACCAAGAAGATATTTTTTACTATTTTACATTTATATTTTTGAAGATTTATAATTAATTTGCAGACTTTTATTGGAATTCTACTTACCCAGGTTATACACTAAGAAATTTGCCCTCACAAATCATACAATATGTTTAAAATTGATCACAAGAATAAAACTGTTTTTCTGACTGTGTATGGAGTTGAATATTAACTAGACTTGTGGTGATCATTCTGCAGTGTATACAAGTGTTGAGTCCTTATGTTGTATACCTGAAACTAATTTTAGATATCAATTATACCTCAATTTAAAAAATAGAAAAAAATGATATGTGTGGATTTGCTATTATTTAGTATAAGCAAAAATACAGAGATTAGCTACTATGTTGATTTTAAAAGATAGTCCCATGCCAATTTATCAATAAGGTATTGTTAATGAAATTCATTGGTAAAAAAGGCTCAAACCTATTTTTTCATTTGGTACTTTGTACACTAGTGTTTAGATGATTCAATAGGGAAAATATATGTGGGGTCAGCCATATTGGTCAAATCCCAGTTATGTCATTTACTAACCATATGACTTTAAGTATATCAAGAATGTTACTGATATCTTTGGATATCAGTATCACCATCTATAAGATGGAGTCAATAATATGCAGCTCATGAGACAAAAATTAAGATTAGAGATTATAATAAACATAATGGGCCTGGCCTATAAAGTGCTTGAGATCTTCTTTACTGGTTGACAACTATACAACAAACCCACGTATACTTGAAGCACAATATACAAAGTAAAAGTTTAATAAACACCTTTAAGTGTTTTATAGCAAAAAATAATAAGGTCTCTAAAAACATCTTCTCTGGCTTATTAAAGGAACTGGAACTATTTTAAAGCTGGGTAAATTATTACTCTACTTAAGATGCCTAATTATGGAGAAAGAACACGTTCACTGACTTGTTTATTCAGAAAGATTTATTGAGCACCTAATATGTGTCAGATACTGAAGTTGGAAAAAGAACTAGGCCCTGGGACACAGTAATAAACAAGACAAAGTCCCTGCGCTTACGGAGCTTATTTGATATAACTAATAATCTTGGTATAACTAATACATAACTAAGAAAATAAACAATTATGCATCTTCAGAGAGTATTAAGTATAATAAAGAATAAGAAGATACGGTGAGGGCATAGATAGTTCCCTGGCAAGGAGTGGAGTTCACAGGCAGTGTTTTAGATGGAATGGTCACCAAAAGCTCCTTGAGGACTCCATATTAATGTCTACCACAGTTTCATAGGTCAGACTTTCTCTCCTTTTCATATCTAATAAACAGAAATAACAGCTATACTACCTTCTTCAGTATTCTTATGAATAAAGTCATAAGAAAGTTCTAGTTTCATTTAAAGAATCAGGTTAATCTTCTTGTTGCTTATTATAAAGAAACTATGAATTGGTTTGAAATTAAATACATTGCCTTGGAAATTGGAAACATATGTAAACTTTTCAGAATATTAAGTTTTCAACCAAAGGAAGTAGTAAAAGTCTTGCTTAAGTAAATTTTAATATTTCCTTTGCTATCTGAGGGAGACTACACGTTTTGGATTGTGTAAAGGATGGAATGTAGTTTTAAAATGTGATTTATTTTACTTTGGAATTTAACAGCACCTGCTTTGTTTTCGTTGGAATCCTTTCAAGTACCTTCTCAAGTAAGCATTACATTTTCCTAAAGCTGAATGTAACTATGAAAATGAAAAGCCTATTTTTGCCATATATTGTGTAATATTTGTAATGATTATAAAAATTAGCAAAAATGTTATGAATGTTTAATGAATGCATTGAGGGAAAATCAGTCCAATTATAACAGTATCAAAAGATAGGTGCAGATTGATGCTTAGTTGTCATCTTGACACAATGAAACCCACTAACTGGTCTCTATTTAAAGGTCCTTCAAAATATTTTAAAAATAATTTTATTTTTAAATGTTGGTTCCCATAAAATTAAAGGAATATATACATATTTATACACATAAATACATCCATATATGTGTGTGTGTGAGATTGAGTCATAGTTTCAGTCCCCTTTTTCTCCAGAATCTTGTCTATACTGCACCAAAAACTATACAGATTTAGGTAAAGACATCATTAGAGATTAGTTACAGACTACAGAAGTGTTCGTTTTTTAGTATTCTTGATCATACTATTCTACGTCTACCTGGTTAAACTTATCTGTAGAGCATTTGAATTACACAAAAACTACAGAAGTTTTAATCCCTGGTGCGTTTTCAGAATATTTTCAGTTGATACTATTGTCTAAACATCAACCTGTAAAGATAAAACAACAGCTGGTACAGGTCTAGAAAGAGTATTTGATCCAAGGGTTTCTGTAGTATTCTTGACCATACCTTTCTTTTTGATGCACCCCTTTTCTTGGTTTCTGTGATACCTTTTGTGTGCTTTTATGATTTTCTTACCAGTTCCCTGAATGCTTTTGTTCTGACTCTTTAATTACCTTACCTCCCTTTCCTCATTGCAGAACTTAAATATCGCTCTTCCACAGGGTCCTGTACAACACACTTTGCTCTTCATTAATAACTGTCTACCACCGATTACATTTTAAGATCTGTTTCAGGCAAGAGAGCATAGATACAACGGAAACAATGGGAAGTCAGATTCAGCATGTACTCTAGGTGAGCTTGAAATATGGTTCCGCCAAATAGGTAATCAAGTTCACTCAAGATTCTTATTGTATCAGAATCTTTAAATTTATTTGCCCATCTGAGTGGTATAAAGAGACCATACTTGAAGACTGTACTTCACTACATTGTTATAACATGTTAGGAACATATACAATAAAATTTAATCATGCATTTTTCCATTATTCCACATCTTGGGTTACATAGGACCCCTGTGATATCTACAGCATTTTTACTCCATCATACAACCCCTAGGTAGGTGAAAAGCAACATTTTAGGATAAAGATTTTGGAATTTTAGATGTAGACGCAGTTGGGTTTCATACATACCCCACTTTTTTACTAAACAAGTGAGTCAGTTTGACTGTATTTTTTTTTCTACACTTTGAACATTTTTTTCTCTACACTATTTGGTGGAACCATATTACAAGCTACACCTTGAAGAATAACAGGTATTTAAGTTGCCTATTTCAATATCACAAAAAGAGTTGATTTTTTTTTTTTTTTAGGTTACATCTTTACTGGGGATTTACAGTACTTGTATATAAGGATACTGCATGGCACAAACACAGTTTTAATAACACCATAAAGAATTATAACAATGTTTCTTTTTTTAATTAAAATATAATTTTCATTCCTGAAAGGGTAATTTTCTAATTCGATTTATGTAGAGTCCAAATCCCTGTGTACCAAATAAAACAAAATATTTAAGATCCTTAAATAAAAATTTTAAAAATTCTGTGATTTCTGATTATGAACTATCTTATGGTTTAAACTTAGATATTATTTAACTTTAGTAACACTTTCATTTTATAATTCTCAAACAGACACAAACCATGAATGACTGTTAAATAATTCTTTTTAGTTGATAATATCTGAGGAAAGATAATATATTCTCATTGGTACACAAAAATATGTAGTTCTCTCATTAATATTCAGGAATTCTTATAGTTATATGACCATACGAGTATACTAGAAAGAAACCAGAAAGCCTCTGAATATTATAATTTATAAAAATTTCAAACATACAGTAATGTTAGGTAATTATATGTACTCTATTTTCATTCTCTATTAATTTTCAGATAAAATAAGAGACATGTGTATACATATATATCATAACTTAAAACATAAATATTTAATAAATTATAGGTCCTATTTTATCCAACTAGACTTTATCATACTTTATTCCTATTTCCAAATAATATACAGACAAATGAGCCTTTGGAACATTATTAATTTTTAGAATGGTTATTTCTGCATATTTTAGGTCAGAGATTGAAGGTGAAAATATCATCTTCTTAGAAATTGTACTTTTAGCAAAATTTTTTCCTCCATTCTAGATTTGAGAGGAGACTCTAAATTATTATTAGATTGCTACTTGCCTTTGTTGTTACATTTTTTTTTTCAGGATTTGACATGACATCCTTTGCAAGCAATACATGTATATCATTTGATACTAATGTCATTGTGAAACTATGAAATAAATTGTGAAATTTATGGCTTTAGATGCACCTTTGGAAGTGTTTTACTAAACACAGGATCAATAGCAAGATTCTATCATATGATTATAGTAGATTAGGGTTTCTCAACCTTGGTACTAATGACACTTTGGACAATAAAAATTTTTGTTCTGGGAGGATGTCTTGTGTATTATTTAGCAGCATATTTGGCCTTTCCCAGTAAATTCCAGTAGCACACACACCCTCCCACCCAGTCATGTCAATTAATAATGTCTCCAGACACTGCCAAATGTCTCCTGGGGGCAAAAATTAGCTCAGGTTGAGAATCACTATACTATATACCTTTAATAATATTGTAAAAAGTCTAAATGCCTAAACCAGTTTTACTGTGACAAAATTTGTACTAGGGGAAAAATCTTAAACCCATACAAACAACTTGGAATTGCAGCATTTAAAAAAAAAAAAAATCCTCTCTTCCTCCTCCATCCAGACAAAAAGCCACACCAGGAGTTAAAGCAAAAACATCCTGATTAGATTAGCACCAACTTCACTGGTGGCCAGCAATTGCCTCCCTAACAGGGTGTGGCAAGAAAAGAAAGTTCCTTGTTCTCTTGAGGAGCTGACTGCCTGCAACAGCCTTTATTTGGGCAGTAGCCTGAAGCAACCCATCCTTTATTGGAACCATGATTGATGCAAGTTTATTGTTTTCCTCTGTGGAAGCCCGAAGGACACAATGTTTATTGTTTATTTCCTCTACACAGTGTCTGTCTATCCAGCCTAAGTAATATAGGGTCCAAACCTCGGTTTGGCAACGTCTATCCTCCAAGCTAAATCCCATAGGGATAGTATTGGTGAATGACAGGCTTGGCTTAAAGTTTAAGAATTCCCTTGGCCAAATAACGTAACATACATGGTTTACCCAGATGTTGGGAGTTAGTCCCAGAGACCCGATCCTTCTCTAGACTGGAAGAAAAACACAACCACAAATCTTCTACTCTTCCCAATGTCCTGGAAGGTCCTGCCCTCAACATGATGGCACTCAATCAAGAATTCTGTACTAGGGATCCTTACAGGCTGTCTGCTGCACAAGGACAATGATTTTGTCTTACTTAAATAAGGTGCTCTAGAAACATATGGTGACAACTTTTGTCGTAAGTGGATACTACACAATCAGTGTCCCATTAGAATATATCATCTCCACTTTTTGAGTCTTCTCATACAACATTTTGAGTAAAATACAATGGGCACCCACATCACAGTTATACTTGCTATTGTTATGTGCCGAATAAATTGGTAAAAATCCCATCAAGTGTACACACCACCCACCCAGGTCATATACAGGCTCCAAATTACTCTGTGAGCCATAAGTGTCATTGGTGAGGGAATGCAGATGAGATTATCTAAGCATCACTATTTTTAAAATTCCTGAGCCTTTCTGTTAATCTATCCACCCCATTCTAGTCTCTTCTAACTTTTGCCCCACTCTGAAGTTGGCCTATTCAGGCAATGGGAAATGAGAAAGTCAGGTCATGAACATGCTCTAGGTCTGTGCCAAGGCTGTTGAACCACCCCTCTGGCAATGCTAAGGAATGTGAGTTCCTAGTACCATCCCATGTGTCTGGCTCCAGGCCCCAAAATACCATCAGCAACAAGCATCCAGTTGGCAACTATATCTTTCAGACTTGCTCATAAACACACACCTATATATATACCCACATATCACATTTCCCTGCCCAATGAGGTAAGGATGCCTTTTTTGCCTTGAGTTTCTAGTAATAACCTAAACTATGGTGGGCTAAAATGTCATAAGGCTTATGGTCATATCCACAAGTGCTTTCTTAAGAGGTTTCCTGACAACATGGCCTCCAATTTCGGTATTTTTAAATCTGCTTGCACATTAAAACCCCCATACCTCTGGTATTAACAAGCAAATGTGCAGATAACAGAAAGACACTCTGCCCACAAGGAGAGTGTGGAGCTGGTTTCAGTGTCAAAATGTCATATGTGCTGGTAAAGTTTTTTTTTTTTTAATTCTCTGAAAAATGTTTCTCTTCATCTGTTAAAAATTTAAAGAGAATTGAAAACTCTTCGGGAATGCAACCCCTGTGTGATTGACAGTGACAAGTACACATATCTTGAAAGCTCCACTGTAATGTTTATACTTAATAAAAACAAATACTGTGGCATCTGAGAGTAGCCTAGTCAGCCATGCAGCTTTCTACCTGGCATCTTGTAAATTAATCTGGGTGTTTATGCTGTAGATCATTCATGATGAACATATTGCTATAGCAACATGCATTTCTTCCATTTTTTTCCTGCTAATTACACTAACATCACCATCAGCTACTAAATCTTTGAATTACTAATGAATGTATGTAGAAGCAAGGTCTTGATAACACTCTTTCAGTATGTTCTCGTCTACAAATTAAGAATAGATGTATGTAATTTAATTATTTTTAATTTATTGTTAAATCTTTTCAATATAAGGTTAATCCACACCCACACTTAGACATATTGAAGGATTTGGGAGGTGCCTCTATAGAATCACATACATCTCAAAGAAAAAGAATATGGTGATCTCAGGTAGAATTCTTTGCCACACCCACCATTTTTACCACTTGTGTCTACATTAATTTAACATTTGACCACTAAGAAGTATTATTTAAACCTATGAACTGCTCAGGCTCTTAAGTTTCTGTAACTCAAACACCAATATTATAAATATTCATATTTATTTAAAGTAAGCCTTTTGGTAGAGTATTTAATAAAAGATTGCAGAGATTTTAGTTGATATGTAGCACATAGGTAAGAAACTTCTGGAAAATTCATGTCCATTAACACTATAAGGATAAAGAGAGACCCATCCTAGGTAATTCCCCAAACCATTACAGCTTTGAAAGGCTCTGTTTAGTATTCATCTCAGGTGCACATTGAATGTGTAGGGAAAATCTTGTATTCTTTCAGGCCATTGAAGTTCTATATAGGTCACAAAAATACGTATTTCCTAGTCATCTACTGATGTAAATTATTAGTGCTTACTCTAAATATGTCTAAACATAGTCAAGCTGTTTAGGTCCAAAGGGCTGGCTCAGGTCATTAGTAAAATGAATATTTCTGAATGATCTAAGTAGGGTGAAAATAAAGGTTTTCATCTACTCAGTACATTTTGAATGTCAGGGACAGGCAAATGAGGAACAAAGGTGGTAAGAATGATAGCTGGATTCCCCTAGCTAAATACACTACTTCCATAAAAATTAAGTATCATTAGGTTGCTGTTTCAGCCACAATGCCCCCCACAACATGTCTTCTTCTAGGTTTTTCTATGTACTGTGTTTCTCTGAAAATAAGACTGGTCTCATATTAATTTTTACTCCAAAAGACACATTAGGGCTTATGTTCAGAGGATGTCATCCGGAAAAATCATGCTAGGACTTATTTTCCTGTTAGGTCTTATTTTCAGGGGAACACGGTATTCTAAGTTAACTAGAAGTGAAATAATGACTATCGAAAAGGTAAGAAAGGAATTGATCCATTGGGGTTTAATATGTTACCCAATATCCTAATTTCAAATTTGTTTTTCTTAAGCTTGAGAATTTCGATGTATTATTGCACATCTTTCATTGTGAGAATTATGAATATGTGAAACTATTTCCATGTATTTCAATGTTCACGTGTAGTAATAAACAGAGAACATTTGTCATGCAGCAATAGAAAAAGAATACAATAAATTAACCATCAAAGAAATAATCATAAAGATCATCAAAGTGATTACTATTCATTTATTGAGATATTACTAATCCTTTTGCCATTTATTCTAGCATCATTAAATTAAATACTGAAAAATTTGTGGTGATGGGTTCATCAAAAATGTATGTTCTCCAATAAGACTTTTCTCTACCTGTGCTCAATTGGGTACTGTGACATTTCCTTCTTCCCACAAAGAATAGAGAAGAGAATCCAGGAAAAAAATTCCCTTTTGTGATAAAAATATTCAATGATTGTTACTTTTGGGTCATGGAGTCCAGTAGGAACCATTGAAGTTAGAACAGAGAGGGTAGTAAGTCTCAGCTGTCTTTCTCTGAGGAGATTGGAGCATTTTGAATCAGTTCGTTGCTGGTAAGTAGGGTTACTGTGCATCTATCACAGCCCCACACAACCCTCAGCATCGCCCATGCCAGGACATGGAAAACCTGGTGTGAGTGTGAATAGATTTGATGGAAGTTACTTGAGGGTAAATCATTCAAGATATCAGGTCATTATTTTTATTACTTAACAACTCTAAATTCATGATGTATATTTAAGTAATTTATCAAAGGAAAGATTAGAAGAATGAGTACTGCTTAGCCCATCTATTGTTCTTGGCAGAAAAAAAATCTGGCTCCACTACTGGATGGGGTTTAGAAGAAATACATATAAATTTGACTTTTTAAAGTATCATGAAAAAAAAAAGATGTACCTGTTTGTATAAATACATGGAAATATATAGGTGGATATACAACAAAAGTAGATTATCACATAGGTGGGATGAAGAAAGAAAGGAGCAGGCTTTTACTATTTTCTTTACACATCTTTGTTATAAAACAAGCATGAGCTCCTCTTTTAATTTAAAATAATGCAAATATACTTTTAAAAACAAGTCTTCTACCTTATGAGAAGGAATATTCTCATAAGATATACTTCTTATATATCAGGAGGATTTTTCCATTCAGAAGGGAGACTCGTGCCTGAATTTCTTTTCTTTTCTTTTCTTTTTTTATTAATGGGAAATCATTTACAAAGCTTTACAGAGTAAGACTTTATTTATCAAATATATGGAGATGGTAAGAGAATGGACTCTGGGTGGTGAACACACAGTGGGATTTATAGATGATGTAATACAGAATTGTACACCTGAAATCTATGTAATTTTACTAACAATTGTCACCCCAATAAACGTAAACAAATAAATAAATAAACAGTCCTTGGTAATAAAGGTTTATTATACAAGCATTAACAAATCTTTAATTATATCCATGTTTTCATCATATCCAACTGCATTATCCTAGTGGTTCAGCACCTTATGTACATGTTATGCCTATCTGATTCAATGAGGCCTCCAATGTAATCAATACAGAAAAAACTAAAACAATTACCTTCCTTTTCACACTTTCAAGTTATTCAGAGAATAGCTTAAAGATAAATCTTTATTCTCCACAATTTGGATTGCATGGGCTACTAGGACCCAGAAGGTTTCCAACATGGTCCATACAATAGTTATTATTGTGTAATTTAAGTTCTTTCATACTCATTCTGATATTTCGCGGGGTGATAACCTAACCAAAGTGGTCTTTTAAGAATACTAAGTGAAAAAATACGTTTCCAACTTTTTGAAGTAACAAGGACTATTACAAACATTACACAATGCTTAAAATATCTTTGTTCTCTCTAGAAAAACAGAAACTAGACTTGCCAGTTATCTTATTTCTTTACTGAGTCCAACTATAGTTTGATTGAACTAGGACTTTTTATTGTTCTGTTTTTTGGCTAAAATGCTGCATGCCTCATATTTGCTTTTTACCATAAAAGCAAATATAATCATTCAAATATTTAAATATGAATAAAACCTCATTAAATTTCTGTGCAGAAAATCATAGTCCCATGAAAATTCAAAACCCCAAGGATGACTTATTTTGAGACCACCTGAAATATCTCCTCCAAAATGTGATTTGAATTCACATCAGAGAAAGCTCATAACAGGCCAACTTTTGTCAAGTAACATCTTCTTTGCACCAACTACGTATCACTTAGACAAGCAGAGTGATTCTCTCCCAGAATATTAAGCTGTGATTTGGGTCCCTGCTGCAGAGCGCAAGGAGCACCACCTGAGGAATCAGAGAACCCCACTATGCCAACAAGTAGCTGTGTGACCTCAGACAAAGCCCTTCACCCAAGAGAGAGGCTGTTTCCTCTTGGAGCAGATGCAGATAGCAATGCTTTTCTTACTTATCTCAAGGAACTACAAAAGGGCTCACACAAGGTAACAAATTTAGCATCCCTAGCATTCCTCTTCATCTTTCTTATTCAGAATTATTTACTAGAATGTATAATGTGTTATTGTATTAACATATTTATATATCTGTCTTCCCCACTACATTATATATTCTTCTAATGCAGGAATACTGTGCCTTTTTTTCTTTATATCCCAATTACTATAGGATCAATTATACTATCAATTGAAGTATTATTTCAATTATACTTCATGGAATCATATTTCTTCTCCATTTTTAAAAAGAAACTTTTAGATTTAATGTTGAAAATATGGAAAATTGGGATATAGATGATAAAATATTAGTTTATAAAAACTGTTTGTTTCAAACTTCCCCAAACCTAAATATGATTAATTTATAGTCACTAGCATTCTTGACACTTTAGACAAAGGTCAACAGAGTGGATGAGAATAATTGATAAGCAAATCAGATAAGTGGGGGAAAAAAGATGTGGTTCAGCTAACTCACGAAAATATCCAAAATCTAAGTAGGATTTTTCTAAACTTTTGCCACCAAGGATTTCCACCTTTAAATATTCTCCACCAAGGAACTTATGTTTTGAAAGATCTGTATGACACAAATTACACTTAGTAATTTTTTAATAAATATGAGTTAAGTCTTATATACTGAGTTGATATAATTCCAGCCAAAAGTAAAAATCCTAATTATCCTCCATAGCCTTATCAGAGCTTAATATATACTTCCTTGTAGGTGTATTACAGCAATGGAAAGGCTCATATTAGGATCTTTAAACATTCCTATTATGAACTACTATGTTAGCAAATCCAATTCTTCCTCCACACCCCAATGTCCATAACTCCATTCTATTTTGAATACTTGTGACATGAAGACTCATTGATGAATTATTCTATTATCCTCTTTTTGGCACTCAACTATCAGGAAGTCCTGCAGAATCTGTCTCCACAGAATAATTCCAATTTTTCCATTTATCTCTGTTTCCTCTCTCACCTTTCCTATTCAAGGCACCATCACCTTTTTTATAGACCACCATAACAGCTGCCAACCAGGGTTCCCTGCCTTCATCTTTCTCTCCCTAAAATTCATTCTCCACACAGGATTTGGAGGTTTTTCTAATGTTTTCAGTCAGATCATGTTGCCCACCTGTTTAAAATTCTTTGGTGATTTTTTTGTTGTATTTAAAATAAAACCCAGACTCCTTTCTGTGATCTACAAGATATAATGATCTGATCCATTCCTTCTTCCCCAACTTCACTTAAAAACCATTCCTTCCCTTCCATGCATTCCTTGCACTTACTGTCACCTCCACCTGGAATTCCCTTTTCTTTGATTGTCCCATGGCTAGATCCTCCTTACCACTCAGATCTCAGTTCAAATGACACCTATTCATAGGGGTTTTCTCTGATGTCTTAACCTGTCACAATCCTTTTACACGTTTAATACATTACATTATCTTCCATTTTTATTAGCAATTCTGTCACTATCTGAGTTCATCATATTCATTAATCTGTTTAATTGTCAATATCCTCCAATTCGATTGTAAGATCTATGACAATGAGAACTGGTGCATAGTAGGCATTCAATAAATAGTTGTTGAAAACAAGAATGAATGGCTATTTGCAGTCAAGATGGTAGAGTAGGTAAACTCTTTGCTCACATCCTCTCAGCACGCATAAATTACAACTAAACTACAGACAACCATCATTGAGAATCACCTGAAGTCTAGTTAAACCAAAGCCCCACAACTATGGACATACAGAAGAAGTCACCTCGAGACTGGTATGAGGGGCAGAGACACAGAATCAGCTGGTTCCACACTTGTGTGTGACCGTTAAAAATTGGGAGGGATATCTCAGCTGGGGAGGTAACCACCAGAGAAGTGAGGGGTCCGAGCCTCATACTAGGCTTTCTAGCCCAGGGTTCTAGTGCTGGGAGAAAAGTTTCCATAAATTCTGGTTGTGAAAACCACTGGAGATTATGGCTAAGAGAAATGGAGGGTGGCTGGAGTCACAGACACTCCTCTTAAAGGGACTACACAAAAACTTACTTGCTGATGGACTCACTCACTCTGAGTTCCAGTGCTGGTGCAGCAGCTCAAAAGGTGCCAGGGACATACATGGAGAAAGTGAATTGTCTGACTGCAGGGTGAGGGTAGGAAGGAAAGTATTCTCTCGGATGGAGGAGCTGGTGGAAGCCATTGTTTCTACATTGACCTCTCCCCTCTCCCTGCATGCAGATGAAGGCAGACTCCATATCTGAGTCTCCATCAAACTGGCTATCACCTTTTGTCTGCCCGGCCCTAGTGATTCCCTGAGACCCTGCCCCATCCAACACTGAGGCACACCTAAGACAATTCCAGTGGCTTTTGCATACAAACAACCTGTCTTAGCTCATGCTGCAGATTTTCATAAAATCTCACAAAGGTTCACAAAACCCAAACAAGCAGCACCTGGCTTCAGCATGTCCCATACCTCTGGCTCAGCAGGCCTAAGCCCAGCACTAGCAACAGCAGCTTTGGTTCACAGATTGGCCTCTCAAGGTACCTCCAAACTCAGCAAGAACAGTGGCCATCTGCAGATTGCTTTGTGGTTCATACCAGGTAGCCCCGGGCAGAGCACAATCTGTGACTGAACTTTGACTGAAGCAGGTTCTCACCCTGGAGGCCCCAGGGCTGGCATAGCTGGTGGCCAGCTTTATACCAAGCCAGAGCATCACCTACCCACCTCCAAGGATGACACACCCAAAGGGCACATTGGGCAGCACCAGAGCCCTGCTAAAGTGAACCCTGCTCTATAGCAGGATCAGTCCCTCCACAATAGCTCCTCCACTGTAGTTATGGCTAGTCATTACAACCAATGAGCCAAGGGTCAATCCCTCCCATTAATGTCCAAACAGCAACCAGTCTCAACTATAACAGGAGCACACACACAACCCATACAAGAGACACACCTGGAACACCCAGCTCTGGTGACAAAGAAGACTGCACCCCACTGGATCCCACAGTACACCTACTATATAAGGCCACACTACTAAGACTGGGAGGCATAGCAGCCCTATCTAACACATAGAAACAAACACAGGGAGGCAGCCAAAATGGGGAGAAAAAGAAACATGTCCCAAATAAAAGAACAGTACAAAGCTCCAGAAAAATAACTAAACAAAAGGAGACAGGCAATCTACAGATGCAGAGTTCCAAGCACTGGTTATAAGGATGCTCAATAATCTCAGGGAGAACTTCAAAAAAGAGATAGGAAACATAAAAATGCAGATAGAAAACATAAAAAAGAACCAGTCAGAAATAAAGAATATGATAAAAAAAAAAAATGAAGAATACAATGAAGAATATATTAGAGGGAATCAACACTAGATTAGATGAAGCAGAAGAATCATTAAATCAATGATTAAGAAGATAAGGTAGCAGAAAATACCCAATTAGAACAGCAAAAAGGAAAAGAATCCAAAAAAAAAAAAAAATGCGGACAGTTTAAGGGACCCCTGGGACATCAAGCATACCAACATTTGCATCATAGGGGTACCAGAAAGAGAAGAGAAAGAACAAGGAATTGAAAACCTATTTGAAGATTTAATAATGAAAAACATCCCTAACCTGACAAAGAAAATAGATGTAAAGCCCAGGAAGCATTGAGAGTCCCAAACAAGATGAACGCAAAGAGGCCCACACCAAGACACATTATAATTAAAATGCCAAAGATTAAAGACAAAGAAAGCATCTTAAAAGCAGCAAGAGAAAAGCAGATAGTTACCTACAAGGGAATTCTCATAAGACTATCAGCTGATTTCTCAACAGAACTTTGAAGGCCAGAAGGGATTAGCTTAAAAAATTCAAAGTGATGAGAAGCAAGGACCTACAATCAAGATTATCCTACCCAGCAAAGCTATCATTTAGAATCAAAGGACAGATAAAGAGGTTTCCAGGCAAGAAAAAGCTAAAGGAGTTCATTACCACCAAACCAGTATTACAAGAAATGTTGAAGGGATTTCTTTCAGTGGCAGCAGAAGAAAACAAAGCAGATAAACAATATGAATAATAAAATGATAACTACATATCAACAATTAGTGTAAATGGAATAAATGCTCCAATCAAATGATAGAGTGGCAGAATGGATAAGAAAACAAGACCCTTATATATGCCGCCTACAAGAGACTCACTTCAGATCAAAGGCACACATAGACTAAAAGTAAACGGATGGGAAAAAAATATTTCTTGAAAATGAAAACAAAACAAAACAAAAAGCTGAGGTAACAATACTTATACCAGACAAATAGATCTTAAAACAAAGGCTATAACAAGAGACAAAAAAGGACCCAGTAATCCCACTTTGGTATTTATACAAAAAACCCAAAACACTACTTCAAAGGGACTTGTGCATCCATGTGTTCATTGCAGCATTGTTTACAATTGTCAAGATATGGAGGCAGTCTGGGTTTTCATAGATGGATGAATGGATGAAGAGTAGGAGGCACATATATACAATGGATTATTGCTCAATCACGGAAGGGAATGGCTTCTTGGCCTCTGTGGCAGCATGATCGACCTGGAGGTTATTTTGCTGAGTGGGGTATGTTAGAAAGAAAATGACAGATGCAATCTGATTTTACTTATATGTGGAATCTAAAGAACAAAATAAACAAACAAATAAAACAGAAACAAACTCATAGGTACAGAGAACATGTTTTGATGGTTTCCAGATGGGAGGGGGCTGGGAGTGAGTGAGAAAGGGGAAGGAATTAAGAAGTACAAATTGGTTGTTACACAGTGGTCATGGGGATGTAAGGTACCATAAGGAATGTAGTCAATAATATTGTAATAACTATGTATTGTATACTAGATTTATTGGGGGATAGATGGGAGACGGGTTGGGGGCAAGGTGAAAAAGGTGAATGGATTAAGAAGTACAAATTGGTAGTTACAAAATAGTCATGGGGATGTAAAATAAAACATAGAGAATATAGTCAATAATATGGTAATAACTATGTATAGTGCCAGGTGGGTGCTAGACTAGTCAGGGGGATCGCTTTTAAAATTATGTAAACGTCTATCAGTAATCTGTACACCTGAAATTAATATAAAATAATAATAATATCAAAATAAATAAATAGTTTTTTTTAAAAAAGAAAATGTTATAAGCTAATTCTTTTAACTGAACCAATTTGGGAATATGTATGATCTCCTCCATTAAATTTGTTACTCATACTCATTATGGATGTTCAACTTTGTTCTCTTTTTCCTGCACATGATAGATAATTAATCAAGTCTTTGAGTGAATGAATGAAAAAATCCGTAAATCATTTTAGTTTCATCAGAGACTTCTGTGGAAGATACAGTGATACACTCTGGATTACTATGAGAAGCAAAGTTTGTAAGTGAAGGACTAAGAAGGAAATTAAGAATCAATCTTTGCCTTCTACCTACAGAAACACATGGAAACAATAAACTATAATACAAAATTGAGTGAAGTAAATACAATTAGAGGATGGGAATTAAGATCAGAAAAGGAGACTGATTGTGAAGATGGGCTAGAGTCCAAAGCATGTGTAGGGATACAATGAAAAATAAAACTGAAGGTCGGGACGATTTGAGTGGCATCTTAACTTTGCAGAAATGCAAAAAAATAATTTAAAAAAACATTCTGTAAAAAGAGGAATAAATGATGAATTTGCTCTCTGTTTGGATGTAATTTGTTTCAGAGAGGACTTCTCCTTTCCTCAAAGAATTGGTTAGGGGATCTCAGAGTACCCCTTACTTCCCAATTAGAGAAGCTATTCTATTAAATTGCAATTGCCAGTTTACCAGCTTGATTTCTCCATTGTCTGTAAGCTCCTGAAAGGCAGGGCTGTGGATATCATACTCATCATTTTATCCCCAGGTTTGGTAAACTATGTAAATCACTTGAAGGGCTCAATAAATGGTTTTAGAAGAAAAGAAGAAAGTAAAGAAGGAGAGAAGACAGGAGGAAGGAGGAAGGTAGGAGAAAGGGAGGAAGGAAGGGGATGCAAGCCAATCTCCTTCCTACTCAGCAGCACCGCTCCCCACCCAGCAGTGGGGTGAGCAGCATCGTCTCTGCTGCCCAGCATTTGAAAATCTGGATATGGTTCTTCAAGTGAATGTTGGCAGACTAAACTATTAGCAGCACATCAAATACATCATATTCATAGTAACAAAAAATAAAGCCAGTTCCAATAGTTGTATTTATAGGTTATATCTTTTGTAGGCTTAAATTGAAGAAACATTTTAAACATTTATCCAGATTTCAAAAGCATGTATTAGTCATTGATTTACTATATTCTTATACATGTGTTCAATATTTAGACAATTTACTATTTTTATCTTAATTCGGACTTGTCTTTTTTAATTGTCGCAAGCTAAATCGTATGTATTGTCATAGTCAGAACGCCAGACTCTAAACTTCATTTGTTTGAGCAGGTGGGCCCTTACCATAAAAGCCATTCTGTAGTGAGGGCATTTGAAAATATAAAGGGTGCTTTATTTGAAATTATTCATATGTACCGGGGGGTGCCAAAAAAATGTATACAAGTAGACAATTTGGTTGACATTGCTCAAGCAGTAGTTCACCATAATCAGAAGTGTCTGGATTCTAATGGTAACCACTTTGAGCACCTCTTGTAATTGTAGAAGTCAAAATGCGACTTGTATTCATCTTTTGTTATCAGTATATATTATTACAATTTTAATAGTTTTTTCCTTTCTTAAAATGTGTATATGTTTTTTTGGCACCCTCTGTATAATGCTTGAAACATAAGCAGGAAATAGTATGAGAAAAGTTTCAATTCTATCTTGTGTGTATGTCAGTCTATTATTTTGCATTGGGACAAGGTCACACAGAAAACCTAAATTGAGTACAAGGACTAGCCCGCCTTGTACATCTTTAATAGGCAGACTGTCCTGACCTTCAGTTTCACCATTTGTTTTGGAAGAACTGTACTACACAGCAAAAATGGCTCCTTATGCAACACAAGAACGTGCAATTGCAGTTTTAAACCCAGATCTACAAAAGGCTTCCTACTCAACAAATCAATGACTTCATTAATATCAGTTTCTTCAAGTATAAAATAGATCTTTTAAGTGAAAACAATGAATAATTGATATTAATATATAAAAACAATCTACTTATTTTTGACAGTAGCATATTTATTTTTAAATGAAACTTTTAATTTGGGGTAATGTAAAACATTAATCATTTGTCTGCCAATTTAATGTGTTTCTGGCACAAAATTTATTACAAGTCACTTAAGAATTTTTGAAACAAAAAGTAAGGTGGTACCTGCCCTTACAATCAAAATATCATTTCCAAAGGGGTCTCAGAATATATCCATATACACTGAAGTGTGTCTAAGCCATTCAATTTTTAGATCTAATATTTAGACTCAATTTATATTTACAAAAATATAGCCAGTCTTCTAAAACCTATACTTTTTGCTTCTTGATAAAAATAAGTTACTCTTGAGAACAGTTGTTTATGCACTCAGTTTCTTTGCCTTATTGCATTGGGGAGGAAAGGCAGTAGTATGGAAAATCACACAGAATTTTGAATCAAAACTCCCAGCTTTGAGTCCTGGCTCCATCCTTTACTATTATACCTTTAAAATCTTGGGAGACTCATTTCCTCTCTCTGAGGGCTGACACCCTTGAATTCTTTGTCAGCACACAGGGATAAGAACGCACATACTAGTATAACTTAGCTGATTTCAGTGAAAATATTATCTAAGGAGCAATGTGTAGAGTGCCATATAAACGAGCGTTATTATTTTTCCATAATCTTCTAAATGTATTCTTTATTATGGGAAATATTTTAAACTTTCCAGACTCAAACAAGGTATGTATTTTTGACAAGCTTTCTGATTGGGTGTTAGGTTATCTGCATGAAGTTGAATGCTACCAGATCTAAACAATGTCATATTGCATTGACTCCTCATACTGTTTCTCCTGACACTGACAAATCTCTGCTTGCCAAAGTGTACAGAAGATGAATGCATTTGGGCAAAATAATAACATAATAGAAGCACCTCACTTTTGATGGTGCCTGGCAGGCCCTCACTACAATGGAAACTTCTCTGTGGAAAGATGAAAGTCTTTTTGGTCAAGGCTTTTATGGGAAGACAATCTATCAGTAATTTCACCCCTCCCCAAGTTAGTTTTTCATCCAATTTCCCTGACTACTTCCAAATAAATAAGAATGGTTTTATATTAATGTCCCTGAAGCCTCATACCAATTCAGACTTTGCAATACAATCAGCTATTATGGGCTATATTTTCCTCTTAAAAGTCAACATGTCTATATCTATTGGTAGTACTAGACATCTGTTTAATAACTAGTTCAAACATATAGTAGTCTTTTACGTACCTTTATTCTCCTTCTTTGTAACAACACGAAAAAAGTTGTGTTTGTGAAATAAATCATTGAGCATATTTTCTCCAAGCAGATTTTGAAATTCTCCTAAAATAAAAACTTGAGAAGCCATGGAAGATGATTGGGATAGTTAGCAGACCAGAGTTGGCACTAGTGAATGCCAACTAATACAGTTTTTATGGAGCAAATATATTCTTTTATTGTTTTTGAAAATGAATTGCAGAAACTGAAATATAATTCCTTTTTAGGCAATTTTTCTAACTCTAATGGATGTAGAAAAGACAAAAAAGACCAAAAGTAAAGCTCTCACCTGGGATTTTCCTACCTTACTATTCGTTTCAGGGTCTCCTGTTCTGCCCTTATTGAGAATCGGCTTCTTATTTGGTCTGGTGTCTGAGAGCTGCCTTTTTCCTATTTAAAAATTAAGTCAACTATTCTGCTTTCATACTGTCTCTCCCACCATTAGTCTCTGTCTTACAGAGCTCTGTCTTAATATGGTCCTAGCAGTTTTGTGTGTTTCTTACTCAGAAATTGTTAAAAAGGAACAGAGGTTTAGCAGACTGTGGCAATGGGAAAAGAGTCTGAAAATTATAGGGGCAGAAGTTGAACAACACTGTATGTTGTTTTTATGAAAATACAAATTGCTGAGAACAATTTGTAAAATGCAGATATGTCTTAAATACAGAAGTCTTAACATTGCAATCTTAAATTTTGGCAGTTATGCATGGTTCATTATTACTTTAACATTCAATTATATTAATGGTAACTGATTTCCATATTCATTAGATCCATATGTAGTCTGAGAGACCTGTACATATGGAAAAATGGAAATAAATCTTCCTAGCTGCTGGCAAGAAATAGACTTTGTGTTTGTGTGTGTGTGTGTGTGTGTGTGTGTGTGTGTGTGTGTGTGTGTGTGGTGTGGTTGTCGCTGTCCATGTTGGTGGTGATGGGGAGGTAATTTTTGTTTTCATTTTTTTCATTAGACGTGAATGTGCTGCAGAATGAAATGTAAAACTAAATTCCATACTCTCAGGTTGAAACAACTTCGTAGTTATCTGTCTGGATGGTTACTTATCTAAACATATCATTGATACTTTAAATAATCTGGAAATCGAGTTAAATGTAGTAAAGTCAATTACAAAAGGCAAACTATACTTTCAAGAAATATTAAAAATCTTTATGTGTTTCTTTGCAGAATAAGCCATCGAAACAATGTAAATATCATTTATATGACACATACTTTATATTTTGTGTGGTTCCCAAATCAACATGAACAATCCTACAAAAATAAAGTTTTAGACATATCATCTGTACTCAAAAATTTTTCATTTTGTTTTAGTGAATGGATGCAAAGCTAGATGACTAAATGACTCCCAGTAAAGAAACAGAACCTTAGAGAAACTGACTTATCAGAGATGGCACACTAGTACATTTTAAGATCCTGGCCTTGAAAACAGGTATTTTGACACTTAATTTCATCATGATTTTGACTTTCCAACAATTGACATAGACTTTCATCTACTCTTCTCTTCTGCTGCGAATCTAAGATATCCTGGGCGAGTAAAGTCCAATGCAATTTTCAAGTTTATCAATCATATATGGCATTTAATTCATAGCATTTGCACTCTGGACAAATCTGGACAATGGGAGACATACTGAGGAAGAGATGCATAAAGAGTTGTGCAGTCAAATCAGAGTCAGAAGAGAAGAAAATAAGGAATATTTTCTGATTTAAGAGCAGAAACAAAGAAAAATACTGTATTCACCTTCAATTTATACTGGGGATTCCTCTAAAAGCAACGATAGCATTAGCAATCCCGATTTTCCTTCTTAAAGAACAGAAAATCTTCGGACGTTTACTGGACCCAGAGTTCTCAATCAGAAAGCCCTGATTAGTTGGTAGGGGTGGGAGGGATAGAAAGTAATACTTCAAATTGCATTCACTTATTATTAAATATTATAAATTTAAGTTTGCAAATAATTTAACTTAACTAAAAGTTAGAGTCAATTCAATTTTATCCCTATAATAAAGCCACCCTTCGTGTGTATCTCAATATTGCTTCTCAAGACTTAAAAGTTGAGTGGAATAGCGATTGAGACCTTGTGAATTGTTTAGAATCCAGAGCTTATCTGGTGTGTCTATGGGGAAGGTTAAATGTTTAAAAATACTCTCCTAGACAGATAGATCTAACCTGCTGAAACTGTGTACATATTTCCCAAAACCAGTAAAAAGAGTAAGTAGGCTTTCACTAGAGACACTGATTTCTCAAAGGATGAGGAAATGGAAAAAAAGCAACATTTAAATGAACTTAGTTGCTTCGGACAATTAACCCAATGGACCAAAAGGGATTATTCTTGTATAATCATCTTGCCAGCTATTGGCCAGAATTTAAGATTAAAGTAAACATGAATAACTAGGAAATATTACACTGTATATTAGTTCCAAGTTATATTAATTCCATCTTTGTCAATATTCCTTAGGTAAGTTCAGAAAGTGTTGGCTTTTATATATATATATGGTGAAATAAAGAAAGGTTTTTCTTAGACAAGGAATTCCATCATTTCTGAACTTTTAAAACTGTGTGTTCTACCTATCATTTTCATATGCTTCCTTAACCAGCAAATGATGTGGTAAAATTGTGGGTAGCAGCAGCATGAAGAACAGAACCATTTTAATTTCTCCCATCTGGCATATTAGCATTAATAAAAGATGTTTAAAAAGAGAAGCCTTGAAAGGCTTTCACCTCTTGATTTAACAAGATAATAAGGAAAGCTTGCAATCTGCCACTAAATATAACCGATTAGAATAAGAGTGAGTATAATGTGATGATCACCAAGATTAACCTTTGAGACAATTTTCAAAACCCTGCTGATTACAATACAATCATGTTAAGACTAGCACTAAAACTGTTGTTGTTTCCTGTTAGTACAAATATAATAGGAAAAGTTCCATTTCATAGTAATATAGACTACATAGAATAATATGCGTACAACCAAAATTAAGATACCTACAGCTGCCTTATCTGTCAAACTGACCATTATGGATCAATCTCCCACTCTATGGAATTAGTTGCCTTGGCATTACTATTGAATCATTACATTACTGGCTTAAAGTTAGTAGAACATAATACTGAATCTATATTTATCTGTTTCATCCAGTTTTGTTGTTTTTACATCACCACTCCTCTTGCTAACACCTCATTAATATTTTCCCATTTACTGTGGGTTTTTGATGGGACAAGGGAAGATTTTACTTGCCCTGGCAATTTCTCAATTAAAATGGGATTTGGGGATCATATCCTTCTTAATTGGAAAATTACCTGAGTGGTTTGTTCAAATTTTCATAGCTTTGTTGGCTGAACTTTTTGAACACACCTACAGTTCAGAACATCATACCTGACAACTACATAGAGTAATGAAATGAACAGCTCATGAAAGAGTTTAGTACAAATGTAATCTCAATTCATTTCTTCAAGTTACGCTTGACTGCATCAGATGAGATATTTCAGATAATTATCTTACAGGATAAGAAACCAGGCTAGGAGTAAAATTATGTTTACAAATATGCTTGTTTCTATTTAAACAGATTTATAATAGTGTCAATGAGGTCATCTGCTCATTCCGATATCAAGAACCTACAAATACAAGGACAGGCCTGGTAACATAAGCCATACCCATGTTAATCACTCCCTTAAGTGATGACAAAATTGTTTCGTTTCATTTATTCAAGGCAAAATTTTGTAGTGTGCTGCATAGCGCTTAGAACTGAGTGATAGAGGATATTCCTTAGTGCAAATTTTCAGTATCTGTAGGGCAGGAAACTCATTTACGTAATGAATAGATAAACACATAGGGAGTGTATGAAGACTTGTTAGTTTAACTTTGGCACATATGGCATCCAATCCTCAAGGCTACCTTTGTGTTACAAAGACACAAATAAACCTGCAGCAATCACAATGGACATATATATGTTGTGTAATCATCTCTACTATATACCTTGTTTAATTTCTCAATTGAAACCAACTGTGTATATTAAAAAGTCCAATGCAAAATAATGAGAATTCCGTGCACAGAATGAGGGCTGGAAGTGGTCCATAGGAGGAATGATAAACCCATGGTAACCATGACAGATTTTTATTTTTAGACAGTCTCAATGAATCAAGATCATTTGACTAGAATTTTTCTTTTTAGATTAAAGAATCCAACCATAAAAAAATCCTACTTATATTCAAGGTTACAAGAATATATAATACAGTAAACTTAAATCACTGAAAATTAGGGAAAAATAAACAGTCTAAGTCTTCATTCTTCATACAGAGAAAGCAGGGGATTTGGACCATGCATAGCATCTAGGAAGAAGCATAATTTCTTATCTGTTATGTTCAGTATTATTTTCATTGATCCCCAAAATAAGTACGTTTCTTTTTTGTTTCTTTTAAAAATCAAAAAATCAATGAAAGCTGAATTTCACTGATCCACAGGCTGGATCACATATATTAACAGCCATGGGTACTATATTTTAGATGAACAGATCCATATGTATCATAAAACCCTTTTATTTTCTTTCTCTCAATTTTGTATTAATAAATACTGCTAAATCTGCTAAATAGGTCATTATTTTTACTTTCATAAAAAAGAAGAAGAGACGTCATCAAAATGGTGGCGTGAGGTGAGCCTCTGTAAAGCTCTCCTGGAATTTACAACTAATCGAACAACAATAACTCCACAAAAGACTTCTGGCACAGCAGACAGGCAAGACGAAGAGGCCCACTACTGAATTCACCTAAAGGTGGGTGAATTGTGCAAGCGGGAGAGGAGGAAGAGAGAAGTGCGGAGACAGAGTCATGAGGATGCAGACCTAGCTCAGTGCTCCGAGCTTGCTGCATCCAGGAACTGCCGCAGTTGCGGGAGAGGGAAGAACTCGAACTGCTAGGGCTCTGTTTATGGCCCACAGGGCTGAGGGGGCAGCATATAACACGGCTGAACCCAATGTTCACGGCAGAGACCGCGGAGAAAAGACTGAGGGAAGAAGGCTGAAAACGGTGGTTTAAGCCCTCACTGCCAAGCAGAGAACGGAAGCCGTAGGCACTGAGACGAACCACGCCCTCCCTACCCTCCCAGAGCTCGCCCCGCCCCCACCTGCCCAGTGCTAGAAGCAGAACAGTAGCAGTGTCAGATCAAAAGAACAGAATATTTGCTGTTCTGAGAACTGTGGACTGCAGACACAGATTCACAGCCCAACTAGTTCCGGCAAAGGGGAGGGAGCTGTGGAAGCAACACTGGCTGTGGTGGTGGTCACTGCCATTGCTCTGGGCCACCTCTCACAACTCACCCTGCCCCTGGCCCCACCTATCTGGGCGGATCCCCACAGGAGTAAACAAAACTGCTGAAACATATGGGCTCTGAATCTGGTGCAGGAAGAGCTTTGG
Source organism: Rhinolophus ferrumequinum (assembly GCF_004115265.2). Lineage (NCBI taxonomy): Eukaryota > Metazoa > Chordata > Mammalia > Chiroptera > Rhinolophidae > Rhinolophus > Rhinolophus ferrumequinum. Next base: position 58,234,848 of record NC_046290.1, on the reverse strand, counting down.
AACTTCAAAAGCTCTCCGCATACCCACACGGGACACTGAGCCCTGTGACCCAGGCGAACTATTAACAGAGGAGAAGCCCATCTCCCAGGGTATCGCCCAATTGTGTGAGAAGCTGGAATAGTGCAGAGAAAACATAGCACTACCGTATGAGAGAGAAAAAAAGGCTGCAGTCGGAGAGAAAATAACACATTCTACCAACAAGTACAGGAAAACAAAAGAAAGACCTCTTCCAATCAACCTGTTGCAGAAGCCACTCCTGTAGATGTCTAGGAAGAGAAATAATAAATCAGTAATTGCTATGAATAACCAAGGCAACAAGACAGCTCAGAAAGAAAATGAAAAATCTCCAGAAAAGGAACTTAAAGATACGGAAATATGTGACTTAAATGACAGAGAATTCAAGATTGCAGTTCTGAAAAAACTCAACGAGTTGCAAGAAAACACAGAAAGGCAGTTTAATTAATTCAGAAACACAATCAAAGAACAACATGAACATTTTACGAAAGAGATTTTTAAAAAAGAACCAAATAGAATTTCTGGAGATTAAGAACTCAATAGAAGAAATTAAGAATGAAATAGCCAGCTTAGGTAGTAGAGTTGACCAGCTGGAGGAAAGAATCAGTGACATCGGAGATAGAAACCTGGAAATGACATGGATGGAAGAAGAAAGAGACTTGAAACTTGAAAGAAATGAAAGAACTCTACAAGAATTTTCTGACTCCATCAGAAAGAACAATATAAGAATAATGGGCATACCAGAAGGAGAAGAAACAGAGAAGGGAACAGAGAATATATTCAAATGAATTGTCGATGACAACTTCCCAAACTTGTGGAAAGAACTGAATTCTCGAATCCAAGAAACAAATAGAACACCTAATTACCTCAATCCAAACAGGCCCTCTCCAAGACACATTGTATTGAAGCTGTCTAAAATCAACGACAAAGAAAGAATCCTCAAGGCAGCTAGGGAAAAGAAGACGGTAACCTACAAAGGAAAGCCCATTAGATTATCATCAGATTTTTCAGCAGAAACTCTACAAGCCACAAGGGAGTGGAGCCAAATATTCAAACTATTGAAAGAGATAAATTATGAGCCAAGAATAATATATCCAGCAAAGATATCCTTTATATATGAAGGAGGAATAAAGACCTCTCCAGATATACAGAAGCTGAGGGAATTTTCTAATACATGACTTGCATTACAAGAAATACTAAAGGAGGCTATTCGACCACCATCAACAGGGACAATTTGTGGCAACCAAAACATAAAAAGGGGGAGAGTAAAGGCCTGAACCAGAATATGGGAATAGAGAAAGTAAGCGTGCTGAAGAGAATGGAATACTCTAAATATCAAACATTCTTTTACATAAACTTAAGGGTAACCACTCAAAAAAAATCCAGAGCTGAAATATATACTGTAATAAAAGAAGAAACAGAGGGAAACATCATAGAATACCACCACACAGAAATAATAGACAACAACAAAAAGGCAAAGAAACAATGCAGCCACAGCCTTACCAGAAAACTAAAGATAGAATGACAGGAAATCCTCACATGTCAATAATCACCCTAAATGTAAATGGACTGAACTCACCAATAAAAAGGCACAGAGTAGCAGATTGGATCAAAAAACTAAACCCAACCATATGCTGTCTCCAAGAGACACATCTCAGCTACAAGGACAAGCATAGACTCAAAGTGAAAGGGTGGAAATTGACACTCCAAGCAAATGGTATGCAGAGAAAATCAGGTGTAGCCATACTGATATCAGATGAAACAGACTTCAGGGTTAAAAAGGTAACAAGAGACAAAGATGGATATTTCAAAATGGTAAACGGGACTATACAACAAGAAGATATAACGGTCATAAATATTTATGCCCCCAATCAGGGAGCATGGAAATATACCAAGCAACTACTAACAGAACTAAAGGGAGAAATTGACCAAAACACAATTATACTAGGGGACTTAAATACATCATTGACAGCTATGGATAGATCATCCAAACAGGAAATAAACGATGACATAGCAGCCCTAAATGACACATTAGAGGAAATGGACATAATTGACATATATAGAAAACTTCATCCTAAAACATCAGACTATACATTTTTTTCTAGTGTACATGGAACATTCTCAAGGATAGACCATATGTTGGGGCATAAAATCAGCCTCAGCAAATTTAAGAAGATTGAAATCATACCAAGCATATTCTCTGATCGCAAGGCTTTGAAATTGGATATCAACTGCAAAAAGAAAGCAGGAAAACACACAAATACATGGCGATGAAACCACATACTTTAAAGAACGACCGGGTCAAAGAAGAAATTAGAGGAAAGATCAAAAGATACATAGAAACAAATGACAATGAAAATACATCCTACCAAAATTTTTGGGATGCCACAAAAGCAGTTTTAAGAGGGAAATTTATATCATTACAGGCCTATCTCAAGAAACAAGAAAAATCCCAAATAAATAACCTCATGTTACATCTTAAAGAACTAGAAAAAGAACAAAATGAAACCCAAGGTCAGCAGAAGAAAGGAAATAAAAAAATCAGAGCAGAACTGAATGAAACACAGAACAAAAAGACAATAGAAAAAATTAATGTGAGAAAGAGCTGGTTCTTTGAAAAGATTAACAAAATTGACAAATTCTTGGCTAGACTCACTAAGATAAAAAGAGAGAAAACACTAATTAACAAAATTAGAAATGAGAAAGGGGACATTATCACGGACACCACAGAAATACAAAGGATCATCCAAGAATACTATGAAGGACTATATGCTACCAAATTCAATAACCTAGAAGAAACGGACAAGTTCTTAGAAACATATAGGCTTCCTAGGCTGAACCATGAAGAACTGGAAAATCTAAACAGACTGATCACCAGTAACGAAATTGAATCAGGCATCCAAAACCTTCCCAAAAGCAGGAGTTCTGGAACAGATGACTTCACTAGTGAATTCTACCAAACCTTCAAAGAGGATCTAATACGAATTCTGCTCAAACTCTTCCAAAAAACTGAAGAAGACAGTACTCCCTAACTCATTTTATGAGGCCAACATTACCCTGATACCAAAACCTGGTAAGGACAAAACAAAAAAAGAAAACTACAGATCAATATTTCTGATGAATACAGATGCAAAAATCCTAAACAAAATTCTAGCAAATCGTATACAACAAAGGATTAAAAAGATTATTTATCATGACCAAGTGGGGTTCATCCCCAGGGCACAAGGATGGTTCAACATCCGCAAATCCATCAATGTGATACATCACAAAAACAAAATTAAGGACAAAAATCATGTGATTATATCAATTGATGCAGAAAAAGCATTTGACAAGATACAACATCCATTTATGATTAAAACACTTAATAAAATAAGGATAGAAGGAAAATACCTTAATATAATAAAGGCCATATGTGACAAACCTTCAGCTAATCTCATAATTAATGGTGAAAAAGTGAAGCCCTTTGCTCTACGTTCAGGAACACGACAGGGCTGTCCCCTATCACCTCTGCTTTTCAACATAGTGTTGGAAGTCCTTGCCAGAGCAATCAGGCAAGAGAAAGAAATAAAAAGCATCCAAATTGGGAATTAAGAAGTTAAATTGTCACTCTTTGCAGATGACATGATGCTATATATAAAATACCCTAAAGACTCCACCAAAAAGCTATTAGAAAAAAATCAACGAATACAGTATTGTTGCTGGCTACAAAATCAACGTACAAAAGTCCATTGCATTCCTATATACTAACAATGAAATCTCAGAAAAAGAAATACAAAAAACAATTCCTTTTGCAATTGCAGCAAAAAGAATAAAATACCTAGGAATAAACTTAACCAAGGATGTGAAAGACTTATGTGCTGAAAACTATAAGACATTTTTAAAAGAAATTGAAGAAGACACAAAGAAATGGAAAGACATTCTATGCTCATGAATTGGAAGAATCAACATAGTTAAAATGGCCATATTACCCAAAGCAATATACAGATTTAATGCAATCCCCATCAAAATCCCAATGGCATTTTTTTAAAGAAATAGAACAAAAAATCATTAGATTTGTTTGGATCCACAAAAGGCCCCAAATAGCCAAAGCAATCCTAAGAAAAAAAGAACAATACTTGAGGTATCACATTCCTTTACCTTAGCTTGTATTACAGGGCTACAATAATCAAAACAGCATGGTATTGGCAGAAAAACAGACACATAGACCAATGGAATAGAATTGAGAACCCAGAAATAAAACCACATGAATATGGACAGATAATTTTTGACAAAGAAGCTAAAAACATACAATGGAGGAAAGACAGCCTCTTCAATAAATGGTGCTGGGAGAATTGGATAGCCACGTGCAAAAGAATGAAACTGGACTGCTATCTGTCACCATGTACCAAAATTAATTCAAAATGGATCAAAGACTTAAGCATAAGACCTGACACAATAAACTGCATAGAAGAAAACATAGGTACTAAACTTATGGACTTTGGGTTCAAAGAGCATTTTATGAATTTGACTCCAAAGGCAAGGGAAGTAAAAGCTAAAATAAACGAATGGGACTATATGAAACTTAAAAGCTTCTGCACAGCAAAAGAAACCATCGACAAAATAAAGAGGCAACCAACTGAATGGGAGAAGCTTTCTGCAAACAGTCCCTCCGATAAGGGGCTAATATCCAAAATATACAAGGAACTCATGAAACTCAACAACAAAAAAACAAACAACCCAATTGAAAAACGGGCAGAGGACCTGAAGAGACATTTCTCCAAAGAGGACATACAAATGGCAAATAGACATATGAGAAAATGCTAATCATCAGAGAAATGCAAATGAAAACCACAATGAGATATAACCTCACCCCAGTTAGAATGGCTATCATCAACAAGACAAATAGTAACAAGTGTTGGAGAGGCTGTGGAGAAAAAGGAACCCTCATACACTGTTGGTGGGAATGCAGACTGGTGCAGCTGCTGTGGAAGGCAGTGTGGAGTTTCCTCAAAAAATTACGAATAGAATTACCATATGACCCAGCAATCCCTCTCCTGGGTATCTACCCAAAAAATCTGAAAACATTTATACATAAAGACACGTGTGCTCCAATGTACATTGCAGCTTTGTTTACGGTGGCCAAGACATGGAAACAACCAAAATGTCCTTCTATAGAAGAATGGATAAAGAAGTTGCGGTATATATACACGATGGAATACTATTTGGCGGTAAGAAAAGATGATACAGGAACATTTGTGACAACATGGATGGATCTTGAGTGTATAATGCTAAGCGAAATAAGTCAGACAGAAAAAGCAGAGAACCATATGATTTCACTGATACGTGCTACATAAACCAAAAACAAGAAAAGAACAAGACAAGCAAATGAAAAACAAAAACTCATAGACACAGACAATAGTTTAGTGGTTACCAGAGGGTAAGGGGTATGGGGGGAGGGAGATGAGGGTAAGGGGGATCAAATATATGGTGATGGAAGGAGAACTGACTCTGGGTGAACACACAATGGGATTTACAGATGATGTAATACAGAATTGTACACCTGAAATCTATGTAATTTTACTAACAATTGTCACCCCAATAAATTTTTTAAAAAAGCAATGAAAACATTGACTCAAAAAAAAAAAGAAAAGAAAAATAATTGTATTTCTTTTGAAGGCATAGAATTAAAATGGATAAAAAGCATTAGTTAATTTTCCTAAAACTAAAGGATCTAAACAAACACTGCTTTTGATAATTAAAAGACTTTAAAAATACAAATGGAAAAGATTATTTTTTAGTTACCCTTAAGCTTCATCTTTTGCAAGGTAAAGAATACTTGATTCAATGTTTTCTAACCAAAATTATTAAAAATTCTCCAGGCATTTATTCTCTGTGGATCTATCCTCATGGCAAATTTTTCCGGAAAATTTGTAATTCCTTTGATCCTGAATTTTCCAAGAATTATACATGACTTTAAGACAGTGTCTACCATGTGGATAAATCAAACTCTGTTTAACAAAACTACCAGACATGTACGCTTATCACTCCACTTGAGTAATTTTGGCTTGTTGAGAAGAAGCTGTCCTGATGAGTTCAAGGATTCCACTTCTATTTCTCCAACCAAAGGGTATGGATGAATCACTAATAATTCATCACCACTACTGGAAAAGTAATACAGTGCATATTCCATATTAATTCCATGTTGGTAATATCAACTTTGTATACGAAAAATGATATAAATACCTCCCTTTATATCAAATACACTTTTAAATTTTAATTGAAATATCAACCATACCAAAATAGAAAGTCAACGTAAATCATCTTGAAATAATAATCAATATATAGAATTGAAAAATTAATTTGTGTCAGATCTTGGTTTTTAAATACTATTATTTTAAGAAAGAGAGAGAGAAAGGGAGAAAGGGAGGAAAGAAGGAAGGAAGGAAGGAAGAAGGAAGGAAGGAAGGAAAGAAGGAAGGAAGGAAGGAAGGAAGGAAGGAAGGAAGGAAGGAAGGAAGGAAGGAAGGAAGGAAGGAAAGAAAGAAGAGAGAGAGGAAGAAACCCAGTGTTCTTGGGAAAATGGCTGATTCTAGAGCTGGGGTAAGGAAAATACAAGATAGGCCTGGAGTATCTTGCCAGGCCTGGAGTATCTTACCAGATCAAAAAATAAAGGATTGGGGGGTACGCCCAAAGAACACAGAAGCCAACATGAAAGAGCCCCCAAAGGCCAAAGCTAGGACCATTTGATCAATAAAATAATCAAGTATTGAATTATAGCCCAAAGTATAAAATAAACATCCATGAGTCATGTTGACATAAATATGCATAAATGATTGGATGAAGTTATTTATGGGAAGAAGAGACAAATCCTTAAGGAGGAAATCTAAATAATATATGTAGATTCTTCCCTCCAGAATGGAGAACTTAATACCCTTCCTCTTGAGTAGGGACTAAAATTAGTGATCACTTCTAATAAAAAGAGTACGGGATAGGGAAAAAAAAGTAACCTTACAGTGGAGAAGCCCAGCAAACACTACTTTAATAAGCAGTGAAGACTAACAACATCAATGATGTCATGTAAGTATATGTCCTTTGATATGATGTGATGAGAAGGATACCTCACTTCTGTAATATTATTGAGAAAAATTCATAATTACAGACTAATCATGATAAAACCATCAGACAAACCCAGATTTGAAAACATTCAATAAAATACCTGGCCAGTATACTTCAAGACTCTCAAGGCTTTGAAAAAACAAGGAAAGATTTGACAAACTATTACAGATTAGAGGACAGAGGAAACAAGGTAACTAGATGCAGTGTGTTTATTCTGCATTGGATCCTGGAGCATTAATGGAAAAATTGGTGATATCTGAGTAACATGGATAGTCTCATGAACAGTTTAGCTAATAGGTTTGTTTTCATTTTGAGAAACGTATCATGGTAATATAAGATGTTAACAATAGGGAAAAGTAGCCAAAGGGTATATAGGAACTCTCTGTACTATCTTTCCAACTTTTCTGTAAATCTAAAATTATTCCCAAATAAAAAGTTCATTAGAAAGTAATTGTCTGAGTGGGGGCAGGGTACATATGGGAAATCTCTGTATTTTCCCCTCAATTTTGCTGTGGACCTTAACCTGTTCTAAAAAAATAAAATCTTAATTTTATTTTAAAAAAAAACGTATTATTCACTTGCAGTAAAAAAAAAAAAAGAAAGAAAGAAAGAAAATGATTGTCATAAATAGAGAGTCCAGAAATGAACACTTTCATATATAGTCAGTGATTTTCTAAAAAGACCCCAAGACCATTCAGTGGGGAGAAAACATAATTTCAACAAATGATGTTGGGAAAACTGGATATATACATGTAAAAGAATGAATTTGATCCCTGATCTGACATTACATACAAGAATTCATTCAAAATGGATCAAATAAATAAACATAAGAGCTAACACCATAAAACTCTTAGAAGAAAACATAGGGAAAAATCTTCATGACATTGAATTTGGCAATGGTTTCTTGGATATAACACCAAAATAACAGGTAACTCAAAGAAAAAAAATAGATAAGTTGGATTTCATTAATATTAAACCTTTTTACATTAAAAAACACTATCAACAGAGTGAAAAGGCAAACCACAGAATAAGAGAAAATATTTGTGAATCATATGTCTAATAAGGGATTGATATCCAGAATTTGTAAAGAACTTCTATAATTCAACAACAATAAAAACAACTCAATTTAAACAAGGGCAAGAGACTTGAATAGACATTTCTCCAAAGATATACAAATGCCAATAAGCACCTGAAAAGATGCTCGACATCAGTAATCATTAAGGAAATGTCAATCAAAACTGCAATAAGATACCACTGCACACTCATTACAATGGTAACCAAAAAGTATTTGATTCCACTTATATGAGGTACCTAGAGTAGTCAAATATAGAGAGACAAAAAATAGGGTTGCCAGGGGTTAGAAGGAGAAAGGAATGGGAATTACTATTTAATGGGTATAGAATTCCAGTGGAGATGAAGTTCTGGAGATGGATGCTGGTGATGGTTGCACAACAATATGAATGTACTTAACGCCACAGAAATTTACACCTCTAACAATGGAAAATAGTGAATTTTGTCATGTGTATTTTGCCACAAAAATTTTTAAAGATAATTGTCATGTAACATGTCCAGTTTTTCTTTAAATATTTTAATTGTTTGATGTGTACACATTGTGAATGTTTCCAAAGACAACAATCAGGTTGCAAAATATAACAAATGGAGATTGAAAACTGGAATATAAACTAGCTTTTTTGATTGATTACAAAGTTAAGAAGTGCCCAAACCAGGTAAAGATAAATCATTTAAATGTGTGAGAGAGTTAGCAATAGACATTTTTTAATCTTGTTAGGTTATTCAATTTAGGAGAAATCTCTAGAGATTAGTAATGACTAACACATTATTAACCATTTTTTAAACAATAGGTTATCACACATTAGTTTTCTTGATATTAGTCAAAATGACAAAAATAAAAGATGGAAATAATAATGAAGTATACTTTATATAAGTAAAAGTACAATGTGTGAAACCTTGTGGAGATATACGCTCAAAATAGAGCATTATAATAAGTGGAAATAATAAACTGGCTTGAGGAAAATATCTAAAAATATATAGTAATTTTTTACTTTTTCTTTCCTCCAGAAAATATTTTCTTGTTCTCTTGATGTGATTTTCCCCATTACAACCGCTCTCTTTCCAATTCTATCCTCTTCAATGTTCCTCTAGTCAGTCAATTAGTAAGCGGAGAGATTTTGTCTGTCAAGCTTGCAGTGTTATGTCTTTAGAACAGTCAAATTGAAAGAAAAGTTATTCATTCATTCACTCTTAATTTAATACATACTTATTAAGGGCTGAATTATGTGAAAATTTGCTCTGGATACTTTGCTCCAGTCAAATATTTTGTTTCTGGTCTTATTTTGCCATATAGTGTAAGTCTCCTCTTTGCTATTATTGGTCTTGCTTTTTTCCAAAGCTTCCCAAAATTCTTCTTGATGTATCACTTCTTCATAATGAATCTGAATCTTGCAAGTCAGTGCTTATCACATAGTAGTTGCTCAACAAACATGTGTTGAATGGATCTCTTGAATGAATGAAAAGAGGTGAATCTTGATATACACCCTGACCATCAATATGCAGAATGTTACTTGCACTATCCTGGGTTATAAAACCTTTAAACATAACCAATTAACTACCCTCAAAATATTTATAAATGTTAATTTCAAAGTTCAGTTGAAAACAAAGTCAAATGTATACAAAAATCAGCTCTCACATGTTCTTCAAACTCATTAGATTGTAAGTGACTTCTTTTTAAAACCAAAAGGCAATTACGATGCTTGCAGTACACTGTGCCTGTGTTTGATTACTATGTTATCGATTAATGCTGAAAACATTCAACATTCAACAGCAGTGTTTAAATTTCACAGAGTCTAGCAAAGGCAAAATAATAAGTATACATCTGGTTGATTCTCTGAGTTATAAATTTACAATTAAAATTTGACCAAGCTTTAGATATTGAAGGACTTAATTGGCCATGTAATTCTAAAACACGCTAAAAGGATTCTATTCTAGAAAATGTGTGGTTATAGGTACAAAGCTTAGTGATGAAAAATTCTGCACATCAAATTCGACTTTTATTTCACTTTCTTTTTAAAATAAAGATTACCCTTGAATCAGAGACATAATCTCTTAAAACATACCATATGTCTTTCTTTTTGTAGCACATGTTTAAAAGCAGCCTTAATTAGAGTAAACGCATTGTTTGGTTTCTTCACTGCCACTTCCCTTATCCTGTCAAGCACTACAGCAAAGTTTGCCCTCCACCTTTGCGTAGGTTGGAGATCAAGTTAGCGCAGAGAAGGCTCTAGAGAGTCCAGAAAATCTAAATGGCTGCAATAAGGCATTAACTAAAATCAACACCATGCATTTGCTATTTTTTAAAGAAAACAATATAAAAGATCTTATTTTTGTTCATAGTACCAAATATTTGTCATATACAAATGCTCCTCTACTTTGGTGAATATAAGGGCCCTTATTAAATATCTAGTAAAGGGAAATAAGGAATAAAATAATTCCTGAAATGTGATCTTCTATTTCTTATTTTGGTCCAGTTAGCCAATAGTATATGGTCATGCAATTACAGAATTCTAGGAAATATCTAAGGCTGACAGTCCTGTGTGGAATTGCAAACCTTGCAAATGAAGAACTGAAAAGTGTCTGGTTCAAGTTCATTCAGAAGAGTTTAGTCTCATTTTATCATTTTTAAAGCACATCAAAATACTGGATTATTTTTTTAATATCTGACTTAATATATCTCATTCCTTTTCTCCTCATGGGCAAAATTCCATCCTATTGTTCTAATTTAAAATAAAATGATTCCTCTTCCTGTAGAAGAATTTATTCAGCCTTTCTTCTTATACAGTGTCTTTTCTATCCAAAGCCTTAAATTCCAGCTGTACTTGAGCCTTGGCTCTCCTTCTCCCTTTTTTGCCTTTATAGACAATCCTATAGACCCTAGATGAACTCTTTATCTAAAACTGTCCAGTAATGTCATTGATTCTCTATAAACCCACCCACATCAACTATGCTCGTGAGAAAAATGAAGAAATTAAAAGGTAAAATAATAACAGTGCACAACAATGTTTTCATTGCTTCTTAGGAAATAATTAGACAGGAGGAATCATTTTTGAATAAAATTTGTTCAAAAAACAATTAGTAAGCATATGCTATTTTCATACGACTCCTCTAAACATGACACATGTCTAGGTCACATGACCTCTGCCCTTAAAGATATCTCAATGACAAATCAGTCATTAATAGAAGAAATAAAGTTTCTACAAATTTCAGTAAATTAAGTAGACTATCAAAGGTTAGATTTATGAAGAATATTTAATTAGCCACTTTCTTTACATTTTTAATATATTAAACGTCTAAACTAACCTTTACTTCTTTTATTCCTCACCAGAGTCTTCACATTTTTTACCCTTTTTGCCCTTCTCACAGCCTCCTTAAAAATCCCAACCATTCTCCACTTCTACAAAGATCTTCTTATGGACCTTAAAACACACACACACACACGCACACACACACACACACAACCAGGCAGGGCAGATTGGTGGCATTACATGCTTACACTTTCAAATCTGAGCTGTTACAGCATCCTACAATCATTTTGCATGTTGCTAAGCAAATCTCTTCCCAAAGCCCAATGTAACTATTCAAAACCATCATGAGTCTCACCTTATCAGTGGTTCCTCACTCCTCCCTTCATACTGCCTGCCTCGAGCTACATCCAGAAATCAGAGGCGATTAAGGCTAACGTCCCTCTACTTACTATCTCCCTTCTCTTCACAGCCACCACCTTCCTCAAGCACACATCTGTAAATTTATCTACACTAGTACTCCCTCCTTCTTTTAAAACCAAAAGGTTTCTCCCTCCCTTCCTTTCATTTCTTCCTGCCTTCCTTCCTTCCTTCTTTCATTCCCTCAGATCTCAGATTGGTTCCTTATAAATAAAATTTTGCACCGTCCCTCAGCATTGCTCCATGTACTATTACTTTCCCCTGATCATCTTATACTCCTTAGAGCAGTTCTTGTAAACCTTTACCCATATCATTTACCCTCTACCCACCATAACCACCTTCACTCAAACAATAACTTCAATAACTCAGACTTCAATGAGGAAATGGCAGCCATCTAAAAAGAAGTTCAGAGTTTCCTCAATATACCTATTGAACAGGCTTATATTTTTAACAGTTTCCTGGGCATGTCTACATAGATATCCTACTCATTCCTTTAAACCAACAAATTCAAAACAGAATTCATTGTCTTCTCTTCCCAAGCTTATAGTCCCACTTATAAACCTCTCTTGGTTAACAGCACTAAGATAAGCCCAGCCACCCTAATCAGAAACCGAAGAACCATCTCTGATTTATCTTTATTTCTCATTTCCCACATTCAACAGTTCATGGAATCTAGTCATTTACGCCTTCCTTAAAAATATGTCAAATATGCTCCACCTTTCTACCCTCAGTACATGGTTGGAGTTCAAAGCCCTCAGCATCTTTCCATGTAACAGGCTCCTAACTGGTCTCTTTATAGGATTTGACTAGCCTTCAATCCATGTTCAATGCCAGAAGCATCTTTCCAAGAGCAAATCTGATTGTGTTACTTCTCTGCTTTAAACTGAACAGTTTCCTACTGGCTATAAGAATATGTTTTTGCTTGTCATTTCAGGGTCATTATTTGCCCCTCCCTCACATGCATCCTGAAGTCTAACCATACCAAACTAAGCGCAATTCTTTTAACAAGTGCAGTCTTAATGGCTCCCTGTTTTTGCAGATGTCCTTATTTCTTCCTGCCTGTATCTATCTAATGAATGGCTAATTAGTTCAGTATTCCCATTGCACCTTAAATACACTTAAATACGCCTCACACACTGCTGCAATAATTTTTTTTTTAATGCTAAAGTTCTTTAAGGCATAGTATCTTATTTGTCTTTGGACATTTGGTACTTAAGGAATCTTAGTGAAGAAATAAAGGCAATCACTATGCATATTTGGGTAGTATAAAATGTTCTGATTATATTCCTTTGAGAAAATAACAAGTCCATGGAGGCGAGAAGTGAATGTATGTGTGTTACTGAATTTGAATCAAGAGCAAATGTTGGATGGTACTGGATTTCTGGCATGCAAGAACCAAGCCCTTTCAGATTCTCATTTTATTACCCTATTTAGTTAGGATCAACCTCCCTTATTTTCTAATATTTTATCTGCAAAGTCAATTTAACTGGAAATTCAACTTCCACTTTGAGAGTCACTTTTAAAAACCCATTGACTGCTTCTAAGCAATACCATCATAAGGGTAAAAAATGTGGGCAAAGGAACAATCTGATTGTTTAAAAATAATCATGACGGAAGAGTTTTCAATGTGGTTATTAACTCACCCAACACAGATAGTTACTAATTTGGGATTTTTAAAAGTTACAAAAAATACATCTTGTGTTACCAAGATTTTGCAAGCATATAATTTTTCAATGCTGCAAAATAGAGTTGATCAACTGTTTTTCCCCCCATAAGGTTCTACTTTAAGACCTCCATATGCTCAGTTTTAATAATCTGCTTCCAAAACCAGGAACCATTCCAAATATGAGTTATGGAAATATTGTGCTTCTTATTAAAAACAACATGAAAAGAAATATCTGAAGCCCAGGTATCAATCTGTAAAACACATAGTGGCAGATCCATGTGAAAGGTTTGTATGAAGAATTACTGCTTAAAATCACTTTTACAGAGGCAATTTAACTTGTTTCACTAGAAGTGAAAATTGCTATGACAAATATGTCACTATGGAGGTCAAATGGTAATTTGCACATGCTAAACAGCTCAGCAGGAAATTACATGTGATCCTCAAAATCACTAGTATTCCCACCAGAAATCATTTTAGAAGACATGGAGGTCACATGGATTGTGTTAGGAAGAAAACTTTCAAACACATGTTCACCCTCCCCCTTGGGAGGAAGAAATTGAAGGTATGGAGAAAGGTATGATCAAGGTGTTTGAAGTTGAAGAAATGTTGTAATTTAGTGTAGTTATAGAAAAAGGAACTAGAAGAAAGTGACATCAGAGACTAAAAAACATCTGCTTAACTTACTTGAATCTTTTGATGTTATTTTATCACTTGATATTAGTAAAATGCAGTTATGCTCACATATTTTGTTATCAAGAAAAACATGATATGAAAAAAAGGAAATATTATGGAAGACAATTTAAATGTCACCTCAAAAAGTGTTGCTGTGGTATTTTAGCAGATTTACTACACCTGCATATACCTGCTACAAAAAATAAGATTTAAGTTGTAGTCTGGTTCTCTGGTGGCCTGATTGGGTATCTAATGGAAAGGGAATGATATTTATCCTGGATTCTTATATTTATATGTTGAAGAATGTTGGATCTTGTTAATGATCCTAGGTGAGCAGAAGATTGTGAACACTGCAATAAAATTGCCATAAAGTATTATTGTGGCTCCTTTATTCCAATTGTAAAGTCCTGTGAAACGTCTGACAGGGCAAAAAATCCCAGGAAAGAAGCAATACGTTTTCTTTTGACAAGGACTACGTCTATAACTACCTCATCTTAAAAGGCTTTTACTTCTCATGCCTTTCCTCCAGTCTTGTATAATGTTTCCAACATCTGGACATATACTTATCCACTAATTTATTCTTAATTGAGCACATATTTTATCCCAGAGACTATGCCACAGTGGTGGCCAAGATACATAATCCCTCTTCTCAAGGAGCCTTTGGTTTAATGGGGACTATAAATGAAGGTGATAAATACTAAAAGAAGGAAACTGTAAGTTGCTACAGCGTAATCATCTAGCTCAATTTGAGTGGTCAGGAAGAGTTCCTGGAGAAAGAGACCCCTAAGCTAAGACCTAAAGAGTGTGGGGTGGGGGGCAGCAAAATTCCCCAAGCCAAGAAAATATAGTATAAAATGTCCTAGAAGAGATATGCAGCCTAGTTCAATCAAGAAAACTAAATATATCTAATATAACTAAAGCATGAAACTCATGGAAAAACTTGTAATTAGGCTGGATTGGTTGAGATTGTGGAGTCCCTGGTGAGCCATAGTCCATTACCTTAAGTGTAGTGGGAAGCCTTTGGAAAGTTTCCAGCAGGAGTTGGGGATCAGTTTTGTATTTAAAAACACATCTTGATTGGAGTATAGATGAGGGGTGGCCAAGCCTCGAGGCTGAGAAGCCCTTAGGAGACTTGTCCAGGTGAGATATGACTGTGGTTTGGATGAGAACTGTGGCAGTGGGTAGTTATAACCAATGTACAGAAGGAAATTAGTTACATAAGATTGAGCTTTACCGAGGAATAAGGATTGAAGATGTGAGTTGAGAGTCATCAGAACATAGATGCTCTAGAAATGGGTATGTCAAGCAAGAAAAGTAAGGGATACCAGAGGAACCCCAAATTAACCTGGTAGCTAAAAAAATATCCTGCAAAAGAGATAAAGAGAAGTATCAGAACAGCAAGAAAAATATGCGGTTTCAAAAGCCAAGAAAACAAAATGTTTCAAAGGAGTTTGTGGGCTATCGTGTTCAATGATCCTGAAAAAAATCAAGTCAAGTACAGATTAAGAAATGTTCCTTGGATTTAATAAAGACATAGATCTGTGAACTTGGCAAGAACAAATTCAGCAGAGTTGTAGAAGCAGAAACCAAATTATTTAGGTTCACATGTAAGTAAAGGTGAGATACAGGGCAGTTGAGTGTACAGCTCATTAATAAGTTTAGCCAGTAAGCAGAGAAGAGATATATGTTAAGGTGGAGGGGCTCTGAGAGAGAGAGAGAGGATGTTTGTATGTAGGGTTTGTTTGTTTGTTTGTTTGTTTGTTAATATTGAGAGATATTTGAACTGTACAAACTGATCCTAAGGAGAGACTGAAGTAAAAAGAGGGATGGGATACGTGAGAAGAGGAAAAGAGCGCTCCTGAGCATGAGTAGCAGCCTAATCATAGAAGGAAGTATTGTCACACTTGAAAGACAGTACAGAGTTAACAGAGTTTCTTTTTGATGGCTTACATTTTCTCTTTGAAGTGAGAGACAAGATTATCTTTTGAGAGAACGGGAGGAGAAGAGGAGATCAGAGGTTCAAGGAACACACCGAAGTGCTGAAAGCACCACTGCAGCATGCAATAGTGGGAGCCGACTAATGATATCTAGAAGCGGTGCGGGGCCCTGTTGAGGGATGTTGATTTTGGAGATCGTGAATATTTAGTGGCATATATCTCCAAGGTCATTTAATTTTCACAAGCTTTGGAACTGCATTGATCTAGGATTGGCCCAATTAGATTTATACAGCATTAAAATATGACAGCACATGTATGTTGAGATGGGAAAGACACAAAAACAAAAGCGGACTTGTTGAGAGGAACAAGTGGAAGAGACAATGGATCGGAAGTTCCCACATTTCCCAGAAATCATGTGGTAGAAAAAAGTAAATGGAAGAACAGGAGGTATAAAACTTGAACATTATGAAGTGGGATGGTTGAATTTGATAACTTAGAAGAAGCTTGGGGATATAACAAGGTATGATGTACAGCAATGACATAGGAGAGCTGAAGTGGCTTATACATAGAGGTCACCCTGACACTGAAGACAAGGAATCGAAAGCCTCAGCTGTTGGACAGGCAGGTCATCCAAGTGGATATTGAAGCCACATAGGAGAACCGACTGCGAGAAGTCAGTGCTAAAATCTACATTGAAAAAGGGGGCAAAATTCTAAAAGATGTTTTTAGTAATTCCATAATCCTACAAATAAAGATCATTTCAACTAAAATTCTACATCCTTCACATATGATCCCACATAATAGAAATGGCTCAATCACCTATCACTCTGAGAAAATACTTTAACTCAGTGGCATTTGTTATTTTACACATGTATTGATGTTATTAGTAACTTTTTACTCTGAATTAAAATGCAATTTTAAATCCCTCTAGATAATGAATTAATGGGTCATATTTAAACACTGACTACCTTTGGAAATCTCGTAGTATAATAAAAATAAAATAACAAGACAACATGTTGTTTACAGGTACTTGCTCTCTACTTGATGATGATATTGATGAAGAACGCTATCTGTGAGGTATTCAAGCTGAATTCAAATCACACCATTCTATTCCCCACCCATTGTCTTCATTGAGAATGGTTCTATACGTACTATTTTGTCTCAATAAGCAATTTTTCAGGGAATGATCAGTGACAGAGAAATTAAGCTTACACTTACTGAACCTTACCCTTTGGACACCCTGTTATTGATAGAAATATTAAATAATATGGTTAAATGACCCTTTAACCATTTAAACAGAATGAAGCACACAACAAAGCCTCTTCTTAATGTGTTAGGGCTATCACTTATAGAAGCTCTTATAGTCTTGAGGCAGGGTTTCCCAAACATTGCTAAAATTAAGTGCGGATCCCTGGGTCTTATCCCAGACACACTGAATCAGAGTCTCCTACAGAAGAACTAGGGAAGCTGAGTATTTAACAATCCTCCCCAGGGATTCTTATTACCAGAGATATTTAAGAAACAACAGTCTTTGAGTGTGTATCTTTTGACCCCATATTAAATAGATCGAGGTTACAATGTCTTTTGAGTTTTTTAAGAGCGTTTTTGCCATTTTCCTTGTTGCCAACTATCACTTCTTTTTGCTACTAATGTTCTTGTTTCAGCAATTTTTCTCTTCTAATAACAATGTATAAATTACTGCAATGTAGTAACTGAGATAACCAAGTTTGCTAGAATTCTAAGTGAAATAAGAATATGTAGGCTCTTGTTGTTAATCAGGGATAGATCCATGAGTAAAACGATAGCATTTTTTATTTAAAGATTTTATAGTATCGCTCCAGATTTTACTCACTTGTAGATTTTTTGGCAATTATCCAGATAATTGTTAATTAACTTATTCTAATGTAAGTAAAAGTTGAGAGTTGGACAATGCACCCAGGTTTGGTTTGGTTTGGTTTTTGTATCTTACTAAATATTTTAATTCCTATCCAGATATCTGGCATCACATGAATACCGTCTAAATTCCACTTTTTAAAATTATAACAGGAATAAATTGTGTTTGACACTGGATTTAATTTATTTGACAGAGAGAAAAAATGTAAACCAATTTCTTTATATACACCAATTTCCCAAAGAAAAAAACTACTAAATATGGTTTCCTAATCTAATTGCTGAATTTCACAATTAAGGCCATTCTACTCTATTTGAGTACCAGTCTTCAGTCTAGATACACTTTAATCTGGATGACGTGGTGAAAACAGAAGAAAAAAGTAACGTAGGTACTAGGAGATGAACCTGTTTCATTGGCTCTAAAAACTGAGATTTCAGGTTCTGTATTGAAGCAAACATTTAGCAGTTGGTTAATAAGTAAGTATTGCCTGATGGTGTAAAACTACTATGAATTTGTAGTAACAGTAGAGAAAGTAAAGCTGACTTTGCTTCAAGTCTTGGTATTGCATGGTCTGAACACTTTGGACTCCATGTTTTCATAAAGGGTCTACATTCCCTTGAAGACTTGTTTAAAGATCCCTGGTCAGCTCTTTTGCTTGAAAAAGAGGCTGAAGAGTTTTCTTGAATTGTAATTAAAGTCTCAAAGTAGTTGGCTTTCTCAAAATGCTGAGCCTCACCCTCCTCCAAGTTGTTTGTGTTAGCTTAACAGGGCCACTGCAACCTGTCCCCCGCTTCCTTGCTGCGCTATTGAAACACAGTAAGAAGACCCTTTGAGCCAACCATCTGCTCTTCAATTAAACTAGCAAGCATTTTCTCTTCAATAATTTATTGTGGGCGTCTTTTTATTTCCAAGGAACTGTTGGTTAAATTTCATAAATTAATTGGGAAAATGAACTAAACAAAGACACAATTTTACTTACAAGATGGAAAACTTAGGGAAGGAAGGTATGACAAGACCACATGACATTCTTTGCCATGATAGTTGGCCCCATATTTTCCTACACACTATAATTTAGCCATGTTCCAATGGAGTGTAAAAACAATTGCAAGGATTGTGGCTAGAAGTAAGCATGATGCAAAATCTACTAATAAATTGGACTGCTTTATAATTACCCGTGAAATAACAACACTTGACCCTGATTTATTTTGTGGGCTGCCTTTTTCTCTCCAAGCATGTTGAAGTTGAATTTTTTTTCCCCTTGAAACCAGATGTTTTAACATTTCAAAGAAGATGGATGGAATGCAAACTCAAGACCAAAACTGTTTTAGGTTTGCATTTGTTATTATTGTTATTAAAGAAAGGGCCAGGGCTCTATGCAAAGTGGAAACAGGCCAAAATTCTAATTTAAATGACAGGGGCCATCTTGAAATTTTCTAAACGTACAAATATCTTTGTTTCCATTTTCTGTAAGCACAGAAGCATGAAAATACAAAAGCTAAATCAGATAATAAAAGAATTATTTACCTTTGAAGTTCAGTGTGATTTACTGACAGTCCATTTTACTTCACTTATACCTATTAAGTGGGAAGCGTACTATTGTTTAGAATATGAAATTAAAGATGTTAAGATTTACTTAACAATAAAACCTATCAGCTCATGTTTATTTTTGAAAATATTTTGACAGACAATTTTGTCTCTGTGTCTGTGATAGGCCCCTTTGACAACACAAGAAATTTACAATAACCTGGGAATTGGGAATTGAGAAGTGTCCAAGAGCCTTCTCCAAAGTGAGAAAAGCAAAAGGCTCCTGTTCTGTTCTCTTGATTGTATCCAGCTGGTTTCAGGAAAGCAGCCACTCAGTCCACTCTAGGGCCAGAGCTCCTAGGTAGTGGTTCCAAATAGATAAGGACCAGGAGAGGGAGGTAAGAGATAAGATAGAAATGCATGGACCATGCTGATAGCTGCAGTGACAATAATAAGGAAGGCTGACAAAGTGACATGTGGAAATGCAAGTCCATTCTAAGCCAGAAGAGAAAAAGCCCTTTCCTAAATAATAATTACTTAGGTAATCTTTCTTCACTAGATTAGATCATTGCATTAGTGCTTCCTTTCACTTTATTTATTTATTTTAAATAGATGGTCTTTGCCAACTAACCAAGGAAAGTTCTTAGGAGAAGTGGATTGACAGGACTTCTCTGATAGCATTTTCACAGCATCAGGTTATAATCACTAGTTTCTAGCTGGCAGAGAGCCCCTTGAGGCACTGAGGACTTAGCACAATATAGCCGCCTGGAGAAATGAAAGCAAGGCTCATAAAACAAGGTAGTGCTTTCCTATTGCTATAGAATCATTGTTTGCCAAATTACCTTGAGGGAAAGTGGCCTTCAGAGGGGATTGCTTATGATTTTTTTACACAAAATGGAATGTTGAGTAGAATAGAAAAGATTTGATTTTTGTATGCCACCTTTCTTAGACAATGCATGTCACAGGACATTATAAATCAGTAATGTATTATTCTTGTATGATCCAGGTAGACAAATACAATGGCTACTACACATCCAGCAGTAACTTGATATTGTCTCTGTTGGAAAGAAGAGGAATGTTGAATAGAGAGTAAGGTTTGCTTTGTTAAATTTACTGAGCTCTGGAATAGAAAGGGATAGCGTGGGAGTCCTTCTTTTAGTCATTCAGTAAACATTTGGGTGCCTACTATGTACCAGGCATGCTGCTGGTGTATTACCATGGTGAACACAAACAGATTTCCTAGCCTCAGGAACTCACAGTACATTGGAAAAGCCCTACAGTAACCCAGTATTACAACTGTGGTAAGTTCCACAAAAGAGAGCTGCAGGGTAAGAAGAGGAGAATAGGATGGGGCACTGATTAAGATAGGAAGGGAGGAGAAGGCCTAAGACAGGAAGGAGGAAGCTGAGTAGAAGTGGAGGAAGCACAGGAGGCCTTCCCAGTGGAGGACACAGCCTGTGCACTAGTCCTATGTTGAAAGGCAGCTCTGGCAGGAGGAGGAGCCAGACGAAAGCCCACCTAGCTGGAGAGTGAAGAGCAGGCAGGGTACTGGGGAGATGAGTGAGGAAAGCTGAGAAGGGGCCATATCCACTCAGCCTTATAAGCTCTGTTAAGGACAAAACCCTAAGAGCAACAGAAAGTCACTGACATGTTTTAAATGTAATCAGAAAGTACCAGGAAATATGATTCAGAGTTGCTACCCTTGTCTACAATTGAAAAAAAAAAATTTCTTTTCTTTTCAGGAATGATGGCATTATAAATATTCCCAGATACTCTTTGCTCTTAGTCAAGTTAAGGTCTCAATTAAATATATTCAACAGAGACCTACAGCCTCCTGAGCCTGAAGCTGAGCTCATTTTGCCTTCTGCTCAGCACATCAAGAAAGAGTCTAAACAAGATTCTTTTAAATGCTAAATGTAGTAAATTTTTCAATATTTTTTCATGACAATAACCAAAGAAACTAAAAGGGGCCCTGGTGGGGGTGGGGGGAGGTTCCTGCATGATTATTTTACAATTTCTCTTAAGCCATTTCTAAATCATGGAGAGAAGCTAACGCTTTCCTCTCATATGCTGATGGTAAAAGCAAATATTTACAAGACAGGCTGTCCAGGAAAGAAATAGAATCCACATATAATCTGTTTTTATTGCACTGTTTGCTGCTCAATTTTATAAACAGCTGCTGACCAAATGTAATTCGAACCCAAACCCAAAATTTTGTGCCTTTTTGTTGAAGGGAACAGAATATTTTGCTTTAACATGTCAAAGAAACTGTTGAGAGTCATTAAGGGGTTTTGGTTGGGTGGCTTGTTTTTTTGGCAATTTGGAATTTCATTTTGAAACATCCTACAGAACTATGAAACAAAATAAGAATTATGTTGTTATAAAAGCCCAGTACAAGTAAATCAGAGACATTAGAGTATGTGCTCCCAATCATGAGTAGGTGGCACAAACATGAATCCTACTGAGAAATAATGAGATGTGTGTACATATGAGCCTCCTGTGTATCTTTTCGAAAACACATCCCCAAGAGAAAATGACATGAAACAACTTGCAATTAAACTCTATTTGATGTCAGATGAGAAACAAATGTTTTAGAAACTGTAATTTTTAATATAATAATTTTTGCTTTGGATGTGCAGACCAGCATTTTCTTATAATACACCAGTTTCTTAGCCAACATTTATTTCTAAAGTAACTCAATAGAGGTTACAATTTTAATTGCATTTTCCCCTTTATTTGTATATTTACTGTAGGATTTTTTTGGGGGGGGCGAGGATGAATTATTTCAACTTGACAGATCATGGGACATATACAACATTATGAAACGAAATGATTTCTTTATAGACATTTCATAACAAAAATAGCATATTTCTCAATCTATTGTATGTAAATGGTTCATAAATTTTTTCAACACGAAGAACTGGCTGTTTTTGGATTTCTGAACAGTACAACAATTTTTCTCAAGTGTTTCAATTACTAGGACTCCATTTTAATGGCAAAAAAATTCAAAACTCTCTACCTACAGGATAGTAGATCTCATAGTACATTAGAAAAAAAAGGACTATGATAAGAAAACTATAATTAATCCAATAATAGTTTTAATAAAATGTATGTTCTATAAGTACAAGCACTTATGCACACATTTGAAAAACAGCACTACAAACCACGTTCAATATATACTAGTTATTTGTTCTAAAGATAATGCCTGGTTCATATGGGAGCCCTTGCAGTCTCTACCATAACTTTTCTAAAAAGCCCCAATGCTGGATAAATCTAATTATATATATATATATATATATATATATATATATATATATATATATATATACACACACACACACACATATAATTATATATATGTGTATATATAGACACACATATATGTGTGTATACATATATATATATACACACACATGTGTGTATATGTATAAAATCTATAAGATTACTACAGATATATGTGTGTATTATATAAAATCTATTAAAAAATCAATATAATAATATATAACCTCCATTAAAATGATCTAGAACGTTTAAAAATTGTGAATTTTTTAAATATGACATGTTGCATGGAAAATTTTGTAGTGAAAGAGATGAGAAGCTGGAAGCAGTCTGCAATACATCACTTGACAGGAAGTTAAGTTATCAGAATGAAGTCTCATAGGTAACAGTCTCATAACCATACATGGTGTATGTCCTAGTTACTGTACAGATATGAAAGTTCTATTAAGGTTTCTTATCAGCTATATATTGTAATTTAGAGAGTTTGAAAGCATGAACCTGAACTGCAAAAGTCTCCACACAATGCCCTTTACCAGTCATTTAACCTTTGAGTTGAAACAGCCACAATGAGTAGACTTTCTCCTGCCCCTACCAGAGGACATTGTCTTCCTCAGCCTTTTAACTGAAGCTATTAATTTCATTCCCTTCTAATACTTGTTCTTAGCCTCATCAGGCTCTTAAAGTTAAAACAATATGCTGCAATATTACTGCTTAACAATCAGACACAGTTTGTCTATAGCTTGTTTCAGTATGTAGCAATTATGTGACACAAATAAACAGTCTCTGTGGTAATCTCCCAGATTTTCAAACTGACCACATATATTGTTTAGCCCTTTTATAGGCATTCTCACAAATGGTCAAGTTTTCATGTGTTTAGTTCCCACTATTGAGATGCATTTAGACCATGCTTAATAAAATATTGTATGATTTTTTCAACTACCATAGGGTTGAAGACGAACCATCTGGATGCTCACTAGGTGGCCATGGACCAAGGTTAGCTTATGAGAAGCTGTACTCCACACCGAAGCAGGAGAGGGAGAGAGAGCCAAAGGCCAGATAAGGTAAAAATAAATAAATAAATAAATAAATAAATAAATAAATAAATAAATAAATAAATAAATAAAATTTTTTTGAAAAAGGAAACCTGGAAGAGCTCAGGTTTGTTAAACAATGACATCAGAAATCAGAAGCAGTGTACTCAGAGGACAGTTTGATGAGAAAGTTAATACTGGATTTGGGAGCCATGGAATGAGGTAAGGAAAGCGGGAGCACCTAGAATCTTGTTTCTTATTAGCCTTTCTTATGAACCAGCAGGACTTGTACCTAGGTGATCTTCCCATGCTTAAAGAGCCAGGAATAGAATGACTAAAACCTGAAGGCTTATTTCACTTCTAAACTAGTGCTGGTTCATAGCTTGAACCCAAATCACTACAGTGTTTTCCCAAAAATAAGTCCTAGCCGGACAATCAGCTCTAATGCATCTTTTGGAGCAAAAATTAATACATGTATCTTATTTTACTATAAGACAGGGTCTATAATATAATATAATAATAATATAATATAATATAATGTAATATAATACTGGGTATAATATAATATAATACAGGATATGATATAATATAATATAATATAATATAATATAATATAATATAATATAATATAATATAATATAAAATAATACTGGGTCTCATATTAATTTTTGCTCCTAAAGACACATTGTAGCTGATTGTCCAGCTAGGTCTTATTTTCGGGGAAACATTGTAATTCTACTTACATATTCTAGTCTCTGAAGATCCATTGAGTCAACCTACATCATGCTATTAAATTTATTATTGGTTCATGTAAATACTCA
Source organism: Rhinolophus ferrumequinum (assembly GCF_004115265.2). Taxonomy (NCBI): domain Eukaryota; kingdom Metazoa; phylum Chordata; class Mammalia; order Chiroptera; family Rhinolophidae; genus Rhinolophus; species Rhinolophus ferrumequinum. The sequence goes on along the minus strand of NC_046290.1, from coordinate 58,210,181 downwards.
CTTTTATATTCCCCAGGCTGTACCACCATAGCTGGAATCTCAGAGCAGAGTTATTGTTCCTAGAAAGAAATTAGATTCTAGTTATTTAGAATCTAGACAACTGGATTCTAAACACTAGAGCTCCTAATGTGAATTTTTTATTCTTTCACCTCAAAGGACAGCAAAAAAGTTCTCCTCCTCATTATCATCACCATCATCATCACCTCCTCTGCTCCCCCTCTTGATGTCACCATACCATCCAACTGTTAAGTACACATCTCCTAAGGGTGTTATCATGGTTCAAGAAAGAGGAGCAGAACTTTTAACATTCTGGGGTTGCTTTGAGACCAACATGGGTTTGATCTTGGAGCAAAATTCAGGCCTTACTTTCTACTCTCAGCCTTCATTCTCTTCCATCAATAGAAAATTTAACCCTGGCTCTTCACGGAGTTTCACATCCTTGTCCACCAATGTTGTGCTTGAGTTTTACCATCTTCCATGGTGTTAAGACTTGGGATTTGTCGGGAGCAAGTGAGGGAGTTATTGTTTGGGGGTCCACAGATGCAGTTGATGGAAAATCCAGTCTACTGGTCTCTGTGGCTTCTTCAGAGCCAGAGGCTCTCTTCTGTTTCCAGGTCACATTTGGGTGCCAGGATATTTAACAAATCTGCCAGTGGCCTTGCCTGCCTACCCAAGTCACCATTTCTGTCTCACTGAAAGGTGCAGTGTCTTCTGGGCTGGGAACATGCTCTAATTTCAGATTCAGTAGCCGCCCTCCCTTCAGCTCTGATCCCAGCAGTTACTTCCTTCTCTGGAAAAGGGGCAGGGAAGCTTTATTATCCCTGGTCCACATCCCTCACTCTGTTATCAAAACATGTTACCTATACCATGGAATTCTCTCCAGCTCTGGGACTCAGATCTCTTTTACATCTGTCACAAGATTCTCCCAAGGCTATGAGTACAGGGGCTGTCCCAGATTGAGTGAAATGAAAGGGAACAGATATAAAAGGAGGGAAACAAAAGCCAGAGGTATTTTAAAATATTTTCCCGACAGTTATGAAAATGCTGTGATCTTGGGAGAGTATGCAGAGTGAACATAGACTGAATAGAAGACATTCTACAAGCCTTCTCAATAGGATTCTGGGAAGGAATTAAGTTCTAATGTCCTAAGATATCCATTGAATGTAATAAATTATCTTATCTCTCTTGCACCTAGAATGTATTAGCCATACACACCCTTGGTGGTATTGAGAACATAGTTACTCAAATCAGCAACCTAGGGGAATAATTATTTCCCTGAACTTGTTGGGAAAGACCCACAAGACTGAGAACTATGCTATAATTCAGGTGAGGAGACCCTCAACTAAAAACGCAGTACAAAAACTGTAGCAAAAAATGCATAGATATCTACCCCAGGAATGAGGGGTCAAAGAGAGTGTTAAAAAAAAAAAAAAAGAGGAGCAGAGCCCCTCCACAATTCTATCGATTACCCCTAACGGCTATCCTTAGTGTAAAATCCCCAAGAACCAACCCCCTTTTATGGCTGCTGTTTTTGTCTCAAGGATGGCTTTCAGCAACCACCCCTTGATAAAGACAGCACCGACAGGTGGGCCTTCAGGAAACAGTGACATCTTCTAGAGTCTATTCCCAAAGGGTCTATCTGACTCTTGTTTTACAGCACCCTTGAATCCTTCTTTAAATGAATGGATAATGGACAGTTTTATATTGCTCTCTACAACCACTACACGCAATGATTCCCAAACTCTGTTCCTTAGGACACACACACACACACACACACACACACACACACAGCCAGCAGTATTACTGCTTCTGCATTTAATTTTATATGTGAATTTACTACATAAAATACAGAATAAATATGTAAAGAACTATAATCGTCATGCAATTCTGTTTTCAAGAAATGCATACCAGCACATCCAGAAGTTACAAGAAGGATCGACCGCCTTATGACTTTTAATCTACACATACAGTATTGACCACTTAACCTTCAGGTTGGTGTGTACTGTCGATTTGATAATCATTGACCGACATTAATACTTCATAATTGAGAAAAATACAGCATGGTTTTATTAAATATTTGCCATATATTAAAAATTTATGCTTCATGATCTCATTTGCCATGAGCAATAATTGAAAGGGAGAGTATTTTTTTAAGTGAGTCATGTGATTTTCAAATTGTGTCTAAATAAAACAAGTAAGCAAGTGAAAAAATCAGAATAGTTCAAAATGAAAATGATGAATCTCGATTTTTCCTTTCTTTAGACAGACAAATAATTAGTGATTCTTGGAACAATTAATCTAAAGTTACCAAAATATTGCATAATATGCAATTCCAATTCTTTTCTTTTGCTACATGGTATTTCCATAAAATATTTTAAATTATATAGCAATATTAAGTAAATATACTACAAAGATTTTTTTAATGTACTGATACATAAAATATCTTTTTGTATTTTATTTAAGATTCGAATGACTGTTTCCAGTTATTAATGAAATAAAATAAATTAAGTGATTTGTTTTGTGGTATTACAAAGTTAAAGTACACACATGAACAAGTTTTGGTCATTTTTGCTGCTTTTAAGTCAGATGTGAAACCATTTTTGAGGTCTTTTAGGTTCAAGGTATACAATGTATCTTATGACTTCCTGTTAGTGTTCTATTAACATGGTGTAACTTCAACATGTTTCAGCGGTCAAGTAAATTGGGGGTATTCTGCCTTAATAAGCTGCCTGGAGTCATGGCCCCATTGAATCCTAATCCTTTACAGGATAGCATAGTTCTGCCAGGAAGCTGACCTTGGCCAGACCCTTCATGGCCAGACTGTGGAGGCAAGCACTCTCCTCCCATTCCCCAGGTCAGTGCTCAAATCCTGTCCTTCCCTTGACTATGGATAAAATCTCATACTCCATGTTAATGTTCTCCCAGAGTGAGTCTGAGTGAAGTTTATTATGCTTCCAGATACAGCCTGAAATTCAGAATTTAAAAGACTTGACAAAATCCTATTCATCTGTCACTTCATTTTTGCAAATAAAACCCTAGATACACAGAGTCCAGAGTTCCCCAAAATATCTATGCAAATTAAACTCTAATGAGGGTCTTTAAATACATACATTCCATAGGTGTTTCCTGGACTAAATGATTCTTTGGACATATTTTTTTTTTCAGTGTTCAAAATAAAATATTTCCTGTGCAAACAGCAGTAAGTCATATTCCAACTTTTTCAGATTTCTCTGATATTTTTCCTTTTTAATATTTAGGGACTACTGGGTCAATGTAGTGTGTGTGTGTGTGTGTGTGTGTGTGTGTGTGTGTGTGTGTGGTGTGTGATGTGTGTATGTATTCTTTCTAATTATTTTCCATAAAGGTGATGTTATATTTATAATATTGGTCGGAACCTCTTGCTTTCCTGTGAAAATCTATGATCAGTAATCTAATTGCTATGCGGCCTATAGCATTCTTTCTTGCTTTCTTTCCTTTCATCTCCTTCCCCCTTTCCTAGACCTACATGATTTACGGATTCCTTCCTCCTCTCCCTAAACTGATCATGACTAGACATTTAGATCCAGAACATAACTGAATTTTCCACCAATGGACGTCACATATACATTTTTCCTTTATCTAACATGTCATTCTCTTTAGTCTCTGTAGTGCATAAGGTGTTACCTAGGAAAGGATTTTGCTCAAATTATCCAAAGCTTAGTTCATTTATCAAACGACTGTCCACACTTTACAAAATGAATAGCAAATGGCTCCCATTCATTTTGAACTGATAACTTGGACTAAAAGTCATGGACTTCAATGCTAAAAGGCACGGAAAATTCCCACACTCCACCACCAAACCCTGACCTGGGAGATTTATTCTAATGTTCACAGGAAGCCATAAATTGTAGAATACATTCTGCTCTGTTGACTCATAATTTGTAATGGAATAATATAAGGTTTACACAGCTCTATTCTCCCAAAAGCATCTTAAGGACACATAAGGCATCTAAAATCCTTAACAGGGAAAATGTATTTTCTGCTGACACAAAAGGCATAGTGTCACTATGTATTGGTAGTTATGTTTCCCAGAGAGTGAGAGAAAATAAGAGAGTACAAGAGCAAGAGAGAGAGAGTTGATTTGTGGATGGGAGAAAGTTGATAAACTGCAGTGTAGTTGCAATAATTTTCCTGTGATTTTTTTTTTTTGACAACTGTCTTCCAAACATATATCAGAGTAAATTTCCCCAAGAATATATACTGCTCCAAAATATCTTTGAGATATACCCCTGCAGAAAACAGTAGAGTGTATGCATATTTGAAGAGAGTTTGCTTTTTATATACACAAGAAATTAGTCATCATTACCCATCCAATTCCCTTGCTAAAAACCTTGGGACCTCCTCTTTCATCTCTACTCTCAACCTTACCGTATAATCAATAAGTTAAATCTTTGTATCTGTCACCATAATTTCACTCTAAACTTTTCATTTCTTTCCAGCTCCTGTCAATCTAGCCTGGTAAAGATCCTCACAATCTTTTATAATCTCCTTACAGAATTCCCTGTTACCAGCCTGCACACATCATCCACACTGCTATAGGAGTGTTTTCTCTGAAACAAAATTCTGCTCGTGTCACTCAAAGTTAAAATTCTCTGATGGTTTCCAGTTGTGTATAGGTTCCATTGAGTCTCTTCATAAATGAGGATTGTCACCCACAGCAATCCAGCCTTTATGTGTTTTCAGACCCACATCTAGCCGGACTTACCTCCCATCAGTGATCACCTCACCCTTTTCTGCTCCATTTGGAGATGTACAATACACTCTTGTACTATATCTATTTTCTGAAATGCACTCAACTCCTTCAAACTGCTTTATTTGATCAATTATTATTTTGTTCATACTCCTACTGTTACATTCATTGAACTGCATATAATCGTTTATTTCCTGTCAAGAGGAAAAGTTCTTCAAGTCACAACATCTGTCTAAATCATCTTTGGATTATATTGCTTATGAATCTCTTGGTACATAGTAAGAGTTCAATTAAAAATTATGGGATAAATAGAAAAAAAATCTATGTTTAAAAACTATGATGTTTTTGTATATAAGAAAACTAATATTTGAAATTCTCACCGTCTTTGCCTATCTCATGCCAACTATCTCTTCACCTTTCCCAAAACATAACTCCTGGAAGTATTTTCCACGACCGCCAAGCTTTAACTCCCACCATTGCCAGCTGAATATTGCACTCAAGTTCTTGAAATATTCCCCTAGTTTTCTTTATTTTGCCCTGAGATTCCTTTTTCTATAAAGACACAAACTATACATAACCAAGTATTTTGCCATTTTGTGTTGGTATTTAAAATTTCCATCCAAACAAAGAAGAAATAAAACCCTTTTCTCCCCATTGGTATTGATCTATAGGCTAAAGAATGGTCATATGTAGCTAGGCATCTATTTACAAAGAACCTCCATTAAAGAATTATGCAAGTGTAAAAAAAGTTAAGACACTTTTAAAAAGAGCTGTTTGGCAAGCTTTTAATTACAATAAGCTAATTAAACAAAATAATAACCATTACAATAGACCCATGTAGTAATCAGGTCTTGAAATGATTTTTTGATGACTTTTATAGTTGGAGAGGCAGCCAAAGTGGCTTTGACTTTGACAGTTTAACTTATTTGAAGTTTCATGAGTCAAATCAATCAATCAACAGACTAATCATTTTTGATTTCTTAAATTGTTCTTTCATATTCTAATCAGCCTATCTATAGAGACCATTTGCATTCATAGGCTCTACTACATGCAAAGATAATTAATACCATGCAATTTGTTCCATTTGAGGTATTAAGTCTGTTCTATGTTTTTTTTAACATTAACACCACATTGAGTTCTGTTGTCTTAAAAGTAAGACCATCACTACTGCCCTATGATTTTGTTTCAACTCAGAGAGACCGACCTTCATTGATGAATGTGAATATCAGTCACCATGATCACTCACTTTACCTCATTTACCTACATAAGAGTTCTGTCAGATACTCTATAATACAGTGTGTTTCAAAGTTATCTGTAAATTCATTTCCTTCCATATAAGATAATATCCACTTATTCTGGTTAGGGTCAGAGGTTGAATTCTTTCATTTCTCTTTTCAGTCACTTTAGACTATGCATTCTGTGGTCTTTACTAGGTACTGCAGTTAGTATTTATTCTGTGGTCTTTACTATGCATTGCACTAACACCAAAACAATTTTAATTTTAGAAAATGTTCCCCTTTCACAGACAGGGTTGACATTCCTGTAAATGTGAATACTTGAAATGCTGATTGAAACACTACAGAAGATTTTAGTTTAAGGTTTTTATTTTCTCTGAAGCTTGAAGTACTTTGTACCTCACAAATTCTGTAACGTAGTCATTCAAGTTAATTAATGGCCATGGCTGGCTAGCTTCCAGGGTCTCTGTGCCATCCTGCCTTCCTCGTCCCTGCCCCCCAAGCTGACTGTGGTAAAAGCAACCACAAGATGCTATCCACCCCCAGGCCCCACACCCTTCCACCACTGTGCAGTTAAAACTATGATCAGCAAACTAAAATTACCATGAGGCTTTTCTTTCTTTTTACTTTTTCTTTTGAGTCATTTAAAACTGAGTAGATCTGTGAATGCGTAAGAGAGAAAGAAACTTTTCCCTTTTTTTCTGGTTGTTGTACTGCTATATGTGTTTGTAATTCTGCTCTCTTTACTATAATGAGACTAAAAATGAGATTGATTTGCTGATATGTTCTCTCTCTCCTAAATGCTACACTCGATTGTTGAAGTTCTACGTAACAGTCATTAAGTATAGTAAGGTTTTTCTGTATTTTTAAGATGCAGGGGAATTTCTGACTAGCTCCCATTTTCCATACGCATGAAGGTTTAGGATTTATTTTAAAGATAAATCTTAAAAATCTTTTGTAAAAGTTATAATTGTTATGTCAGTGTGCTGTTTCCTTTACATATAGAATGAGCTTAGTTGAACACTGAATTAAGTTAAATGCCATGATTAAATTGTTTTATAAAACAAAACTTACAAATGAATTTGTAACTGGAGATCATCCAAAACAAAATATGAAATAGGTTAAAAATCAATGAAAGATATTTCAGTAAACCTTTCTGTGATCTATTCATCAAGCAACATAAATATTTCAGAGAGATTTGTAAATCAGAGATGTAACTGAAACAAACAGCTGTATAGCAAGCATAATTCTGTTTACAAAAGTTAAATAATGGTATATAATATTGTGCTATGAAAAATAGTTTTTTAGGAGAGAGTTTATTTTTCCATTTATGTAAATAAATATGAATAATATAATAAAATACTAAGTAATTGGCCAAGATGAATATTTCTTACAAAAGCAGTGTCCCTACATCTGTAGCACACAGCTGTGCCTAGATGTGTTTAATGCAAATTCATTCTTTTCTTCTTTCTTTTTACCTCGAATTTTGTTTTTTAATAGTTCCTGTCATACATAAGAAAATTTTTTAGGGAATAAAAAAACAATTAATGAATAATTTAACTACAATGCCTTATTGTTCACAATCACTTTATAGAAAAATCAATAAAGAAGAATAATATATTTTGGCACAACCAGTAGAAAAGTTTGGATTTAAAAACATTTGCCCCTTTTATATCACATCTAAACATTTCACATGCCATAATTTGAAGCCAAAGACTATACTCTTTCCTTTTCCCCAAAATGAATGAGAGGTAGCTATGCACATACTGATCAATTTAAAATTGTTAATGTCCAGAGCCAAATGTCACACTGAAAGTTTTATTAGAAGGTCAAAAAGACAAGCTATGAATCCTTCTAAAAACTTAACAGACATTCTTGTGTGACTAAATCACATAACTCAGGTGCAAACAATTCAGGAAAATTAAAGCGTTTTATGATTCTTCTTTTATAGCTATCTTTGGAGGCTCCATATAAAAAGAGAATATACAGATTTTTAAAAGTAAACTTGCAAGTTCACTTGGTAGAATAAATTATTCTCGATGATCAAGTCAAAAAAGTGATAACGAAGAGTTGAAATAGCGAAACCTTAATGATTCACTGTAGAGAGCACACATGACTTTGTAGAACTGCTCTCCTAAGGTTCTCACACGTTCTCCCAAATGAGTTCAACTCAAAGATGGGGGCTGTCACAGTTGAGCACCTACGGCCACGACTGTCACTCAAGGCTAACCTGATTGAAACCAAACTCAAAAGACCCTGCTCTCTTAAAAGATGTTTTAAATCTGACAGTTAACTCCCCTCTGCACGTTTCCTTTTCCGTACTAATCATCGAGAACAGGGATTGCCATTTTCCATCATTACAGTTGCTGATCAGATTCAATGAGTTAATTTTGAGAAGAGGACCTGTGCATGCTCTATAATTATTCCTATATCTGCCTTATTTGTGTAGCAGTGTTTGGGATTACACGCACACACAATTTCTTACACCATACTCATAATATCAACAAAACTATGAGATAATTAAAACCCAAAGATAATGCCCAAATCTCAATTACTATCTTTCCAAATCAAACATTTTCTTAAAACCACTAAATATCAACAAAACTAAGCAGTTTGTATGTTGTTTTTTCCTTCACATTCACTTTGGTAAGTAATAAAAAATGGAAAAATGTTGATGTGTTAGCCGAGAAGGTATTTCACACATTGGACACCACTCTCTGAATAATAATTTATTTTATTGCATTGCATAGCAAATCTTTTCTATATATTTCTACAAATTAATTATAAGTATTTGGAAAGTATAAAAACCAAGTAGCATATGTACTATTATTAAAAAAAAAAATCACTTGCTAATGTCTCAAAAGTCCCTCTAACTCTTTATTAACAATTGCTTTATAGGACTTATCAATAATTCTTGCTTCAAGCTAGTGGATTTGTAATCTTTACCAAAATTTAACATTTTTGGAATAAGACAGTATGTATGAATTAATAAAGTCAGAATCTTACAAATATAAGTACAAGACAAGTAATAAACTAGCAAAAATTGTTTCCATTCAGAAGGCTCTATCTAATACCTCTTATTTCATCCATTTCATCTCCCAAGAAATATAACATGACTATTCTAAGCCTCTATATGGGCTTATGTACTGCATATATATTTACTAAGCACTTCTTTCCTTTGAGCATTAGTAGGGGCTAAAGCTATATTGCTTAGATATTCCAAGATAGGGGTAAAATATCATTTAATAACAGAATCACTTTCTGTGAACACGCATTTTTCTAGACTATAAAAAATGAAAATATATGAACGCTTTGGCAGTCTCCAGATATTTAACATTACTGTTTGTCCCTGTTGCTTTTCTTTTTGGAAGGCAAACACAAAATCAATGCAATCAAAAAGCAAAATTTGTTCTATTTTAGTAGTTTTTTAGTGTTAAGTTTATCAACGTAGAGTTTTTTTTACATGTAGATTGTACTCACCTTTGTCAGAAAACAATTATAGGCTTTACATAAAAGGAGCGTCCATTTAAAGAATTATGTCAAAAACATTTTTAAATTTATTGGTATAAGGTATTTCACACTGAAAACAACAAATGAACAGAAGTCTGTTTCTCTAACACTGTGAACAGACGAGTACCATTAACACTGAAGCAAGCTATATACCCAACCTTGAGAATTCAATGAGTCTGTCTTTTCAATACTAAATACTTTCCTTTTGATATCATTTCATATCCAGAAACTACCAATGTACCTTAGTACAAGGGCTCATTTGTTTGCAATCTGGCGTGATATGAAATTGTTCCAAGGCAGCCTATCTTTTAATATTTGGTACATATTTTTAACAAGGTGCTTATGGTTATGTGGAAGGAACATAGCAAGATGTTGAGTTCTTAGGAATGAAGACTTAAGAGTCTTCTGAGACAATACTTTTAAGTTACATAGACCAGAATAAATAAATTTTTATCAAAATGTAAAATAATAGCAGCCAAAATGAATACATTTATTTAAGAAACTTGTGATTCATCCTACACATTTGTTTCAATACTTCTCCCTAACTATTGGAAAAGAAAGTATATTTTAATTCAGAAACTGAATTTTTCAAATGAGCAATGTCAATGAACTACCATTCTACTGCACATTATAGAATGCATATCTAATTACTTAATGTATAAATAATTTAAGATTGATCGGACTTGAACTTTTCATCTCCTAGAACTTTGAGATATATGGCCAAGGGAAGTTTGACCCTTAAGTTAACCCATCTCTCTAAAATTCCACGTAACAGAACTTGATTCAGATCTACAAAGGGTCAGCTATGTGAGTTTAAGTCCTACCTCTGATTAGAGGTTCTCAATTAGAGAACTCTCTCATAGGTATGGATTCCTTAAATTTTCTCAAAATTGGGGGTAATTTTCAACCAGACATTCAAAAAAGAATGGTAAGTATATCTTCAGAAAGTAGAAGTTATGACATAGACTAGCTGAAAATGATTTCATTTACTTTTTGCTATAGCTCCTATAACTCTTCAGGATTTAGTTACAACTTATAGCTGCCCTGCCAGCTTCATTGTACCACTCAGAGACACATAGTTGGTTAGGAAAACAATGTCCTAAAAATTTTTTTAAACACATGACTGCAATATAAAGTTTGTGCATGGTACAGCAGAAAATGTGTTAAAGTGTTGCCTTATCCAGAAACGACATGTCAGCAGCATCTCCCAATTTCTTTCTGTATCCCTTTCTGATAGGAGAAATCAGAAAGGAAACTTTAAACGAACATTTAGTTGGGTTGAGAACAACAACTGCTTTGCTTAATGTTCTTAGCATCTTGACTCAGTGGAGGTGTTATATCTGTTTCAGAGCTGGACATTTGTGGCCTGAATGATTCACCAAAATATGCCTACTTCAAGAGGAGAAATGTCAACCTTTGTATTAGACATTTCAACATTTTCTTTATAATGCAGAGCATTTCTAGGCTTTGCCAATTTTTTGTATTGGTCAGATTTCTTTTTCTCCTCTTAAAAATCTGTGTAAGTAAACCATAGTCATTGAGGTCAAAGATGGCCTGCAAGATTCATACCTATAAAATCTAGTAGACAAATGCATAGACTGTTTCAGACCACCTCAGTTAAAATCTCAGTTTCACCGGTAACCCTGGAAAAGTTACATAATCTTCAGTTACATAATTCTTCATCTGTATATAGGGCATAATACAAGTCTTGGGATGATTAAACGGGCCAGTACATATAAAGCATTTGAAACAGAGCTGGACATATAGTAGTCACTACATAAATAGTTAACTATCATCATTACTATCATATCAAATCATTTTCTCAAAAGCTATATTAAGTAATATACATGAGTATCTAACAGATTATTACATAACCTAATAGGTCCATACAATACAACATTTTCAAAATTCCTGTATTTTAAGTAGTTTTTTCAATTTCAAAACTTCTGTGCATACAAATGACGAGCAAAGACTAGAGTTTCTTGAAATCTAGCATTGACATTTGTTGAAACTGTCAATACTTTCATAACCTTTAGGAGTTTGTTTAAAGATGTCACTCTAGGAAGGCACTTACTGTAAAACATATAATAAAAAGCAGCTCGGGGAAAGTTGAGAGGATCACATATATCCTAGTGACTGATACTAAGTAAGAATTCTCCCAAATCATGCTCCAAAATTCACTAAATGTCTCCAGGAAGAGATGAATTAAATATTCTTTCGTGTGGGGCCATTTTTAATTTTCTTGTGTTCTCTTTTATAAGATATGCAAATTAATTACAGTCGTTTCCAGCTCTGACTCAAACGAGTTTTAAAATTGAAACAGAACTTAGTGTGGGAAAGGGACTAGTGAAAAGAATTCTTCACTTGAAAACATTTTCCAGATTGTTCGACATCAGAAGAGAAATGGTGATAGTGACAGGCGGTATGCAGTATACATTTATGTCTTTAGAAGAATTCTCATATCCGTTCCTTTTTCTGCTTTTTTTCTTTTACAAATAATAATTTTAAAAGCAATAGGGAATTTTATCTACCTTTCACTATCATTTATATGATTAACAGTTTTATTGCTATCTGAAAGAGTAGAGAAAGAGTTGGCATTTTCTACTCTAGGCTTTTTTAAAGTATTTTAAGTGGTTTTTTAAAATTAATATGTGTTATTTTTGTATTTCTCCCTTCCATTCATGTTTTTAATTGAAAGCCACCAGTGATCAAGAAATCACCGGGTCCTTTCAAATTTTTTTTCTTTTTTAATTTTGTTTCTTTCAAATTTTAACTGAAATGTTATCAGTGTTGTATATCTCATACATACCCATGGTATTGCTTAAACAAACTCCTACATGAACACAGTTCTTCAACACTACATATGAAAAATCATCTGGCCGAGAACACTGGCAATATTCGGTTATCGTTGCCCCCAGGCTGTTCCATCCTTGTTTTCATAGTATATGAACATTTAGTATAAATTTGAAGACACAAGTCCTACATGCCCAGTGTTCAAAATTTCCCCAATGTAATTTCAGTTTAGAATTATCTGATTTTTTCTTGTCAATAAAGTGTGACCGAGTCTCATATTAATTTATGAATTAATTAATAAATTAATTATTCATTATTAATGAATGAATAAGTTCATTCATTAATAAATGAATGAAATAAGCCATTAGATCCTCTGTTCTTTTGGCTGGAATCTTTCTTTTCTGCTGCAATTATACATAACTTGTGTAGAAGATATCCAACGACTTACTGAGGAAGGGCACTAAGCAATCTAATGGCCTGAAAGAGATAATAACCTTCCCTCAGTGTCTTCCTTAAAATTAAAGAGTAGATAGTTACTCTCAGAACCATCTCAATTTGGAGACTTTGTTTTCAAGATGAAATTTAAAGCAGTGTATCACATCAGCATTTCAAAAACATCTGGAAGTGTTTAAAAGTGAACATCACAGGAGTAGCAGAGGGCAACACTGAGTCCTCAATAAAGAACCATTCCCTGGAGTGATCAGTCAGCTACCTAGTGACAAGTTGATTATATTGGACTGCTTCCAGTATGGAAGAGGTAGCATTTTGTTCTTACTGGAATGGATACCAACTCTGAATACAGATTTGCCTTCCCTGTATGCACTGCATCTGCCAAAATTGCCATCTATGGACCTATAAAATGCCTTATTCACAGACATGGTATTGCACACAGCATTGCTTCTGATCAAGAAACTCACTTCACAGCAAATGAAGCATGGCTGTGGGCCCATGCTCATGGAATTCACCGGTTTTATCATGTTCCCCACTATCTTAAAACAGCTGACTTGATAGAATAGTGGAATTGCCTTTTGAAGACTCAGCTGCAGTGCCAGGTTGGTGTCAATATCTTGCAAGTCTGCGGTGAGGTTCTCCAGGAGGCTCTATATGCTCTGTATTGGCATCCAATATATGGTGCTGTTTCTCCCATAGCCAGGATTCACAGATCCAGGAATCAAAGGGTGGAAATGGGAGTGACATCATTCTCTGTTATCCCTAGTGACTCACTAGAAAAGTTTTTTTCTTCCAGTCCCCACAACCTTATGCTCTGCTAGACTAGCTCTTAGTTCTAAAAGGAAGAATCCTTCCACCCAAAGACACAACAATGATTCCATTGAACTGGAAGTTAAGAAAGACACTCAGCCACTTTGAGTTCCTCACGGCTCTGAATCAACAGGAAAAAAGCATTACTGTGCTGGCTGGCGTGATTGATAACGATTACCAAGGAGAAATTGAAAATAAGGAAGAGTATGTCTGGAATACAGGAAATCCCTAGGGGATCTACTATTATTATGCTCTTTGATTAACGTCGATGGAAAACTATAACACAATTCAGGCAAGGCTACTAATGGCTCTGACCCTTTAGGAATGAAGGTTTGGGTCATCTCACCAGGTAAGTAGCGTGACCAGCAGAGATGCTGGCTGAAGGTGAAGGGAATACAGAATGGGTAGTGGAATAAGGTAGTTATAAATACCAGCCATGACCACATGACAAGTTACAGAAATGAGAACTGTAATTATCATGAGTATCTCCTCCTTATTTTGTTATATGTGTGCATATGTATACATAAATAGTGTAACATAAGATTTATTGACTTTGTATCATGGTATTTAAGTTACAGGATATCAAGGAGAAAAGCAAACACCTCTCAAGGACTCTGCATCCTCTTCTGAGGGAAAAGTTAGTGTGTTTTAGGTTGTACACAAGATAGTTGTATAATATTAGGCATAAGTATAACTTCGTTTCATCTTTATTTGGAGATAAAGAACGGTTTAAGGAGATATGTATGGGTGCGAAGGACAACAGGTATACTTGTTATTGTTAATGTTAAGTGTTAACTTGTCTGGGCCCTAGGATGCTCAGATATTTGGTCAAACATTATTCTGGGTGTTTCTGTGAGGGTATTTTGGATAAGATTAACATTTAAATTGGTGGACTCTGAGTAAAGCAGATTGTCCTATGTAATGTGGGTGGGCCTATCAGTTGAATAGGACAAAAAAAAAGACCAGACTCCCTCAAGCAAGAGAGAATTCTCCAGCACACTGTTTTCTGACTTCATCTGCAACATCGGCTCTTCCTGATTCTACACCAGGTGGCCTTCAGATTCGAACATTGGCTCTCATGGATCTCCAGCCTGCTGGCCCACCCTGCAGATTTTGGACTTGCCAGCCTCCATAACTGTGTGGGCCAATTTTTTATAATAAATCTCTTTGTATATATACACACACATCCCATTGGTTCTGTTTCTCTGGTGAATCCTGACTGATATAAAGGGTAAATTAACTTTTTGTCATGACCAAATTAAACATGCCTCTCTGGGTCCTCCTCGTAACTTTTATGTATTCAATATCTCTCCCCCAACCCCACCCCCGTCCTGCGATTCTCCTGTTTCCTAAATCCAAAGTATTCACCCAAGAACCCTTTCCTTGGCAAGCTTTCTTCCTTAACAATTTCAATGAACTAGTACTTCAAATGATTGTCAAATATATTCTTCCAGCCTGACCTCCCTCAGAAGTTACAGATCCTCATTTCCAAATACTTAATAGTGATCTCCATCTGATTATTCATCAGATACCTCAGTATGTTCAAAAGGGATTATTTCTTTTAAAAACTACATCATGTCCTATTTTCCTTATGTTGTTAGTAAGCACAATCTACCATCCTGGTTACCCCAGCTCAAAATTTTATTCACTCTTTGTTTGTTTTCTTTTTCTGTATAAGTAGTTGGTGAATCCTGGCACACTTTCTTTTGCAGTATCTCTGGCATCCCTTCTCTCTTTTCCATCATCCATCTTCCTCTGCCATTCACACCTCGGTTCAAGCCCCTGGCTGGATTTCTCCAAGAACCTTCTAATAGGTTTATTTTGTTCTAGTTTCTTTCTTTCCATCCATTTCCCCTCTAATTCTGGAATTGTTTTCCTGAAGAAGTCATGCAAAACTTTGAAGAGGAAAAGAAATGACTGACCAAGAGCTCATGGAAAACACCTCCTGCCCAAATAAATAGCCCAAATTGTTGTCTCTATTTGGAGGGACTGACCACCATAAAGTCAATCTAAATTGTGAGATAGGAGGGCTGTTGATGCAGTCCAATAGCAGTACACCACACACAAAGCAGGCAGGCCAAGGTGTAACTTTAAAAGTACAAGGCAGACTCAAGACAAATGCCAGATGCAGGATAATGCCAAAGATTCAACACCTTGAAAGAGAGAGATGAAAAATAATGGGGGCTTCAGAGGATATAGCCAACTGGAAGGAAAGCAATTAACAACCAACCTCAGGGACAGGGCTATTACAACTAATTCTCTCTCTCTCCAGCCTTATAGAAACATCTGGTTTTGCCCTGGGATACTCCTCTCTAATTGATACTGGGAGGGGCAGTGCCCTGAGAATGGTTTGGTATTTATCTTTGATATGACTACCGACTAGAGGATTCTTGAAAACAAAGATGATCAATTTCATACCAGTATCTTACACAGCACTTGATTGTTAAAAAATTTGATACCTTTGTGTTGGTAATACAACAAAACAAAAACACTTTAGCTTACTATTCAGGCTTTCCATGATCTAATTCCAACTTTCTGCTTTGATCTTATTTCTCTCAGCACAGATTCCTGGCTCCAACAAAACTTAATTGACGTTTCAAGTACAAAGTTCAGATTGCCAGCCACTATATAGTATTCTTCCCAGCAGCCAAAATTTTATTTTTCTCACTTCTCTATATGTCTGGATCATACTCAGCCTTCAAGGATCATCTTAAATACCATTGACTCCAAGAAATACCACACCTCAGTCAGAAGTAATATATTCTCTCTCCCATTCTCATTCTCTCTCTCTCTCTCTCTCTCTCTCTCTCTCTCTCTCTCTTTCTCTCTCTCTCTGCAAATCCAAAGTAGAAAGCATTTATAATTCTCCCCTTATGTTATGGTTGCTTGTATACAGGCATACCGTTCTACTCTTCTGTAAGTTCCTTGACAACAATTTCTATCTGAATCATCTTGGTGTGCCTCCACTACAGCAGTTGTCTTGTACACAGTGAGCACAATACATGTTTGTTAAAATAATAAATTTCAGCTAAACTTTTCAAGTTTTTTTAAACCTATGGTTTATATAAATATTTTTTTTTTTTTTAATTTATTGGGGTGACAATTGTTAGTAGAATTACATAGATTTCAGTTGTGCAATTCTGAATCACATCATCCATAAATCACACTGTGTGTTCACCACCCAGAGTCAGCTTATATAAATATTTTTGAAGAACTTCTACATCCGCAGTAAATGCAGTTTTAGCAAACAAAATAATTATTTCTTTCCCTTTCCAATTGCATGTATTCCCATCACAGCTTTCCAAGAAACCAATCAGATATGGCAATAAATCTGTCATCCAGTATCTAGGAAACCCTAATAAAGATAGATACATATTTGGATGATAATAAAAATAGTTACACATATATAGCACTTATAATGTGCCAGACACTGATATTTATATACATCAATTCATTTAATTTTCACAACACACCTATGATGTCATTACAAAAGAAACTGAAGTACAAAGAGCTTAAGGAATTTGCCCTAATTCACACAGCTAGTAAGAGGCAGAGTCAGGATTTAACTACAGATAGCCAGGACCCTGAGTCCATACTCTAAACATCACTCAAAAAAAATACAAGTCTTGTCATATTCTTCCCACCACTCAGAAAAAGGCCCAAGTGGAAGGGATGATCCTTGGTTTAAAGGGCACATCATATTCCAGTTCACTCCAGAGGGTGACCCTTGAATCCCTTCTCCACGGTGAATGGAAAGCAGTCTAGAGCCAAAAGCAAATGAGAGATGAAGGTCTCCACTGGGTATTTTTTTTTTTAATGGCATCTGTGCAATGAAAATTCTAGTAATGCATCTCCAATGTCATTATATAAGGGTTTTGGTACAGGGAGATATAGAAAATGACGTTTTAAGGGTATTGCCTTTGTAGTAGCCTCAGAACCAAATGTTCTAAAAAGTAAAGTAGAATATATGTGAAGACTGGGATCACGAATACCCTTACTGCACACACCCTGCTGTGAATTACTCTTTGAACAGAATTGTTGCTTAGACTTCAAACCACCACTGTGACCTCAAGAGGTTAACAGAAAAGAAAAATTCTTTAGTTCAGAAACCATAACATGGGTATAATGCCATTTAAAGGCACAAGATTTAGAACTCAATGTGGCTTTTTGGAAAAAGTCAGTCAATTCTCCTCTGAAAAAGGGGAAAACTCAATGGAGTATAATACTTTAAATTACAGATTAATATACAGACCTAGTAGCAATAAAATATTATTTTGCCTATAAAAATAGATGCTATGTTCTTAAACATCATTAAGTAAATCGTATTTTTCAATCGATCCTGTTCACATCAGACATTTTTTTAATTTGTGAGAATCTTCTCAGTATGAAACGGCAGTTATCTGCTAGTGCTCTGGAGAAAGAAACAGTCAAATATAGGCTACATGAAATGTGTTGGGCCTCTGGAAAGTACATGATATAGCAACGGGAAAAATGCAAAAAGATTCAGGAGGTAAGCCAGGCAGCCCCAGTTCAAAGACGTGAACTTAAACCACATATCTGTGAATTTTGATTGATTGGGAACAGTGTCCTCTTAAGAGAAAGTCCTAGAATATGGGCCAGAAGTATGTATATGAGCTTATGATTGAGCTAGAAACACACACACACACACACACACACACACACACACACACACACACACAGAACTCATGTTTTCATTAAAGGCAGATTCGAAACTCACATCTCACAGGATCACAGGATCATGTCTTCATTATCATGTCCCTGCCCCACCCTCCTCTGAATTCAGTAATTTTTGTCTATGAGCATCTAACCAGAAAGGGATGTTCTCTTCGTTTCCTGAGGCCTGGACACAGAAATAATATGGCTGATAGTTATTATCATTACTATAAAGATAACAAAATGAAAGGGGGTGAGAGAATGCAAGAAAAAATAATTTTACTTTGGGTCATTTCTTGTGAAATGTATTGTTACATCATCACCTTGTCCTCTCAGATAGACTTACTTGTATTAAAATAACACCTTGCTTGTTTTCTCTAGTGCTGCCCTTCTGACCATGTTCATTTATACTAGTACAACATTTTGTTACTAGAGTATTTGCTATACAATGACTGAATCTCCAATAGTCATAATAAACATTTGCTCAATACAGCAGACGTTCTTAGAAGTCCTTTAATGGATTGATTACTGTAAAAGTAACTAGTGGTAGAAAAAAAAATTCTAGTCACTTTTGATGAAAAAAAACTGTTACTATAAGACTTACATGATGTTCACAGCCTCAAATGAGTGATTTTTATCATTTCAAGCTGTTTAAAATAATCAGCTTCATAAAACTTTAATGACCACCACTTTCTCACTCTGTATTTATAGCAAGGCTCCCTCACTCATTTACAAAGAGACAGACTAAATTCTCAAATACTTGCATGATTCAATTCTTTTATGGCATGAGCTTTCTCTGTTCCAAGTTTCAGATGTGTTCAAATTGGTTTTAACCTCATGATACAAATTATATCATCTGTAGACTTTTCTATACAAATTTCAGACTCATTTAAATATTGTTGATTTTTTTAATCTAATTTAATTGACTTAATATATCGAGTCCACTGTAATATAGCTTTACTATTATTCCTTGGGCTAAGAGATTACTGTATAATTTATTGGGATTAAGCCAAGTGCATATAACTAATAGATCATCTATAATAAGCAAAGTGGAAAAGCATATTCCCTGTGCACAGGTGGATGATAGTATTTGTGCCAAATAATATAGTGTTTCTCCCCCTACTTGGTACTTTAAACATGCATTTTGTTGTCAGGCTCCCTGCCAATAGGCTGCATGAGTCGAAACGGAGCCTGGCTGATAATTCAAAAGGTGAGTTAATTAGGGGTTGCAGTTTGGAATGTTATCAAGCTGCTGCTTACACATCTATCTGCTTTCCATACAGGTGTGAAATATTGACAGCAAATTTTAGAAGTGTGGTGACATTTTTACCTTTCACTTACTTGATTAATTTTTGAGATGACTCATACTTTAAGGGGAATAGAAACTATATCTTTGTTCAAGTAGCAATTTATTATGAGAAAGCACATGGGGTGTTCAAAAGAAATGTAGTATTAAATCTATTAGCAAAATATTCTTGAGACCTTATACATTCTTCCATCATAGCACAAAGGTTGACTTTGAAGCCCATCAGTTAAAAATAACTATTTATACCTTTCATTCGATGATTCCGAAATTATGATGACACCGAAGGCAGATCACAATGACGCTTTGATTGTTAATAATATTATATTCTTATATGATCAATTCATATATGATCCTATATGATCAGTAAGCCATTGTAGAGAGGGCATTTCAATTTCAACTATTTTTGCCTTAATATCACATCAGGAGAAGCAAAGGCTACAAAGAAGCCCAAATCTTGATATGTATGTGGGAATTTGCCTGGGTGAGAATAGGTGAAAAAATTCAGCCACAGCACAAAGGGGAAATGTTCTATAACATAGATTTACCATCACACTTGTAGAAGAGCTCAATTTTTTAAATCAGTGTGTTGTAATTAATGAGCTTCAAATACTAAGTACCTAAATATACTTTTAGAATCGCCCTGTTTTTTTCCTGAAAATAACTAGAATATGCATAATCAGGAGATAAAGCAATTAATTGGGAAAATGGTCTCTCTATATTTTTTATTCCCTTTTCCTTTTCCTCAGCTCTCCCAGTCAAAATCTGACATCATCTTCAATATCCTATCCCAATGCCATTCCTTCATTTCTTGATTTCCCCCCAAATAAAAAGTAATTTTGCTAAACCCCCAAGTCATATTTGTAGATTTTATGAAACTCTCCACATATGACCAAAATATATTTGCATATTTTATTTACTTTATTGTTAACGGTAGAGATGATGGTGGTAATGATAAAAATGACAACACTAGAATTAAGCATAAAATTGTTTTTAAAATTAAACATTAAAAAATCACCTAATTTTGGTTCTTTTATGTATTTGTCGAAAGTAAGTATCTTAATTTGGTTCTACTGAAAGCAAAGTTTCAGACAAGGATATGAGAGCATGTGGTTTAATTAGGAGGTCAGCCCAGTAAGCAGAAGTGAGGGAGTAGAGAGAGGCAGGGAAGTAAAAATTACAAGTGTAAGAGCTTATTATTGAGTTGTGTCTGTTGGGACTCAATTCTACTGGGGCCTCTGAGAAGCATACAGAATGCCTTCCACCCTGTTCACCTGAAGAAGAGGAGCTGGCTGTTATTTCCCATTGTTGTCCCCAATGGCAATACTTAAATACGTCCACATTTCTCAACAGTGTGCATTTCAGGCTACATTTCAGAGAAAGCCCAGAGGATAAAACCTGAACGACACTCATAATGTGCTGGCGATGGGCCACCCCTCTTTAGAGCAGAGTGAGTGTGGGCTCACAAGGAACCGTGCAATGTATCTGTTACTACAATCACAGGTGGCTGAGGGAATGTCAGAACAGATACCAAAGATATTGACTGCAATAAGAAATATTTATCAAACAATCACTTTTCTACAAGCCTTGTTATTTTTTTTTAATTCAGTCTCAATCAAAAAGTAATTAAGCAATGATATCCTTGACTGTATTTATGTAGGAGAGGAAGGGATTAGGTAAGACTTCTTGCCCCTGAGCACAGACTGGTGGGTTATCATTATAAAATGTGGTCTTTTTTGATAAGGTGGCCCAATCTCAGCTCCACTGAAAATGATATGGTCAAAATGTACATAGCAGAGAGAAATTCAATAAAAATCCAAGATAGTTTGTAAATTATAACAAATGAAATTATTTATTGGCAAATATTCATTCCCTTCTCTCTCCACATCTATGGCAAACCATTACATCAGTAGCCCTTAATGAGTCATTCTTCCAGAATATTCCTATGTAATGGCTGTGACTTCTTTTGGCCAATAGGACATTACCAACTATGAAGCAAGCAGAACCCTGACAGACATTTGTACATTGGGGCATATTATTTTAGAACTCTGCCCCATAAAAGGCAGCCACCATACAGACAGCATGCCATAAAGAAACTCAGGCTAAACTACTAAATGAGAAACCCTGGAAGAAGAGAAGCCATCGTAGATTTTCTGGCAATAGCTGAGCTCTCCTCTTAAGTAACTCAGTTACACTGTGTGAACCAAAAGAAATACTAATAAAATGATGACAAATAATAAAGCATTGTTGCATAAGTTACTTCAGGTAGTTTTTTTTATTTGTTTTGTATTACTTAGGTTTGTTTTGTGGCAACATATAGCTGATACAGAAATTGGTTCCAGAGATGGGATTCTACGTACCAAAAAAACGAAAATATGTGGCATTGATTGACCTTGGGGACAGAAATTGAGTAGAGGCTTGAAAGGTGGCAAACAGTAGAGGCTTGAAAAACAGGAAGAAACATGCTATCAAAGGCTGGAGAAAGGGAAACCTTTTATTATTGGAAAGGTAAATGAGACTGT
The DNA here is from genome assembly GCF_004115265.2 of Rhinolophus ferrumequinum. Taxonomy (NCBI): domain Eukaryota; kingdom Metazoa; phylum Chordata; class Mammalia; order Chiroptera; family Rhinolophidae; genus Rhinolophus; species Rhinolophus ferrumequinum. The sequence continues at coordinate 58,188,155 of NC_046290.1, read as the reverse complement.
TGCCTATGATAACTTTGGAGATAGAAAATGTATTTAAGGAACTTGTGGATATTTCCTTGTAGAATGTTGAACATGCTGGTTGACTCCATTTAGGCTCTTGTGATAAAGTATTACAAGAGAGATATGAACTAAAGATAGAATTGGTCAATTTCCAAGCAGAATTTAGAGAGGATTTTTCCAATCCAGAGTTTGATGGGTGGGAAAATGAAACTCTTTCTTATTTTCAGCCTCTCCAGACAGCAAAAAATTCTCAACTAAGAAATGACCTCAAGGCAAAGACAAGATCCAGAGTGCTACCATAAAACATGACTTTGGGGTCAAGATCAAATCAAAGATGAATGTGTAATGCCCTTTGTTAAGACCTTAAAAGATTTAAGGAAATGCTTTATAGATAAAATGACTTCTAAGAATTCTCAGGGCATTGTTCCATAGCAGGCAGCCTCAACTACAGAGGGACTGATGTGGAAGAGATTTTCAAGTGTGGTTTTTATCTAGCGGAGTAAATTATAGTTTGATATATAGAAAATCCATAAGTTGTTTAAAGGAGTTGAATCAACTTAGGTCAGAAACAGTTCAAAATTAAAAGATGTGTCTGCGCCTCCACCTCTGCAGGCAGGAAAGAGGCTAGAAAATTTACTCAGCTGCAAATATATACCATTACTTAAAGAAAAGAAGGAGGAATCAGAGAGCAAAGCCAAGAGCTGAGAGGATATAGCCATGAGCAATGGATTAGAGAAGGATAATTGGATCCTAGTCAAAGAGAAGTCCCTGAACCAAGAACAAGGGGAGTTGAGGACATGTGTCCAGTTGCTATGGATACTAACTCTTACGCGCCATCAATTCCTCTACTTTTTAAATGAGAGCGTCTACTATGTTTATACTGCCCATTTCAGCATTGAGTATTGGGTGTGTATTACTCATATAGCTTGTCTTTTTAGTTTACAAGACTTTGTTACCCAAGAAGTCATGCCTGAGGAATAATATCCAAGGAGCTACCCATGAGGGACTACAGCCAAGACACCTCATTGTACCTGTACCTGATTTAAATGATTAAAATAATGATATTAGGAAGTTCAAGCCTGACTTTGATGCCAAAATGGGATTAAGCTTTGGAAGTCTTAGAAGGAAGTATATGTTGCAAATAAAAATGGACGTGCATCATTAGGGGCCAGAAGGAGTCTGCAGTACACTATTACTGGTGTGGTGGTCCCCAATAAACCACAACTCCATCTTTTAATGCTCCTGTATATTCCTCTCTCATCTTGGCCATATAGGACTTGCTTTGGCCAATAGGACACTACCAACTGTGATGCAAGCAGAAACTCTATAAGTACTTGCACTTTGGTGCTTGTAGCCTTGGAACGCTTCCTCTTGAAAATCAGTTGTTTTACTATAAAAAAGTTCAGGCTAAATTACTGAATTATGAGAACCATATGGTAAGAAATCCTGTAAGATGGAGACCATCTTAGTTGATCTAGCTCTCGTGAGCTTCTAGCTGAATGTAGACATATACATGATTATAGCTACATCACATGGAGCAGCAAAACTGCCCAACTAAACCCAGTCAACACAGGATTGAAAACAAAAATAAATCACCACGGTTTGCTAACCTCTTAGATAACTGAAGCACCATTTCCATGGGAGAACTATGCTTCCCCACCTTATCAAACTTGGGACTGGCCCTGTATCTTGCATTTTTATTTTTCTATACCTAGTATGGTCTTGATTTGACCAACTTAATGTGTTTGGAAATGACAACACAAGTTCTAGCCTAGGATTTAATGGGGCTTCATGTATTTCCATTCACCCTTTTAACAGTTTCTGACTTCTGCCATGAGGAAAACATTTTACAGGTAGCTATTGCCTCCCCCAGCTTGGGCTCTAGACCAGGGCTAGGACTAGACTAAGACAAGTAAAATGCCAGGGCTTAAAATTTAAGGAGACACTCACTGTCTGGGTCATAAAAGTGTTATACCTGTTCTTGAACTACTATGAAAGTGAGTTCTACTTTAAATTAGGTGTCTTAAGCACTTATCTTGCCTCACTCTAGTCCTGCTCCTGCTCCAGAGTGCAACATGTGAAAGGGACCTGTCCCAGCTGACCTCCCACAGACACATTAGACAAAAATAAATGTTCATTGTATGTTGCAGAAGTTTTTGGGGTTGTCTGTTTCACAGAAGAGTGACAATATAAATGTTGATAATCAACCTGTGCTATTCAGATCCATAACTTCTGCATCTTTATATTTCCATACTGTTTTTGACTGAATTGTATCCCCTGAAAATTCCTGTGTTGAAACACTAACAACTCCAAATTGGAGAATATTTGAAGACGGGGGGCCTTTATGGACAATTATGGTTAAACAAGGCCATAAGTGTGGAGCCTTGATTCGATAGGACTGGCATCCTTTTAAAAAGAGGAGGAGAAACCAGAGACCCCTCTCTCTCCGTGCACACACAGAGACAAGGCCATGGGAGGACATACTAAGAAGATGGCTACCGGCAAGCCCAGAAGAGAGGTCTCACCAAAAACCAAATTTTCTGGTACCTTGATCTTGAAATTCTTGCTTCAAGATCCAGTATTATGAGAAAATAAATTACTGTTGTTTAAGCCATCCAGTCTGGTATTCTTTTATGGCAGTCCTAGCCAACTAATACACATACCTCTCATGGTGTTTAATACCTCTAACGTTTTTACCTAAGTAAAAATCTGCCATGTTTTCTCTCAGCATGAAGTATATCTTATTTTCAAGTAATATTTATAAGGCTCCAAAATCCTTCATGCAAAAACAGAATGCCAGTCCACTAGCCATATAACGAAAAGTGACGCATTTATATTCGGATTTTGAATTGTTTTTCACTGAACTAAACTTCCAAGGATACAACTGTATTTACATTACCTTTCTATAAGCTATAGCAGCTAGTCCTTTTCTCCAGCATACTGGTCTTTGTGATTGATCTAGTAAACTCAACTGTGGGTGTTTAGGCTTCAAGATTTTCCTAAGATTTTAATCATGACCGTGAAAAAAAAACACACAATTGTTCAAGAGATTGAGCTGATGTGGTGTAGAGGGAAATGGTTTGGATTAGGAACTTGGCCACCACAGTTAGCATTCTGTCTGTTCAATCTTGGGTAAGACAATCAAATCCTGTGTTCCGTGATTTTCTCTACTGCCAAAGTGAAATGTTGAACTAATGATTCCCGAAGATGCTTCTTGTTCTAAGGTTTTTATGACTTCATAACTCTAAGTCTTTGGACCTATATTTGCTTGATAATTTGAGTTATATCTTACACTGTCATGTTAATTCTTAATGCTTTGGCCTAATCCTAGAGTATAGCCGATGATTTTTTTTTTTACTGTAAATATCTGATGTTCACTTAAGATAAATCTACAAATTAAATGTAATTTTGCTTAGAATTTTTGAACATGAGAAAAACGTACATCAAAGCTACATAATTAAATACCATTTATTTTTTGCACTGTTTAAGCAAGCTACAGATATTCAATTGCCATTGAAATATTTTTGTAAACCATGCAACCTTTTACACAAAAGATAATTATGAAATAGCTAACATTCATTTGACCACAACCAATAAATAATTTATGAACTGGGTGTTTGAAATTATGCAAATATTCTAAATACTTTTTGTTGCCTGTACATCTGAGTAAGTATGATTCAGAAGAAAGTGTGCAATGGATTAATAGATTCAACATTGAGGAGATTTGCATTTCTACAGAGTTCTTTTCTTTGCTGGCTCCTACTATCTTTAGTATCATGGCTCAGAAACCCAGCTTGACAATACTGTCTCTAAATGTATTTGAATATCCTGGCATCCCTATTCATCAGCCTCTTTGATGCTTTAAATGTCTTTTGCTTTCTTTCCAGAACTCTTTATGAAGGCAGAAAGATATGCTTTTAGTAGAGTATCCAACTATCTTATAATACACACTAAATGGAAGGGAAAATGGGCATCTTTAAATATTTGATATATCTGTGATAGCCCATAGCAGAGTTCTGTTGGAGTAAGCTGCAGAATGGGCTTATTTCTGTGAGCATACTGTATACCAGGTGCCACAGCAATGACCCGAAACTGCTGACTTCATAAACTCCCTCTGCAACGTGAAATACTTATTGACACCTGTAAATTGGTGGACCACTCCCATAAGCAGTTACACGCACCTTGCCTACGGCATAGATTAACACTGCATGAAGGAAATGTGTTTGATTTTGGATTATAATCAAGTAAAAGAAGATTTTATCACATGTAACAGTGTATCATCCACAATATTTCTCAAAACTACTAAGAAGTCTGGAGGTCATTTATTTTCATTTCTTTCCATACCACAGGGTGGGGAGTGGGTAGCATTTCTGTTAATAAAAATATTTAGAAGTCTTCAGTTTTATGACTCTAGTTGATGTTAGGATAGTAAGTTAAGACTTAATATTTTTTATTGCTAGTAAATATGCTGCTGTTTCATCTAACAGCTTTCTTTACTTAGATGCACCTTGGTCTCTGACCAAATTTCATCACACAATGTAAAACATGTATTGACAGACTGCCTGGCATTGTTTTTTAAATCCAATGAGGATGTAAAGAGTAAGAAGAGAAAACTGTACTGCACAAAGAGGTATGGATTGCTATAGACTCTTGAGTATTGTTTATCTTTAAAATCCTTTTCCTATAATATTGTCCTATTGCTTAGGAGCTATCTAACATTTTCCATATATCCAAAAAAAGGAAATTCACATCATATGATTTTTATATCTTCACTAATACTGATGCTTATTTTCTCTGCAGGAAATAATTTCACATAATCCTACAGTCTTTCATAATCACAAAAGTTCTTACAGCTACTATTAGTTTTAACTATTAACCCAAACACAAGCTCTTTAGTATCTCATTACTGTTTGCCCTGCTCACATCCTCACGTATCTTCCCTTCAATCCCATCACATGTACCCCTTTTTCTGAGTGTTTATTTTTGTGCTTTTCTACTCTGAAAACCCACTGGCTACTGGAACAAGGAACTCACTTTCCTTGGCACTGCTGTATGAATAAAACTCACTTATTTTATTTTTATTTAAGTACTATGTCTTTTGTCCTGTGGTTGCACAGCACAGGATCACCCACCTACCCCAGTCCCTAAAAAGGGAAGGTGGCAATGTTTTCTTAAGTTATCCATAAAGAGTGAAGCAAGAGAACATATCAAAAGCTATGCACCCTGGGGATTGCTCCCTCTGTTCTACACAGAATTCAGCTGAGTTAACTTTAAAACATTCCTTTTCATTTAAGTACTCCCTTAAAACAGCATAAAAGATAGAGCACTATATAAGCTGCTTACAATTTCTACTGCACATTTTATCAGGAAAGCTATCTATCCCAGATTTCTTCTCTTCAGAAAAATTTTAATGATCCAAGGTCACACCTCTTAAAAAGAATGAGGTCTAGTTTTACATAAGAAGGTCCAACTTGTAGGGTTTTATTTTCTTTTTATGCTCAGACCTCACAAACCGGGGACCACAGTCTTCAAATAGCATTTCTTGTTAAAACTGAACTCAGAAAAGAAGGTTATTCCACCTCAGAATTTTAAATAAAGTTTCTACAACAAAGTTCAGTGTTCCAAAGCTTTAAATAAATCTGAATTAAAGAAGCACTCCAAATCAGGTTGCTAATCCCCTTACTCTTGAAACGTGGCCTAGTGTTTTGGGAGAGAACACTGAAGACCCCGGATTGCTTCTTAAAGCGGGGGCCTCAGAACACTTGCCTCACAATCACCTGCAGGGCTTATTGAAAACTGATTACTGGGCTTGTCCCTTTCCAGTGGAATCAGAATCTCTGCAAGCAACCCCTGAAGCTGCATCACTGACTCATTCCCTAGGTGATTCTTGCACACACCACAGTTTGAGAAGCACTGTGGGGATCCATCATTGTTGCCAAAGAAGGCTAGCTAGCATCAACTCTTAACCCATTAAATTCTTCAATTTCAGGAGACTTAGTGCTTTTAAATTGACCCTCACTGCCACCACTCTGAGGCCAGGATTATGCTAGGAAGATTAAGTAAGGTCGCTCAGATATTCAGAACTTTTGTCTCCCTGCTGTCAGCAACCAAGGAAGCTGGCAAACGCCGGTCTCTCACAGTAACATTTAGTGCCGGTCAACACACCGTATGGGCTAACATCTGAGCCCAGAAATAGGAAAGGCAAGTATAAATAGATCTGAATTGGGGTTGGACAAGGATTTGGCAGGCAAAAAATGACTGTGTGTTGATGGGGTGGGAAAGGATAGCTGCCAATTCAGGGCTCGTGGTTGAGGAGCTTCCTGACCCCCATCCACCCCAGAAGTTCCTGTGAGCTCTCTGGACTGTGAGCCTTTGGCTATAATTAGGGGGGTGCTGCTTTCCCTGGCTTCTTCCATATGCATGTTAGTTGTGTTTGGCATTCAGCAGCAGTGTTTGAAGAGTGTCTGGCCCCCACCAGCAGTTAGTTGAGCCAGTCAGTGGAAAAAATGACAATGGTATCTGGCATAGAATTCAGGTGTTAAAATACCTTTATTAAAATAGAGGAAGTAGCACCTATTAGGAAGTGACCCCGAGCTACCAAATTTTATTAGACTGGGAGGAGGTGTTTTTCCCCCCTTTGAAGCATACTGTAAATTCCCTTATGTCTTTCTTGGTATTTAACTATAGAAATGGGTGCATGCAGTCATTTCAGAATTTTAGTGTTATATTTATTGCAACTCACTGTGTGTAGTATCAGGGAATACCGAACTGGGACTTGGCACATTTCAATCAAACTTTTTGTACATATTTAGCTAAAAAAAAAAAAAAATCGATGGGGTAGGAGAGAGAGTCAACACTATTGGCAATTTCCCATTAGCAGTGCAGGAGGTAAAAGTCAAAAATAAAGCCTGTGGGATAAGTCTGAACATGGCATCCATGCTTAAAAGAAATGCCATGTCTCTTTTTCATCCTGAGGTGGGAGAGGAGGCTTGACAGAAGTGAGTGAAACCTCACTCTGTAATACTCGCCTGAAGCCAGCCTGATGTCAGCAGTGTGTATGGTGAGCTGTGGATGAAGTGGGCCATGTCCGCCCTCCACAGCTCTACAAAACCGCTTTAAAGTCAGCACGAGGTGCCGGCTGTCCCTCGCTCAATGAAAAGCATACTTCTTGATTAAAAATGTATGTTTCTACTTTATGCCAAAACAAGAGAGCATTATTTTCAGGATGATCATAGAAACCAAGTTAAATGTGTTTCTTATTTCAGGAGATAAAAAAGCGTCACAACTCAGTGAAGAAACATTTCAGTGCTGGATGTAGGTTTAATGTAGCACTACTATGCACGTAATTTATTTTGAAACACAGTGATGTATGAAAATCTTCAGCATTTCTGACAGAATGAGATTACACATCCATCCCCCTCTATGCTTTAAAGAAAGAAAACCTTGACTTAGCTCACCAATGTTATAGATAATATCTGTGTATGTGTATGCATTGTAATACCCTTCCTGTTATTTCCACTTTCAGAGGTAGTAATTCCTGGGACAATTTCATTCTTCAACAGTTCCCATAGGAGTAAGGTAGATGGTCAGGAAAAGATATTGAAGATAATTTGTAGCCCTGTTGGACAACATATTGAGTCAGTTTGATTTTCCCTCGTCAGTCAGGAGACTCAGGACAGTTTGAATGTGGATAGGGGATAGAATGTGTAGGGGATCCAGGCACCGCCTTTCCCAGAGAGTAAACTATTTTGCAGAGGTGTCAGGCTCAATGGGAATGTCTACATTTTCACAGAGGCTCTTTCTAGACTACTGTCTGCCCCTGAAAACATTATATTAGATAACATTTTTCCACCCCTTGCCTTCTTTTCTCAAAAATGAAGCAGAGAGAATAGGTGAATGATATGGTGTGAAAAACAGAGGGAAATATGGGGAAAGACTTAAAATTATACATATATATGTAAATTTGGGTATATAAATTTTATATATCCAAAATCTGGACTACTTTTTTACTCAAGAACAATATTAAATACCACTATCAGTTTGATATTCTTGGACCACATATTTGGATATTTTCTCTTCTATATCACTTAATAGCTTTTTAAATCAATTCACATAATTAGAAGCTTACTAAACTGGAATTCTACATACCAGAAGTCTCTATCAGCAGATATTTCTTACTTTTACTAGTTTGGTTGACCTAGACTCAAGAAGTATCTCTTAAATCATTATGGTTTAACTTTGTTTAATTTAGGTTTAGCATTAAAATACATGACATAGCAGGAAAAGTTTTGAAAATTATTAATTAATGGATAATATTCAGAATAAAATGTATTAGTCAGAATACTTGATTAAACAGCATAATGTATAGCACAACCATTTCAGACAATACAGTTTTCTATAATAATGCACTAAAAAGACAGATGGTAATATTAGAATGTGTAGCAAGAATAGCTAAATTATAAAAATTATATGCATAGCCATTAATATGTAAAACCTTGGAAATACGAAATTATTTAATTAATTTATTTAGTACCTAGTACCTTGTAATATATCAAGTGTTAAAGGGTAGCCAAACAACACGTGGCATTCATTGTTTCTTTCCTCAAGAAATTTATAGTACAGATAAGATTTTTCTTTTCACGAAGGAGTAGAGAAAAACACACTATAGAATATACACTTAGAGAATAAAACATGACACCGTAGCAATATAAACAATAAGAGATCAGCAGATTGAGACATTGATCCAGGAAGAAGAACAGAAAAAATAGTTGAGTTTTATTATTTCAAAACTAGCAGCACTGGGGCGGCCGGGTGGCTCAGTTAGTTAGAGTGTGAGCTCTGAACAGGGTTGTCAGTTCGATTCCCACATGGGCCAGTGAGATGCGCCCTCCACAACTAGATTGAAGACAATGAGCTGCTGCTGAGCTTCTGGAGGGGCAGCTGGATGGTTCAGTAGGTTAGAGCGCAAGCTCTTAACAACAAGGTTGCCGGTCCAGTTGCCACATGGGATGGGGGGCTGTGCCCCTTGCAACTACAGCGACTGGACTTGGAGCTGAGCTGTGTCCTCCACCACTAGATTGAAGGACAACAACTTGGAGCTGATGGGCCCTGGAGAAACACACTGTTACCAAGTATTTCCCAATAAAATTTATAAAAAGAAAAGAAAAGCCCAAGTCTTGGTCACTAAAGATGCTGGTTACTATGGTTTTATGATAACCAGAGAAAGTAACATGACATACGCCGGCCAAGTGGGCAGAATAGATGATCCATCTATGGTGCTAATAAAGAGCATATCCACTGTTGGAGCTGAGCTGCACCCCCTGCAACTAAAGATTGAAAATGGCCACTGGACTTGGAGCTGAGCTGTGCCCTCCACAACTAGATTGAAGGACAACTACTTGGAACTGATGGGCCATGGAGAAACACACTGTTCCCCAATATTCCCCAATAAAATTAAAAAAAAAAAACTATCAGCACTATTGTTATCAAATAAACAATACTTATAAATTGCGGCAACTTACAAATGATATCTAAATGTATGCACATCATGCCACTATGTTTTGATATTTTGCACAATTCACTCTTCAATTTCACTGCAAAACTATAAGGCTTATAGCGTTAAATAGAAGTGGTTTTTAAAGTTTCATATCCTGAAAAATCATAGATATAAAAACCATAACACTTCTTCTTCAACAAAATAGCCAACCTATTTCTTGGATTGAGTACCCTGGGCATGGAAAATTGCTAGACTGTTGGTTGGGAGTATTTCTGGGACTGGTGCTGTGCTACCACTACTACTACCCAGGCATAATTGGCACTGCTAGTTTTTTAGTTATTGTTACAGCTGCTAGGGGTCTTTTAATAGGTTATTTAGAAAAAAGAAAAGAGGACAATTGACCCTGGGTGGTTCTCAAATGGTGCTATTACTGGTTTGTTTTCAAAGATTGGCAGTACCCTACAACGGCAATGTTCAAGACATAAAATTACAGTTGTATTAACAGCTTCAAATTAGAGGTATTTCTTCAAATTATTGTGTGGGTTTTAGTGGCACAAGAATGAGTGTGTTTAATTGGGCCTTCTTCCTTAGAAGGCTTGAGGAAAACTCTTCAGCCCAACAACAGAAGGAAGGGCAGACCAGGACGAGAGCCACATTATCAGTTTATGAAATTGAGGGTGAGTATCTGACAAAATATTTTCATGATCTATTCAAAGAATTAAAACACAGGGACCTGGTCCTTTGCAGTAGAACAGATCATGAAGTTGACACATCTCATTTTCGGGTGGGGGGGGGGACTCTTCAGAAGCTGAAATGCCCAGGTTCCTGCATAATAAAATGATCTTCTGGAAAGACGACTAGTACATTTTGGCTGTGAGCACCAGAAAATACCACAAACAAAATATTTGTATAGCTTATAAAACTCTCAAGCTGAATATTAAAAGCATCTGTTTTCAAGGAATATAATTACAAAGTACTTGAAGTGAATCAGGAGGCAGGATTCACAAAACATCAAACATGTCGTAAGCAAGACATTTAACTCATCCAAATACTATGGGTAATGGATGGACTGCTGTATACAAAGGGATAATTTTATTGAAGATTTTGATATCAGAAATCATGATAGCAGCGGTTAAAGGCTTCCTGATGTCATTTTAGGATAAATAATTCTGGGCCATTTACTGAAGCAGTTTGATATTCTTAAAAAAAAAAAAAAAGAAAGAAAGAAAAATGGACGAGGATAGCCTTAATATTTTACCTTTTGAGAAACATGTAATCTGGCTAATTCATACAGTCCAAACCACTCTGACAAAGTATGTGTTGATGGTGGAACAATATAATGAATTATACAACAACCAAAGTGTCCTTCGATAGATGACTGGATAAAGAAGTTGTGATATACACAATGAAATACTATTCTGCCATAAGAAAAGATGAAATAGTACCTTTTGTGACAACATGGATGGATCTTGAGATTATTATGCTGAGCGAAATAAGTCAGACAGAAAAAGTCAAGAACCATATGATAACACTGATATGTGGTACATAAAACTGAAAACAACAAAAGAACAAGACAAACAAATGAAGAAACAAAAACTCATAGACACAGACAACAGTTTAGAGGTTACCAGAGGGTAAGGGGGGAGGGGGGTCATAGATGACCATAAATGGGATCTAATATATGGTGATGGAAAGAGAACCGACTCTGGGTGATGAACACACAATGTGATAATATAGATGATGTAATACAGAATTGGACACCTGAAATCTATGTAACTTTACTAAAATTGTCACCCCAATAAACTTTAATCACAAAACAAAGTAACAATAAAAAAATAAAAACAGAATTATACACTCATGAATTGTGGCCACACTTTATCTATAAAAGGGCATCAGTGACTGTTTTTCAGGAGTGTAAAACTGAAATATGCTAATATGCAAAGTATTTTTTGTTGTTGCTTTTACTTGGGCATATCAAAAACAAGAAACTTCATTGTGGATATTATGAAGTCAAATGTAATTCATAATGGTACTGCTGTTTTGTGAAAAGAGAGCAGACAGAATTCACTTTCTAAGATTAAATTGAAACTTCCTTCCCCAAATGTTAAGCTAAAATTATGGACAAAATTCTTTTCTCACATTTGCATCATGAGACTTAAGCCTGTTATTCTTTCCTCCTACAAAACAGGCTCCTGGGAGTCCTACATACTTATCAGGAGCAAAATAGTGGATTTGACATCTGCAATATACATCTTTTTTGAACTTCATCCCTAAATCAAAATAAAAGCCTGTTTTATATTGTTCTCCTGAGGTCTTAGGAAAGAGTTTGTTCCTTTACAGTCTCAAACAGACATAAATTTTCAGAAAGACAGTCTCTGAAATCATTAATCCTGTAGGAATATGTAAATTAAGATAATTTTCCCCCACACAACATCCCTAAACTTTGTACTACTTATGAGAAAAGAAAGCAGGAGGAGGAAGATGAAGAGGGGAGGATACTGACGAATAAAATATTGTAAAAAGGAGAGGTCACTAGGTATAAAAACTGGATGCTTCCAAAAGCAATGGGATTCTGAGGTTAGCATATCCTGATGTACACTCATTAGAAAGTTCATGGGGAGTAGTTGCTAAAATTATAAGACTCTGAAACAAGTATTGAAGTTTTATGTTCTCTTTTATAAAACTCTCACTCTCCTTTTTTGCTCGTTTAATGTGCTTTATTTGACTGCTGATTGGAGTATTTGACTCTGACAGTTGTCTTCACAAACCAAATGTTAAGCCTGAGAACCTTTAGCGAGCCACACAAGACCAGCCTGGGGACCCAATGACATCTTTGAACTGTGGCTCTTTCCTCGAGCTTGATTAGAGATTTTATCCTGACTGCCAAAAGGAATGGGAACTGTTAATGAGAAATGGTGTTTCGTGCAGGAGCCATTGAAACTGGGGAGAGGGACTCTACAAATTAGAGGCTAGCTTGGCTGAAAAATAGGGCTGAAAAAATCACTTTAAAAAATTACACCATTATAAATCACCATATAATTAGGCATGCGATATATAAAATGAGCATAAAGCATATGGAGAACAATCTTTGTAGATATCGTTAATATGAATCTTAAATGCCACCACAAATGTTTTGCTACCTCAAATTCATAGCACTGTAAGAGTTTGATGAATCAATGAAAATTCTACCATTTGAAAAGGGAAAACATACATATCACGTCACATGTTATTTGATGTTCTTTTTACTAGAAAATGCTTTTTTGTTTTTGTTATGCAGGGTTTCTGGAAAAAAATGCACTTCCATTGGTTCTATTTTATTTATACTGTTTTCTTGATTTTATTAACATAGAACATGAATTTTTTAAAGAAAACCTGCAAATGTTTTCTGTAAAGCATTACCTTCTGAACTCTGGAAGGCATGTCATTAAACTGGTACTTAACTTTGTTTAGATTCTGTTCTTTCCTCCTGAGAAACAGCAAGCCTAAAATTTAATATTTGAACTAGAGATCCAAAAGACTCAACTAATATGGCGAATAATACTTTAAAAATTAATTAATTAATTTTCAATGAGAGTAGTTGTTACATCCAATCAATTTTTTTCCAGTAAAGGAGATCCATTGACTTATTCTATAGGTCTTCATTAAATTATTTTAGATTGTTCTCTAAGTCTCTTGGATATAATTAGATAACATTTCTATATACATCAAGATGTTTGAGTCACACTCACAATTTCCAAAGACCATCAAATCACTCAGGGGAGAGAAGCATTCCTGGGTTCTAAAGCTTTCTTTTTCATGGCTGCTAGTACTACATAAAGATGAACTTAAAACCACATTTTTTTTTTTTAATCTCTGTCAGGATTTCAATGCTTTGATACATTCAGGAAAACAAAGTTCAAAGTTTCATATAAACTCAGGCATAGATTATATGGCCTGCAACATGATTTCAAACCCTGTAGGAAACTGTTAGGAGACAGCATGACTCCTTTTTGCCTGGGCCATTATTCTAGCAAATTGATTACCCCACCACTGCATGGAAGGAAAATATGTACTGTGATCTCTATCAGTGCCCTAGTTTTTCTCTTTTTCCCTTTCCCCATGTTTTAGACATTCGATGTGAAGCATCACTGAGACTCTCTTCCCTTTACCTTTCTTACAGATGCATTTCCTTTGTTCAGAAAGCATAGATATGCTCTAAAATACAAGATATTTACCGTAGTTATTCATACAAGCTGAGTTTTTTTTTAAGACAAGGAAACTGGTGGTTTTAAAAAGATCCTTGTTTTAATCCCATCTACCTCCAGTGCTACAGAATGCAATACAAGAAAATGTTTTTGAAACATTTAAATATTTAAAAGTTACCAGTAGAACTAAAAATTAATTTAAAAATTAATTTGAAATATTTAACAGTTACCAGTAGAACTAAAAATTAAGGCTCAGAAATAGAAGATACAGACTTGATAGCATATTGGACCAACATAACTTTCACTTTTAATTATAGTTCAATGTAGGAGTTCCACAAAGCTATAAAGCAACAGTTCTCACCATTTTGTATGCCTGATCCCATTCTCTTTGACTATTAACAGCACTAAGTTCAAGATTCTTTGGGGTGTTTTATTGTCACCTAAAATATGAGCTATCTCATCTAGCTTTGTGTCGTATGCAAATTTCATCAACATTAAATCAACTTTTTTTTATATGAAAGGGAGAGAACAAACAGCAAATGGTTTGTGTGCATGTATGTGTATTTACACACTTACACATGTACACATTGATCTTGAGAACCACTATTTTTAAAAATATTTTTGAGCCAGCTGTTAAAGGAGAGGGATAACTTTTTATTTTCCTTCTTTGGCTTTCAAAAATATTTAGCCCTTACTATTACAACAGAATATAGCTGATTTTCTTTTTTGTTTAAGTGAAAATGGGAGTTTCCCCTTCTGAGTTGCCATTTTAGAAAGTGATATGCTTATCCCAATCATGGTACCCTTGTTTTTCTTTGTTTGTTGGCTTATTTGTTTTTGGACCTAAGGTACACAGAATTAGATTCATCATAACAGTTGGTTCATAATGCATTATCATCATTTACTTATGCACAACCCTTCTAAAATTTATGTTATTTATTGGATATTTATTTATTTAATATATAATGAAAGCTATGAACTCTCTCTTCAAGCCAAGAAATAAAATATTACCAGATATTTACATATCTTGGGACGTTCATCCTCCTCTCCAGTCCCAATGTATCCTTTCCTCAGAAATCACCCTTATCCTGAATTGCGTCTTACTCATCCCCTTGATTTACTCATCACCTGTATGCGTATGTTTGTCTGCGCAATAGACTGTTCACTTTCACTTTGCTTTGAACTTTATAAACAGGCATCATACTGTCTGCATCTTTGGAGACTTGTTTCTTTGCCTCTATATTATGTTCTTCACATGTCTCTATGCATTTCACATACATGCTAGAAAGCTTGAACTTTTGTGATCATCGTTTTGAATACCAGAGTATAATATGATCTTGAATTTAAGCATTTTAGTTGGTATTTAGTGAGATGGAGACGCAGCTTTAGTGACTAAAATGAGTGAAGACCTGGTTTCTTCCTGCTCAGAGGCCAGATTTCCATCCACTCCAAACTTTGTGAGCTTATCCCTGAGTGTCCCACTGTATTGTGCTACACGATATTATTCAGGGAAGGTGGGGCTATGATATTTAACTCTTCGATCTCTTATATGCATTATTTTGTGGTGCAAATGCTAAGGGGAAGGGACATTTGCTAAGAAAGACTATAAAAAGATACAGTAGTTAGCTAGAGACCTCACTCCTCCCCCAAGACTAAAGAAAGACAACATTCCTGGTGTAGTGTGTGGGGGGAGGGAGGCAGGAAGTGCCCTTTTAAAATATACCATAACTCTCTGCACTTTTTAGCTTTCATATGCCAGGCAACATAATAACATTCCTTCCCACATATGTCCACATTAGGTCAAATATCGATTTTGGAGCTGGATGAATAAAATAAAACATTTGTGAAAGAGCAAAATATCAGTCACATCCAGCCAGCCAGATATTATCAAATATCAAGCAGCCAAAATTTAGATTCTTTAATGTTCTGACTGTCAATAATAGGACCACTATTAATTTAAGCCCCGATATTTCTTCTCACACTTCCCTTTTATATTTGAAGAAATTTATCTGAAAAAAAAAAAAAATCCTGATATTATTGTCTTAATTTTCCATGAGGTCACTGATTTCCTTTCTTCCCTCCTTCCACAAGTGTTTTTTGAGTACCTACAATGTGCCAGATACTCTGTACTGTAATATCTCATAGCACAGCATTATGCCTCAATGTGTTTGGCTTTTTTAATCTATAAAAGTGATTAGAGAATCTTTGGGAATCAATGCAACAGAAACTGTACCTATAATACATAATTATCTAAGACAGCAATAGCTTATTCCCTGTAATTAGGATTTTTCCCCAGTCTCAGATATCTTTTCTACTATTGTATCTCAACTTCTGTGCTGATGATTATGTGCTGTATTTTTAATATCTCCTACAATGCATGTTACTTTGGTATTGTGTAATTTCCTGACTTTTACTTTTATTCAATGCCACTCATTTAACAACATTGACTATTCACTTTGCAAACAGTCTACCTTGCTTTGCTGTTTTTATTGCTGTCTCTGAAATTTCAACTTATTTATTTTCTGTCACATTTATAAACTATACATGAATCTGGAAAGACAGTTTATCATGATGGTTAAATAAGATACTGGGCGCTGAAGTCACACTACCTGAGTTAGCATTCCAAACTAGTCCTGTCTTAGCTTTGGGACCATTGGCAAATTTAACCTCTCTAAGGCTCTCTTTTCCCAAGCACAAAATGGGGCTAATGATAGTAGTTTCTTCAAAGATTGCTTTGAGATTAAATGAGATAATATACACAAAGCTCTCAGCATACTACCTGGTGTACAGTAGGGGAGCAACAAATATTTCTCCAATGAAATCGTGGTAAGTAGATTACATACTTTCTAAATTAACTTATTATCTTTATTGCTACAACCTAATTAGTAAGCCTCCTATTTTCATTCAAGATATTGCCTTATACAACAGATTACAAATACTTTTCACTCTTCCTTGGTGGATCTTGAATACTCATTTGGAAGTTAAATAGCAATATAAAACTGTATATGACCAAAATGCAGTAAAAAGTGATCCAAATAGAAAGTATTATGAGATTTCAGAGACATGAGTGATCACTCTGGGCTGAATGGTCAAGAAGGTTTCACTGAAAAGAAAAAAAAAAAAAAAGGCCAAACTTAGCAGGGAAGGTAACACTTAAACATTGGCTAGGCCCACTAGAACTGTCATGGTAGAGTAAGCAGCAGAAGCAAATGATGAAGGTCGACAAGAACATGACCTTTCCCAGACACACACACACACACCCACAAACACACATACTATTTGTTCTGCTTCTCTGGACAGTCCTGACTACTACAAGTGAGGATGAGGAAAAACCGTAAAGTGCATGCCTTGCTCCAGCTGATGGCATCCATATGAGAATGGGGACCCAACTCTGCCAAACCATTTATGTGTCAAGATAAGCCAAAAATCTGGATGTTTTTTAATATCTTAATTTTTAAACACTGACAACAAAGTTTTTACAAACACCACATCACATCAGCCACGCAAAACCCCTCTAAATGCCATGTGCATCCAAAGGCCTCCAATTCCTCAATTCAACTCTAAACAATTAAGAGTCAACAGAGATTTCTTGTTAAGATGGCAGAGTAGGTAAGTGCTATGTGGGGGGACAGAGCCCCAAAAAGCAGTTTCCAGGCTCTCAGCCTCACATAGAAAGGTGCTGGCTCAGGTAATAAATGGCCATGGACTGTGATCAAATGGCCAGCAGCTGTGGCTAGTTGGCCGTCAGCTGTAACCAGTGAGCCATTGGCCACTAATATAACTGCCGTGGCTAGGCTAGCAGATAATGGGAGCTAGCAAGAAGATGGTGGCTGAGTCTGCAAGTGGCGCAGTGAGGGTTGAGAATTGTGTGGCTCCTGCTTCCTGTGTCTCCAACCCAGCCGCCAGCAAGAGTATAGTGGTATGACTCCCCTACCTATGGCTCCGTGGGTGTTCCTTTTTGGCCTCACTATGTCCTGCATTCTTATGTGGGGAGCGGGACCAGAGACCCCGCCTGACATCCCGCACGACACATGGCAAAGTCGGCAGGATCCCCTGCACTACACATGGCGCAGCGAGCAGGGTACGGTGTCGGCCAAAGCTCTCCGAAGGGCGGTGGAGCGGTTTGTGCGTATGGACACTCTGTTGGAGGAAGACCAGGAGGAGCAGCTGCCGGAGAGCTGGACCCCGTGGAGGGGTGGGAAGACGTGGACGGTTCCCCAACCAGCAAAGCCGGAGAAAGCGAAGGTCGTTGCGGCCCCGTGGGCTGGAAAGTGCTTGCTGAGGCAGCCCGGATGCAGGACTTGTAGTCCCAGGAGGAAACGCTTGCTGAGTCCTCCGTGGGAGCTGAGGGTGAGGTCAAGGTCATCCCTCACCCCCAGGACAGCCCTGGCAAATGACTATGGACTATGGGGAATTGCCTTCCATCACTAATTTAATGGACAGCTTGACTATTTGTTTGGGAACATACCACCATGTAGTGGAACTTGCGGATGTTTGCTTTTGTGTCTTGACCAGCGCCATCGAGAATATGTAAGCACCTTGACTGTGAGCCGCTGTTGTTCCAGCACGGTACCCTGAGAGGCCCAGAGAGAGTGGCAGTGCCCTGAAAACCCTGGCTAAGTCCAGGAAGTCTGGCTGAGCCCAGAGAGAGTGGCAGTGCCCTGAGAGCCCTGGCTGTGTCCAGGAAGTCTGGCTGTGTCCAGAGAGAGTGGCAGTGCCCTGAGAGCCCTGGCTGTGTCCAGGAAGTCTGGCTGAGCCCAGAGAGAGTAGCAGTGCCCAGAGAGCCCTGGCTGAGTCCAGAAAGACTGGCTGTGCCCAGAGAGTGTGGCAGTGCCCTGAGAGGCCCTCGTGTGCCCGGGGAGACTAGTGGTACCCTAAGAAGTCCAGGAAGTCTGGCTGTGCCCAGAAGTACTGGTGGTGCCCTGAGAAACCCTGGCTGTGTCCGGGGAGACTAGTGGTACCCTAAGAAGTCCAGGAAGTCTGGCTGTGCCCAGAAGTACTGGTGGTGCCCTGAGAAACCCTGGCTGTGACCAGAGAGCTTGGCTGTGTCCAGGAAATAGCCTTCACCTCCAGGCTCCTCGCACAGGGCCCCTCGCGGAAGACGCTTGTCGGGTAGATTGTGAGGCGAGACCCTGTAGGGGTGGGGACAGAGCCCCAAAAAGCAGTTTCCAGGCTCTCGGCCTCACATAGAAAGGTGCTGGCTCAGGTAGTAAATGGCCATGGACTGTGATCAAATGGCCATCAGCTGTGGCTAGTTGGCCGTCAGCTGTAACCAGTGAGCCATTAGCCATGAATATAACTGCCGTGGCTAGGCTAGCAGATAATGGGGGCTAGCAAGAAGATGGTGGCTGAGCCTGCAAGCGGCACAGTGAGGGTTGAGAATTGTGTGGCTCCTGTTTCCTGTTTCTCCAACCCAGCCACCAGCAAGAGTATAGTGGTATGACTCCCCTACCTATGGCTCCGTGGGTGTTCCTTTTTGGCCTCACCATGTCCTGCGTTCTTATGTGGGGAGCGGGACCAGAGACCCTGCAGGCCGTCCCGCATGACACTGTGCTTGGCTCTTCTCACAACCACATCAAAATTACAACTAAGCTACAGAACAACCATCACTGAGAATTGCCTCAAGTCTAGCTGAAATCTTATAACTAAGGATATACAAAAGAGGCTACATTGAGATTGGTAGGAGCGGCAGAGACAAGGAATGGGTTAGTCTCACACCCATGTTTGGCAGTTAAAAACCGGGAGGGATATTTCAGCTGCTGAGGCCCCCCTAGGGCGCCAGAGATCTCAGCCCCACATCAGGTTCCTCGGCCTAGGGTTCCAGTATGGAGAAGGTGGTGGGGGAGAGAAGTTCCCATAACTTCTGGATGTGAAAACCAGTGGAGACTTTGCTGAGTGAGACGAGGGCAGCTGCAGCCCCAGGCTCTCGTAAAGGGCCCGCGCACGGACTTACTTGCTGACGGACTCACTAGCTGCTGAGCTCCAACGCTGGGCAGCAGCTCAGAAGGCACCAGGGACATATGAGGAGGAACTGAGTTGTTTGGCTTCAGAATGAGGGCTACAGGGGCAGCTTTCTCCCAGATAGAAGTGCTGGCAAAAGCCACTGTTCCTTTGTTGAGCCTTCCCCCCACCGCAGCATGCAGATGCAGGCAGCCGCCATGTCTGAGTCTCCATCAACCTTTCACCCCACGCTAGCGATGCCCTGAAACTGCGCCATTCAATTTACAGGCAACACCCAAGCTGCTTCCAGTGGCTTTTCCATACAAATGGCCTGTCTTGGCTCATGCTGCTGACTTTCCTAAAATTTCTCAAAGGTTCACAAAACCCAAACAAGTAGCATCTGGCTTTGGTGTGTCCGGTACCTCTTGTTGAGTAGCCCTAAGCCCAACATTGGCAGCAGCTGGCCTCAGTTTGCAGCTCAGCCTCTCCCAGGCACCTCTAAGCTAAGTGCAGGTGGCAGACATCTGCAGATTGCTTTGTGGCTCATGTCAGATGGGCCCAGAAAGAGCACAGGCAGCCACTGAACTTGGCCTGTGGTGGTGCCCCTCCCAGGAGGCCAAAGGACTGGCACACTCAGTGGTCGGCTTCTGACCAAACTGGAGCACCACCTGATGACCTCCGCAGACAACACAACCAAAGGGCAGACTGGGTGGGCACCACAGCCCTGCTAAAGTGAGTCATGCATCCTGGGGTCAGCTCCTGCACAACAGCATCTCTCCACTGCAGTCATGGCCAGTTCTCACAACGAAGCAGCCCAAGGGTCAATCCCTCCCATTTGCATGCAAATAGCAATCAAAGCTCAACTACAACAGGAGGGCACACACAACCCATACAAGGGACATACTGGAGCACCAGGCTCTGGTGACCAGGGAGACTGCACCACTGAGTCCCAAGGATACCTACTACATAAGGCCACTCTACTAAGACCGGGGGACACAGCCACCCATATTAGGTACACCCTATGTACCTAATACATAGAGACAAACACAGGGAGGCAGCCAAAATGGGGAGACAGAACAGAACAAAGCTCCAGAAAAAGAGCTAAGCAAAAGGGAGACAAGTAATCTACCAGATGCAGAGTTCCAAACCCTGGTTATTAGGATGTTCCGTTATCTCAGGGAGAACTTCAACAAAGAGATAGGAAACATAAAAATGGAGATAAAAAAATATAAACAAGAACCAGTCAGAAATAAAGAATACAACAACTGAAATGAAGAATACATTAGAGGGAATCAACAGTAGATTAGATGAAGCAGAGGATAGGATCGAATCAGTGATTTGGAAGACAAGGCAGTAGAAAACACCCCATTAGAACAGCAAAAAGAAAAAAAATTTTTTAAAAAAGGATAGTTTAAGGGACTTCTGAGACAATGTCAAGCACATCAACATTCACCTCATAGGATTAAAGAGAAAGCAAGAAATAGAAAACCTACTTGAAGAAAAAAATGACAGAATACTTCCTTAACTTGTCTAAGGAAACAGACACACAAGCCCAGAGAGTCCCAAAAAAGATGAACCCCAAAAGGCACATATCAAGACACATCATAATTAATATGCCAAAGGTTAAAGACAAAGAGATAATCTTAAAAGCAGCAAGAGGAGAGCTAGTTACCTACAAAAGAGCTTCCATAAGACTATCAGCGAATTTCTCTACAGAAACTTTGCAGGTCAGAATGCATTGGCACAAAATATTCAAAGTGATGAAAAGCTAGGACCTACAATCAAGATTACTCTACCCAGAATAGCTATCATTTAGAATTGAGGGACATATTAAGATCTTCCCAGACAAGAAAAGCTAAAGGAGTTCATCACCACCAAACAAGTATCACAAGAAATATTAAAGGGATTTCTTGAAGAAGAAGAAAAAGATCAAAATGTGAATAATAAAATGGCAATAATTACATATCTAACAATAATTATTTAAATGTATACGGATAAAATGCTCCAATCAAAAGACATAGGGTGCCTCAATGGATAAGAAAACAAGACCCTTATATAATGTTGCCTACAAGAGACTCACTTCAAAATGAAAGAAACACACAGACTGAAAGTAAAAGGATGGAAATAGATTCATGAAAATGGAAATAATTTTTTTTTTTTAATCTGAAGTAGCAATACTTATACCAGAGAAAATAGACTTTAAAACAAAGACTATAACAAGAGACAAAGAAGGATTCAGTAATCCCACTTCTGGGTATTTATCTGAAGAAACCCAAAACACTACTTTGAATAGACATGTACATCCATAAGTTCATTGAAGCATTATTTACAATGGCCAAGATAAGGAAGCAACCTGTGTGTCCATCAATGGATTAATGAATGAAGATTGGGTGGTACTTACATACAATGGAATATTACTCCATTAAAAAAGCAATAAAAAACAATAAAATCTTGCTATCTGCAACAACATATGGACCTAGAGGTATACCCCCTAGAGGATATTGTGTTGAGTGCAGTAAGTCAGACAGAGAAAGACAAATGCCGTATGATTTTACTTATATATGGAATCTAAAGAACAAAATAAACAAACAAAAAGAAATAAACTCATAGATATAAAGAATATTTTGGTGGTTGCCAGATGGGAAGGGTTTGGGGGATGGGTAAAAAAGGGAAAGGATTAAGAAGTACAAATTGGTAGTTACAAAATAGTCATGGGGATGTAAAGTACAGCATAAGGAATATAGTCAATAATATTGTAATAGTTATGTATGGTGTCAGATGGGTATTAGATTTACTGGGGTGATCATTTTGTAAGTTATATAAATGTCTAATCACTATGTTGGACACCTGAAACTAATATAATATTTCATGTCAATTATAATTAAAAAATAAAAAAACTATTAAAAATGTCAATAAAGTTTTTCTGAGCAGAATTATTTTCATGTTGAGACACAGTGAGAATTAGAAGGCTTTTGCCACAATTGAAGTTCAAATGATAAAAGTCCAATATAGTGTTATAACAGTAAGACTAGAAAGGAAGGAACCTTTGCAGATGTGGTGGTGACAGACCAGGATGAAGAATGAAACTTGCCATTCCAAGACACAGTTGATGATGATTAGGCCGTTGGCAGATGTATTCCTTCTCCCACTGTTGCAACAGCTACTTACAAATCTCTGACTTCATTTCCTTGACAATAAAAGTTTGTTTTTCCAAATCCATATTTTTGTTAACACTAACTATAATACTATAATGGACTGTTGCCTTACAGCTGCCAAACCGTTTGTTCCCCCGCGCTCTTCCCAGGATTTCACAAGGGAGTGCTTCAGCAAACTGAGGCCCGATGAAGGAATATCGGAAAAGCTCCTTTGAGGGGAAGTCTCAGCAAACAGAGGCACGGGATGGAATTATATCGGTCCCTCCCCTTCAATGGATTCCTTGGAGGTGTGCGTGTGTGTGAAGGCAAAGTACAAGCTGGAACACAATGGGAACTTTCGGAAAGACAGCCAACAGGCTACTAACACACAGATCTTGAGATTAACAATCTTTTACCTCTTTAGAAGTTTACCAATCAAAACTATGCATTGGCCATTCAGGGCTCAGTCCCTGAGGCTGATCCCCTTGGCCCTGCACTTGCACTCTATTCATGGCTACTGTCTTTTCTTAACCCTGCACCGCCCTTCTCCCTCCCCACAACCCTTGTCCTGCGACGCAATAATAGACATATTTCAAAATTCCAATGGCCTAAGAAATGTTTATTGCTCACTCAAACAATAGTCCTATACGCCTGGAGTGTAGATGCCTTCCCCACAATGATTCCAAGATCCACGCTTCCTTCTCTGGAAGCTACATGAGTCGTAGGACCTCTGAGTCTTTCACTCTGGGTCAGCAGAGAGGTAAAAAGCCTCGAGAATCAAGCTGGGAATTTCTGATGGGCCGAGTCTGAGAGTAAAGCACAGCACATGGGCCCATGTTTCATTACGTAGAACTTAGTCACAAGGCCATACCTAACTACAAGGGAGGAAGAAGAAAGGAATTTGATGAACAACTAACCAGATTGTCACACTAAAGGAATATGTATTTATTCTCTTTCATCCTCTTTTCTCAACTATAAAATAAAAGGTTCAGATTTGATCATTTCTGAGATTCCTTCTATTTTATTAACTTTTTTGTTATTCGACTGGTTTATTGACCCTCAGTAGTAAAAAATACAGAAGCCAGAATTTATTATAAGATATATATAGAATAATTTCGTATGCTTGCTTAAGACAACACCTTATGAGCTTATTTTAACTGATGAAAAGCAATGTTCAAATTATATATTTCATGACATTTTATTAGCAATTATAACACGGAACACATACAATGGATTGACATCACATAATATTTTCTTCCTGTGTTTCTAGATAACCACAGATCTTTCTGTAGTAATGACAATGAGTATATGCAAAAGGATAACATGCATCTTTAGACTTTTATTTAATTAACACTGAATGGAATTATGCTTGGAATCAATAAAAGATGAACAGCTCTTTCTTTTCATTCTTTTATTCTCCCTTGTTCGTAACAAAAATAATTTGTAATTTCAACTTTTCCTGCTGCTTCTCCAAAATCTCAGTTTTAAACCAAATCAAAAGATGCCAACATATTCCAAAGTGAGAGAACGCTTTGGATTCTGTATTCCTCCTATCTTTTTCATCTTAAAGAGATTTTAAGTCTTTTCTTTCCCAAGCTGCCAGTTATACTAAATTGTTCTGAAATGTGAATAATTTTTTTTGTGTAAATATGAGCTTCCATCGGCTAGAGCAACAATAAGAACTTCACACTTGTCATTTACTAAAACCTGCCTTTTGAGTCCTGTCAGTCATGTGCCTCTACATGTATGTTTCTTGGTTGGAGCTGCGTTGTTTTATGGCAGCTTCTGTTTAGGAATTCATGTCGCTACTTGGCATTTATGTAGTTCAGCTGTTAGAGAATCAGGATAAAAGAGAGGAAAACACACAGGAGCGAAGGTTTCTGGAGCAAAGAGGGAAACAAGAAAGGGCTTTAGGTTATGAAATAACAATGGCAGCCATGTGGCAGCACTAAACCACAGGCACACCCTTTGGTTTAGGAAAGACACTGTCACAGAACAGATGTAGCTCACACCCATCCTGCTGATCTGGGTGGCCGACTGCTATTACAAAGGGCAAGTGTTGCATGAAATATTAGCAGTTATGTTCACCTTTCAATAATTGTCTCTCTTGACAACACTGAGCTTGATTACAATGTGTACGACTGAGCTTAGATGTGCTTATAGCGAAGACAAAGAGACTCTGGAAAAGGCAGTCATACGGATGAAAAGCTAAATACTTTCATTCCTAGCCAGGGATGACAGAACTGGGCATGATTCATAATGTGGGTTCAAATATGCCCAAAGCTCAGATATTTACCCAACATTTATCTGCATAAAACCATATACCTCGGGGCTCTTGCATTTTAATGGGAAAATAATAGGAATAGCTTTGTCTGGGGTTCTCAAACACTCTGAGCTTCTCATTAGTCTCAAATCACTAGAAACATTGAGTTTGGAGATCTGAGGTCCAGGGAGCAAGCTTTTTACAATATGTAAACATAGACAAATACAAATTAAATTGCACCCCTTTTCCTAATAATTTCAGAAAAGGTTATACAGGGTTTCACTCCTGTTTAAGTAACGTCTTCTGTTTCTGCTTGCCAAGGAAAGAAGGTAGATTTCTATGGGTTCTTTGGAAAATGTAGTTTATGAATAGAGATAAAGAATCAGATGTAAAATTTATAAAATATAGACGTTAAGAAACATATTTTCTTCAAAAATCATTGCTTCCACTTTATAGCTCCTCCACACCTTTAACTAAATAACTTGAGTCTTACGAGTGATGCATTTTTAGGTTAGTTGTGGAGTCTGTACTGTAAAATATCCATGTTTTATTAATTTTATTATTGATATACTAATATTTTCATATTATCTTAGTAGAAAACCTGTTTTAAAACAACCAAATGCTGTGAATAGCCAAACAATATCATCAGACTTTAAGATATGAATACCACATAATATTTATAGCACATTCTCATTCATTTCCAACATGTTTGGGTACATCCATGTATTCTAGCATCATTTATGTGCACCCATTTTTAGTTAAAAAAAAACAAGAAAATCTCAATCTAATAACTGAAATGATATATCCATTGCGGCTAAAATTATTCACACAGTGTATGCGTACTGATGGTGCCCAATAATAAGAATGCTTTGTATTTATACACAATGAACAATGTTCTTACACTTAATATGTCTGCACATATAATGGAAAAAATTGTCAGCCATGAGTATATACAGCAATTTTCATGCACTTATCGTTTCCTCTTTTGTAGTTATTTGCCAAACCAGAAGAGTAAATTAAATTGCCTTCCTTTTCTCTTCCACACTTAAAAAATGTATTTCAACAATTCTTTGAGCCTTAGAACATTATTGTGTTAAGATAACAAAATGGTTAGCTGAGGCATAGGCTCAATCAACTTTTTGTTTCAAAAGTTCAGCAACAAAAGTATTCTTAAGGTAACAGAATGCAAGATGACTAAAGAAAGATAATTATCAATTAACACCTCAGTGCTTCAAAAAGAGGTATGCGTTGCACATGAGACTAGGACAGGACCTCAAATACGGTGCTATGCTGTGCATGGCACAAAACCAGGGAACTGCTGATTTTTCTTCTCCAAGGGGTTGACGTTATATATCTAATCTACTATAGAAATAATATCTTATGAGATTTAATAAATGAATGCTGTAAAAAGTTTACAAGCTAATATCAATGTAGTTATATCTTACTTCTGAAAACTCAAGAGGGCTTACTTTAGCAGTGCACATACTGTAATAGGAACAATATAGAGAAGATTAGTGTGATGTCTGCACACAGAGAATGTTTAAATGTATGAAGTGATCTGTATATTTCACTGAGTATCAGGGACTAGAGGAGGTGGGGATAGTAGTGACTCCAAAGGACCACAATGAAACTTTTGAGTGGTAACAGAAATGTTTTATATCATGATTGCAGTAGTGGTAACACAACAGTATATATTTGTCAAAACTCATCAAATTGCAATCTTAAAATTGGTGAAATTTTCTTGTATGTAAGTTACATCTCAATAAAGCTGACAAAAAAGTTTTCCAATATTGAAAAAAAAAATCTTTGTAGTCATTCTGATCCTTTCTGCCATGCGGTAATAAAATTTCAGGAAAAACACAGGAGCTTTTCTCCTCTGTTTATCTTTGCTTGATGAATTCAGGCATGGAAAAACCGACAGGTCTTATAACAATTCATCAATCTCTTGGAACCAGATAAAAAATTCACCATATTTATTCACCATACATTATACCATATGTGCAATTCAATTAGATATTTAAAATAAATAATTATTTCAATGTAATATCTAATAGTTGCCTATCACTAAATTAAGGCAAATATTGAGGAAACATGGAAAGTGGAACGATCAATAATCACTAATGAACTGCTTCTTAAAAAAACAAAACAAAATTCTTTGAAGACAATGTCTTTCATCAAGATAAAGATTATTATCCAACATTTGATCACAAAAATCTATTTATTTTCCAACCATTCATTATATTAAGATTTTAAAAACATATATATGCACATGTTACGCACAGAAAATGGATATGTGTGTGTGTCTTTCTCCAGTATATGCATTCAAAACAACAGAAGCTTATTTGGTGAAATCAGTAAGGTGAAAAGAGTTACCTTTTCTTTTCTCCCTCAGATATCTTTTTTGGCATGCCAATCTGCTGAGGTGGGAAAAATGAAGCTTGAACAGAAAACAAAATTGAAGCTAAAAACAATAGATAAGATTGATTAATCCCGTGTTATCAGGTAAGTGTCAATAGCAAGGAGCTACTGGACATCTGCACTGTTTTCCTCTAAACGTTTAGTCTTACATCCGTAAAACCTCAAGATAACTATCCATCATGGAGTCAAAGTGGCGAACAACTGTGTGGTCCTTTGATAAGGGACAGTGTCACAATTTGTCTCCTTTTCTTCCCACAAATCACCTCTCATGGGGTAAGGCCAAGCCACAACAGCTGCAAATAGCCTAAAGACATTCTTCAGTGTAAAAGAAATTCTCAGAAAATATGTAGAATATGAATCTAAGCAATCTTCAAAAAAGTATCTAAACTTAATGACTATTTACTTGGACGTTTTATGTGAATTGTACTTGTACTCTTCTTTCTAAACACTAATGTTGATAAACCAATTTTTAAGTATAATTAAATGGTAGGATTGTAATTCATTTAAAAATGTGATGCTGTTAATCCCCTGAGAGATAAACTGTAGAATCTATATAACTAAGTAATATTTAAAATCTGTGGCTGGACTATATTGGCATTTATGCAATGACTACTGGAGATAAGTCATGTATTTAGACATACAATAGAACATCATCTGTGCCATTCAAAGAAATGAAGACAGCCCTATCCTCTCTTTCCAAAAAAAAAAGAAAGAAAGAAAGAAAGAAAGAAAGAAAGAAAGAAAGAAAGAAAGAAAGAAAGAAAGAAAGAAATCAGCCTAATGAATGAAGAATGCTTAGTGACATAGAAAATGACTATAGCATAATATTAGGAGAAAGCAAGCAAAATTTTAAAGTATGAGTTCTGACTACAATTATGTTAATAAATGTTTACAGAAAAAAAATAGTTAAAAGTTTACAACATATATCAATTGGTATGTTAGAGTAGTGAGATCATGGACAATAATTTTCTCTGCTGTTTTATGAATTTTTTCAAAAATTATTTATTTCTTGACATGTTTTTCTTTCCACATTTAAAACTCGGCAAGTTTACATTAAGATTCCCTAATATTCTGTGTGAGCAAATACTAGCTTAAAAAAAAGAAGAAGAAGGAGAAGGAGGAGGAAGAGGAGGAAGAAGAGGAAGAAGAAGGAGAAGAAGAGCTCTGTATTATCACCAGCATGGCAGAGGTTCTGTCTAGCTAACCTGTAACTATTCTATTGTGGGCAACAGATTCCAGCCTTTTGAGCAGGAAGCAGCTCTATGCAAGGGCAGTAAGAAAACATGGAATCCTGGATGTGTGTTCTAAGGTCTTGTCTTGCTACTCAGATTCAGTGGAATGAAATGAAGTATAAATGGGGGAAGAGAATCTAAGGTTTATGTAATCAGTTCAGAACCTCATAGAACACCCTGATGTCACCAAGCAAAAAAGCTATTCTGCCCTGCTCTGACCACATTTCCCCCCTTAAGTGATAGTTTTTAACTTTGTTTGCCTTCAAAACTGCTCTTAGGATGCGTCTTTGACTGATTTCATGTGTATAAATCATGTAGTGGGGAAACACTGAGTTTCCCAAGGCTCCAAGCCCTTTTCTGAGAAGACACAGCTCTTTAGCCTGTAGGTATATCTCCCAACAGTCTGCAGCTATCATAATGTCTTAAGCACATAATTTTTTTTATCTTAAAGGCATTTTAGTGTATTTTGTTTTTACCAAAAATATAGAAACACCTATCAGACAAGTATAAACTAGTATCATTTTCAGTTAACATGTATGTTGGGAGTGAGCAAAGATATTGCAAAACAAGATCTGTGAAAATGGGACAGAAGATAGGAATAGGGGCCATCAAAAGGGAGAGGAAGTTTATGGAAGGGAAAGGGAGGAACCCCACAAATGAAATTTTGCTTCATTCATCATTTGATCCTGGGTCAGTCCTGTTGACCCTAGTTGAGTAAAGAATGTGATCTTTAGAATCTGGCCAACCTGGATTCAAATCCTATCTCTACCGTTTAGTAATTATGAGGTCATTAACAAGTTCCCAACCTATCTTAATAGTGTGCTTCCTTTACTGTCCTATAGGGAAAGTAATATACACTTCATGAAAATATTTTAAGTAATAAATGAGGTAATTGTATATTTAACCATATATAATAAGAACTTCACAAATGTTCATTACTGTTCCCTTTTTTCCCTATTTTCTACTGCAATTTAGAGATACAATGTGCCCCCTAAATCTATATTTGCAACAAGTTTTGAAGCTTTATTAAAATATTTAATTACCATCCCCCTAAATCCATATTTGTAATGAATTTTAAAACCCTATCTAACAGTTAACTAACGTCATCGTCCTCATGATGGTCAAAACTTGGTTTCCAAAGGCCATGATAACTCCTGAGGATTCTACTTTGTCTTGAGGGGAAGATCCGGGTCTGTTTTCTAACTCTTTGAGCAAATCGCATGGAAACTCCACTTGTATGCTTCTTGCATGAGGAATGCAAACTGCCTCTTCCATACTAATCTGTTACAGAATGTAATGAGCTCCCCAGATGTGAGCTGTGTGAGAGAGGAGCCACATGCAAAGATGGATAGAGAAATGACTCTCATCACAAGTTCGCAGATGAGACCTCTAAAATTCAGAGGACACCGCAAAGAGCCATGAAGAAGCCCAGTTATGAGTGTACAGTGTCAGCTGACTGTCCCAAGCCGAAAGGTTTATTCAACCTGAAAAACTGCCAGAGATACTGATGCTTAATTAGTAACACCTGTCTCTTGAAAACTGACTAGCAAAGAGGTTCTAATTACAGTGTCTTTAGGTTTGTCATATACAAACTTCTGGAAGTCCTAAATTCCAAAACATTATGAAAAAAATCTTCCAAGGGTGTATGGCAAGACACAGTGTATAAGTAAGTTGGGTTTTTCTATTAATTTTTTCACCCAATAGGTTAGAATAAAAACAGCTCTAAACAACAACCTGTGATACAGTTAATTGCTTTGTGCCTGATGTTCTCATGAAGTCAGCAGGAGTTTTGCCAGCTGAAGAACTATCAGAAAAGAAGCCTTTGCTAGACCCAAAATGCTACCAGCTATTCCAATTTGATAGAAAAATCAAGTGCATATAATGTGTAAGACTAATCCATGAGCTGCTCTACAGCATTCAGCATACAAGCATTATTCTTGAGAGTATTTTCAAATGAAACAAATGTTACTCAACTTTTAAACATGGGTAATTATGAAATTTGGGTCTATTAGACTAAGGAGTACAATGAAATTTCTAATGTGAAAAAGGGACAAACTTTGTGTCTTTGTTTTGAATTATATTGCAAAACCTAAAAAGGAAAAATTATTTTTACTGAAGCTTTTCCATCCTTGAGGAACCACTTCCTCTCTCTCTCTCTCTCTCTCTCCATCTCTGTTTCTCTCTGTTTCTCTCTCTCTCTCTCTTCTCTTCTCCTCTCTCTCTCTCTCGCCCTCTCTCTCTCTTATCTCTATCTCTGTTTCTCTCTCTCTCCATCTCTGTTTCTCTCTCTCTCATCTCTCTCTCTCTCCTCCTTCTCTCTCTGTTTCTCTCTCTCTCTCTCTGTTTCTCTCTCTCTCTTCTCTTTCTCTCTCTCATCTCTGTCTCTCTCTATCTCTCTCTCTCTCTCTCTTCTCTCTTCTCTCTCTCCTCTCTCTCACACACACACACACACACACACACACAAACACCCTAATACATGAATGTGTATAGCAGCATCTTACAGGAGTGCTAAGCAGAAGCATGTGATATACATAACAAAGCATTGCTATACCCAGATATACAGCTCTAAAATAGTCATATGTGACTATTCAATGAGGAGACTGTTTAGGATAACCCAATTTGAGAAAGCTGTGTTACAAGATCAAATTCTATTTTTAGGCTGTTTTTTTCTAGACAGATGTTAAAAACCCATAAAGAGGATTTTAAAAGTGATATTACTGGTAAGTTATTGCACCCTTAATGTGGTCCGTACTCTGGCAAAAGAAGCTTCAGGAAAACATCTTTTCTTTCTGTCTCTTTCTCTCTTTAAACTTTATTTATAGCCTTGCAAAAGACTAGCATTCACATAACCCGCCTTTGCAGGCGTGCCAGAAGATTAATGATATCGCAGTGTTCTTGAGAACAAAAATGTGTCTACCACTGTGTTGAATAATCTCTCCTTTCACACATTAAAAGTGAGATGAGGCCTACTTTAGAAAGCAAGGACAATGTGTCACAAAGAGTTAGTTGGCTTAAAGACATACCCGTATTGCTATCCTGAATCACAAATTGTTTTCATGCATGTTATCTTGAGAATAAGAAAGCTTTTATCACTATCACTTTTTAAAAATTTACATAGAGCCTCAAAATTTGACTTATTCCAGCATTTTTTTTTTTTTTTTTACAATCTGTTGCTGGTAAGAATTGAGAATTTAGAGAAAGTTGTACACTGTAACCTCTTTTATCTCTACTCTCCTTAAATTTGTCTAACAATACTGAAAGCTATTTAAAGATTTAAATATTGTAGATGCAGCCATTATGTTAAAGCTACCTTTGCCTAGTTTATAGTAATAATAACAATAACCCATGTACCATGTTAAGTGTTCAATACGTATTATCTCCTTTAATCCTCGTGAAAACCCTGAGAGAGTTACCCTTGGATGTAGGAGAGAATTTATGTTTAGAGCAATACATGACTCTAAAGTCACCCCTCTAATAAGTGACAGAACTGCATCTCAAACCCAGGTTTGGGGGAACTTCAAAGCCAAACTCTTAACCACTATGATATACTGCCTCTTATGCTTTATTCATTTAATATAGACTTTTATTGAGCAGATGATACTTACAGATTATTTATAACTTCCAGTAATTTTATCACCAATATTTAGATGTGTGCCATATACTACTAGTCACTGCCATTGGTCATTGGAATTATAAAAGTGAGTAAAACACAATTTTTGCTCTCAAAATGTAATGGGGCTGACAGAGCCAACTTAAGTCCTTCTCAGGCTCTAGTCATTGAGTTTTCTCTATCTACCTGACAGCATATAAAACACTGAAATGCACTCACACCTCACATTAAATATAATTAACATAACTACATATGAGTTGAGTTACATTTGCTTGAGATTATTTTATATTCATTTTAATATTCATTAATCATGATGTAGTTTTTGTTTTTTATAATTTATAGCCAATATACATATTCTGCAGAGTCTCAGACATTTTTGCCCAGATTCTCTGCCTATAATGCCTAATAGTACATTGGGCCTAATAGGGAAAATAGAAAAATAAACTAGGAAAGTGACACAATGTGATGAGTAAATAAGTGCAAAGTATTGTGGAGCCAAAGGATACCACTTCACAGAGCAAAGAAAATTCAAGGCAAATCTTGGAGTATCAGTAGGATATCACCAGGTAACAAAATCCTCATTAACAAAGCTATTGAGCTACAAAAGTGTGTGGTATATCCAAGAGATGTCAAGTAATATCATGTGACTTAAGAAGCATATTTGAGCAGCATGATAGAGGACAGGGAAGGAGACTTAGAATTCAATGTCTTTTCATTGTACATGTTTTCCCTTCTCTAACAGAAATTTTGATGTATGATACTGAAAATTCTGTTTCTTACTTAACTGAGCACAGTATTTTAATTTTCTATACAGCATAATTTAAATTATAATTAATATTCTTTTCAGACTATTTTCATTGCCAATTTTCCTAAAGGAACTAACTATACTGTTTAATTCAGAATATTGATTCATCAACAAGAATTCATAAATTATTTGGGACTACACATGTATACACATAAACATAGTATTTATACTTTATAATGTATACAGTACATTCATTATATTATCTATTCATTCTCCTATATATACCATGAATATAGTATAGACAAAAATAGTAAATACAGAGAATATTTCTGTGTATGTGCATTGCATATGTATGTATGTATATATACATTATATATAAATTACATATAAATTTTATAAAGTATATATTATAAAATATATTACAAAATTATATGTAAAACTAAGCAATCAGGTATTTTACACACACACACACACACACACACACACACACACACACACACGTGCAGTCTGACAATTAAGTTTGCGAACTAATCCTAGAAAAAGTGCTACATACCTCATTGCCGAATAGCACTATGGTCACCTTTGAAGTACTCCCTTTGAGAAGCTATGCACCAACGCCAGTGCCTAGCCCACCCTTCAGAGCAATTTTGGAACTCTTTCTGGAATGGCCATCAGAGCTGTTGTACTTTACCCTTGATGTCCTGAATGTCATCAAAATGTCTTCCTTTCAACATTTCCTTTATCTTCGGGTAAAGAAAGAAGCCACTGGGGGCCAGATCAGGGAGTACGGAAGGTATTCCAATACAATTATTTATTTACTGATGAGAAACTTTCTCACAGACAGTGCCATGTGAACTCGTGCTTTGCCGTGACGCAAGAGCCAGGAATTGTTGGGAAAAAGTTCAGGTCGTCTAACTTTTTCAGGCAGCCTGTTCAGCACTTCCAAATAGTAAACTTGGTTAACTGTCTCTCCAGTTGGTACAAATTCATAATGAACAATCCCTCTGATATCAAAAAAGGTTAGCAACATCGTTGCAACAACTTTGCGAACTTAATTGCCAACATCCGTGTGTGTGTGTGTGTGTGTGTGTACACACACATTCATATGCTTCATGTCCACAGCTTCAAAATTTCTTTTTAAATTATTGCATATGTTCAGCAGAAATGACCAAATCCTTTATTTCCCATTAAAATTTTTGCACAAAATAATTGACCCCCCCAAAAAAAAGTACTTGAGTAAATTAAAACCTTTGAGGATAAAACAATCTGTATAATTGAGAAGAAAATTTTTCAACTCTTTCTAAGTAGTTCTCTTTAAAATATTTAACATGTTAAACATACTCTGTCTCCTTTAATAACTTAGTTTGCTAGAAGGAGAAGATAAAACAAGTAGCTACATAGAGGGGTCTCTGATTAAGTAGCTTTTAAAATGATGGAGTAAAGATGTGCTATATTAGTTAGAGCTTAGAAATGAGTACTGAGATTAAAACCAACTACGTAAAATGGTAAATGAACCAAAGAGAATGGTAGTACCATTAGTTCAACGTTATGTCATCTAAGAACCCTTGCTCTAATGAAAATGAAAAATAATGGAATTGGGAGTTTTCAAGTTATGAAACAGTGGAAGAAGAAAAAAAAGAACAGGTATTTTAAAACATAGGCTAAAAAATTAAGGCCCTACAATTCAAAAAAGAAATTAATATGAAAAAAGCCACAGAGAACTGAGAAAAACTCTCCCTTTCAACTATAATGATAGAAGGCTTTATATCTATATTTACTAAAATACATTGACTGACTAAAATACAACATGTATGACTGTAGTCAGACAAGACTTGGGTTGTTTTTTCCAGTGTCTACATATCTGTGCTGAGAATGACACTAAAATTAAATTATGATGTGACACCATTAAATGGGACATCACCCCAAGGCCACATAATTCTGCCCTAAAATGTTACTCTGGTAGTGTACTCTCAGTATATTTGTTTTGATGTTTTAATGAAATTCTACATTTCCCTTTTTTTTAAAAAAGCAATTGTGAACTGTGACCCATTTCTCAGTTATTCTTGCTTGAAAGTCGTAGCCTCATACACACACACACACACACACACACACAAGGTCAGACTATTAAGTTCGTGAACTTTGTGGCAACAATATTGCTAACCTTTTTTGATATCAGAGGGATTGTTCATTATGAATCTGTACCAACTGGAGAGACAGTTAACCAAGTTTACTATTTGGAAGTGCTGAAAAGGCTGCGTGAAAAAGACTAAAACAACCTGAACTTTTCTCCAACAATTCATGGCTCTTGCATCATGACAAAGCACCAATTCACATGGCACTGTCTGTGAGGGAGTTTTTAGCCAGTAAACAAATAACTGTATTGGAACATCGTCCCTACTCCCTGATCGCCATGGCCCCCAATGACTTCTTTCTTTACCTGAAGATAAAAGAAATATTGAAAGGAAGACATTTTGATGACATTCCGGACATTAAGGGTAATACAATGACAGCTCTAATGGCCTTTACAGAAAAAGAGTTCCAAAATTGCTTTGAAGGGTGGACTAGGCACTGGCATTGGTGCATAGCTTCCCAAGAGGAGTACTTCAAAGGTGACCATAATGATATTCAGCAATGAGGTGTGTAGCACTTTTTCTAGAATGGGTTCGGGATCTTACTTGTCAGACTTGGTGTGCGTGTGCGTGTGTGTGTGTTATACATTCTAAATGATTCGCATTAAGCTAGATGCTAAGGATATAACCTTGAAAAATATAGACATGATCCTTGCCCTGTTGGAATTTAAGCCTAAGAGGGACAGAGTGGTAAATGGACAACTGCAAAGCAACGTAATACATGTTATGATGGAAAAAGTAAAGGGGTCATGAGAAATGTCAGGAGAAATGACGTGGAGGAATCAATGGCCAAGAGGGCTTCCTAGAGGAAGTAAAGTCTAAACTAAGACCTAAAGTATACTTATCAACTGAGAAGGGTGCGGAAATTAGGGAAGTCTTTTAGGCAGAGGAAACAGCATGTGCAAAACACCAGAGGTAGGAAAGCATGGATTCTATGGAGGGGGAGAAATTGGAGAGGTAAGCAAAGGCCAATTTGCAGGGCATTATCTATCACATTAAGACTGGAGAGGAACATAATTAGATTTGCATTGTAGAATCATCTTTTATCTTCTACGTAGAAAATTGAAGACAGAGCTAGAGTTGGGGACGCCAACCATGAGGTTGTTGTAGTAGATCAGGCAAGATAAAATAAAATTAAAGAAATACGTAAGATGAAGACTATATGAGATTCATATTGTGTATGGGGGAGTCAAGGGGAGGAATGGAGGAAACAGTTTGATGAGAAACTAGGTAAATGTTGGTACCGTTTAATAGGAGAGGGGCACATGGGACAGGGAACATGACATATCCAATTTTGAACATGTAGAATATGAGGTTCATTTGGGCCATCAGGTGGGGATACCTAGAAAGCAGGTGGATATAGGAATTTGATGTTCAATAGTGAGGTCTAGGTTAGGAAGAGAAATTTGGAAGTCATCAGCTTATAGGTTTTACAATAATTCAAATTCTGAAACCAAATGAGATTGGCTCAGGGGAATGGGTAGAGCAAGAAGAGTAAATTGCCAGAGGTTGAGCTCTGATAAAGCTAACATTTAAAGGAATGAGAGGAAAAGAAGCATTCAGAAAGAACTGTGGAAGAGATGGCAGAGGAAACTTGATGAAAATAGAAAGAATAGGAAGAGTTTCAGAAAGAGGGAGTGTTCAACAGTGTCCAATATGGTTGAGAAGCCAAACGACACAAAAACTAAGATGTGTCAATTCTCCTTGTACAGGACATTTGGTGACATAGAAGATAGACTATTAACATATATGTAAATGCATATATGTGTATATAAATATATGTAAGTACAGGGTGTGATCACAAAACACAGTGAATGTTTAAATTAAAAAAAAATTATTGCAGTAAAAGACACATTGCCATTAATCCCCCTCAAAATACTCCCCTTCACTTCGAACACAGTTATCCCATCATTCTTGCCACTTTCTAAAGCAGTCTGGAAGTCCTCTCATGAGTCTCTTTAATTGTGATGTCATGGCTGCCTCGATATTCTGAATCGATTCAAAACATTTTGCTTTCATGGTCATTTTGACTTTGGGGAAGAGCCAGAAGTCACACAGTGCCAGATCTGGTGAATAAGGTAGATGAGGACACACTGTAAAGTTTTTATTTGATGGAAATTGCCATAGCAGAAGCAATGTGTGACACGGAGTATTGTCATGATAGAGGATGAAGTAAAGACATTCATGAAAGAGGACTTCCAGAACTGCTTCAGAAAGTGGCAAGAATGATGGGATAAGTGTGTTCCAAGTGAGGGGAGTATTCTGAGGGGATTAGTGGCAATGTGTTTTTACTGTAATAATATTTTTATTTAAACATTCACCGTAGTTTTTGATCACACCTCATATGTGCATATATATATATATTAGGTACTATATATATATATAGGTACTATTATTATGCTCTTTTCAAGATAAGAAAATGGAAACACAAAGAAGTGACAATTTTCCTAAGGTCACACAATTAGTAAGTGATAGAGCCAGAAATTGAAATAGGTTGAGGATTTGAGTAGAAGGTGAAGGAGTAAAGATTTGGAGTGCAGATTATTCTTTCCATCAATAGCACTGTGGGAAGATTGCTTATCAGTTCCAAGTTATCTGGTAAATATCACCCAAATTGCAGATTGACTCTCAAGGGGTAAAAGATGGCTTTTGAAGAAATGCTTTTAAAAATCCAGTGTGTTCGAGTGGCAGTGGTAACAACATAGAAATGTACTGTCTTGAGTTTTGAAAACAAAGCATTGTTGTTGCTTTTTAAACCTCGTATTCAAATGTAATGTTGCCTGGAGCCACTACAAGAATCATTCCTACAAAATTCTCCCAATGGATCCACCAAAGTAACTAGAATCTTGAACACTGAGTTTTAAATTCTTAGCATGTCTTTTATGAAGTACCTATTATATGCATGCATTCTCTGTTTAGAACACAGTCCTTTCAGAAACATCTTTGTGAAGCCAGGATACATTAGGCTGACTGGTCAGTCTGCTCCATCCTGAGAAATGAGCAAAATGATAAATTGTCAAATAAGTTGAGTTTTCTTATTATGGGTGAAATACCACTGATTTGTGTGGAAAAGAAGAAATTCCTCCATAATTTTCTTTTTATTTCCAAATGTTTGGGGAATATTGTGTAGCCACATTCATCATCTACTAATACCTTATTTTAAACCATTGTTGGATAAGAAACCAAATTAAAGTATTTGTTATTGACATGATTTACTACTGTAGTATATGTAAATTCTACCATGGTATGAGTGAGAGCATAATTATAATTTAAAATTTACTTTTAAATCAGATTTAGAAACACAGAGTGATCGCTGTAGTAAAAAAAAATCTGAAAAAAGATACTTAAGTAAAATTGTTAAAATTATGATAGATTGACAATGTTTAGAAAATACAGGACACCATCTATTCAATTACCTTTATAATTCCAAGTCTCAATTTGGTTGTCTGTTGTCTCTTCATTTAAAAAAATAAAAAAGTTTCATTTCCAAAAAAGAAAACCAATAATGTTTGCAGTTGCCTCAAGATTTTTCTTTGGCCACAATTGCCTATTTTCCATAATTGAATTTCCCAATGACAGTCCCATAAACTTTATTTTCAGATTGAATAGCCAAAGATACTCTATTCTCCCCGCTCCCTGTGGAATGTAAGTGATGCTGAACACAGCTCACATGAAATTGGGAAAGACAATGACTTGTTTTTAACCACAAAATGCATAATAATACTTAGTTGAGCCAAAATTTTGAAAGAAAATGTTTGTTTCCAATATTCTGATATGTTACATTGGCCATGTCAGAATAAAGTTACATTGTCCCTAAAACAACCCTGATATTTCTGAGGGGCAGTCCTCCAAACCTCACCAATCCACTAAACATGAAATCTACTATGTCACCTAAGAGAGAGGTTATGGTACCCTTCTCCAGTGACAAGAGACACATTAGGGGCTATGGCCCTGTGCTAGGCTGCGGACCTTATTTTAGCATTGGACACCTGATTTTCAAAGGTTACCTTTCCCAAATTAAAGGAAGAATGAGACAGATAACATGAGGGCTGCCCTGTGCTGACTGCAGTTTGCTTACATAAGATCCTTTAAGCTTCTCAATAAGAAACCATACTTCCAGGTGATAAATGGGTCAAATTCACAGAATATTGAAAGTGTGGGAGGGAGGTTGGGAGAGAGGGAGGCTTTCCTTCTTTCTATTTCCAGCATGTGGTGTAACTGGGATATTCACAAGATTCTGTTCTAAAGAAAGAAATAAAGCCATGAAGTATTAGAAAAGTGTTAATATAATAACTGAGAAACCGCTGTGATTTATTTCTTTTTATTTTTCTACTACTAAGTATTTTTTGTAATTTTTAATTGCTTCTATCCACCTCTGCCCTACTTCCTATTTGTGTTAACCTGTCTCCTCTTAAATGTCAAATACTCATAACTGTCACTGTGGTTATGCAATCCAATGATATCTATACATAAATCCTTTGAATCAGACAATTTCCTTTAGGTTCAAGCATAATGAATAACCCAGTAAACATCTGCCTTATATGAACTCTCACTACCTAGGACACATGAAGAATCCACGTGTACTAGCCTTGCTTTGTTCCACGGACTAGATAAAAATGACCTCCTACACCATTTTCATTCTAGAATCAGGAATTCTCACTGAACACACAGGTTTTCACTCCCATTCTCCTTATTTTCTGGTGGATAAAAGACTGAAGTCCTGGATCTCGGGCCAAGCTACAGAGGAGTGTAAAAGAACAAAACGAACATGAAAATGGAGATCAAAGAAGGAAAAAAACAAGTGTATGAGTTAGTTTTTGATAAATGAGGGATTGCTATCTAGCTTTCTTGATTCCTAGTCTCATTTGCCTCTTATAAGAGTTAGTGAAGAAGGAACCTCCTTTTTGCTTTCTCAGTAATAGCCATCAATCTTATCTATCAGAACCTTTCTTCAGAATCCTAAATTGGCTTTAGTTTTTGCAATAAAAGTTGGCATACTCCTTTTTTTTCTTTCTAGAAATGATATATGCAACTAGACATCAGGTACCCTGAAGTCTACATTCTTCACTCATTAAAAACAATTAATCCATTTTGGCTCACAGAAGCCAAATGTTCCATCATCAATTTCTTCTTCCATTTTCTAAATAGAGGCTCTCAAAGATACTTGGTGAGCATACTGACTAAGACTTCGGAGTCGGTTGATGCTGACGCCATGATAATGGGAATTCTTTGCAGGTTCATTACCTATTTCCTTTCTTTCTAGGTTGCTTTGTCAATTTACATAAAGCAACTGTTTTCCAACCAACAACATTATATTGTTGACTACAGTAGTAAGATCAATGTCCGAGACAGGTAGATTTTTGGTGGTATGGCTCTGCATCCTGACACAGTTATGACTTTTTCCTTCTTTGTCATTTTATCAGCAGCATCTGAAAACCTGGAACAAATCAATAGAGACCAACTGATTCATCCATCTGTGTTCACACTGTTAAAGGATTATTTTTCATATTTATATTTGAGGCAATTGAGGCCCAAAGAGGTTCAGGGACTTGCTGAATGTCTGTTTGTTAATAATAAAAGGCAACATATATGATCTGGCCCCCAATGACTTCTTTATTTACCCGAAGATAAAGGAAATGTTGAAAGGAAGACATTTGGATGACATTCAGGACATCAAGGATAATAGGACGACAGCTCTGATGGCCATTCCAGAAAAAGAGTTCCAAAATTGCTTTGAAGGGTGGACTAGGTGCTTGTATCAGTGCATAGCTTCCCAAGGGGAGTATTTCGAAGGTGACCACAGTGATATTCAGCAATGAGGTATGCAGCACTTTTTCTAGGATGAGTTCGTGAACTTAATTGTCTGACCTCGTATAGCCCATACTTCTATGCATTCTCATGTATGGTACTGTGTGCTGTTCATTGTGCTAACAAAAGACAAAGTAAAAACGCCAGTTTTATGCTGTCCATAGTATGCATTCTTGAAAAAAAATCCATCTACATATAAAACCCCAAATTTTATATTTCAGTGAAAAAGTCCACCATCTATGTGTGACCTGAAATGAATTGTATCAACTTCTCTAAATCTCAAACTTCATTTTCACAAAATGAAGAAAATAATCACTATTTTCACAGAGTTTTTTGAGGATAAACGAGTTAACATATAGAAAGCTCCTAAACAGTGCTTAGTATATATTAGGCACTTAATAAAGAGTAGCTATGATTATTCACCAAATCCTGGTGATTTAGATATAAAATAATTTCCTGTACAGCTTGTATGACATGTATTTAGGAAAAATAAACTAAAATGCTGCTTTCAACTGCAGGTAGTAAACATGAAATATCAACCTAAGGAACTGTAGAGGCTAGGTACATACGCAGCTTCATAGGAGTTATATAAATATGGCATTACAGTGAACTTGCGCAAAAGGAAAGAAGGTTGATACGAGGTTCCCAGCTTCTGAGGTTGACAGTAAGAGATAAAAACGTTGTTCTCTTACTAATGTCTCTTGAAGTTATTATCAGATTGAGTATACAGCGACACTATTAGGTAGCAATGCAGTTTCTCTTACATGAACTGGGGGCAGTGTCTCCCAAATCCCTGACATCTTCAATGAACATGTAGGAATGGACAGAGCTCAGATGCATGTTGTGCAGAACGGGCAAAATACAGCTGCACCTTGCATGTCCTATTATATATGTTTTAAGACATGGCTTATGGATAACAAAGATGATAAGGACAAAATTGGTATGCTAATCATTCTTCCCACTAGAGGAACTGGAGACTCAGGGCAGCCCCCCTGCTCTGGCCGGGGAAGGGCTATGTGGCCCAGGTACGATAGCTCCTCCTACCTTTCTAATGCAGTCTATCTTGATCTCTGTGGTTCAGGGGCTGCTTCAGCCTCACTGCCGTGTTCTACAATACTCTCAGTGGTGTCTTGTTCATGAAGAGTTGTTAGTTGTTCTTCTTAGGAGGGAGGAGTGAAGTCGGAACAACCTATGTCACCATCATGGTGACGTCACTTTCACTGTCTCAGCAGCACGTGATACAACTGATCTCCTTCCTTTCTTCAAAATGCTGCCTTCCCTAACATGTAAGATGCAGCGCCACCTAATCAATTTTATTTGTAACCATTCTAACCATCCAATGCGACTGCCGAGTGCATGGGCCATGTAACCCAACCTCTTTCTTTTCAACTTCTAAAGAACAAACCCCATCCAATACAAAATATTACAATTTCTTGGTAAATGAGATTTGTTTTATTGGTGGAATTTGGATGTTTCTACTTTCTACTAATGCCAGTACCAAATTACGACAACAACAATTAGCCAGGAATTTACAAGACTGCTTCTTTACAAAGAGACTATTAACACTCGTATGGTAGGTCAGCATTCTTTTAAGAATGGAGATTCAGGTTTGTTTTTAACTTTGTTGGAATTCGTTCACCCCTCTGCTGGTTAAGCATACTGGGCAGGGAGTGGTGAACTGGTGAGCCCTGGGGATGCCTACTGCCACCATTCAGAGTTCTGACTTTTGTTTTTTGTTTTTTGTATCAGCTCTTCCGCATATAGAAGAACAATTCATACACTTGCTAAAGCTAGAAAGTGAAGCATCCAGAGATACTGCTTTCCAATAAAGTAATAACGCTCCATTAGCTGTTCTGCTGTTACATGTTTTACCACAGACGACTTCTTTAAGCTGCCTTCCCGTATGTGGCCCTGTGATAAATTTTATCAGTGGTCAGTGGGACAGGGTTGCAGGGTGGGCAGTGGCACAGTGGCTTTTTATCTAGCTTAGTTCCCCCTGCTCTGCCCCCCACCCAAAGCGTTATTTTCTTGGCGTAATTTATGTTGTGGCATTTCTGTCAGTAGATGTGGTGTCAGCAATTTGTGTTCCTAATGGAAGTTTACATGGAAATGAGATACTTACCCACAGAATAAAATTAAGGATGGGATAAAACTAATAAAAATTGTAATGCAAAGGTGTTTGTGCCTGCTCATATCCTTTAAAACATTTAAAACAAGGATTGTCTTTTACCGGGAAAGCTTGTTTTCCAAGTTGAAAATACTGGCACAAGTACTATGCATAGAGTGCATCTATTCACAGTTAAAGATAAAATTGTGTCAGCACTTGTATTAGAAGCTTCTAAAATCCAGAGGCCTTATAGTACTGGCATAATATTTTAAATTAAAATGCTATTTAGAGTTCTAAAAGCCAGAATGTTTAATCAAAATTTGTAGTTTTTGTACCTTAGGAAAAATATGTACATGTGATATATATTTTTGGAAAATTAAAAACTCAGCCCAGTGAAAATATGATTGGAGAAATCATTTCACTAAATACTCTTTGTCCCCCATATGGTTTACCATAATAAGCTTTTCAATTATTCCATTGTAGGTTATTGAGACCATTTAGAAATAGCTGCATACAGCATTAAAAATGAAATAGAAGTATTGTTTAGACTTCTTAGCTAAAGGCTCCAGAGATAACCCAAGTCCTAGAGTTATTTAGACTCTCAACTTCTCCATCTTAAAAAGGGCTTTTAAACAAATGGGATCCTTATGCATTCTAAGGTACAGCAGACAGCAGATGCAGAGTCAGTGCTCTTCAGTGCATCTACAACCTCTCTGTTTCTGTCTCATTCTTTTCCTCATAGAGAACACATTTCCCAAGAGGCGAAGAAGAAACACAGACACCGTGAATCCTCTAGTCGGAGTTTCACTGAATTACTATAGGAAGCTTCCTGCCATTGAATTAACAACAAACAGATTTTATCATTTCCATTTTCATGCGTTTTCAAAGTGTTTTAAAAATATCTTAATGGCATTTTTCCCCTTAACTAAAATTTCCTCGTTGATCCATTCATCATATTGTATCTTTGAGTAGTTGGTAATATTCTGAGCTGAATGTGAAATGACGGTTATTTTATGCATAAAGATGTTCAGAAAGGAGATTTATGTGTGAATGATGCCTGCATTTCTGAAATTTTTTCTCGAGTCAAACTGGCAAGGAAGACTTGAATTCCATTAGTTGAAAATTTTTACCCTTTTGAAATGATTTAAGGACCTGTCCATAGTAATTTTGATTAAAGATGAATGTTTTCAAACTCAGTCCCTATATCCAAGTTGTATCTACCAGAGTCCTGCTAGGTTTCTGAATAGACAGCAGAGCGGCATACACAGCGCACACACACACCAAAATG
Source organism: Rhinolophus ferrumequinum (assembly GCF_004115265.2). Taxonomy (NCBI): domain Eukaryota; kingdom Metazoa; phylum Chordata; class Mammalia; order Chiroptera; family Rhinolophidae; genus Rhinolophus; species Rhinolophus ferrumequinum. Next base: position 58,143,801 of record NC_046290.1, on the reverse strand, counting down.
CCAATATATGTATTCAGCTTTGTAAATACACCTTTAAAAATACCTCGCCATATTTAGCCACTCCTAAATATGTATTTACACAAGTCTACACACTATAAGTGTTTACCTGGGAGACAGGAAAGGTCTCTCTGGTAAATAATATGGGTTTTATAGCCTTTCATGAAGGAATTTTTTGTTTGCTATGCTAAAAAATCAGCTCCTCTCAGTTATAATTTAATAAAAATTTTTCTTTCCCTGTAAATTTACTGCATAGCACTTGAGGTAAAGCCCTGCAATGTTTAAAAAAAAAACAACAACAACAACACTGGTGGTAGCTTTGGGTACAGAGTAGCTTTGATTCATTCTGCTAAAGACTACAGGGAGTAGAAAATATGGATATGATTTCTGAAAACCAAACAAATAAAAATAACCTGTCAGATATATTTTAGAGCTAAGGCTATCGAGTAACTACCTATTTTTTCTTATTTAAAAAAAAAAAAATCATAATCTCTAGGAAGAGCCAAATGATTTAAACTACTGAATTTTCTAGATCACTGACTTAATTTTATAATTTATGTTACATGAGTCAATGTAGGTTAAATATTTTCAACTGATAAGCAAAATTGTGTTAAATCGAAGATACGAACAAATTCTTCTAGAAAAGCAGCATTGCCCAGTACACCAGTTCAAAGACAGAAAATTTTCCGTGCATACTCTAACTTGCAAATACATGGCTTTGAGCAATTGAGTTGATGTGACTGAAGATGCTTTTGAATTTGTAAATTAGGTAGGGATCTACCTTAGACTTAATGAATGATGGATCCATACACAGATATAAAGTACTGCATATTAATAGAGAAAAATGTACCTTTTTTAAAAAGATACCTTTTCCTTTATTTAATTGGAAGATACAAAGTGAACTAGAACATGTTTGGAATTAAAGAGATGTCCTGTTACTTGGTAGGTTCTCACACTTTATTCACCACCCCCTTTCGCACCTTTGCTCTCTCCTTACTAAGGCTTTTGAAGTCACCTAACATTAAGCAAGTGGCCCTTGGCTTTTGTGAGTCACTTTAGGGTCCCAGAAATGGATACAGCTTAATTTGGAATCCTTTAAAATTTTTTAAAGGGAGGATCTCTCTGAAGGGATCACTCTCCTAATCAGCTCACTTCCTCCTAGAAAATAAAAGTGCAGGATTTCCAGCAGTTTGTCTCTGGAACCGCTGGAGATTTTCCTGTCATCAGTGGACTTAGAGACCTACAAGAGGAGAACCAAAAAAAAAGAGAGGCCTCTTACATGAATTCTAAAAGCACTTAATAAATTACAGCTTTACAGTTAAAGGACTCCTCTTTCTTTGTTCTGTTTTTCAAAAATTTTCTCTTTCAGAATCTTTCTGCACATGGGTCTTGTGCACAGAATATATGAGTTTGATTTATATTTAGGAGGTAGGAAATAGGGACATTTTAGGCAAGTCCAGATACAGAAATATCAATTTTTTAATAGGTCCAATAATTTTACCCCCACATAAAGTGTCTGTTGAAATTTGTCAATGCAAAACAGGTGCTTGTATGCTTTCCTATCACATTTCTAAATACAGCTTGGAAGAGATCGTGTGTGTGTGTGTGTGTGTGTGTGTGTGTGTGTGTGTGTGTGTGTAAATGTTTACATCTCAAATTGAGAGTTTTAAAGTACTTTAAAGTATTTTTCTTCCAGTTTTTCTTAAAATGTTGAGAGAGGTATTCTATTATAAAAGATTAAAACAACCCTTTAAAATGAAAATATGATTTGTTTTACCTTTAAATATGCTAAAAATTTAAATACAGTGATATGCTTGATGAACATGGAACAGAGCGTTTTGCAACTAGGTCACTAATTCAAATCTGATCCAGAGAGCACTAAATACTCTATAGCTGTCTATTATGAGTATCTAAAATGAATGCAACAAATATCTGATTATATTTCCACACAAATTTTATACCTACTCTGCTAATTGAAATGGAGCATAATGTACTATTTGTGTATTCAATTTACACCTTTGAAAATTATTCTATATCATCTTACATTTTCACAAAAGGAACAGAAAATTCATTATCATGTCAATAACCCCCACGCATGTGCTCCAAAGGACACAAGGAACAAATCCCCTACTTTCTGAGTCTGAACCCGCAGGGTATAATTCTTTCAGCTCCATCCTAGATTCTCATATATCTATGGACATTGTAGGTTAGAAGGATCACTTCTATGTACAGCAAATCCATCCTGGCCATGGTGAATTATGTCCCAGGGTACTGCAAGAACTAACAGCTGAGCAAAATCACTGACCTGTATGTTGAAATCAGAGTCTATTAGAAGAAGCACTGCCTTCTGTCTCTTAATATCTCACAGACATTTGGAGAAACACAATGTGTATTCATTTACTTCTGACCATTCACTCCACCCCTTATCCCCACTAACATTTCGGCACAATATCAGACTGCCAGAGTAAGTGACAAACCCTTGATATGCTAGAAATTGCCCCTCCATCTCTTTGCCTGTTTTCCTGGAAGCAGACATGCACTTTGACTCTCTTCCCTGAGGGTTTTTTCCGGAAGCTATGATTTCAGGAAGCTTGAGTTGGGCTGAAGTCTGAAACCCGCATTAGTTAAGGTGAGGGGTAGAGTGAAAGGGGTTCCGCTAGAACGAAATCACAGCACTTTGTGTGGCTGCCCAATACAATCTTAGATGTATATTCTCTAAATTCCCAGGTGACAATTCCACTCTAATCTGCACTAGTTCAGTAAGGAAGTACTGTACTTAGATCTTACTGCTACTTTGTAAGAATGCACAGTACTCCGGCAAGAGACTACATGGTCATGGGGATATACAACCATATCCTATAGAGTTGAAAGCACTGGGACTGCTCAGAAAAAAAAAAAAAGCAAAACAGAGGAAATTTGGAATCACTTTTAAATATCTGAAGGACGTACAGAAGATGGATAAGGCTTATTTTGTATGGATGTATCATGGGAGAAAGTGTCTGGATGAATATAAAGAACTTTCTATGAGTTTGTGCTATCCCAACAAAGAATGGACCAACTGCCTCAAGAGAACACAGGCAGCATCTAGGCAAAGGCTAGATGGCCCCTTGGGAGTTGGGCTATTTGATCTTTAAACCTCTTCCCAATGTTGAAGTTATATGAATCTATTAATACAAAACCAAGGCTGGAAGTTCCAAGGGTGCTCATTGAACAGTTTCAAGATACTGTCAGATAGTCATCCCAACTAGACATATCCTCATTTTGGTTCTTTCTAAGCCCAGGATTTCTTTCAAGAGGCTGAGCTCCCTGTGGTGGGTGTGATCATAAAAAAGAACATGGATTCTACCATTAGAGAACCATGGTTTAGGACCCTGGCTCTTTCACTCAACTAGATGCGTACATTTGAAGAAGTCAATGAACCGAAGAATCTCAGTCATAAACTGAGGATTATACCCATCTCACAGGGTAGTTGTGAGCATATAAAATCATCTGTATATTGCCTGCTGTATGCAGTAGGTGTTAATTGTTATAGGTACATAAGTATATGGTACATAGATATTATACGCTAAAAAGCCCAGTCCTAGACATCATGGATGAGGGTGATCATGGTGTAGTAAGTTCTGAGGCAATGAGCTAGGTGATGTATGCCAATTATCTGCTTCTAAAAAGACTCCCTTTTCTATCAAGAACACAAACTCTTATGTTAATCTGGATAAGGAAAAAGAAAAATCCTACTGTGGAACTTGAGCTATAAACACATAAAATGTAGTAAATGAAATAATCACAGTGATGAATTTTATCAAAATTTACATGAGATGAATAATGCATAGGCAGAGGAAATTATTCTTTGCTAGCAGCAGTAATCGTCTACATAGCTCCCTCTTAATTTCAAGATCTTCCTAATAATGCAGAGTCTATCTGATTTTATTGCTCCTTTATCTTTTTGAAATCAAATCACCTAAGGATAGAAGGATTGGTCACAGGACAATGAGAATTGCCTGATTTCTTTGTTAAAGAGATACTTTTCACTCTTGGCATGCAGTTCTGAAATTCTCAAACTGAAAGTTGAGATTTTTTCAACCAGGAGGGTGATTATTTTTACATATAAATAGTTGGTGACTTTGATCCAGTTAAACTGCTGAGTTTATTAACTAGTTACTTTGTGTAATGGAAGCCTCAGCTATAATTATTACGTGTAAATATCTCGGTATTTAATGTACTTTCAGGTATTCAGCCTATATTTAGTGTGGCTACTCCTTTGAAATTAGAATCAAAGATCTTTGATCTGGTCAGTCTTCACCACTTGCATGGGTATTTATGACATGGATTTGGACTTTTACCATCCCTTGAAGGCTTCTGGACTCTTTTAGGTTTGAACAGCAAAATACATACATTCACACTGAATTAATAGCATTAGTTACTAAAATGATTCTGTATGCCAAAGAAGAGAGGACTAGATTTATTCGAAACATTTACTACTAATTTTGATTGGTAACCGTAAATGCACAGCTAAGTTAGGCAACCTTTTCAATAGCTGAAATTCTTTTAGCAGTCGGTTACAATACATGACTTACTGTGGCATCCGAAGATGCTTGACTTTCAACTTGTGAGTGGTTAGCAGTCAGGAGATCGTATTCCAGGAACACAATCATCTCACTCTAGCACAAGTGTCTTGCGCACAGGAGAGGAGGCAAGTTATCCAAAGGGTTAGGCTATGGGATAACCCCTGGCTTTCTGACCTTCCTTCATGTGGCAGTAATTTTCCTACACAAGAGGAGAGGGCCTCTCCTTGACACACACCGTCTGCCTTGCCTCCCACACACAAACCCACAAGAAAGTCTGACCCAGTGCGTATTAAGAAAAAGGCCTGACCTGACCACACAGCAATTCTGGAGCAAGAGCAGTAGCCACTGCCGTGCTCCTGGCAAGTGTTTCATTGCATCCAACTGAAAGTTGGCATAATAAAATTCCTTTGTGAGGAGTCCGGGTGGAGTGTTGGCAATTGAGTACGTATTCTCCCCTTGGTAGAAACAACTATGGAACAGCATGAAATCTATGCATTGGCAGCAAGGGAACTTGGTACTAACATTTTTCTAAACTAAAACAAAATGGATGAGTTAGCCTGATACTTACAAGTAATCTGATATGTTAAATCACCTCTAAAAATAAAAACAAAAGATTTAAAGAAAGCTGTGAATCTTTCAAAAGAATAAGGTTGGTTAGATAAGCTTTTTGCTTGTAAAGAATGGTTTTAAAACATGTTGAGAAGCACGAGCAGGGGATATGAAAATAGCTAATTGTGAACATTTAAGATGTTTTAGTTGGTTCAGAATTCAAGGATTGAAGGATATGGCCAAATACCACAACAATTCAGAAAGTATTTATTTGTAATCAATCGAAAAGTTATCTTATTCAGTAAGTTATCACAGAGTTCAATAAATACCCGGCACTAAACTTAGGCTCTAAACAAACACACGTAGAAATAGATGCTGCCCTCACAAAAACCTATTCACAGATGTAAGTTATAAACCCTCTGGAGAACAAAGGATAAGTGGTAAAAACTAGAGAAATTTGACCAAAGTCATTGAAAAGAAAAATAAATATTCTAGAGAAACATCCAATTTTTTTTTCCCCCCAAATTTCTCAGTGTGATACTGGGTCTTTCTTTGCCCTCTCCATTCTATTAGATTACCTAATTAGTCAAAGACACTGCACCAGTTTCCTGCAAGATCAGTATCATTGTCACTTCTCACCTATTGACCGAAAGACATGCATAGCCCTAGAATAGGTTCAAGTTCTAAGTAACACAAATACAATGCTTCTTCCCTAAGGAATGTTTTGGAATTTATTTCATTGGAATATTGTTCTTTCTCAAAGAACCCAAATGAGTCGAGAGGGCAGCTCTGTTCATGGCCGCTGCTAACCTCAGAGAGCACAGATCCTGGGAATAGAAAGGACAGGGCCAAAGCCTGCTTCCATTCTCTGACTTCCTGGTACAATATGATAAAGCCACTTCATTATTTGTCATTGAATTCAATCTCAAACTATTTTTGATTCGAAAAACACAATACTTATTAGATCAAAAACCTGTAGATACTTCATAAAATACAGGACAAAGAAATAGAGAGTATGTAAGAGACATGCAGAGTGACAAAAATAGAGCACAAATATGTGTAAATATTTTCCTTAATACGCCCAAGATTTTAAAAGTAAAATGAAGAACTTGTCAATGAGGCTGAAATTGAACCACTCAAACCAGGCTCAATGTTTATAAATGAAGAAGAGCCAAACCAATAATAATATTGTGGCATTGATTCTTTATGGTCTCAGTCACACCCACCTCATCACTTAATATATTTTTTCTCCTAATATGTGTTCAATCCTTTTTGATGGTTTGGCTTAGAGCTTCAATAATGGAGCCAAACCATATTCCTTTGGTTGGTCTCAAGCTTGGCTGGACTTTCAATGACTTCCACATATTAAGAGCCACTCTCACAAAAGGCTTAATATAATAATAAAGCCACCTACCTAACAAGTAATACGAATCAGCGTTTCTGAATTAGTTAGATAAGCCAGTCACCGTGCTTAGAGCTTTACAAACAGTTTATCATTTAATCCTCATAAGAACATGCTGAGGTAGCTGGCATTAGCCCCATTTTACAGATAAGGGAATTGAGGCGGGGAGGTTAGGGCATTCCCACAGTCACAGAACCAGCAAGTGGTAGGACCTTGATTCTGTGCATTACATTCAAATTGGAAATTTAGAAAGCTTCATATTGCTGCACTTATGTGAACATCAGTCATCATTTCCTGAAGGTCTGACTGGGAAATAAATTGCTCACCTTCAGATGGTACAGAGGTCTAACGTTCACAAACATGCGATCAATTACTAACCCTCTGCCACTACCACCTCCACGAGCAGCAAGGAAAATTAGGACAGCTGCATACCCATACTGTGAATTATTTTTTGTGATTTGTGGTTTTCCAGTTCTTTTTTAATGTAGTCAATGTAGGATGATGCCCCCTGTATGCAAATATTGGGGGAGGGCTTACACAAAGTATGAGTTACCTCAGGCCAAACCAAAAATAGCCCTGGTCCTCCCACCCCTGAACTTCAAAGCCAGCCCATTCTCCCTGCTTCTGCTGCGGTGACTCTGCAGTGGTCACAGCCTCAGCGCCTGGGTGGTCCCCCATGCCCAAGCATTCCCTGAGCCAGGGAGCAACCACATGTCCTCATTCTGGGGTGGTTAAGGCAGGGAGGGGAGAAAAAGATAGAGCTGATAAATACACCCTGGCTTCCCCCAACTCTCTCTTGGGGAAAGGCAACTATATATGAGCCAATTGTGCTTACACAGGGCAAAGCTTCTCAACAGTACAGCTCTGTCCCACACTGCATGGGGTTTTTCCTTCCTGACTACCGTGTCGCAACACAAGAGGCCACGTGGCACCTCATGGCTGGTGGGAAGATCTTAAAACTGGAAGCAAAGAGACCCAAGTTCTGATTCCCACTCTGTCACTCACAAGCCCACATTCCTAGCTCTCTTTGCCCATCAGTGTTCTTCATCTTATATTTCTCTGGGTATTGGACACTGTGGCTTATGTGTGCTTCCTGAAGACAGAAAAAATATAAAATATTTCTCCCCAATTTCTGTATCCTTTGACTCTAGTAGAAAGCACTGATTTGCAGCAAGCAAGTTCCAGTCCTCAACAGAATTCAACGGGAAATCAGCTTTCGCATCTTCTAGAGAGGGGACAGAAGTTCCCAGGGAGGGTCTCGATCCACCTCAGGCATATCTTTTCTCAAGATAGAGGAGACTGTTATACTCAGGATAACTTTTCAGCAGAATCAGGTACTGAGCAGTAATATTGTCCCTGTCCTGTACTGCAGAATCCTCTTTTTCAGGCCCTGTAACGGGGCTTTCATTTGAGGACATTATCAGGAAAGGACTGATAGAAACAGAACCATCACCTCTAGGGGAAGTTTCTTTTCTTTATGAAACTCATAAAGGAACCAGTCCTAGTATCTGAAAGACTAAAAAGGTTCCCTGAAAAAAAAAATGCATCTGGATGTTCTAAGTGCATAAGCTGCAGAGTGGGGAGGAAGAACTGTCTTTTCTTTGAAACTAGAAAATCCATTTGGCACCTGTGTCCAACAGATACAAGGAGCAGATCCTATGCTCACAAGTTGTTTTATCTATTTTTTCCCTCCTGCTTTCCTTTGTTGTGAGTTGCAAGCTGCTTTGTACTCTTCCATCCTTTACAACTATTGAATCTCTCCTACAGATCTGTAAAAATAAACAGGCCATTTCCACATTACCAGCCAGCGACACCACATCCTGTGTTAGAGCTGATGATAAATAAGAGTGAGGCAGGTAGTCCCCCAGACACATCTGGAAGCAACCTCTTCTCTGAAGAGAAGTGCACAGCATTCAGCTCTAGCCAGAGCTTGTTTGGCCTTGTGGTCTGCTGACTTGAAATGGTGATGCCATTTTTTCCCTCTAAATCTAAAGATTGTGTTTTTCCTATGACATTTTTCCTTTTTCTAAATTTTGGCATATATATACATATATATATATGTATATATACACACACACACACATATATATATACGTGTATATATATATGTGTGTATATATATATATATCTCCCTGGGGGGAATTCTATTGGCTTTGGCCATGAATCCCAGGTGTATCCTAATTAGCTTTAAAACTTATTAAAAAACTTCAAGTTGAAGACAGCTAAAGCAACTAGCAGTCACAGTTTGGGCTAATTAACTCTTCTGGTAACATCTAGTGACTGGAAACTATGGTCTCAAAGATTCTGTGACGATGTAGCTACCCAGGATCTTATCTGCTCTTTGAACTTCTTTTAAATTAATCAGCTTTATGACGATTAGCAACCAGAAATTATTTTTAGCTCTAGTTCTTATTTATTCTTTTCCCCTCTGCATTTATGTATTCTTCGCTTTCTCCAAGCTAAACCCTCCAACCTCTGCTTAAAACAGGAATTTCATGAAACCAGCATCACTCTCTGCTCCCCAAACATGAGCAAAAATACACTGAGTGAAGGGGGCAGGGGTCAGTGTAGGGAATGATCTTTCTTTTGCATCCCACGTTTAGCAGTCTCAGAAGCCAGGGCAGAATGAGGGACAAAGAAAGGGAAAAGTATTGTGACACCACTGTCTCCAGGAACTCTCACTTTGCTCTCCAGAATCTTAAGTGGACCTCTCCCATCTTTCCAAACTCCTCAAGGGAATGTTGTTTTCACTTGGAGCAATCTTTTAGTAGCCGATCTGCAGTATAAGAAAACCACACGTGCAGCTATGTGACGGCCCCAGGTGGGACCGGCAATAGATGCTTTAATCATGCACAGCTGTCCATCCTTCTCGGCTAGCCTGTGACAGTCAGCAAGTGGGTCTGGATAGATTGCAATGAAAGCACAGTCGTTCCTATTGACTTCTCTCCTACAATCCTGTAAGGGAAGGCATCCTTTCAGGACAATCTATGTTTTATCCAACTTATAGTGTACGTGGCCTGAGGAGGCTATTCAGTAAACTTAAACAAGAAATGAAAATCTCTGATCTTGTATTGAGGAAAGAGAATATTGTCCCAGAAATCAAAAGAGCTGGCCTCTAATGCCTTCTCTGCCACTACCTAGTTTAGTGACTTTGGAGAAAACAGTTTCTTCTTTTGAACAGTAAGCCCAGAGGATCTCTAAGCCCTCCTGTACCTATAAAGGTTCTGTGAAGGGATGTGGTCTCCTCTGAAGACCAACTGCTAACTTCTCCGCAGATTTAAGGTGGAGGAATCAGACTTGAAGATTTCCAGATTTTAAAAGAATTTTCAAAGATACATGGTTACCACTTTTTTTCTAAAATCAAGAGAACTCTTGTACAAATTAGTAGTCACAATATAATCACAGGGATATGAAATACAGTTTGGGGAATATAATCACTAATGTTGTAAAGACTATGCAGGGTACCAGATGAGCACTGGACTTATCAGGGGGACCACTGCATAGACTATGTAGATGCCTGACCACTGCGCTGTGCACCTTAAGCTGACGTAGAATAATATTGAATGTCAACTATAATTAAATATAACATATTGATATATATATAAATATATATAACATACATATAATGTACATGTTATATATATGTATGTATATATATGTATGTATGTATATATATATATACATATATATGTATATATTATACAATGTGTGAGTGTGTGTGTGTGTGTGTGTGTGTAGTCATGGAATGTGGAGTACAGCCTAGGTAATATAGTCAATTGTATTGTAAAAGTTACATATGATGTCAGAGGAGTAGTAGATTGGGGGGTATAAATGTCTAACTATTACATTGCTTTGTACACCTGAAACTAATAAAAAAGAGAGAGAGAGAGCTCTTGCAGGTCAGTGTCAGTTATAAGACTTACATGAAATAATGTATCACTTTTCTGATCCATTGATCACCAGTCAGAAGGTTAAATTGAGCTTCCTTGGTGAAGCAATAAAACAACTCTAAAAGTTGAGCTAAAGTAAATAAATATGACTACAACAATAGAAGCACCAAATGAACATGTTAGCCCTTGTTTTGTGCCAGACACTGAGCTAGGAATTTCTGCATGTGTTATCTCAGTATCATAAACACACTTGGTCCTCTCGTTCTGTTCTCCAGTTCTCCCCTCAGGCCGGCTTGCCATATGCCCACCTCATGCACAGAGACTTCGTATAAGGCAAGACCTTTATGTACAGGCACACCCAGCCAGTCCAAATACACCCTAAGGATTTCCATAGCCTGCATCTTAGCACATGACTTCCTGCTGGGAGGAAAAGTGCTCCATATTTGTCAAAAAGAAAAGAAGCCTCCGTGTTTGCCTTGTCCTGATGCACTTCCTTCAAGTGTCTGGGATTATTTTATCTACACAAGGAGTGTTTAAATCAATATCTGCAAAAGCTTTTAAGCTATAATAGCCATGATCTTCAGCACTCAATATATCCTGACAAGACTCCGCTCCATGTCAAGTCAAGTGGGTAAACTCTTAGGCAGGGATTTTTAGATCCACTCGTTAACTACTAACCTTCAGGAGAAAAGTCCATGATTAGTAAGCCACATGCAAGGGGACGAGCATTCCCAATGATATAGTTTTAATTCCCTTTAAATCCAACCATAAACTTCATCACTACTTTGTACTGTTGCTAACTAATGAGTTGGATTTTGGCAGCTCATTAATCTTAATTTTGTTAACATCGATCTTTTTTCCTGGGTTTTGAATGGAGCTAAAATTAGCATGTTTTTTGTTTTGTTTTGTTTTATGTTTTTGTTGTCGTTGTTGTTTTCTAACATAACCTCCATTTCAACTTCCTGCTACTGGATATTTCATTACAACAAACATCTCTACCCTTGACCAGCGTCTAAAAAGAAGTCAGAAGAGTTCTGGGAATAATGATCCCCCTCTCATCTTCTTTCACACACTTCCCCTGTCCCTTCTGGGACATGGAGCCACCATTGACTTCTAAGGAAATTCACTTGAGGCTCAATTAAAACTACGGGGCACAGAGAAGAAGAAGCATGTCCTCACCTTTTCCTCCCCAGTTGTAACTGTTTCCAGGACCAGTGCTATATAGGAGGACTTTTGAGGGCTTGTGGTATAAGACAAAACTGGGAGGTTCAACCCAGCACTCACTCATTTGACAAACGCTGGTTTACATCAAGTTTCTCTCTTAAGGGCAAATGTTTAAAAATTAGAACGGAAAGGATCTCTCCCACCAAAGGGAGTGCTCATGGCTTCCGATCTTTCCCCAACTCTCTCTGGCTTCTTAGCCGTTGCCACTTAGCAAACAGTTTAGGAAACAGGAGGTTTATTAGAACAGGAGACGTGGAGTCCGAACTACACTTTTTTCAGTTGAGCTATCTGAGAAGGTCATTCCACATCACCCCGTTTCCCATTATGCTCTCTCTTTAGCATATTCTCACAACAGGCAATTCTATTCTTCCGTTGTTTCTCTGTGATAGCATATTCTAGAAGGTTTTGAGCCCCTCCCCCTTATTTTTCTCAGAACTACTATATTGCAGCCTCCAAGACGATCTTGTCCTTTCTCTACTCCAACCAGGTAGTCTGTTGCCATTAGTTCACATTTCTTCTGATAAAATACCAATCCAATCTCTAAGCATTATCTGCCCACTTACGACAAACCAAACAATAACATTTTTTCTTTTGAATTATCCTGACATTTATGACTTTCCTTCAAGATTTCAGGTTACCCACTGAACTTCTAAAAGCAGTCAACAAATCAGTCTTGGGAAAGAAAAAAGAAAGGCTCCCCAGGCAAAAAGCTGTATTTGCGGTGATGAAATATAAAGGTCCCCTGGTCAGACAGCAGACAGCCAGGTTAAAATTTCAGGTCTGCTCCATACCAGCTGAATGTCCTAGACCTCTCTGAGCCTCTGTTACATAGGCTCTCTGTGCCTCATTTTTTTCCCATATGCAAATTGGAGATATGATAGACTCCACTTTACAGGGTAGTTGTGAATGAGATCCTGTGTATAAACCCTTAGCACAGTGCCTGGTACATAGATTCTTAATGTTAGCTACAAAACAAAAATATGGAAAACTGTTTTAACTAAAGGTGACATCCTCAGGCCTCAATTACAGTTTGAGGATTATTTCTCTCCTGTACCATTCCATTTTCAGGAACATTTTATTCTATAGTACGAGGAACATGAAAAGGTATGGATATGTGTATTATGTATGTATGTGTACATATGCTTTTTAATTTCTTTTTCACTGACCTTCCACCGTGTCTGAAATCAAGCAGTAAATGCCTGCATCTCGTGAGAGGTTCTCAGTCAGCACAATGAAAGGTAGGAAGAGGTAGGAACTGAGCTCCTGCCCTCTGTAATCTAACTGGAAGACAAGATACACTCTCAACCAGAAAATACCAACCACACAACAGCCATCGCACAAATGTCTGTTTGTCATTGATTACATGAGGGGCACAGATAGTTCACTGAGCATCAAGGCAACTCCAACTTGACATGGTCTAGGAAGGATTCACGGAGCAAGGAAAATTAAAGCTGAGCCTTAAAAAACAGGCCTAGTTGGACAAGGTAAGAGAAGTAGGCTGAACATTACGAGCAGGGAAATTTTAGGAACAGTGGCCCAGAGTCTGGACAGAATAGAGCATGTTCAGCAGACAGGTTCTGAATTTTGCTAGAGCAAAACAGGAATATTTCATACCTACGTCCAGTGGAAGACAGCCAGATCAGCTCACGATGACTTCATCTTGTGTGGGCTTTCACTTTGAATTTCTTATTGTGACCCAGGTATGACAAAGAAGTTTCGTCTGGAAAACTATCTGCTAGCAATGGCCCGTTGTTCATTAGAACTCTGTGTTGAGAATTCTGAGGCCACTGGCTATTAGGGAAACAAAGTATGATTGATTATGAATGTCTGCCGTGAGGAAAGAGAAAGAGTTGGCTTACAGGCTTTGTCTGCCATCCTGGCAATGTAAACAATGGGCAAGGAGGTCAAGAAGGGCAATTTTAGCCAAAGAGTAACACGATTAAAGAGATGATTTAAAAATTTAATTTGGCAACAAATCATAGGATAGGCTGCTGAAAGAAGACAGGAGGCCAAAAAAAAAGAAAAAGAAAAAAGAAAACCACTTCGGAGATTTTTACCAAAACCATGACAGCGACAATGTAAATACAAAAGAAGGAATACATTTAAGAGATTCTAAGAATAAATCGATATACTTAGCGTGACTTCTGAACAGCCTTAAAACTGACTTAGAGTATTTTTTTAAATACGTTTTATTTTTTTCAAACAGTTCTCAGTTTACAGCAATATTGAGCAAAAGGTACAGGGATTTCCTATACAAGCCCTGCCCTCACACGTGCGCAACCTCCCCCATTTCCAACATCCCCTACCAGAGTGGAATGTTTGCTACAACTGATGAACCTGTACTGACACAGCACGATTACCCAAAGTCCATAGCTTACACTAGGGTTCACTTTTGGGGCTGTATATTCTGTGGGTTTGGACAAATGTATAATGGCATGTAGCCACCATTATAGTATCACACAGAGTACTTTCACTGCCCTAAAAATATCTGTGCCCTGACTATTCCCTCCTCCCTAGCCCCTGGCAACCACTGATCTTCTTACAGTCTCTGTAGTTTTATTTTTTCCAGAATATCATATAGTTTGAGTCATATAGTGTGTAGTTTTTCAGATTAGCTTCTTTCACTTAGTAAAATACATTTAATTTTCCTCCATTAGAATGAGGTTGGTGGCGTATTTCTTTTTAGAGCTGATTAACATTCCATTGTATTGACGTATCACAGTTTACTTATCCATTCACCTACTGAAGGTTGCTTCTAAACAACACCTTGGTTGCCTCTAAGTTTTGGCAATTATGAATAAAACTGCTACAAACACCTATGTGCAGATTTTTGTGTGAACATAAGTTTTCTCCTTTTTTGAGTAAATTACCAAGAAGTACAATTGCTAGATCATATGGTAAGTTGTAAGACACTGACAACTTGTCTTCCAAAGTGACTGCACCATTTTGCATTCCCACCAACTATGAATGAGAGTTCCTGTTGTTCCATGTCCAGCCAACATTTGGCATTGTCAGTTTTCTGGATTTTGGTGATTCTATTAAGCATGTAGTGGGTATCACAGTGTTGTTTTAATTTTGCATTTTTCACATATGATGTGGTATAGAATGAAGACATTTTGATTCTTGAGAAGGGTGCCATATTGACTAGTCTTACACTACGAAAAATTTGTTTGTGTCATTCATCCATTACCAAGCATCGTCACCTAACAGACAGCTAGGTAAGAGGGCATTTGAAATACAATATAGGTAAATTCTGACAAATTATGGATAAGGAACAATTTGGGTGAGGTCTATTCCTAACATCAGTGAGTATTTTGGTAAACACTGTAAAAGCTCTACCCTGGTAAGCAGAGGCCACCGGGAAGGATTCAGTGACCTTAAGCAGAGGCACTAGAAGCTGCTGCAAATAAATCGTGCCTTCTTCATAATTTTGCCTAGCAGCTCTGGTCCTGCCTTAGTTCACCCACTTTTGTCTATCTTGTGATAAGGTGACTATATGTATAAGACACATAATGGCAATTTTGCCAGAAATAAAGACACAAGTCTGAAGCCAGATCTCATTTTAAGAACAAGTCTCTCAAAAGTCCTCCTGGAAGATAGGGCAGAAGCAAAAGGGGAAGACACTGATGATAAACATTGGAACTGCAAAATGTATTTATTTGTTAATTTCTTGAGGGACCACTCTATATGAAGTTTTGCATTAAAAACCATTTCAAAATTATAAGAATGCTGTCTACCCTCCAGAAACATACATTCTACCTAGGAGAAAAGATACATGTTTATTAAAATTAAGGAATACAGTACGGATAGCACAGACCATACATAGAAAATGTCCCTGCCTTGTATCTTGCCAAATAGTCTTAGATATGCTGTGAGTTAGGGGAAGGAAAGTATGACTCGGTGAACAGGAATAACCATTCATGTAAGTACTGAATAACAAAGATGTCCCAAAGCTAGGCAATGCTAGGCAAAAGGGAATAACAAACGAGGAAGAGCTGTGCAGCGAAGGACTAGCCCTGACTGGCACTCCTTCCTTCCTGCACAAATGTGTTGATTATGTGAAACCAACTAGTCTGAGGGAGAGATGGTTGGAACATTTCCTTAGACAATGACCCAATTGAAAGGTCACTTCCTGCCACTTTCCATATCCCTGAGGGGCAATCCTTTTACTGGCTCCCAGTACACAGTGATAGCTATGTTGAAAGTCAGGCTTCCGAATAAATGCCTGCCTGCCAGAGACATAGGCTTCTACTTTGGGGTTTAGAAATAAATTAAAGATCATTATTCACACTTAAATGTCCGATCAAATATAATGCAATGCATACGGTTTTTCAATTCACAATCATTGCAAATAGCTGTGTTTTTCTGCACTTCGTTGACTATGATTTCTCATATCATCTGAGAAACAGAAATTCTTCACTCCCAAACGAGCAACATTTTGAACTCAATCCTGACCCTAACATGATAAAAATCGGTGCCGTTGTAAAGAAACATAAAGTGTTTTGTTGTTTGGTTCTGTCTTTTCCCCTGAAAGCCATCCAAGGGCAGAATCCCATTGCCTGTATTCACAATGAATACGACACAGAAAGAACATGGCATTTTAGACAGAGCTTTTCAGAAAAATCCATATAAGGGCAAAAAGAAACATTTGATGCTGAATTCTTTCCTAATTTAAAATGGTTTTGAGTCCAGTTTTTATTTAAAAAAAAAAAAAAAAAAAAAGCACGGAATCAGAAGAATTCCAGGGCAAATGCTCCTGGGATTTCTTGTGTGAGCAGAATGTAGTGATGAGCAGACATTATCCAAGTCATTGAAGGAATGAACCCCAGATAATCTAAATGTCCCCTCTGTGTCCCTAGCCACAGCCTGCACTAAAAGATCTCAACCCTTCCCCACACCGCGTCCTCAGCCCCTGAATCCTGACATAACTCAATGCTCTAGCATTTTACACATGTTGTTGTGTTGTTTTGAAATGGCTCTCTAGTTACTTTGTGGGAACACTGCATATTCTAATGCAATGTTTATTGAAGCAAATCACCTGCATCAGAATTACCTTGGTTACATTCAAATGCAGATTCCTGAGCCCCTGCCAGGAATTGCTGAATGTGGAATATCTATGGGAGAGGTCTGGATATCTGCTTTGTTAGAGGCACCCCTGTGGTTCAGATCCACTATAAAGAACGCTGGACTTTGAATTCTAGTCTTAGTTTTACTGTTGAACATTCGTTATAGACTTTCAGCCAAATCATTTAATCTCTGTGACTCAGTTCTTTTTTCAACTGTAACATAATATTATTGTGAAGCAATCTATGCAGAAGTACTCATACATACAAGAAAAATATTCACACATGTACTTGTGAATTCCTTAGTTAGATAGATGATAAAGTCTTTGAGATTCAGGAATCTCTTTATTGTATTTTCCTTATTGGTAATGTCAGATGGATAGGTGAATTTCAGTAAATAGTTATTTAATATACTATACAGAACAAGACTTGAAAGCACTTGCACCCTGATACTAGAGGAAGTCAATTAGCCACTAAGAGTCCACGTCAATGTAGAATTTACCTTGGACAAATTTACCATAAACCAGGGTCTTCCTTAGAACTTGAAGATTAATCAACTATCAGAGTTGATTAAATTTAATGAAACTGTTGTTTGCTGTCTAACAAAGCTTATAAGGTAGACATGTAAGGCCTCCTTCCCAATTTATTTAATTTTCCAGGAAAACACTAACTCAGGTAGCCTGATAAGTCATATTGACTACCCAACATAGATTAGAGTAAGATTTGTTTTTAATTAAAAAAAAACTTCATTATTTTAATGCTTTCTCATATCGATACTTTGAGTACTATATTATATCCTTATTTCACAAATGAATAAACTGAGTCACAGGGAAGTGAAGTGGTTTTCTCTGCCTCTACAAGAGGGAAAGACCTGACAGTGTTGGGCTGATCACTCGGGCCTGGTAGGGCACCCTGCACACAGCCAGTGCTGAGACTGCCAGTGGCAGCCATGCATGGCAGTGACTCACTTCTGCTCTGCTCTAGTCCTGACATTTTTATTTCTTTAAATATGGTAAAGTCTTCATTCAGGTTCTGGTCAGTTTTATAGGTTCTGGAGTCATTTTGTCTTATAAAGTCAGTTTCTACAAGTTCATTTTATGTGGAAAAAGGATGAGTACTTTTTTACATAAACAATTATGTATGTATAATCAAGGTTATTGGGAAAAAAATATAACACATAGATCAAATTCTAATTTCAAAAATAGTATTACAAAGATGAGGTTAAACATTTTAAAATGGTGAGTTGATATAAAGTTAATTTAATGAAAAACATTACATAATAGTTTCAGTACTGTGCAGATGTCACCAATTTGTGGAAGGAGTAATAAGGGCAGTTGGGGAAAAACTGCTTTAAATTGATTTTGCATACCTCTCTGTTTCATTTTGAAATGCTTTTATAGTATAACTTTAAGGAAAAAAATCCATTTCTCTGTTTTCAAATTCGTTAGGGGCTACCTCAAAGCCCCTCTTGAGCCAACAACATATATGTACTTCATTTGAAATTATACTGCTGACTATGTAACTCCAAATCACACTAAATATAAATATAGTAATAAAATCTCCATGTATTGACCTACAGATGAATTATACACTGTTCTAGTTATTGTATATATACTATTGTTAATTATCAGGACCCCCAGGGATAGGTGTTATGCCCAATTTATAGATGTGCAAACTGAGACCATGAAAATGCAATAATTACCTAACAGCCTCCCAATTTACTATTATTAAATGTGGAACTCAAATATGTCTTTCCCAATACAAATTGCCTCTCTGTACTAAATTTCCTACAATGTATTACCAAAAATATTTCAAAATGTCTTACATAGTAAAGTTTCAGTGAGTATATTATAGTTACAGAAAAACTATAGGCTATTGCTGTGTGTGTTTAAGTGAATTGAACTTATTATATTTTTTAAATTTCTTTTTATTTTTTGATCGCAGTTGACATTCAATATTGTAGCAGTTTCAGGTGTAAAGCCTAGTGGTTAGACATTTATAACTTACAAAGTAAACCCCACAATAAGTCTTGCACCCACCTGACACCATGTATAGTTATTACAATATTACTGACTGTATTCCCTATGTGGTACTTTACATTCCCATAACTATTTCATAACTGCCAATTTGCACTCATTTATCCCTTTACCTTTTTCACCCAGCCCTCTGCCCCCCGCCCCGCCCAAGCCCCTCTCATCTGGCAACCATCAAAAGTTCTCTGTATCTATAAGTTTGCTTCTGTCTTGCTTGTTAATTCACTTTCTTTTTCAGATTCCACATATACATGAAATCATACAGTATTTGTCATTCTCTGTTCTACCTACTTCACTTAGCACATTACCCTCTAGGTCCATCCATGTTGTCACAAATGGGAAGACTTCATTTTATTATATACTTATATTTGAGAGGTCTGCTAAGGCACTATATCACCTTTTCTCTAAAGTCAAAATTCTCCTCCTTCCCATGGAAATGAAAACCTAGCAACTACATGAATACCTGATACCTCATCTCGTCCTGGCCAGTAAGGGGTCGACAGCTATCTTAAGCTACAGTCACTTTGATTGATTTTCTTTTTCCAACAGAAGACATGTAAATTTGGGATCTGTGAAACAGTAGGAGGATGGAGAAGCAGAGAGAGAAGACTGAAGCAGCCATGAACTTAGAAGCAGAGAACCAATCCTGAGAGGAGAGACACAGCATGCGAGACAGAACACTACTACTAATACGGTTTCCTACCGTGTTTCCCCGAAAACAAGACCTAGCCGGACAATCAGCTCTAATATTTCTTTTGGAGAAAAAATTAGTATAAGACCTGGTCTTATTTTACTAAAATACAGGACTGGGTCTTTAATATAATATAATGTAATGAAATACAATGTAATATAAAGTAATACCAGGGCTTGTATTAAGTTTTGCTCCGTAAGTCTCACTAGAGCTGATTGTCCGGCTAGGTCTTATTTTCAGGGAAACACGGTAGCTACAGGCCCTCATGAGCCCCAGTTATTGCATCTCTTTCCTGGTGCTCTGTGAAGTATCCTTACAACCAATTCCTATGTTTTAATTAAGCTAGTCTGACATGGACCTCTATTATTATAACCATAAAAGTGTCAAGTAATACAGCCACAATGTTAGAAAGAAATTTCTCCTTAAAAATGCTTTCCAATGAGTGACCCTGAACCATTCAATTTCTTCTGATTATTCACTGGTAGTGACCATGCAACAGATGATTTCAGTGAGTTCTAGAAGTCAATCCATTTGATCGCACTGAAATATACACACATTATGCAAAGATAAATGACTCAGGTTTTTTGATGGGTTTGATTAAATTGTCCAAATATCTTTGTATTATAAAGACATTCAAATGAGAAAATATTACATTCTCCCCTAAAGAGCAAAATCACAAAAAGATGGTCTTTATTTATCAACTAAACCCCTGTATGTCTCATTTAGCTCCCCTTAGTTGCTTCTTCTGCTCATCCTGTCTTAACCATTCTTACTAGAAACTCCACAATAATTCTTGGCCCAGACAAAAGTAGAGGCAGATTTAGCAACCAAAGCATGTATATTTAAAAATTGCCCCTTACTTAGCATGTGTTAATATGATGGTACATACCAGAGGAACAAAATAAAATCATCACAAGAAATTACTGCAAAACACAAGCATTCTGGATAATTCAAACTAAGCCTTGTAGCTGGTTCAAACAATTTGGTTTTGATTTCATACAGCACCAAAGTGAGACATTAAAGAAGACTCTACACAGAGCACTATTTTTTTGTTGTTCATCCATGTTTTCCCTTGGGTTTAAGAAAGAAAAGAAGGGGGGAAAACAATGGAAAACCATAACATTTTTCATTGAATTGATTTTTAAAAATGAGTTTGGCAATTAAAATCAGATTTTTTCAAGCAAGAAAAAAATACATCTGAGTAAAGCACTTATACTAAAAGTTTTAGCAGAATATGGATTAAATTACTGGTTTTAAAACCACCCTTTAAAAACGGCATTGACTCTGGAATGGAAAAATCAGTAGATCCAAAGTAGAACAAGATTTTGATACTAGTACAATTGAAAACTATATTAAAACTTCGTGTAAATTTTTTGCGGATTTAATAATCCTAGGAAAATTCTGACTATAACATCTTCCTAACCGAAATTAATCTTTTCCTAAGTGTTTGCTTTTAATGATTGTTTCTAGTTTATTACAGAAATTCTTTAGGCTATAACTATTGAAATCTGCAATTTGATCCTCCAAGGTTTTGGGTAGCAAATCCACATAGGTCTGAGTATCCAGTCATTGACCTTGCTTCTTTCAGCCTGCAAGTGGTTCTTTTCAATACTTCTGCCCAAGAGAGGAAAGACAAACCTAGAGCTGTGGGAGGTGCCCTTGCTTTGTGAGTTGCCATAAAAGTTGGCAGGTGCTAAAACATTGCAGTGCTAAAAGACTATGGCTGAAGTTATAAATACATATTTTTAAAGATAAAAAATCTTGTTAGTTGTACATTAGTATTACTGTATGTCATGCTATAGATGAGTTTACTCCTATAAAATGAACACTTTGCTGAAAAATGAGCCAACAGAGGTTGCTTTTGAAAGCAAGAATTAATGCATAAGGCTTATATGAATATTTTTATTTGAAACCTAAAAACTCAATGTTCATTCCTCGTTGAATTTATCAGACCAGTAAGAGTAATTATGAGGCACTGTTACTATACGAGATCTGACAATTAAGTTCATGAACTCATCCTAGAAAAAGTCCTACATACCTTATTGCTGAATATCACTACAGCCACCTTTGAAGTAGTCCCCTTGGGAAGCTATGCACCAACACCAGCACCTAGTCCACCCTTCAAAGCAATTTTGAAACTTTTTCTGGAATAGCCATCAGAGCTGGCATCGTATTACCCTTGCTGTCCTGAATGTCAGCAAAATGTTTTCCTTTCAATATTTCCTTTACCTTCGGGTAAAGAAAGAAGTCATTGGAGGCCAGATCAGGTGAATAGGAAGGATGTTCCAATACAGTTACTTGTTTACTGGCTAAAAACTCCCTCACAGACAGTTCTGTGTGAGCTGGTGCATTGTCGTGATGCAAGAGCCATGAATTGTTGGCGAAAAGTTCAGGTTGTATAACTGTTTCACGCAGCGTTTTCAGCACTCCAAATAGCAAACTTGGTTAACTGTTTGTCCAGTTGGTACAAATTCATAATGAATAATCCCTCTAATGTCAAAAAAGATTAGCAACATCGTTGCAACAAGTTCGCTAACTTAATTGCCAGACCTTGTATAGGTATACAGCAGAGTAACAGACCACGCTGGCCCTACACTTGGAGAAAAAGCTACTTTCCATGAAGAGTCTATTAGAGCCAATACCTTTCTAAATTCCCACAAATGGTATTTTATCCCTTGGTTGATACCAGTGGAAACCTGTAGCTGTTAAAAAGCGAACACCTTTGAACTTCCTCCACACGCTCTTTCTGCTGCTTACAAGATCCTTCCCCTTATCTCTTTTCTGTGGAAAGAAGTATTTGTTTCTTTTACTCTGTTTAAATGTCACTGCTTCTCTAAAGCTTCCCCCCATCAGAATTTTGCCTAACCCCCACTGAAACAGAATTAACAAATTAATCACATGCTCCTTTGTGTTACCATAGCACTGTGCTCATATACTTGCCACGTTGTATTATAATTAGTTCTGTGTGCATGGGCCTATCTTCACGATCCTGGAGACTTCTGAAAGTGGGGACAATATCTAATTCATTCAGTGCTTTGTTTATAATAGGTACTCAAAAGATGCTCTCAGAAACAAGCATATAAAAATCCTCTTACTAGAAGAATACTCACCCATTCACTCATTCATACCTCTATTCAACAAGTAGTGTTACTTAGTATATATTTTGTGTCTTATTGCAAAATATTTTCTCAGATCCATTCCTGAGAAGTAGAAGGTAGAGATCTAGAGGATAATGTAAATCTTTCAAATACATGGCATCATGCAGTGGACAAGCGCAGAGAATAAAAGACAAGAAAACCACTTCTGCTTAAAAGTTTTGCCTATAGCTATCTCTGATGCTAAACATAGAGCATGTGTTTGATGAAAACTTATTGAATGACTGATTTTAGCTGAAGTTCAACTGTTTTCTGTTAACACGGGTCATAAAAATATCTGCTAAAAATTTCATCTTCTACACAAACTTTCTTATAGTCGAATTTTGTCCCGATAACTAACCCACAGAAGACTGATGTCATTCCTCACTAAAACCTTTAATATATCTTGTATGCATATCTTTATATTCCTAAATATATATCCATCAATGAAAATATTTTTTGTAGTATTTGTTCATGCTTCACGCCCCTTTCTTTATGTGCTGATTTTCTCAAAATGAGAGAAACACATTTTACATTTGAACTAAAATCTAGTATATTTGTACTTCTATGCACCAGGAAATATCATTAATCGGTTCTAACAAGACAGCAATCATTTATAATAACAATGATCACCAAGAAGCAGTGCAAGTTTTGGAGCTCCTTCTGAAGTCTCATTAAATGACAGGATTACATTTGGTGCCAGGCTGGCATCAAGCATGGATGACATATTCATAAGTTCTTAAGCTTTCGGAGTTGGAAGAGACTTTATGAATCATCTATTTCAAGCTCAATGCAAGAATCTTTTCTACTCCATTCCTCACAGGTAAAATCTGTCTGGATACAACCAGGGGCAGAAATCATCTTCCTCACAGAGAGCCTATTCTATTTCTGAGGAAGTCTAATTCTTAGAATACACTTCCACGTACTGAGCCAAAATCAGATTCCCTGAACTTCAAACATTGATCCTGGCTCCAGCTTCTAGTGTTTCAAAGATTTAATCTAATCCCTCTTCAAATATTGAAAGGCAGCCATGGTTCCCTGTAGGTATTTTCCAGTACAGCCTATAAACCTGACTAAATCTGTATCATCCTGCACACATGTGTCTATTAACCACAAGGACATCAGGAGCGATCACTTCAAAGGCCTTGCTCGTGTACTAATGCCAGTATTTCTTCAACCACCATTTAAATAAGCAAAGTGAATTGGTCATAATTGCTCTTAAGAAACTCGTGCTGGCTCTTAGTGATCACTGCCTACTTTTGGGTGCACATAAGCAATCTGCTTAATAATTCATTTGGAACTTTGCCCATTTTTGTTTTCAGACTCTATATTTCATTCTGTATCAATCATAATTCAATTGAGGGTGGGGCTCTAAGTATTTTAAATGAAGGGAAAGAGGGTGGATTTAATACAGGAATTAGTTACAAAGAAAAAAAAAGTTTCACTGAACATGGAGTGGTGAGGCAACCCAGAGATTAGAAATAGCAGGAAGTCACTAGGACTTCCAGGCTAGAAGAGGAAAGGGAGGAGCCTGTAATGCCAGGGCCAGGAGTTAGGGTCACCCAGAGGAAGATGGAACTGTGACAGGAATACAGAGCAGGTGTTGCAGCTACAGAGAAGACACTACTTGAGACATTTCCAGAGATATCACCTGAGACACAGCGAAACAGAGAAAATAAACTGGCTTTCCCCTTCTGCCAGTGCTTTAGTCTTCCACTGAGATTTCCCACTGGCTAAACCCACTGGACAGTCAGCTGACACAAAAATCTGGCAAATGTAGCCAGCAGGGGGTCCAGAGCCGAGCAGGTGAGGGGTAGAAATGGATGCCTTTCCACAAGTCTCCATGATTCCTCAAAAATTAAACACTTAAAGAATATTTCAGTACTTGTATTGATTACCTTCATTGTAACACCCATTTTATTATGATTTGTTTTACAGGTTGCTACTCACACAAATATTTTCCCTAAATCCAAACAAGTATGACATAACAGTGATGCCACTGTGGGTAGTATTGTTGTCATTTACCTCCACAGCGTTTACAAGTGTGTTGCACACAGGAGACACAAAATTAATACAATTTGTCTGATTCTGGAAAAATCTATTATTCCCAAAAAATAGCTCCTTTTTTATTATCGCTTCCCTTGTTTGATGTTCAGTTTCTGCTTCATCGTGTTTATATTATGTCTTTTAGTTTACAGTTGATGTTAATAAATAATTAATTGGAGTTAAGTGGATCCAATTTTCCTTCTTAGAGGATTCACTTGACAATATCAGCATTTACTGATTGTATTTTTAACAATACACACCCAACTTTCATTGTTGTGAGGAACATGAAATGCATAGTGAAAATGCTCACCGGCGTTTAAACAATATATATCAAAAGGTCTTTGATATTACTAGTTTTCTTTTTTAAGTAATTCTTTTTTTTTCTTTTGAGATTTTATTAAAAGAATATTTATATAGTATCCCTGGCACAAACATTTTGGCATTTAATAGCCAGGTAGCTTTATAAAATCATCAGTCAGCTGGATGACTTTATGAATTTAACTAATCTTCCCCCAAAAAATGGCAGGCTTTAACAGTAATTAGTAGAATTGAATAGTAATTGCATCATTGTGTTGATTCATGATGCATAGCCAGCTTTTCTTGATTGTCCAAAGTAAACATTTTAATCACAGACACTAGAGTGAACCTCAAATGGGACAATACATATAAAATTGTACTGTCCCATACAGTAGAGACTGGTCGCAGAAACCTACCAAACACCTTGAGATGTGATTTTTCTGAATTTGCATAAGCTGTAAGCATAAAATACACACCAAATTTTGAAGAGACTATGAAGAAAGGAATGCAAACTACTTTATTCATATTTTATATTGATTATATATTAAAATTATAATAGCTTTCATATGTTGTATTCAATAAAATGTTATTAAAATTAATGTCACCTGTTTCTTTTTACGTCTTAAATTGGACTCCTAGAAAATTTAAAAATATATACGTGGCTAGCATTCATGGCTTTCTTTGTATTTCTTTTGTATGGTGCTGATCTATAGAAAAATGAAGTGTCTGCAGAGACAGGACATAGCAACTAAAGGAGAAGTCATCTCTCCTTTTAATTAGTTTTCTGATAGCAACATATTTGATGTCAGACATTTAAAAGAGACAAGACTATTCTCTTCAGTCAAGCAAAACTCCCACTGTGGTTCCTGAGAGTTCTGCCTGAGTGAAACAAATGAGATTAGGCCCATGATGTTTATTTCGTACTAAAACATTTTTTTCTTTTCCAAAACTTTCTTACCACACTGTTGGCTACCAGGCTGTAGAAGTGCAGAATAGAGAAAGGATGAAAGAACAATAAAGGAACCATTTGAAAGTGTTGTTTTGAAACATGTAACTAGTGCTGTCAGCTTCTGGTTCTTTCCATTTTGTACATTTACATTTCCTGACTGTCATTTAAGAACATTTCACTGCGTGTTACTATCAATCATCCTTAACCTAGAATTGCACTGTACATTAGTAACAGTTAATTGGCATATTTAAAGTAAATAGCTGCTTAGTTTTGTTGTGAAGGTTTTGCATACAAATCTATAACACCACATGCTTTGTTTGTTCCAATAACAAATATCCCTGTCTGCAACATTGCCACTTCTGTCAGTAGAGAATAGAGATACAATCGCATTGAAACACCCTGCCCACTAGACATAGTCCAAATGATGTGCAATGTGGAAGCAGGCAGTCATTGCTCATCAAATGATGCCTGTGCAGAATACAAAGACATGAAAAGGAGAGGCAATGTGAAGTTTCAGAAGGATGGTCAAGAAAGAGAAGGGAAAAATAATAAAATGGAAATTATAACTTTGCCCATGTATTTTGTATATATTAATGAGATAAAAGGGAGATTATTTAGCAGACTTTGTCTTGGTCTCTGCCATTTATTCAACGTCAGGTTCACACTCAGCAAGCAAGATACTTCCTAAAGCTCAGAAGAGATATCATTCTACTCCCTATTCCCCTCAGAGTCCAATAACAGTAGAATTGTGCCTCTCCCTTGGGCAGCAGGGCTAAAATGGGAACAGGTTAGGTATTTGATAAAAGATAAAATGACAAGAATTTTCCAACTGTGATGTCAATACATCTATGATATATACCTTAAAAATAAACAATCCACACTATAGTTTGGGTGAACTCCAGCGTCTCCTAGACTGACTCTCAATATTTCCTCCTTTGCTACCTGCACCATGGAGTCAAAAGAGATTATCTGGTACGTGTGTGTGTGTGTGTATGTGTGTGTGTTGTGAATTAGATGAAATGCCACCCTTTCTTCTAACCATAACTCTACAATAGGATTTCCATAGAAGCAACAATATTAATAGTTGTCCATATGGGTTATTATCATAGTTTATAAAAGCCCGAGAAACTAACAAAAAAGTTAAAAATAAAATAAACAACATCACTAATAATAGTACAATAAAAAATAAGAAATCATAGTGATATTGTTAGCAATAAAAACATTATTTCAACTCTATTAAAAGGTTAAAGAATAAAAAAAGAAAGAAAATGTTATTTTTTGGAGATAACCTAGAGAGCTGACCAGTACTTATTTCTAATATTATTTCTTTGACAAAACTCAAATCTGAAATACTAAAAGATTTTTACTTAGAATATCATTTAGATACATCATCATTATGCAATTTTGCTACTTATTTTATGGGTTAACCTATATATAACATTTTTCAGTGCTTAGAATATGCCAACACATCCTGCAAAGGCAAGACTGGTCTGAGTATGTGTCCTTTATCCACTGATATATTTTGCCTCTACCTTATAAAGAAAAGGAAACAAAGTTGCAGACAGTGGTATCTCAAACATCAGAAAATGTGAAGACAAGAACTTCTCAATCTCAGTAAAACTATCAAAAAGAATTTCCCATCTGTTCTAAATTTCTAATATTAAATATTTTAGTTAATGTCCACAGTCTTTACTAGTACACTGTGAATTTCTAAATAGATGTTTCACAGGAGAGATCCAAGATGGTGGAGTAGATAAACATTGTGCCTGTGTCCTTCCATGAACACATTAAAATTACAAGTAAATTACAGAACAATCAACCTGGAGAACCATCTGAACTCCAGCCAAACAGAAGTCCTATAACTAAAAGTATAAATACGGAGCCACGTCAACACTGATACAAGGGATGGAGATGCAGAACGGATCCCAAACATCCATGTGACATCTGAGAATCAGGAGAGATATCTTGGCTGTGGCGTTTTTCCCCAGAAGAGCAAGGGACCCCAGCCTCACACCAGGCTCCCCAGCCTGCAGTACTAGTGCCAGGAAGAGGAGCCCACCTGGCTGTGAAAAACAGTGGGTTTTCTGACCATTCAGGTGGGGCAGAAGGCTGCAGGAACTCCACATGTCCTCCTAAATGGCCCCTACACAGACTTACTTGCTTGCAGGCACTCACTCTGGGATCCAGTGAAAGGATGGCAACTCAGGGGGTGTCGGAGGCATACAGTGGCGGGGGTGGGGGAGCAGACTGATGTGTGTGGCTGCAGGATGAGGGCTGAAGGGCATTTTTCCCTCTGAGGGGTACTTTTCCCGGGCAGCCAGCAAATGGGCACCATCTTTCCTGTGTTGAGCCCTCTCTCACTGGCCAAATCTGAATCTGAATTGGTCTGGTGAGCTCCACTGGGACCCCACTCCATCCAACTCCCCCAATGCCAGAGGCACTTTCTCTACAAGCAGCCGGCGCTGCCTGCATTGCACTCTTCTGGGAAAACTATCAGAGTCTGGCAGGCCTTAGGCAGGTAGTGACTGGCCTCGGTGTGTTCTGAGACTTTTGCTGAGTCGCCCCAAGCTCAGCACTGGCACCAAACCAGAATTTACATTAGCCTGGTGACCACAACTCTTCTCACTCTAGTGACTCCATGAGACCCTGCCTCACCCAACTTGCACAAGACTCTATCAGCAGCTGAACCTTAATGGAGCTGGCAGGTGGCAGCAGGCCTTGGGGTGTCCTGATTTTTTGCAGCGCTACCCCAAGGCCCAGTATTGGTGGCAGACATCCTTGGCTCACAGCATGGCTTCTCCCACGTGCCTCCAGGATTAGCACAGGCAATAAACAACTGTGGATTGCTTTGTACCTCCTACCAGGTAGCCTCTGGCTGGTCACAGGCAGTGGGTGACCTGAGTCTGCACCAGAGCCTCTCCCAAGAGACTCCAAAACCAACATACTTGGAGGTTGGCTTCAGACCACAGCAGTGCACTGCCCAATTAGTCCCACAAGCAGCGCACCCAGAGGATGTCTCAACAGGTACCAGAGCCTGCTGGGATGAATCCCATTTCACATGGTAGCCCCCTGCACAGCAGCCCATAAGCTGTGCACATGGCCAAACCTTACAGCCAATCAGTCTGAGGGTCAATCCCACTCACCAACATGCCAATAGCAATCAAGGCTCAATTGTAACAGGAGGGCACAAATAACCCACACAAGGGACACTCCTGGAGCACCCGGAGCAGGTGACCAGGGACATCGTACCAGAAACGTACAGGGTACCTGCTACATAAGGCCACCCGGCCAGGACTGGGAAACATAGCAGATCTATCTAATATTGGGTTGGTGCAAAAGTAATTGAGGTTTAAGAGGTTAAAAATAATTGCAAAAGACGCAATAACTTTTGAACTAACCTAATACATAGAAACAAATATAGAGAGGAAGCCAAAATGAGGAAACGAAGAAATATATCCAAAATGAAAGAACAGGAGAAAACTCCAGAAACAGAACTAAACAAAATGGAGGCAAGCAACCTACCAGAGACAGAGTTCAAAACAGTGGTTACAAGGATGCTCCAGGAACTTAGTGAGAACTTCAACAGAGAGATAGCAAGCCAAGAAAAGGACAAAGAGGTAATAAAAAAGAACCAGTGAAGAATACAGTAACTGAAATGAAGAAGGAATCACCAGCAGACTAGATGAAACAGAGGATCGAATCAGCGATTTGGAGGACAAGGTAGCAGAAAATATCCAATTGGAACAGCAAAAAAAAAAAAAGAGAGAGAGAAATGAGGATAGTTTAAGAGACCTCTGAGACAACATCAAGCATAACAACAAGCTCATCATAGGGGTACCACAACAAGAAGAGAGAAAGCAAGAGATTGAGAAGAAATAATGACTGAAAACTTTCCTACCCTGGCAAAGGAAATAGACATATAAGTCCGGGAAACACAGAAAGGCCCAAAAAAGATGAACCCAAACAGGCCTACACCAAGATACATTATAATTAAAATGGAAAAGTTTAAAGATAAAGAGAGAATCCAAAAAGCAGAAGAGAAAGGCAACTAGTAACTTATAAAAGATCTTCCATAAGATTGTCAGCTGATTTCTCAATGGAAACTTTGCAGTTCAGAACAGCTTGGCACAAAATATTCAATGTGATGAAAAGCAAGGACCTACAACTAAGGGTACTCTACCCAGTAAGGCTATCATTTAAAATTGAAGGAAAGATAGAGAGCTTCCCTGACAAGAAAAAGCTGAAGGAGTTCAATGCCACAAAACCAGTATTACAAGGAATGTTAGAGGGACTTCTTTAAGATGGAGGGGAAAAAAATCAAAATTATAAACAATAAAATTGCAATAGCTACAGATCTATCAACAATTAATTTAAATGTAAATGGATTAAATGCTCCAATCAAAAGACATTCTCATAGGAGGGCTGAATGGATAAAAAAACAAAACCCTAAAAAAAAAATAAAAATTAAAATAAAAATTAAAAAAAACCCTTACATATGCTGCCTACAAAAGACTCACTTCAGATTGAAAGATACACAGAAACAGAAAGTAAAGGGATGTGAAAAAGATATTTCACGAATATGGAAATGAAAAAAACAAAAAAATCTGGGGTAGCAATACATATACCAGACAAAATAGATTTAAAAACAAAGGATGTATACAATAATCCCACTTCTGGAAATTTATCTGAAGAAACTCAAATGCTACTTCAAGGGGCCATGTGCATCCATATGCTCATTGCAGCATTATTTACAATGGCCAAGACATGAAGGCAAACTGGGTGTCCGCCAATGGATGAATTGATAAAGAAGAGGTGGTACATATATATAATGGAATATTGCTCAGCAATCGAAGAGAATGGGTTCTTGCCATCTGCACAGCATCGATGGACCTGGAGGGTATTGTGCTGAGTGCAGTATGTCAGACAGAGAAAGACAAATGCAATGTGACTTTGCTTATATATGGAATCTAAAGAACAAAATTAACAAACAAAACAGAAACAAACTTATAGATACAAAACACATTTTGATGGTTGCCAGACGGGAGGGGGATTGAGGGTGTGGGTGTAAAAAGGGGAAGGGATAAAGTACAAATTAGTTGTTACAAAATAGTTATGCGTATGTAGGAATTAAGAAGTACAAATTTGTTTTCTACATTGTAGTCATAGGGATGTCAAATACAGCATAAGGAATATGGTGAATAATATTGTAATAACTATGTATGGTGTCAGATGGATACTAGATTTGTCCGGGTGATAGATGTGGGGTTTGGGTGGCAGGGTGAAAAGGGTGAAGGGATTAAGAAGTACAGACTGGTAGTTATAAAATAGTTATGGGGATATAAAGTAAAGCATAGGGAATATAGTCAGTGATACGGTAATAAGTATGCATAGCACCAGGTGGGTACTAGATTAGTCAGGGGGAATCACTTCTTAAATTATATAAATGTCTAAACACTATGCTGTATACCTGAAATTATATCAAATAATGCTGTCATCTTTAATTAAAAATTTTAAAAGGGAGGAAAAGGTGAAGGACATTAAGAGGTTCAAATTTCCAGGTATAAAATAAATAAGTCACAGGTTTGTAATGTACAGCATAGGGAATATAATCAATAATATTATGATAGCGTAGTACGATGTAAGATGGTTGCTCAACTTATCATGGTGATCACTTCTGTAGGTATATAAATGTTGAATAACTATGGTGTGCCCCTGAAATTGATATAATATTGTATGTGCTAGCTATATTTTTAACAAAACTCTTTCTCAAAAATCAGATAAATGTCTTACCACTATGCTGTACACCTAAAATTAATATAAAATATTGAATTTCAAATGTAATTAAAACTTTTTAAAGGAGGAAAAAGGTGAAGAGGAATAAGAAGTCCAAATTTCCAGGTATAAAACAAATAAGTCATGGGGATGTAATGTACAGCATACAGAATAGTCAATAATATTGTGATAGCATGGTACAGTATCAGATGGTTGCTGTACTTTTCGGTGATCATTTCATTAGGTATATAAATGTTGAATAACTATGGTGTAGCCCTGAAACTAATATAATATTTTAGTATATGTGCTGCCGAAGCGAGCACTAAAACTAATATTATATTATATGTTAGCTATATTTTAATTAAAATCTTAAGAAAATAAAAATAAATAAATAAATAGCTGTTCTGCCATTACTAACTCAAAACTAAAAAAACCAGAATTCCTAGAGTTTTCAAGGTTCTTTTTCCATAGAAGCTGTCTTATGTCTACTGGTAGTGACATCATCCAGGCTGATGTCAGGCTTAGGGTTACATGTATCTCTTTGTCATACAGCCTGTTCAATTCAGGATAACATCCTATTCCTTCTCCTGTGTGATATTTCTAATTTATTCCTTTCCTTCCACAACTACTATTAAAGCTCCTGAGTCATGGTTAACGCATAACTAGATGATTGCCATAACATCTCCATTGTGGGTGGAACCATTGTCTCTATTTCTATCCATCTTACATAAAGTGATGAAACCATGGACTGCAAAGTGATACTTCTTAAACTGTCTGAACACAGTTAATGAACATGGTTTTTATTTCCTCCAATCCATCATGGACTAATATGTTGGTAAACTAAAATAAAGTGACTTTTGGAAAAGTGATCACAGGCTTGGATGTCACAGCTCTATCAAACTGCTATAGAAGTTTCTAAATGCTGACTCTCAGTTTCTGTATGTCCCATACAGAGCTTTACCAGTTTCCTGATCTAAATCAGTCCGCAGACCACTCTCTGAGTAGTACCAATGGACTACCCTCTATCATATCACCATTATTTTCTAGGCTCACAATTTACATTATTCCATTCCAAGCATCAAACGTAAACATAAAACTTAATTGTTCAGATTAGTTCCATCTAGAAAAAACCTGGAAAGATTGTTTTTCTCTCCTATTAAATATCCTCCAATAATAAAGCACTTTAGAATCCTATGTGTTACATAAAATCATCAAAGATCTTATGGCAAAGAGGTACCAATGTATGAGAGGGCAGGAGGATACATGAAAACATCATGGCTACAGAAGTCTTAGAGAGAAGCAGAGAAATGACCAGCCGCCCCCCCCCAAAAAAAAATCCTATCCAAGATGATTAAAGAAAATTTTAAGAATATTCTGCAAAAGGGACATAGAAACTATATATTCAAGTTCTTATCACTCAGATGGCTAAATTCAGTATGAAAGACAATATCGGAAAAAACATGTTAAATATTAAAGTTCTTCTGTGCACTATCCTTTTTTAACTAGTAAGTTTTTTTAAAATCATCAAACTGTTCATTTTATGTTATATAAACAAAATATCCAGATGAATTCCTGAAATTTCAACCATATTGACTGGTATCAATATGTTGCAAAAATAAAAAGAGATATCTCAATGAGATACTCACCTTCCAACTGTGCCTGGGTATAGTATTTGTCTTACAGCCTAAAATACAAGGATAACAATACCCTCTCATCCATAGGCTCACAGAGTCATAATAATCTCCTTCTTTCTGGGTTCCATTGCTTCTGCCAGCTTACTTTTCATACTGTTTCTTCATACACTTTGCAACACGATCACATCACATTTTTCCTCAAAACTCTGGCAGATTGTTTGGGCTAGAGATAGATGGAGACAAGAGGCACCATCTGGTGTAAGATCTTTATTCCTTGTTAGCAGTGCAGTAGTTCTGGTATTTCACATGGTCCAGGCAGTAGCAACGATTTTTTTAAATGCATAGATTGAGAAGATGTAAGATGGTCAAATGGCCCTTGGCATTCTCTGATCGTATCATTGGTTTCATTGGTATATAGTTGGTTTTTTTGTTTTTGTTTTTGTGGTTTTTTTCCAATTCAGACAACCAGTGCCATATGGTTTCATGATTCAGAAAGATGGTCCTTGACTATAGATTTGACGATCTCAACACAACTTCCAGGCTTGCCAGAGCTATGTTACAGCAGAGAGAGAGAGAGCAAATAGCTCATGATATTTCTCCTCTGATGAGTAAGCTCCAAAATCACAGGTCTAAATTTGATCTGGGAATGAAAGAAAAAGAACCATGTCTTCCCATGCCAGTATCCATGCATTTTCTTCATCAGAGGGGTCTATTCCTGTATCAGGGAACAAAAACTCAAATAATGCCCAGGTTAATTCTGTTGACTTAGACTGAATATATATTCTTGCTCCTTTCCATATCTTTCTATTCTTTGGAACTCCAAGTCCATCCTGAAATTTAGTTGTTGTTCTAAAAATCTAGTGACTATTTAACAGAATTTTTTTCACCTTTCACACACAATTAAAGTCAGTATTTTCTACTAGAATTATCTAAGAGTTGGGAGTCAGGAGAATTGCCTGAAGATGCTAGGGAGCTAACTCACAGCTACTTTTTGAGGCTAAGTGAAAAAATGAACTGGAACAGTGCTTTGGAAACAAACTAAAAAAGAAACTGGGGCTTATACAAGTTAATTTTGACTGCAATTCAAGAATAAACTTAAAACAAGTCCTCACCTGTTGCCCCCTGATTTCAAAAGACTCCTTTGAGTTATGGATATTGAAATGTGTTGCCAAAAATTTGAAGAATCTTTCTAATGATCATGTCAATGCCTTCTCCATCTCTGTGACTGCTCTGCATTACCCTATGTACTGAAATGGTCCTCATTCTCTCCTCTGCGCTTCGACATTTCCTTTGATTTTTGTGTTAACCCTAAATAAAACACTCACCTCTCTGTGATGCTTCCTGCATATACTTCCTCACATCAGGGCTCAGCTTTTTACAGTTTACATGGTCCATGAATTATGACTTTTTTTGTAATGAGTCCTTTGACCACTTATACCTGCCACCCACCACTCCCCCACTGAAAGCCTCCTTGTTTTTTTTGTTGTTGTTTTTTTGTGGTTTTTTTTTTTTGGTACCATGAAACAGTGCCGGTATCAGTGGGGATGACTTGAAACAAAGAAAGAAAGGAAGAAATAATAGAACATGCCTAAGAAAAATAGGGAGGGTGCTATGTTGAAGAAAGTAGATGTCAATATGACAGCAGATGGTGGAGATAAACTCAGTATTAATATAATCAACCCGTTGCATTTGCCACATGGTTGCAATTGTAAACCATACACACAACTCAGAAGTATAACAAGCTTTGTGTGTGGTGTTTCACTGATGCTGTTTAGTCAAGAGCCACAACTGATTCTTTTTATGTTTGTCCATGGGGCAGATTACCTCACAATGTTTAGGTCATTCTTCTTAAAAGCTAATGATTTGTAAGGAAAAGTTCTATTTTTATGTTAACAGAAAACAGTCTCCTTCAAAGTACAAAGAAAAGATACCTGTATACTCCTCACACCTGTCAGTTGTGTAATTGGATTCTACTTCTTGGAAAATATGCCCCAAATGAAAAAGTGAATGGACATCACTCTGTCTTGATAAAGTAGGGGAATGCAATCTCCCCAGGGCAGACTATTTCCTCTCAACTCTGTATCTTGCATGTGAAACAAAAGGTGGAGACCAGGGAAGGACCAATATCAATGTGCTTTAAATTGTGAAAACTTCTGAAATCCTGTCTTAGAAGTTAAATCTTAAGGTAGTGACAAATTTAGGGTCCAAGTTGCTATCGATAAATAGATCATCTCAAAATCTCCAATGGTTCTGCAGTGATTATAAAGGCCACGCTTATCAAATTGCCATTTAGAGCTCTCCACAGTCTAACAGCAACCTATCTTTCCAAGGTTTAAACTGCTGTTTTCATTTACTATCAGTTCCCTTTAGAAAAATCTATTCATTGTTACTTAAAAACTATATGGATTCCAAGTTCTACAATTTCTCTTATGTGTATCTCTGTTTGAGATATCCTTACCTCTCCACTTATCTAAGCAACATTCTCCCTTTAGATCCATCCTAAAAACTGATGTCATCTATGTTTGCTTCTCAGCTGCTCTAGACCATGATGATCCCTCTCTCCTCAGATCACCTAGAGAACTGATCTCCCACGCTACCATTAGGCTTTTACCATGGGCTATTTTGGGTTGCTAGTTAACATTTTTTACGCATGCACTGTCCTCTCTACCAAATTCCACTGTGTCTATGTCCCAGAGTATAAGTTCCTTGGAGGCAATCACTCATTTCTATGTGCAACCTTTATAGAGCTTAGAAAAGGCACTCATTATATGGATAATTGTATTGAATTACTGGATTTTAAATATAAGTGCATAATCAATGTTAAGTGTTCAACTCCAAATTTCTCTAACGGTAGAGACTTTTGCCAAATTGAGGCTGGCTTTAAGAAAGCATATTGCTCGGCATTAATGTAAGCCTGAGATAACACCCTAAAATCTAAGTTAGAAAAATACAGATCGAAAGCCTAAGAAATCAAGTAGAGATACATTTTCTAAATCCCTCTAAAAATCTGCAGTAATGTGCTTTGGTTAAGACATCTTTCAATATAACTAATAGTCTGACCATCAATAGAGTTCTACACAAGATTTTACACAGAAGATCTGCAGGACTGTAAGATTTTTATTTTTTATTTTATTTTATTTTATTTTATTTTATTTTATTTTATTTTATTTTATTTTATTTTATTTTTAGAAATAAGAGATCTGTTGGATGGACCCCATCAGATATTGACAGAAAAAAAAACACAAAGCCATGCAAACTAGCTCTAAAAGAAGCCTTCTTCTGAATAACCTAGGACAATGAAACATTCTAAAAGGAAGTTGGGAATGTAAATCAGGGAAGATGATAATGTCTAGAAAAATAAATATAGTGACAAAGAAAATTTTTATACCAACAGCATTGTAATTATATTTGTAAAGGACTATTTCACAAACTTTAACACCAAAGTAACCATCCCATTGAGCCAAACATTTGTAAATTCAGTAAACAACTGACTTCACTTAATTAAATGATCAACTGAACTGACTAAATGTTTAGTCATTAAAAAAACTTTGCTCATACCTTACAGTGGCCTTTGAATGGGAAGTGTTTATTACTACAAAAAGCATTTTCTAAACTTAAAGTAACATACAAAATGGTATGCCACAGACCACCAGCTGTCCACCAAAGATGTGTGCTCCCCTCTATAGTGCAGAATTGTTGCTGGAAAATGACTACCCAGCCACGGACTCCATTTCCCAGTCAACCTTGCATTAGGGTGGCTATAACTAGTTCTTTTCAAAGAAAAATGAGCCAAAGTGATATGGGTTATTTGGTTAAAAAGCATTTGTGCTTTTCCACATCTGCCCCTGTCAGTTCTTCCCCTATCTGCCCAGGCTCTTCTCCTTTGCATGCTTTTATCATTGCTACGTTCTGTCCCTTGTGATTGGGAAATCTTTTCTTAAAAGCTAAGTGTATTAGACAGCCCAAGCTGCTATAACAAAATACCATAGACTGGGTGGCTTAAACAATAGGCATTTATTTCTCACAGTTCTAGAGGTTGGGAAGTCCAAGACCAAGGTTCCTACAGAATTGGCTGTTGGCAAGAGCCCTCTTCCTGGCTTGGAGAAGGCTGCCATCTTGCTGTGTCCTCATATGGCAGAAGAGAGGAAGCTCTGGTGTCTCTTCTTGTTCTTATAAGGACACTAATCCAATCACGGGAGCTTGACCATTGTGACCTCCTCTACACCAAATAATCTCCCAAAGGCCCTACCTCCTAATACTATTACATCATATGAATTTGAGGGGACACAAATATTCAGTCCAAAACAGTGAGATTCCTCTACCAAAGCCTGATATTTATTAATTTCTATTTGCCTATTCAAAGCTTAAAAGGATGCTTAGAAAAGAGCCTAATTATCTGGTAAAAACTAAGACCACTACCTACACATTATAATTGAACATTTGATTATAATAAAACTAATGATGATGGTGAGGATAATAATAATAAAAAGGGTATGGCTGTTTGCTTATTTTTAGAAAAGAGATTCTTTAAAACAATTTGATAAAAATGAATACCATGTTCTAAAGGCTTCCCTTTTTAGCCTTTCAAAAGGAAAGAAAAATAATTATTTCAACTAAAACTAAAGTAGGCAGCTTAAGCAATCTCTCTATAATCATCAGAAAGGTAAACTGTTTAGGCCTCTTGCAATTTATTCCTCCCAAGGCATTCATTGGGCATTCTGGTAGCCTTGTGTTAAAAAGTTACTGATTCAAACCACAGTCCATCTAAGGAAGCCCCTTGCAGAGCCCTTACTATTACTCAGTGCAAAGAACTGCATTGTTTTCCTAAGTACCTAATTTAAAATGAACTTATATGAGGTCTTATCTGCACTACAGTCTTTTGGAGCCATAACATTACCCAGAAGCTGGACCAGGAAAAAACTGAAAGTTAGGATCCTGTGAGTTGCAAAGGAGTGAGACAAACCTGATATGTCCATAAGATCTTGGAAATGAAACACACTTTACCTGTTTTACAATTTTTTTTAACAGTTAGCTAATATAAGCATTTACAAGGGAAAACAGGAAGTAGCTTAAGCAAAAATCCCTTTTTTTTTTTAAATATAAAAGAACTGCTTTTCTTTGGGTCGAACTGATTTTCTCCTTTACCCCCAACTTGTGCTGTTATTTGGGATTTCCAAATTTAATAGTGCTTCTGACCATTCCTAATTGCACAGTAATGGGTGTTAAGCACAGGCGTGTGTGCAAACAGACTCGACTTTTCTAGTCTTTGACTGTTCCTTGCCTCTGGCCTCTGTCAGAGAGGCTTGCTAACTGCATCTCAGGGGAGCAATCACACGGCTTGACTCAGCCTGTGGCTCTGACTATTGGGACTTCCTGAAGTCACAACCATTTTGGCGTCTAGAACTGGGGCACAGCGTGTCTACTCTTCATAAAATTCAGAGATTGCAAGGGAAGTGTGAAACGTGAGAGCTGATTAGGGATGCACCTTAAATGGTATCAGGGGAGTCGGTTAGCAATGCAAAATAAGTATGAGATAATATAAACATAACATTCCCTGCCAGTTGATCACTTCTGTGAGCACCATGAAAACCAAAATACAACAGAAAAAAAA
The DNA here is from genome assembly GCF_004115265.2 of Rhinolophus ferrumequinum. Taxonomy (NCBI): domain Eukaryota; kingdom Metazoa; phylum Chordata; class Mammalia; order Chiroptera; family Rhinolophidae; genus Rhinolophus; species Rhinolophus ferrumequinum. The sequence goes on along the minus strand of NC_046290.1, from coordinate 58,104,944 downwards.
AATGGGGAGCAGCAACAAATACAAGATTTCCTCAAAGATAATTTCACATAAAAGTTCAATTTCATGGGAAAATGCATTAAAAAATGACATGGAATGATGTGCCAGAAAAATATGATATGTCTATTTGTCTTTCTGGAACTTGCTTGGTATTGATGATTTCTAGTGGGTATATCTAGTCATTTTTATACATACACCTTTCCTTCCTTTCTTGCATTTTATTGATTGAGAGAATTTGAAGTTAGAAGATGCAAATATTTTGGCTGTATTTAACCTCTTTCTGTGACTACAATACAATGATTCCATTCTCACTCTTAAGCCAAAGTAATTTGAATTCAGAGATTTCTTTTTTAATTATGAGGTTTTAAGGAACATAACATCATGTTTAGCTGAGAATCCCTTTCTTCCTCAGTATTCTGGTATAGCTACTCTCTTGTCAGCCTAGGCTTTCAGAATGAGGAGAAAAAATCTTCATAAAAGCCTTGGCCTAATTAACAAGAATGAACTAGATTTTATGATGAACAATTTATAGGCAGTTAATAGAGCTCATACACGGTAGCCAGGAGCTAGATAATTTATCATAAAAGGGATCTCAGTTACACTCCTAATCCCCATTCTCTCGATATTGCAAAACTGCATTAACGATTGCCAGTTTTATAAGCTTTGATTTACTGACAAATGATGTTGCATTTTACGGAGTCATAATGAAACTTATAAATGCAGTAAATAATTGTATCTCTGCCCATGTGCTTCAAATTCTTTGCCAAACAATTTACTCTTTGACATTGTTATCACAGATAAAAGTAATTTTAAGAAGATCTCCTAAGGATTTCTCCTACTGCCACAAATAATAATAAAAATAATAGCAAAATTGTTTATTAACCATCTCAAGTATTTGTTGGAAAAAAAACTCATTTATTCCTAAAAAAAAAATGCAGCTGTTGTAATAAGTTACAAATGATAAATACTTTTATAAATTATGAATGAGATAAAATAACAAATATCCAAATATATTTTTTTAAAGGGTAGAATTTAAACTAATTGAGACCCAAGAGATCATATCATCTCTTACCACTTGGTGTCTTACTGCTATATCTGTTTTAAAGTTATAACAAAAAGTATCACACATTCTGTGGGCAGAACTGGGTGACTGTATGTATAGTGCCATCATATCAGCTACATACCATTTATCCACTGATCTCTAGAGGGGTTCTTGAAGTCCTCAAATTAAATAACGCTTCTTCCAGGAAGGATTCGCTGAGAACTGATATCCTTTCTTATCATGCTACTCTTCCTCATCCCACAAAGACAAATACAGCTGGGTTGTACTTGTGTGGCTGGCATTCACATCTGCCATTGACCATGAGCTCTAGGACAGTAAGGACCACCGTATTCTGACTCCAGAGTCAAACACAATGCCTGGGACATAATGTACTTGTGAATACATTATGTTCCTGGTTTCTAAATCCTGTTAACGTAAGTGAGCATAAATCATTCCAGTTATAAGATCCAGCAATAAATTGGTCACTAAAATGGACAGTGAATTAACCTGTAGTTTAAAAAGCAGAACATTCCAAAGTCATGACATTCTCATGATCAGCATTATAAATATTTTTAGACATTATGCTCTGTTTAGCTCCTCCACATTTTAAAACGGATATATTTCAACAAAAAAGATAATATAGAAAAATAAGAAAAAATAAGAAATGACTAAAATAGAAACCCAGAGAAGGTCAGAGAAATATGACGGTTTGACCTAAAACAAATGTGCTAATATCACATTAATCTTCGTCTCTGGGGACACAAAGAAACAAGAAAGTGTTGCTTATTCCTCAAAGGGACAGAGCCATGAGCCATGTAAAATGGTTTGGGCCCCATAAGTAACAGCTTCCTGACCTAACAGGCTATGAGATATGAGATTATGTGTCTATGGGCCTACTCAACAGGCCATTTTTCAAGTGATTAAGGATTTAGTTCTGCCTGCCAGACAACCAGTTTTTGTATAGCTGATCAAATTACAGCATGTGGTCAATTTCAGTTTATCATCAACTATTCCCGAATATGAAATATACAAAGCTTTCATCCAGGGTTTCTCGTCTGTCCAACGCTTATAAAGATAGGTTCTATTATTTTTTTATAGCAAGATATTTTTCTAGTAAAAAGGGAAATGGTCCCTTTCCCTCTCTGATTCACCCATCACCAGAGAAAAGCTGAGGCTCAAACAGCTGTCCCAGAAGGCAGGTTCATGGCTGCCAAATTACCCTCAAGAAGACAGAAACCCCAGCACACTCAGAATGGCTAGCAAGAGAATGTAGCTGAAAAGTTGCTAGTTCCTTGTCACCTTTTCCAATTTATTCCCTGTCATGGAAGTGCAGAGACTCAATGCAGAACATGCCCCTAGCAATGTCTACTGAGGATGCCATCCCATCAGGGCTGTGCCAGCCCATGACACCTATGAGAGGTGGAACCAACAACTCTTCTGCCCTAAGTCAAAATAAAGCCTACAAATGCTAGCTTTTATGGTTCCTAACACCAACTAAAAATAACAGAGGTGATTAGTTCAGACCTAAGATTCACCTTGGAGATTTTTCCTAATTGTACATATCCCAAAAAGTGTCCTTTTTCCAAATGGAATTGGTCATTGACATGTGGATGTGCTCCTAATAGCAAAATAAAAATATTCCCTGCCTGAAGCATTATAATAAAGTTGTCTTTTCCTATTTCATTGTCTCAGAACATTTAATCAATTGACATGACATCTGGGGCAGGTCAAAAGGAGCTACCTCTACTAATTTATAATTTCAGTAGTCATTAACTTATTGATAACATACTCTAATTACTTTAACTTATTTTTAACAGTTTTAGTTTTTTAAATGATTTTAAACTGTAAAATCTCTTGGGAGTCAAGGATGGAAGCCTATGCACTTTTATAATCCTGTGTTCCCATTTTGAAAAAATCCAGCCCCAAGGAAAATTCTGAAGTGGACACATTTTTTGCCTGCAAGAACCTGTCCTCCCATTTAAGATGGTTTCCTATTGCCTAACTAATTTCAAGAGCCTAAGATCTTCCTCCCATCAAACTAGCATCTAATTTTTATATTAAATGAAATTTTGAAAGTGTGTTTCATTCTCCTAAGACAGAACTGGGTACATAGTAGAAGCCTCAAATTTATTAGCTCCTTTCTTTTTCCAGCTCAGGAAAGCATCTATTATCAGTTATTTACAAATCCATGAGAATATCAATCAATAATTTTCTTCTACCTGCCCTATTGACTCTTCTGTGGTTATAAAATGAAAGCTTTGTCTCCCTGTTAAAGAAGGTGTGTGTGTGTGTGTGTGTGTGTGTGTGTGTGTGTGTGTGTGTGTATGAGGAGAGGGAGAAGTAAAATGAGAAAAACACAGATACTTCCTAGGACACTGAATGACACAAAGTAAGCAGTTACCTCAGTTTACCTACACATAAAACCAAAGTTGCCCTCTTCTCCTTCCCCCTATCCCACCGTCCTGGGCATGGACCAGTTTCCCTGTCTTTATCTTCCCTGAGTTTACAAGAGATTCTGATGACCCTATCTCAATTCTGCCAGCAGCAGAGAGCTAAGTACTTTACTGACAAGACAAGGCTTGTCCCAGGCATACAGTGGGAAGTAGATAACTGTTAAAAATGCTTCATTCCAAACATGGATATCAGTTAGCTAAATTTGGTAATGATTTTCCTCAGTAACAAATGCCATGAGGAAAAGCATTCCTTGCACAATGGTGAGTACATGACAAGTGGTTGGGTTCATCTACTTAACATGTTTTGCATAAGTCGTGATTAATAGTCTACATTTTTTCTGATGTTGTCTCCATATTACTGTGAATTTTAGGTCTTAAACAATGGCTGTGTTTCAAATATTTGAGAACACACTAGACAGGCATCCTCTACCTAATTACCACAAATATTACAAATCCTTGCTAACTTGCAGAATCTGCATCCCATATTTCTTTCCCCCGAGCTTGTAAAATGGCTGTGCATATATGTATTTGCATGCAAATTTTCTTACTGAACATACATATACTCACAAAGCCATAGTCACTCTCCTATTTGTGCAGGCAGGAAGTCAGTTAAAATAAGGACTAAATTGCACATACACTTCAGGGCATCTTGGAATGGCACACCCTCTCTATAGAATGTGGGCCATTCATCTAGACATCCTAGTATTTTGACATGAACCCTGTCAGATAGACGATTCCATGCTACGAGATACACTTCTTTTGAAAATGTCATCCAGGGTAGAAATTGATTTTCTGCCTCAAATACAGCTGCTGCTCTGAGAAACCTCCTATCCTATTAAAAGTGTCTCTGTTCCACCTCCATCTGGACATAGGCCACATGATGGAACTGACATATCTGTAAGAATGCAAAATTCTCACTGATTCATTCATTCATTCAACAACTGTATACAAATCACTGTTTGAGGTGCTGAGGATACAGTAGTGAACAATATAGTGAAGGTCCCTGATCTCATGGAACTACTTTCTATGATTTCAGATAGTATATTATTATGAAAAAATAATATAAAACAGGGCAACTTTCTAAAGAAAGACTATTTTGGATTGGACAGTCAAAGAAAACCTCTCCCAAGGCTATCATATTTGAGCAATCATGCGTAATTATAGATATTAAATAACCTGGTAGAAAGGACACAGGATGTGGAGACAGAAGATTCCCGTTTCTAATTTCTTAAATGTCTTTAGGCAAGTTCCTGAAAGACTTCTACCTTTTAGCATAGAATTGGTAGCCCACTGGGAATATTTCTCATTCTCCCTAAAAGGGTTGATCCTGGTTCAGCTTGATGAGCTTTTCCATTATGATATTCATATCATGACTAAAAACCACTACATCCACCTTTTTTATTATAACGACTCTCAATCAATGGTTCTCAATCCTGGATGCACAGTAACTTGGAATCCTAACCCTGCTGGCATTGTTTTAAATGCTGAACTAAATTATGTGAGATAAACTAATAGGAAGGACTTAGAGATGCAATACAAAGGCATCCAAGAAACGAGGTTAGGGTGGGGGTCTTTCAGGATTGCTGAATCCATTGTCTCTAGATGCTCCAGTGTCTTATAGAACACCACCTGCTAAAAGTGAAAAAATTTAAAGCAATTTAACATTTTCATAGAAGATTTATCCCAAGTAATTTAGCATAAGACATCAGTCTTGGAGCAGCAAAAAAAAATTGTGATAATATCATCAAGCAAGATTTGGATTGGAGGTGATGTATATTTGTGGTGTTATCACATTTGTTACCACATTTTTTTTCAAGTTATGCAACAGAAATCACACTCTCTTGAGGTTAAATACTGCCCTACTCTCATCAAAAGATTTTAAATTTCACACCTCCACCCACACGTTAAATTAGTAGTCCAAACTAGATGGAAGTTAACATCTTAGGTTAGAATGACTGTCTGGCAAGTATCTTTCCTTGTATCGCCCATAACTCTTGCTTTTACCTTTAGGCCTTTTAGTACTTTGCTTGATTTCTGACATTAAATTGCCTTTAAACTGTTCTAAGTCTTACCATGAGCTATACAATTTTCCATACCATAACCACATAGAGTGGCTCAAAAGTAGTTTTTTGAAAGGTCATTAGGAAGAACCAAGAGTGAATTCTAAGATGAGTCAGAAGCATTTGAGTTAATAAACACATTCACAAGCCAGCACATTTTCTCATGGTGCTTTCGGTCACCCCCACCAAATGCTCATTTCTTCTTTCTGTTCACCCACATTTAACCAGTTTTCAAGGCTCAACTCTACCCTCATCTCCTTTTTTCCTCTACCAACCTTGCAGAATACATAATTATGTGTATCATTGACTACTCTTCCCTCTAATCATTTTTGAGTTTGATTTAACTGAAGGATAAAAAACCTATGCTACACTGCTGCCCCTCAATAACTCCTTTGTAATTAGACTAGAATCAGGCACACAGTGGAGACTTGGAAGATGGGCTATACATGGAAGTGCTTCTGGAGTGCTTTTTAAACTGATTCAGGCAAGAAGACTAGGGCTGAAGGGTTAGAGCTTGACTTGAATCATGTACTCAGAAAGAAGCGGAATAGATACAGTAAACATGTTTCTGACTAGAAAACAGTAGTTTGGGAGACAAGAGGAAAGACTCAAAATGTAAAGAAGGAACTAGATGTGAAAGTTAGTTCAGAAACTCTTCTGTAAAATGGGCTTGCAGAATTGCGATAGGGATAGACATAACATGTGTAAAGCAACTACACTGCCTAGCATGCAGTAGGTACTTGGTAAATAACAGCTATTATTATCATGGCCCAATATTGTCTGGAAAAAAGGACTTTTAATATATTTTTGTCTAGAAATCAAGGGTGAAATGACATATGAACTATATAGGCAAAAAGAAAACCTATGAGAAAGATTAACTGCGTCACACTGAACACTTGGATCCAAGTGAATTTTCGATTTGTGTATGAAGAGGGCTTCTCTCTTCTTATCCCAGAAATGCATCCTTTTTTCCTTCCTTTTGGTTGATCTTATGAAGTGTTAAAACTTTCATGTTCTAGAAACACAAAAATTTGGTGCAAAGGAAAGAGCCAAGGGTTTGAAATCAGCATGTATGTGTTGTAGTCTCATTGGAAGAAATGGAGCAAATGTCTTAATCTCTGCACCTTGTTTTGATCAGTTGTAAAATGAGCATACTTACTTCACAATGCTCTTGAGAAAAGTAAGAGGATATATAAAACTTACTGGTACCTTGGAGTTGAGGTCAGCCAAACAATTCAACAATCAAGTAAAAAAAAAAAAATCAATCGATACTGAATTGGTACTTACTGTTTACTGTAAGCAAAGAACCACAAAGGATACAAAAAAAATCAGAACCAGAGAACCCAACCTAGGAAAGCTAGTTGTCAATAGGATGGTAATTCACTTAAAAAGGTCACAAAACTAAATTAACATAGTGCCAACTCTGAAAACATAGAACATTCTATATTGTGGTATAACGCACAGAGCTTAATCATTAATGTCCCAGGGCTATCACTCAAAGGCCACCTCAGCAGAGCTCTAACCCACCTTTGGAAGACTCATTTTCCAGGTCTTGTTTGGAAATTATTTCAGCCAAGTTGGAACACATGCTATCCCCAAATGTGCTAAACTTTTCCTCTGTCTGTTCGCTCATGCTCCTTCTTTATATATGTAACCACTGGGCTACCCAGAATCTTTCCTCTTCTTAAAATCCCTTCCATTTATTAGCACACATTCTAAATGCCACTATGAAGCTTTCCTGACTCTTCACACTAACTTTACATTTTCCACTTTTGAACCCCCCATTTCATTTTGTTAGTGCCTCTCTGTGGCGGTTTATACCGTCTACTAACACCGTATCTTTTCCCTCTTGGATTAAAAGACAGAAAACTCAACTTCCTTCACATTATATCACCCCCAACAACTTGCTCGTAGTAGATATTTACTAACTTTTAAAAATTGAATTCACTAATCGAATCTGGTTGGGATGCTTATAAATCATGCAATCTCAATCTTGATTTGGACAAAACTCTCTTGCTACCTCATTCATTTATTCCTTTAGTAGTTACCGATGCCCATGTGTGTGAGCCTATGGGACACATGTAAGTCAACAGCAGATTGCAGAAGCAGGTGAAAGGGCTTTGATAAAAGAAGTACAGGATTGGGGGCACTGTGGTGGGCAGAGATAAATACTCCTTACATAACACTCTCCAAAGTACTTGTAATGATTAAGAGAAGAATTTTCTCACTAGGTGATCCATGAATCAGAAAGTTGGCTTTGACATCAAACCTCTCTCCAAAGAGGGCAGGAGCAGAATGATTCAAGTTCAGCGAGAAAAGAGATGTGGAGAAAAGGCAGGGGAGGGCCTTCCCCTCTCTGCATATTGAACTTGTAGTCCTCTATCAGAGGAAAATATTGGACAGATTGATAAATATTTTCATCCCCGTAATAAAATTTCATGTTACGTACAAGCCATTATTATCACAATTATATCTTTTTTATTCTGACTTTTTTTTGACTGATTCAGAACAATTGCATCTCAAAAATGATAGTGTTGAAATACGGCAAACATCTCTACTTCCAGCAGCAATAAACTTAAGGCTGGAACATAAAGTTTTTTGTATGTTCCTTCTCTATTTCTACTGTTGGATTATAGATTATGAAAGAGAGATTTTGTGCAGCAGTTGGTGACAAAATATATTTCTTACTAATGTGTACTATTTGCTACATTAATAATTTCATGGCTTTAATTATTGATAAGAACTTAATTGTGCCCCATGTCCCTTTGTCTTGCAGCTCAATAAAAACTATATATTTTTTTTAATTAGGCTTCATTTGAAGACTAAAAGACAAGGTAGAAGTGCTTTCTTGTTAATTCACCTATCTACAGCCAGGAACGAAATGGAATTAGTGTCTTCCATGTGGTTTAGTGAGAATAAGTATCTCACTGTTCTGAAAGTGTGACTTTCCTTCCCACAGTTAACCTCACCCAGAGGCCAGGGATATATAGCCAACAGAAACCGAACACTCCAACAAAGGATGGTTTTCTCCCCTTCCTGACTCTGGGGAAAAATCTCATTGATTTTAGTAGAGATGGAAAGGGAAAATTGGGGTCACCTACGTGGTTATCATAGTGTCCTTCCTATAGTCTCTGCTTTACTAGAAATGTAATCTTAGGCTTCCCTGCTTGATTTCAACATTTTCTCACACTACTCCACTTACAGGAACTGGAAATGTTATAACTTCTTCATTCTGTGTCCAAATGTTTCAAAACAACTACCAGAAAGCCTCGATGGAAGGAACGAACATTTGCTAAGCATCTGGTCCAGGTTATACTAGGTGTTTCCAATCAATTATTTCTTTAATCTCCAGGGTTTACATTCGCAAATGCCAGTAAGATCAGAAATGGAGAAAGGTTGGGCTTGAAAAACAAGGAGCCCTCTCAGCTCCATCTTTCATTTTCCACTTTTGCTAGAGTACCGAAAAGTGTTTAAGGATAACATTTGTAACATTCTGTAGGAATAACACAGCAAATGCAAGGATGAATTGCAATTAATGCTCAATTTCAGTGTCAGGTAGGCCACTGGGAGTGATGGAACTGGGGCAAACTGGAAGGCACACATCTCATCTAACGTGAGATTCTCAACTCTGGCTAAGTGTGGCCATGCTGATAGCGCTTCTAAATTTTCAAGTGAAGCGTAAAAGTCATTCTCATCTATATTTGTTTTCTACTGTGATGTAAAAGATTACCACAGACTTAGTAGCCTAAAACAATACAAATTTATTATCTCAGTTTTCTTGCTCAGGAGTTTAAACATGAGTTAGCTGGGCCCTGTGCTCAAAGTGCCGCCAGGCTAAAATAAAGGTTTTGGCAGGGGCTACAAACACATCTGAAATTGTAGGGTCTTCTTCCAAATTCACTGGTTGATGGTAGAGCTCATTTTCTTGCAGCTGTATAACCTTCTTTTCTTGCTAGCTATTCGTTAGGGACTACTCTCAGCTTCTGGAACCTGCCTTTGCTTCCTTGCCCTGCAGCCTCCCAACATACAGAAACTTAACTTCTTCAAGGCTAGTCAGGAGAATCTCTGACCTCTTTCAAGAGCTCACCTGAGTCGGTCAGGTTCACACAGGATTATCTCCCTCTCAATTAAATCAAAGTGAAATGATTAGGGACCCTAATTACATCTGCAAAATCCTTTCTGCCATGTAGTATAACATGGTCACCAGAGTGATAACCCATCATATTCACAGTCTTATTCCTACTCAAAGGGAGAGGATTACACACTAGGGGGAGGAAATCTTGTGACCATCAGAGAATTCTATCCACCACAGCACCTTTTCTCAGGCTTCCCACGGAAGTACGGCACTCTTTTAAAAACGAGCTGCTGAATAGCCACAAATACTTTAACTTCCTTTCATTTTCTACAACTTTTGACCTCTTAGCACTATCTTATCACATTATCTGATTGGTCCAATGCCATCTACATTCAGTGCCTGTCTATTTTTAAAACTTCAGTGGTGGAGCCTTTTTCTTGCCATTTGATAAGTATAATAAATAGTTGTCACAAATGAAATTTGCACAAAAGCTGACTGTGATGTCAATAACAGGTATAGCTTTTGTAACTGTAATGTAGTTTGATTCCTGAAATCCTAAATTTATCATTAGTACACTCTATTCACAGGGACTTACTCTCTTGATACACAGAGAAAATTCAAACTTCAAAGCATTTTGGAAAGTGACAAGTACCTGAAAGTCCCTTTTTTATTCCAGTGAAAATATCTTTCACCAAGAAGTTAAAATTTCCCCCAAAATCTAAAGGGACTTAAAAAAGGATAATAAAAAGTGCTATTATTCTCAGTAAGACAACTCATAACTATGCTGATTTAGGAAAACCTTTGAGCATTTGCTCAGACAACTGTAAGGTAAACTCAGTTCTCACAAAGAAAGGAAAATGCTTTGAGGAATTTTCTATGGTTTCTTTTTAGCTTGTTTGCTTCTTGACTATAAAAATCCTTTATATCATTTTTAAGGGCAAACTATAAGAGATACAAGGTCTGGCAATTACGTTCGCGAACTTGTTGCTATGATGTTCCTAGCCATTTTTTGATATCAGAGGGATTATTCATTATGAATTTGTACCAACTGGACAAACAGTTAACCAAGTTTACTATTTGGAAGTGCTGAAAAGGCCTGCGTGAAAAAGATGAAAACAACCTGAACTTTTCGCCAACAATTCATGGCTCTTTCATCACGACAATGTACCAGCTCACACGGCACTGTCTGTGGGGGAGTTTTTAGCCAGCAAATAACTGTATTGGAACGCCCTTCCTATTCACCTGATCTGGCCCCCAATGACTTCTTTCTTTACCTTAGGATAAAGGAAATATTGAAAGGAAGACATTTTGCTGACATTCAGAACATCAAGGTAATACGACGACAGGTCTGATGGCCATTCCAGAAAAAGAGTTCCAAAATTGCTTTGAAGGGTGGACTAGGCATTGGATCAGTGCATAGCTTCCCAAGGGGAGTACTTCGAAGGTGACCATAGTGATATTCAACAATGAGGGATGTAGCACTCTTACTAGGATGAGTTCACGAGCGTAATTTACCTCGTATTTATGTTTAGAGAAGAAATCCATCTATAGGAATTCAGATTTAATTTTGAGAACAGATAAACAATCATATAAACAAAATCAATGATTTCCCCAGGTATTTTTGAAAATAAATAGAAACAAATCAGCTCTAGTTGTTTTAATTGTTGCTTAAACTCTCAAGAGCAATGCAATGGAATTTTAAAGAGCAGTTGTATTACTTTAGACTTTACAAATCATATACAGTAATTCATGATTTAGAAAAAGACTATTGCACTTTCCAACTATTCTCTAAGAGTGGAAGTTGAAAGAAACAATCAGCTCACTTCACGCATAGAAGAGAATTCTCCAAACTCTTCTCCTTAAACAAATCTTCAATTGGATAAATGACAACTTCTTTTGAATGAGAAGTATTTTGTACTTTTCCAGTTCTTAACGATGAATCTTTCAGTATCAATTTTAAAATTTGTTGTGTCAACTAAATGGCTATAAGTGGATTGACTTATATATATATTTTTATAGTAGATAGGTTAACTAGAGCAATTCAACCAAATGCCAATATTTGACCCCATCTGACTTTCAACACATGGCATATGGGCAAATGCAAAGAAATGTTCATAGATATATATATAATTTGCAGCTTGAGAAGACTGATAGAGTCATACAAATGTAATTTGATTGTGCCAAGGGTGATTTTTTTTGAAGTTGTGATAGTTTATTGTGGTCATTTGATAAAAATAATAATTTCAAAAGACTGGACAGGTGAAATTAGTTATCGCCAAAAAAAGCTCATTTTAAAAATACACAATGGAATATATAGCTGATGTGTTACAGAATTGTACACTTGAAACCTATGTAACTTTACTAACTATTGTCACCCCAATAAACTTTAATTTGAAATACATAAATAAATAATTAAATAAATAAACAAAATAAAATAAAATACAAGCACTTCCTTGTTTTGTTTTGTATTATATTTAAAAGTAAAAGCAAAGCTAAATTTTGGTCCTGGTTTACCTCTTCAGTCCTGTTAAGTGAATAGAGAAATTTCTACATGGCCTAATTTGAGAAGCACTGAGCACTTTCCACTGGCCTCCCCTTGATCCTGGTGACTCAGACTTCAAGACTTTAGTCATTGGCAACCACCATTTAAAGGCAGACTTTATCTGGCAGGGGTATTGCATAAAGTCATTACCACATTCAACTAGTTCTGAAAGATAAATTGAGGCCTTCTAAGGAGTCCCTAGCAGAAGAGGAGCCAGAAGAGTTGGATTTGAAGAGGGTAGGGAAAAGGAAAGTCATCTACTAAAACATTCCAGCCCTAATAATCATGCAGTGAATATCTGTTAAGTTGAATGAACTTGAAGAGAGAGCACCAGACTTTCCCTCTGGGATCCTGTCAGAGAATAATGCTTTGTAGCTGGATCTCAAGGGAAAGTTTGAGGCCCAGGGGAAAGGAAATGAACAGTTAGCAGAAACCACAAAAAGAGGTAAGGAGAGTATCCACATCCATATCTGAATATTTAAAATAAAATAGGGGTGATTCTGTGTAACTATGCAGAGAGGTGCCTCTCTTCCCACAGCACAAATTTAAACTCTTCCTATTTAGCTGCTAATTCATTTTAGAAACCCATAAAGGTTAAATTGATATCTGGAACTCAGACAAAAATTTACAGAAATTTTTCATATATCTAGGTAGCTTGTCAGTATAATTTTCATATCATTCAACTAAAATAGAATAACAAAACCTGTCCAGTTTGTATCTTGAATCCACAGAACAATTTAGCTATGAGATAAATTCGAGCTATTGGTTTGCAACTTGAATAATCACCACTGATGTATAAGATTACAGTATCACTTCCAAACTAGCTGGAGCTTGAATTCAAATTTGCAATCAGGTCCTTATGACAGAATGTATCTTTAATTTTGCTATCTAGTCCTTTTATCCAAGAGGATGTAGATCTCAAAGTTTCATTTTTTTAAATGTAAAACCATTATTGTTTAACTTTCCCCAACAATGTATCAGAAAGTTTCTGCCAGTATATTAACAAAATTATGACTTTTTCTTAATTTATGTTTTGCCCCTCAATAATTTTTCAACCCAGCTGTTTCTAAGAGCTCTGTTTTTACTTCTTGTGGGAGAGAGGAGGCTTGTATACACAATGCAACAAGATCTAGGGATTTGTAACATAGGAAACTGAGCAATTGTTTCAATATTTGTACCAGCAGTTTTCAGGGAATAGGATCATACAACTGTGTTTAATCAGAGGAATTTATCACAGGAGCTCAGGATATGAACGCCAACCTATTACTTACCATACAGTGCTGCCGATTGATATCCAGCATATCCAGAGTTCAAAGGGAAGACCCAATAAAGAAAGGGCTTCCCAGAAAAGTCAGAGAGCTCTGGATAATATTTCAAATATGCCTACTCCCTACTTGGGTGACTAATATATTTCCTTGATTCAAGATACTCGTTTTTCACAATTATGGTTTCCAAAATCAGGAAGCAACTTTTAATCATGGTGTACTTTTACTATGGTAATATTTCTTTTTTATTCCTTTTTGCAAACTTATTATTTAATCAATGGTGATTCTTCAATGATCAGTGGTTCTTTAAACTCAAGAAACTAAGGTCTCCCAACAAATGAATACAGGGCCAAACATAAGAAGAGTAAAACCTATGAGAGGACCAATATTTGCCTTGATATTATAAAACCTTAGGAAATGAGGAAAAACAGAAAAGGAAAAGTTCTGTACTATAGTAGTGATCTTAGCTATTAGACAGAACTATATTTAAAAGTATGTGGAATGCTTCTCCAGACTAAATTTAGTATCCTTGTGGGGGAGAATTTACTTGTTATTTATAAGAACTGTGTGTGTGTGTGTGTGTGTGTGTGTGTGGTTTCCATGTAATTCAAAACATATTAGAGACCTTAAGATCATATCTACAATATGACATTTTTTTTTCATGAAAGATAAGTGGTTACATGTGGTTAAGAGTGGTGATAGCAAAAGAAATTTTTTTCATTGAAAAGTTGTAATTTGACCTGTTTTGACACATTAAGGGGGAGCTTCCAACCTAAACGGTTTTTGTAACTCATCGGTCAATCAAATGATTCTAACTGGGGTTGTAATTGAGCATTTTGGCAATAGAAGGAGACTCAAAGATTATCTAGAACATCTGGCTCATTTTACAGACAAGAAAAATGAGGTCCAAAGAAAAGTCTTTTGCTTTGCCCAAGGTTGCCTAGTTAATTAGTGACAGAACCATAGGCAGAACATAGTACTTCTGTTTTCCAACGAAATGCCTTTTTCAGTGGAAGAAAAGAGAATACTTCCCTCCTAAACATAAAGGGAAACTGCTTCTGGGCACCTTTGCCAGAACCTGCAAATTGACCTAAGTCTCAGAGGAGATTTGAGAAAGCAGAGCTCAGTTCTACCACAATATTCCAAATTGTTCTCTGTACTCCCCGACCACTGTGCACAGACACAATGTCTATATGGTTTTTGTAGCAGACCTGGGAATGCTTGCATTAAAACACAACATTTTAAGTAGTCATGGAAGCCTTTAATAAATTAGAATCATACGTCATTTTGAGAATTGGAAGTCTCGGGCAGTAGATTTCATTTCATTCCCTAACTTCATAGAGGAAGAAGACAATGTCTGGGAAGGTGAAGTGACCTATTGCATGCTGGTCAGTGCATGGTCAAGACTGGAACACTAATTTTCTAACTCCACATCCACTGCTTTTTCATAACACCACACAGCTTCATTGTGAATTATGTCCAGGAAGTGGAAAGATGCAAAGGTGAAATAACCTAAGACACCTTTCCTATGAGAGATTTCTCAAGCAACACGAGGATGTGGGTGATACTTGTCCTCAGGCCTGGCTAATTCTCTATTTTGGCCCTTCTCAGTGGTCAGTGTCCTCCTTCATAGGCTCTCCCCTCTCACGCTATCAAAATAGGCTCTTAGGAAAGGTTTCACAGCTATCTTATTTGTTCTTTACAGTAACCCTATTGGCAGGCATTAGTATTAATATTGCCACTTAAAGATGTGAACGTGAATGGTGCCTGAGGGTTGAGTTACTTCTCCACAGCTATACAATCTATACGTGGAAAGCGAGGATTCAGGCTCAGAACTGTCAGGAATCAAGCGCCTTTCTTTAAACATTGCTATGTCTAGAACACGGAGTGTGTACAATAAATGTGAGCTGCATGAAAACAACTAGGAAACGAAAGGGAATCAGGAGGGAGGGAGGAAATACTATTAAGACTAAGTTGTGATGAAGAACATTTAAACTTGTTATTTTCCTATTTGCATGTGAACAGGAAAAAAAAAACTTTAAGCTGAAGAAATAAACTAGAATTTCAGGCATCTTCTAGGAAGGTGAGAAATTTGGCAGGAAGAAGATAAAGGTGCCCTAAAATTTCCTGTTGGCACTTTCAGAGCTTACCAGTTACAAACTCAGGATGAACACTTCTATGATTATTTCAGAGAGGACTTTTCATGATGCAGCAAAATTATTAATGCTGTTTCTGCCCAAAGACCACAGGTAGAATGTTCCATGCAGTCCAGGGGCAGTTCCTTCCCTTGGCTTCCCAATGGTTCCCTCAGAGGGCTCCAAGTGCCAGAGACAGATAGTGAGAAAAGCTGGTTCAAAATGTTCTGGGTCCGTGATTGCCCAGTAGAAACCAGGGTGGCAACCAAGAGTCAGAATGCAGGTTTTTAGATAACTCATTTGCAATATCTTTAGGTTAATTCCCTAGATTTGGCTAAGGCTTCTAAGGTTCTGAGAAGGGCCTTCAGGGAGGCTAGGCACGGAATCAAGCCCAAGTTCCTGGACATTTCATCAAGGTCTCCTTGTTCATGGTTCTGGTCTACCTAGGAAGGTAGGGCGAGGGAGGGGTATTGTGAGAATGCAGATGCAAACAGGGAAGGGGAAAGGAGAAGGACTGGAACATTCTTTTAAGTCAACTCAAGTGAGTGATACAAGGACCCCAAGGTCTGAGGGCCCTTCAGATCATTCCAATGTCATTTTTGTAAATCTCCTTTTTGGATTACTTGCAGTCTATTGTCTAATAGTTAGAAGAGCTAGGGTCTAGGCTCAGCATAACTTAACTTACTGATCACATGGTCTGAGACAAATCATTATCTTTGTACCTCAAATTCTCACTTATACTGATGACAGCTGATAGCTGTGTAACCCACCATACTTGGATAGAAGTGAAGAGGGGAAAAAGCCTTTTATATTGTAAAACATTTTGTTGTTGTGTTTGTTATTATTCCTTCATTTAATAATACAAATGTGCCACGGTGCTGGATATTTCTTTCCTTTTTTTCCCCTAAATAGTGACAGGTAGCGGCCACACGTTACAAGTGGTAGGAATGGCTTATCATAATGATGACATATCCTAATGCTTCATTATGTTTAACATTAGTTACAAAGATTATCTTACAGAAATAGAATCATATGTTCTACCTATTTCAGGTAGATGCCAACAAACAAATGGTAGAATGTATCTACACATGTATAAACACCTAAGCTTCAAAACCTCGGAGAAAGACATAACAAATTTTTTAAAAAATAAAATTTTCTCAAAAAATGTTTAAAACAATAGAATATATATTGTAAGAAATTTATATTTTGTAGCAACACAATATACAAGGTAGACCAAGTACTAAGAAAAACAGGACATCTAGATAACAGATGAATATGCTTCATATGTATACATGTATACTTATACCATCTTTACACATACATATTTAATTAAAAGGTAATAAATGTTATATAGATTACAAGGTACAAGCAGGATGTTCATTTTTTAAATTGTTAATTATTGTCCAACTTGTTAGAAAATAGAATACAAAGGAAAAGAGACAACATTCCTTTAGCATTTCAGAAGGCTCACCATAACTCTAATGGGTAGATTAAGAAGCAAAGAGTTTTAAATTAGCGGTCTCATTACAAGTATTGTTGTTTTAAGCTTTTTCTAAAAGAATCAATTATTGCATGCATGCCAATGAAATTAAAAAATAGAAGTTTAAGCATTTAAACGTTGTAAACATTTAACTAAAGGTAAGATATGTCACAAATAACTTGTTAGTAGGTATACATCATTTCTGCCTGACAATTTTGTTTCTCATCTTTGTGTCTTTTCCATGTCAGCACAATATTACAACACTGTCTACAGAAAAATAAATGACACTACTTTCTTACGAGAGTCACCTCAGGGAGTAAAACTAGTGGATGAACTCTGTGGGGCACCATGGGTAAGAAATCATGCCTAGTTGCCAGTATCCTAGAGTCTGACAAGACCCAGGGTTATCCAACACAGTGAGACCAAAGGAAAGGGAGAGGAAAGTTGATGCAAGAGGAATTGTTCAAAAAGGCAAACAAAATGAGAATGGGAGTCTACACAAAGGAGTCATGATCAAGGCTTATGTAGGTCCTGACGTGGAGTTCCTGATGAATTACAGAAACTAGACAGCTACCTATTTTATATTTTTCAACTAATATACTATGGCGTCTATGATCACACTGCCTACTATGCAGCCAGTGAGACAACTGGTGGTCGTGGCATACCATCTCAGCCATCTGGGTCAACTTCAATTATTTTCTTGCTACTGCTAATTTGTCCCCCACTCAATTTTTTGAACATTTAACAATGCATTTGTTGAGCAAGCATTGGGATTTCTAGAATTCTACAATCAGGATGCATAGTGTCCTAACTTTAATAAAAAATATATTTCAAAGAAAATCTTCAAAGGGTTATAATGTTTCCCTCTTAAAATCTCCAGTAACTAATGTTAACAATGACTTTCATATCTTTCTCAGTTGGGCATTTTGTTTAGCTCAAAAAAAACCAATAATTATAATATTTCTCTTCTAATAATGTCAGGAAGTTTCTGCTATTGCCCCAAATAAAAATATCTCACTGTGGCCTAATTTCCCTGTTCATTATACAACATAAAGATCAAGAGCCATAAAAATTATTATTTTCTTGATGACTTCAATCTTTCTATTTCATAAAAAAGGAAGTAAAGAATGAAACTACTGCTCAGCATTTCCAAACCAGTTTGCTTTTGAATTTTGCATATGCAGACAACTAACTGTTGGCTCTTTTATTGGTTTAAATAACCCCACCAAGGTATAAGGAAACCTAACTTCTAAGTTAGAATCCACATCTGCTTATGCTAGAATGAAAACCCATCTGAGAATCAATGAAGCACATGGAGAGGGTATAATTAAATCCCTATGCCATTTCCTTTAAAACTGTCAAATTCAAATTATAATCATGTATTCATTCACCCCCAGTGGTGTAGTGGTAAATTTAGAAGTGAGAATATTTAAGCAATAAGACCCAACAGGGTATGTTTTGCTAGGATATCAACAAGACTGGATAGTTCTTAGGTAAGCCGCCAATAGTCTGAAAACAAAACCTTACCTAAATAGTAAGTGAATCACGAGACCGTTCCACCAGTGTGCAACTTCATTAATGACAATGACTTAATTCTGTATTGGGAATGAGAACTTGTAATAGATGTACTTATTAAATTATACCATAAAATCATGCTAAAGTACTTAATGAAAATAACAAAAAGCATTGGCACATTAAATAAAAGTGATGATACGTTCAACAAATTAAAAATCAAACTTCCAAGATTTCTGGTTTTTGAAGTCACAATAGAATTCCAAAACCTTGCTCTGTCTACAATCCTCTTTCTGCTTCTGCCTAATTTTTCTGTGACCTTGAACGATCCCCTACTAAAATCTAATTGAGTAAGTGTGAGAGGAACATATGCTTTTTCCTCATTGGAGAGGACAGTAATACTTTGAGGATGAGAACATGGATTTAATATATATAGAGATGTTATCTCCCAAAATTACCCAGGATGCTTTTTGTATTGTGTTTAAATAACAAATGGTGAAGAAAAGTAACCAAATTATATAGCTTATCCACTGGCTTCATGTAGCTATAGCCTGAGTTAAGAGATAATAAAGGTATCACCAGTCCTCAACAGAAGTATTTTTATGCTCTGGCTTCTGGGCTATAGTGTAGTTTACTCAATTTAGAGGCAATGTCAAAAAAGAAAAAAATAGTTCTGCAGATTAAATTGTTAAACTGCTTTTCTTGTTATACTTGCTGATTGGAAAATTCAGTAAAGCCAAATAAAGAAGACTAGCATGATAGCATTCTAACAATCTGCATATAAAAAATTCCTTCTTTCGCTCAACTTTTCTCATGTTATATCGTTCCATCTATCCTCCTCTACAACCAATCCCAAAAATAAACATATCTGTAAGAGTTGGTGTGAGACTGCTCTGCAGATATAACCCAGGCAGGAAAGATGATCAAGGTGGAACAACAACAGAGAAAAATGAAAAACGGAGCTCTCTCTACTCCTTATGCCAACTTTCTATCTCCACAAAACCCTCTTAGAAAGCTTTCCTCAATCAAGCTAGCACGCCTTCCTCCAAGGTCACTGTGTACAAACACGGCAACCTCAGAAAATTAAGGGAGTTTCCATTGTCCTGTGTGTCTAGGGTATACTTCAGGGAAGAATTAAAATAAGCAATGTTGAGAGTAAAAAATAATAGAATAGAATAGAATAGAATAGAATAGAATAGAATAGAATAGAATAGAATAGAATAGAGAAGAATAGAATAGAATAGAATAGAATAGAATAGAATAGAATAGAATAGAATAGAATAGAATAGAATAGAATAGAATAGAATGTGAATATCACTTCTGTATTAAGAACTATGGAAAACTGAGTAGAACTAGAGGTAACACAAAAGAGAAATAACTGGATAACAGCAGAGCACTCTTCCCACCTTCCTCTCTACTTTGCTTAAGTCCAGTCAAATTCTGGTGTCTGGGGATAAGGAATAGGGAGGGAGTGGATATTTAGGAGAATGGAAGTCTACTGCTTTGATCAAATAAATTCACCTTTCCTGATCCATCTCTTCGAGAATATGAAAACTACTCACACTATCAGTGTAGAGGATCATAATGCCAACTCACACATTACATTATCTACCCTACATTGGTAACATAACTACACTGAGAGTAACACAATTTACAGATAAGTTAAATAAAGATAAAATCCATAAATGGTCAGTAAGAATTGAAAACCATAAGAATACCCAGGGAATCCATAAATTGCATCTCTCCACAATAAGTTAGATCCCTAACATGACTCAGTAGCAGGGAGAACATATGCAAGGTTATAACAAAATTTCAACATTGAACTCTTGTAAAACGCAGCATAAAACATATATATCTTGGGACTTCTCAAGTGAAGGTCAACATTGGAATTAAATTCTAGGGGATTGCTCTTTGGGCTCTTATTTTACCTGAGCCAATTTTGTCCACACTTAAAAAGAGCAGATTGCTTTAACAGAGAATATACCTCCACTCTCCAGGATTAGTGATAAATTTCTAAAACCTCTGCAGGGAAAAAAAAAGTTAAATTCCTTATTTTCAAGCTCACTGGATAGCATATTTAAGGGTTCAAGTTAATCAAGCATTATCTAATAGACTTCATCAGAGAGACCAAATACATGAGCCTAAATTAAAAGGATTATTTTATAGTTTTAATTCCACCCCAAAAAGTGATCAGTTTCACTGAAACAAAAGCATTATCCCTCATACTAGTATTTTCTATGTTGTTTGTTTGTTTGTTTTTTGGTAAATGGGTTTCAAAAAGTATCTTTCACTTTTAACATCATATGATATGCTTTTTCATTTTTGCTGGGTTTTCACTTTTACAGATAGTATAAAATATCATAAATGCCTACATTGGAAAAGATGTGTATTCACCTAAATTAATGTGCTGATTACTGGCAACCTATATTAAAAGGAAATAATTTTATGGCATTCCGATGATTTCCTTTCCTATATACCCAAAACAGAAATAGATCATTTATAAGTACTAAGCATTATTACCACTTTAAAATATAAGTGATTCTGCTACAATGTAAGCAGTTTAATAATGAAAAATAATTACTTATCTAATTGGTCTCAGGCCAGATAAGAGACATGTAGAAGACAAGAAGGTCTAGGTGTTTTAGACTAGATAACACCTGACTTACCTTGAGAAAGAAAAATAGCACAAACTTGTTAAAATCTCTGTTGTTTTAATTAGAGATGTGGTATCATGAAATATTTACTATTTGCTTTTTTTTTTCCTCCTGTTGGAAAAATACCTGCTCCTTGCTGATTATCTAATCTTGTCAGTGTCCAAATAGTGGAGAGCAAATTTTCGGTATTAAAAGGTTTTCAGAGTACTACCGTGTTTCCCTGAAAATAAGACTGGGTCTTTTATTAATTTTTGCTCCAAAAGATGCATTAGGGCTTATGTTCAGGTGATGTCATCCTGAAAAATCATGGTAGGGCTTATTTTCCGGTTAGATCTTATTTTCAGGGAAACACGGTATGTCTCAACTAAACTTTACATGCAGGATGACAACTTGATAGACGAATAATGATCTAAATAATCCTAGTGATAGTTTTGCTTTTGAAACAAAATGTTTGTAAGCTTTCCTATTTAACGCAATTTTTGTCATATCTGCGTAGCCTTGCCACAAGCCATGCTGGTATCTCAATGGTGGGGTAACATGAAAAGCGTAGGAAACTGGAATTGCGATGAGCCAAGACTAAGAAAATTAATCTAGCTGTACAGCCAACCCTCAAGGAACCAACATGTTATGCCTAAGGAAGTATCTCAATCTCAGATGTAATCCTGACTGGTTGCCATGCAGCTGCAAAGCAGTGTCATAGCTCATTCTTAGCAAGAAGGACTGGTAGAACAGCAAGAGCTACCAGAAGTAAGTATACAGCCACGTGCCCTGGGCTGTGTGGCAGGACTCTATTCCAGCAAATAGAACTGGATGACACATGGGAAAGCAAGCACAGTCATGAGAAGGGCACAACCAGATCAGGAGATATGGCTGCAGCATGACGGACAGGAAATTGCTCAGGCCCAAGCCAGACCAAGCAGGGACTGATTCAGAAGAAGGCTTGTGCCAAGTTCCTCTGCTGGCGGAGATGTAGCTCACATTTCTCTCTCAGGCTTAGTTCTCTCTAGCTCAAAACTGGACAGAAACAAGTTTACAAATTAAAGGTTTTCGATATCTAAAATTAAATGAGGCTAGAGAAGATATGAATCTACCTTTATGTAGTCATTTATATTTCTTTCTATCCCAAAAATGCTAAATTCTACACATGCAGAGAAGCACGGGCACACATATTCACACTAACACACTTTCGTTAATGTAGTATGAATGATTTTCTTAAGTTTGGAGTTTTCAAAGGTCCAAATTTATTGCTGACTGCCAAATCTTCTTAATTTATGATGAAAACTAATAAACTTTACTTAAGATTAGGAAAACCACATTAGGTTTATGGTATTTCACATTCGAGCATATTGTTTAAAATATTCATAAAATAGTGGACTTTACCTATAGATGAGTTTCAGGCTTATAACTTCATCACAGATTATGAAAATCTTTGGGAATATGTAGAGTTGTGGAATAACCAGTGGGAATGTATACACATTTCCAACTCTGGGTTTCCTAGTTTTAAGCTCTTTAGGTCTTCATTTATCAAATCCAAACTTTGAACTTTTCCAGTTGAAACGTTTCTTAAATTCTAATATAGGAGGATTTATGTTTACTCCCCCATTGTTTCATTTGTTTAGAAAACAGATTGAGAGAACAATGATGCTGGATTTCAGATGTCTGAAGGAAATACTGCATGCATGACATCTGTTTTCCCTGGGGATTTGACACACATTTGCTTTAATGTAGTGGTGTGTTCTTCATTACCTTAGAAACTATATGCTAAAAACAAGGGTGTGTTTTAGTTTTCAAGGAAAGGGAAAAAAATCATAAATCCCAAAACCCTTCTCTCTGAAGAACAATAATTTAGGAGTTAGCTTTCAGAAAAGGAAAAATGCATATGATCATATTTCTAAATGGCCCAACTTTTAAAGATTATGTGTAAGTCTTCCATAAGCCTTCTGTCCATGTAAGTCTTCCTTGTTTTTGAAGAATTATCCAACACCAGGAAGAACACGCCTTTGAAAATCAACAACTAAAAGAAATAAGATCTGCATCTCCAAATAGTCCAAGTCACCAATTCAAGAAGTTTGAGGTATTAATCCTCTGGAAAATTAGCCTTGAGAAGCAGTAAATTGTTGAACATCTTTGGTGGATACCCTGGAGTCTTGCCACAAACTGACACATAAAATTCCACGCCAAACACGGAATGCCGCTATTCCATACTAGACCAGCTGGTGTGTAACATCTACATCTCTGTATAATTGCCCTTAATTAAAAACATATAAAATATCCAAAACACTTCCATGATTCTCATTCAGTATCTGTTCAACCAACTTGCAAATTAAGGAATATTTTCCCCTCAGGTCACCTGAATTTGAAAGCTTTTGTAGAGTTCCTTCATACCGAAGGAGCACAATTCAGTATGGTAACATGAAGAATAAAATACATTGCAAGTTAAAGTTCACACATCACATGAGTAGATGAGATAAAATCTTTTTTTTCACTTTATTTGTCCTTTGCTGAGATGACCACATGAAATGATCAGATGATCTTTGCAGCATTAAGAACTTGATGGAGCTCTGAAATTAAATGTCTCAAATCATTTCCTAAGTCCAGACAATGATAATAAACATCTCTCGAAGGGTCTAGGCCAGACCCATTAGTGAACATGAGCCGCCTCACATCAGCTGAAAGGGAAACTGTCTCCTGAAATTAAAGTGCAATTGATATCAACATTTGCTTTCTCCTGGCACCGTCTTTAGAATCTTGGATTCAGACCTTTGACTCATGTATCCTGATGCACTTAAATAAAACTAAAAACACTTTAAAATCCCCCACTCAGTGAATTGAAGTAAATAAGTGAATTGATTTAGTAAATTGCATCCATACACTTAATTAAATGCATTTTACAACTTAATTCAGAGAATTAGAGTTAATTTTGCATTTATTAGAATGGCTTTAACTATTAAAAATGGAGACACCAATGGGGTCAGAGTGAATTAGGGATAGATGTTAGAAGGCCTTACTAGAAAGACTAATAAAAAGTGACTTCTATATCACCATCTCCCTGCTAATATGTGTTGACATAAGAACTCCATCCTTGTTTGTTGGTGTTGAATTCTGAATATATATTCTACAGTTTTCAGAAAGAGCTGGTATGCATGTGCTTAATAGCTGAAACACTGAGAGGCTTAGAAACCAAAATCTTCTGTTTATGCAAAGGTTAGGTATAGTGCATTCAGTCACAATAGAAATGTAGAGTACCCACATGAGCTTCCAACAATCCTGAGGACAGAACAGTAATTCAATGCCCACCTTAGCTAAACATGCAGCAGAGATAGCTGACCAAGTCTAGCTGACTGAGGCAAGTTATTATCAGCAATATCTCTGCCAAAGATGAGATTTAGTAGTTTTTATGGTCTATATCTCTTTTGGTTTGAATTTTTCAAAGCCTAGCAATCTACAAAAATACTAAAGTGAGAGTTCTTTGTTGATTGAATGAATAAAACAAATTGATTAAAAGATTAGTGGATGACTGAACGTATAGATGAATGGATAGATGAACTTTCAAAAACTCTAATTTATAATATAATTTTATTAAAATAAAATACCAAAGTATTTTACTTGCCTCTTATGGTATCTGGTTTGAAATCATACCCAGTAGGTTAAAGACAGCTGGGGAGTGATTGGGGAAATTTTTCCTTAAAAGATAATAATGATACAATTCATTTTCTATATATCATATATATTATCATGGAAGATAAATTCAAAAGATTCCAAGAAGGATTTCTAATCAAGATGGCAGAGTAGGTAAACATGGTGCTCACCTCCTCCAGGACCACATCAATTACAACTAAACCACAGAACAACCATATTTGAGAATTGCCTGAAGTCTAGATAAACCGAAGCCCTACAACTACAGACATATAAACCACCTTGAGACTGGTAGGAGCAGCAGAAACATGGAATGGGCTGGTCCCACACCAGTAAAAATCTAGAGGGATATCTAGGCTGCAGACATCGCCCCTGTGGAGGGAGGTGTCCTAGCCCACCCCCAGCCCAGGGTTTCAGTGCTGGGGAGAGAAGTCCTCATAATTTCTCACTGTGAAAACCAGCAGAGATTGTAGCTGAGTGAGACAGAGGGCAAATGCCCTGCCAAGCGTTCCTCTTAAAGGGACCATGCATAGACTTATTTGCTGACGGACTCACTCACGCTGAGCTCCAGCACTGGGGCAGTGGCTCGGCTCGAAAGGTGCCAGGGACATAGGGAAGGAACTGAATTATCTAGCTTCAGGGTGAAGCCTGAAGGGGCAGCTTTCTCCCAGATGGAGGAGATGGTGGAACCCGTTGTTCCTATGTCGAGCCCTCCCCTCTCTCTGCGTGCAGACACAGGCAGACACCATATCTGAGTCTCCATCCAATTGGCTATCACTTTTCCTCTGCCCTGTCCTAGGGATTCCCTGAGGTCACACCCCACTCAACCTATGGGCACACCCAATCCCTTTCCATTGGCTTTTCTGTATAAATGGCCTGCCTTGGCTCATGCTGTGGACATTCTTAAAATGTCTCCAAGGTTCCCAAGATCCAAACAAGCAGCATCTGGCTTCAGCATGTCCCATACTTCTGGCTGAGCAGTCCTAAACCTGGCACTAGTGACAACTAGCCACTGTTCACAGATTAGCCTCTGGAGGCACCTCCAAGAACAGCATAGGTGGCAGCCATCTCTGGATTGCTTTGTGTCTCGTGTCAGGTGGCCCCAACCAGGACACAGACTGTGGCTGAACTTGGCCTGCAGCAGGTCTCCTCCCAGGAGGCCCGAAAGCTGGCAAGACCAGTGGCCAGCTTTGGACTAGGCCAGAGCATCACCCAGCCACCTCCAAGAACAACACACCCAAAAGGAAGACTGGGCCAGCACCAGAGCCATGCTAAAGCAAACCCTGCTCTGTAGGGTCTGCCCCTGCAAAATAGCTCCTCCAATGAAATCATAGCCAGTCCTCACAATCAATCAGCCTGAGGGTCAACCCTTCCCATTGACATGCAAACAGCAATCAAGTCTCAACTACAACAGGAGGGTATACACAACCCACACAAGGGACTTATCTGGAAGCACCCTGCTCTGTTGATCAGTACCACTGGGTTCCACAGGACACCTACTACACAAGGCTACTCTAATAAGACTGGGAGGCATAGCAGCCCTATATAGAAACAAACACAAGGAGACAGCCAAAATGGGGAGACAAAGAAACATTTCCCAAATAAAAGAATAGAACAAACCTCCAGAAAAAGAATTAAACAAAATAGAGACAAGCAATCTACCAGACGCATAGTTCCAAACACTGGTTATAACTATGCTCAATAATCTCAGGGAGAACCTCAACAAAGAGACGGGGGGGTGGGGAATGGAGATAGAAAACATAAAAATGAAGCAGTCAGAAATAAAGAATACAGTAACTGAAATGGAGAACACACTAGAGGGAATCAACAGTAGATTAAATGAAGCAGAGGACTGAATCAGTGATTTAGAAGATAAAGTAACAGAAAACACCCAATAGAACAGCAAAAAGAAAAAACAATCCAAAAAATGAGGACAGTTTAAGGGGACTTTGGGACAATATCAAACATACCAACATTCGCATCATAGGGGTACCAGAAGGAGAAGGGAACAAGGAATTGAAAACCTATTTGATGGAAAAATGGCTAAATAACCTGGTGAAGGAAATAGATAGACAAGCCCCAGAAGTGCAGAGTCCCAAATAAGATGAACCCAAAGAGGCCCACACTAAGATACTGGGGGACAGAGCCCCAAAAAGCAGTTTCCAGGCTCTCGGCCTCACATAGAAAGGTGTTGGCTCAGGTAGTAAATGGCCATCGACTGTGATCAAATGGCCATCAGCTGTGGCTAGTTGGCCGTCAGCTGTAACCAGTGAGCCATTAGCCATGAATATAACTGCCTTGGCTAGGCTAGCAAAGAATGGGGGCTAGCAAGAAGATGGTGGTTGAGCCTGCAAGTGGAACAGTGAGGGTTGAGAATTGTGTTGCTCCTGGTTCCTGTGTCTCCAACCCAGCCGCCAGTGAGAGTATAGTGGTGTGACTCCCCTACCTATGGCTCCGTGGGTGTTCCTTTTTGGCCTAGCCATGTCCTGCATTCTTATGTGGGGAGCAGGAGCAGAGACCCCGCAGGCCTCCCCGCACGACACATAGCGAAGTCGGCAGGATCCCCTGCACTACAGATACATCACAATTAAAATGCCAAGGGTAAAAGACAAAGAAAGAATCCAGAAGTGGCAAGAGATAAACAATTATACCTACAATTGAGCTCATATAAGACTATCAGCTGATTCTCAACAGAAACTTGGCAGGCCAGAAGGGAGTGGCAGAAAATATTCAAAGTGATGAAAAGCAAGGACCTAAAGCCAAGATTACCCTACTCAGCAAGGCTATCATTTAGAATTAAAGGACAAATAAAGAGTTTCCCAGACAAGAAAGAACTAAAGGAGTTCATCAGATGTCAGATGGTTGCTGGACTTATTATGGTGATCACTTCTTTAGGTATACAAATGTTGAATAATTATTGTGTACACCTGAGACTAATACAATATTGTATGTTAGCTATATTTTAATAATTTTTTTTAAAAAGAAAATATTCCAAGAAAGAAAAAGATGTTATGATTCTAGGTATTAATTCTTCAGTCAAGAAGTTTATCCTCACAAGACTCCATTTGTTTATATTTTTAGAAAACTATATCTCAAATATCTTGGCTGCCTATATGCACTACATCAGAACAAGTAACTAGTTCATGATAAGCTAGATTTTCTATACACCATGATCATCTCCAGTTGTAAATTAAGTACTGGTGGAAGTCAAATCAGCAGATTTATTAAGCTACTTTCAAAAGTAGCTCATTTACTATCCAGGATGTGATTAGCCCCTAGAAAAACCTGATTCATTTTATTCAGATAAGGCTATTTCAAACCATCAATTTCACAAACTGACCCTCAGAGAAAAAACATCTGAATTTAAGTATGTTGGAAATCTATAAAATTCTAACTCATTCATTTGCCATCCATACTGGTACCTTACTCCCTTGTACAGGGAGTTAGAAAATATATGATTCTACTGTTTTTCAAACAGAAGTAAGGCAATATCATGGGGAGGCATATTTTGCTCAGGGATCCTTGTACCATTATGATACTACCCAATATGTAATGGCAATTGTAATACTTTGTAGACCAGTGGAAAATATATCTAAAAATAACTGTGCCATTTTTGAGCAAAAGCAGAAGTAATTGATGTTTCCTAGAAAAATGATCCCACCTGGCTTTGTAGAAAAGCAGCATGAGCGTTTCAGTGACAGGTGGATCCAGAACAGAGCTTTGTCCTCAATATCATTCTGATTCTGTGAAACCCCAAAGCAAGGTTCATAGAGATTCTTTAGAATGCTCCACTTGAAAGCCAGATTACACTATTTAAGTGGCCTATGCAGTTCTGTATTAAAGGCTCCCTGCTGCTCAGCCATTTTTCCCCCTATTATAATATATTGCTGTAGATTTAACACTGTAGATGTTCTATCATTTAACTAATGTGGCTCAAAAGGTTGTCACTGGGGACGCTTCTAAATTATATCACTGCAAATAAACTTTGCTAGGGAAGGAATTGCTTATTTAGCAAAGACATTTTATGATATATTGGCATAAAAATACTACTTTGTCTTTCAAGTTCCTCTGTAACATTGCTGCTGAGCAGAACAGCATTAGATGTGTTACCAATACGATCAACTTTGGCAGCAACCTAATTTGTAAGTGCATATTTGCAAACTTTAAGTGCCCTGCTATGCCCTAACTTATACCCTGCATAACACATAGATGTTTGCATAACAGGAAAAGAAAAAAATTACTTATTATTCACCTTTCCTATTTAGCTTACAGGAAATCGGTGATTACCATTGGATGTTAGTCCCGTTACATGTGGACTGCAAAGCAGGTGAATGAAGCAATTCAAAGCAAGGCAGTTCGCAGAGGAGAATGAAATATTGGCCGCCAGGTTAAATTGTTTGAAGAGATTTTTTTTTTACCCTTCTTCTGAAACCAACCAACGGTGAATGCTAAAGCAGATATGAGAATGAAAGCTATTTACCAAATATTTTCTTGTCCTCTTGATCTGTTAAGTATCTGTGCTTGCTGTATACTGCAGAACATGTTAGTAGCTTATAGGTTTTTAGAATCAGAGAAGCCTGAGTTCAACATTTGTCTTAATATATATGCTATGTGATCTTAGACAAGTTGGTTGACCTAAGATTCAATTTCCTCACATATTTTCAAACATGCATAGCATATTGATCTTTGTGGTAAAAAGAAGTTGACAGACTCTTGAGCTAGATAAGGCAAGTACTTTTACCTACATTTTGTAGATAGGGAAACTAAGGCTCAATGAATTTAAGAGATTTGTACAAAGTTACGTAACAAATATGCACCTACATAGATAATTGCAGAATTGAATACAAATTCCAAGATTTCTGGCTCCTGACTTAAAGATTATCTCTTTTCCAACATACAGAATTCTCTATTTGCCTAGTTTTCACTGGGTGTTCAGACCTCACTAACGTACATGTGCATTATTTTCTTTTTTTAACCCAAAACTTTCTTTGATTCAGGCATATTAAAAAGTGAAGAAAAAACAAACATCAAATAGCTAGATGAGTCAAACACCTCATATCTGCTATTTTGAAAGTATGCACCCAGTTCTCCTAAACTTTCCTACTTTACACAGATTTTTTCCCTTATTTCACTTTTATACTCAAAAACTATGAGGCTTCAACTTCTCTCTGTGAGTCCACCAGTGTCCTGTGATACTAGGAAATACAGGACAAAGGAGGCCGTTTGTAAGTATAAGACATACATGGATTGAATGTTGACCGGTCATTGTCTTTGTGGCCACATGCTTACTATAATTTTTTTCTCTATTTAACTAACATGATCATCTCAAAAAATTAGATTGCAATAATAATCATAACAAGATATATGCCTATAAATTAATTTGTTCATACAGAGTTTTCTTAAGTTAGAATTTATCCATGTCATCTATACAATATACCGTACTATATAATTCATGTATTTGTTTCATTTATTCTGTGCCCCCGCACTGAAAATAAAATGCAGGAATTTTTAACTATTATGGTCACTATTATATTCCCAATACCTACAAAAACTGCCTAAGACATAAGCACCTAATAAATGTTTGTTAGATAAGTAAATAAGTGAATGAATGCATACCTCAATCAAATATATTCCCCTACTCTTTTGTACTCTTGTATTCTGACTTCCACCCGTACCCTAAATGGGGGTATGAATCCCACCTAGTGCCAACCCAAACATTTTACATTGTATCTTTCTCATCTATTTAAGGTGAGTTTCTCACCTGCTTAGGTTGTAATTTTCCCTTCTTTCTCCTACATGATCATATACACTACTAATTACTTCCCATCCACATACAATTATGCATTACTATCTATCAACTTGAAAAAAAAAACAATATGTTGCTCTCATAGCTCCCTCCAGCTATATTCTTATTCATCTGTTCCCTTAACATGAATCTTTTTGAAAAAGTTGTCTCCACTTCCTGAAACCACTTCCTCCCTTTCCATTATTTCTTGACACACACCCCTAAAGCTATAATTGCTTTTGTTAATGATATCGATGATCTTCACGTTGTCAAAGTCAATGGTCAATATGGTTCTGACACACTTTCTTTACTTGACTCTTGAGAATACAATTTACTGTTCATTCTCTCCTTTCCCACCGGTACCTACTCATCTTTCTAAACTTGAATCATTAGAATGTCCTTGGGCTGTCTTGACCACTCTTTTCTTCCATTCTCTATTGACACTTACTGTCTACATAATCTCATCCAATACCATGGCTTTAAACACCATCTAGGAGTTAATAACTCAAATTTTAATCACTGTCACTCATCTCTCTCCTGAACTCCAGACTCATACATCCAATGCCTATTTAACATATTCACTCAGATATCTGAAAGGCATCTCAAATTTCACATGCCCAAACATGAACTCTTGATTCCTCTTCCCCCTCAGAACCTACAACTTTCACTAATCTTTATTTTAATAAATGGCATCTCCACGATTTCAGTTGTTTATGCTACAAAATTTAGTGTCATAATAGGCTCCACTCCTTCTTTCACACCACACATTCAATCCATCAATAAATCCCATAAGCTCTACCTTCAATATATATTCCTAACCAACTACTTAATACTTCTAACACCATAGTTGAAATCATTATCATCTGTCACCTATACTACTGTAATGGGCTCCTAAATTCTCCGTGTTTCTAATCATACCACTCTTACAGTCTATTCTCCAGAAAGAATCCAATAATCTTTATAAAACATAAATTAAATCATGTCAAAACTTTGCTGACAACCATCCACTGGTTTCCCATATCACTCATAATGAGACCCAATGTCTTACCACAGCATACAAGAGCTAAATCGTCATCTCTGATCCACCCTGCAAATTCTCTGATTTCATCCCCTATCATTCTTCTACTAATTCTGATCCAGTAATACTACACTCCTCCATATGCCCCAAATATTCCAAGCACCTTCCTGCCTCATAGGAATTATATTTTCCTCTGCCTAGAAGGGGCTTCGTCAAAATGTCTACATAGCTAGCTCCATCACCTCCTCAAGTTCTGTGCTCAAACAGGACTCTAGCTCTAGTGCAGCCTTCATTGACTATTCTATATAAAATATGTCCTACCCTTATCATTCTATATCCTCTTATCCTTTCTTCATAGCATTCATCACTAATTGATGTAAATTGTTTATTTATTGTCTTTTTCTCTACTTTAGAACATAAGCTCCAAGAAAGCAAAAATATAATCTGTTGTGAGTATTTTTATATTCCAGTCTTGGGACATGGTACATGGTTGACACTTAGTAAATATCTATTAAATCTGTGGAATTATGAAAATATTTATGAACTATTTATGAAAATATAGGGTAAGAAGAAACCATTGTCCCAGGAAAAGTTATACTGTGACCTTGGTCTTAATGAGTCTACTTCTCACTGACATTCTTTGACATTCAGAGCTCTAGGGAGAGGTTCAACCAGGAGAATCAGGAGACCATGGGCCTTCAGGTAGGAAAGCTGCAATGACTCTACCTATTCCCCAACATTTGAGATTAGAGAAACTGTTTAAATGTACTAACCTGACTCTATACATAGTCTCCTGGTCCAAAAGAATCCCAAGGCCCGAAGAGGGAACTCACCAAGAAGGCAAAAGGAGCATGAGCTAGAGACTTGGACTTGACATTGGAGCCTATGTACTTAGGAAGCAAGGCTGACTCTGCAGCCAGACCCTCTGTTCTGTGTTATGCTTTGGGGATCAGTGATTGAGCAATGACTATGAAATGACACTCTAACATTAATGCTCAGTATGAGACACAGAGATCAATAACAGGGCTAGCAAAGAGAGGCATATGGACAAGCTTCTGTTGACTTGTGCAAAACCAGCCATCAGCAGAGGAAAATCAGGCATTTAGTTCACTCTCTGCATTGTATTTGGAAGCAGAAAAACTTCCTTTTGGACTGAGTAAATATCAGAGTTCCTAGACAACTCAAGAGAATGGGGAAAGGGTAGAGAGTGATGAGATGTTGGCCAAATGCAAGAGAGTTCCTACTAATCATGGCAAATCAAGTATTTTTTTTTTTTGAAAATGAAAAGAAGTATGACTATATTTGCATACAAATTTGGTGGAGCAAATCAGATCAATCACATGAACATATCACAAAATGTATTCCATGAACTTTAAATAGAAGTTACCTGAAAGGAATTTCCATGACCAAATAAAGTAGGAAAACACAGGCTGAAATAAATTTGAACAGCTTTCTTGGCTGGAGGACTTCTCAAAGAAGAAATAGGATAGAGTGCAGCATTTCCCAAATATATGAGTTTAAGCAAACCTTCTTTATAAGAGAGATTTCATAAGACTAACATTCTGGGGTACACAGTGGAGAAATGCTGCCAAGTTTAAACTGTATAAAATAGAATTTATTTTGCAAGGCAGTTTAATGACTTGATTAAACACTAGCATTTTGGGCCAGTTAGGTATGGCACCAGAATTTATATAAAATAATTTATTCAATGAAAAATATTTCATTTTAATTCTATAGGTATGGAAAAAATAAATATTTTTAAATTCCTAAAAGTGGAAAATTCAGAAGGGAATGAGCTACTATGTGTGGCAGGCATAAGTTATTCAATTTATAAAATTCCTCAGTTCATTTTCATAGTAACTGTATAAGATATGTTACAGAATATAAGATTATCTCTACTTTTTACATAAAGAAAACAAAACATGAGGTATTTAAATGACTTACTCAAAAATATTAATAGTAGGACCAGAGTTTGAACCCAGGTCATTCTAGTACCAAAAATCCAGGATTCATTCTTTCCTTCCTTCCATCTTTCCTTCCTTCCTTCCGTCTTTCCTTCCTTCCTTCCTTCCTTCCTTCCTTCCTTCCTTCCTTCCTTCCTTCCTTCCTTCCTTCCTTCCTTCCTTCCTCTTATTCGTGATGCTTCTCCAAAATCCAAAATCAATCAAAAATCACCAGTCTCCCCACCAAGATTTAATTTTCTCTTATGAGAGAAATACTCTACTTTGGAAATCAGCAACTATTGTGAAAAATGGGTCCCCTTTCCCATTTTGTGTTATAATGATCCATTATTTTATATGGACCACCCTGCACTTCCTATATCCTCCCCAGGCTCTTTTTATTTCATGAGAGCAAAAATTTTTTTCTCGTAATACAAAAGCTTCATTTAAAATAAAAATTATTATTTAAAGGGCAGTTTAAATACCATTTCAAATCATATCCTATTTCTTTACATCCAAGGCATTCTACATAGAATGTAGACTATTTTTTAATAGCTGTGTGTTAGTTCAGTTGTGTGTTAAGCAGGAAAGCAAAGACTTCATGCAAATATTCCCAGTTTCCACTTGAGACCAGTATTTTGCATACTTGTTTTAATGCTCATTTATAACTACACAAAGAGTTATTCAAATTTAGAAGGTATGGATGATCAAGAGCTTATATAGTTTCAGAAAACTTTTTTCGAGAGAAGAAATTCATATTTTCTTATGACTTTACCTTTTCTCAATTGCTTTTTAAATTGATTATGATTTTGAAATTTCATAACCAAATAGTCCTCTGCCTTAAATACAGGTTCTTTCCCCGAAGTTGAGTTCTGCAATATTACTGCTGTGATAAATACTGACTGTAAGAGTTTGACTTAATAATACTTACTGTCTAGTAAATTGATAATCTTAAATGTTATAAGGATAAATGGTGGTATACCAACTTTATGGATTCATTCTCTAATAAATTTCAATTTTATAGCATTTCCATATTATAACATCAATCAGATCAAGGTTTCTAGTAGGATTTTAAATCCCTATATAAATCCATAAACATCAACAATAAGGAAAATGCAAATTTAAACATAATTAGATACCATTTTTATGAGGTGGTGGAGGTGTTAACTAACATCACTGTGCTAATCATTTTGCAATACATAAATATATCAAATCATAAATAATTTATAGCTTTTATGTTTTAAAATGTTTAGCATTAGTTTCATCACTACATTTATAATTTTTTACCTTCCTTTTTCACTCAGTATTAATTTTTTGAGAACTATTCATATGTAACTAAATCTATTTTGGTAGCACCAGCTGTACTGCAGACACTATGAGTGTCTCCATAGACACACATTCAAAAGTTGCCCTTCAACAGTGTTATGGCCTGAATATTTGTGTTTTGCCCCCCACCCCCAAAATCGTATGTTGAAGCCCTAACCACCAATGTGACAGTAGTAGGAGGTGGACCTTTGGAGATAATTAAGTTTAGGTTAAGTCATGTGGGTGAGGCCCTAAGGATGGGATTAGTGCCCTTAGAGGAAGAGGAAGAGATTCAGGAGCTCTTGCTTTCTCCTGGAGAACAAAGAAGAGGTCTTGTGAGCATGCAGCAAGATGGTAGCCAGTGACTGTCTTTAACCAGAATATGGCCCTGACCAAGAATTGATCATGGTATCTCACTTTCTTCCCCAGCTTTATTGGATATAACTGACATAATTCTGTGTAAGTTTAAGGTATATAACTTAAATACACACACATACACACATGTATATAAGATAAAAATGAACTAGAAAGGTGAACACCAAATTCATAATAGAGATTCCCTGTGTGGACAACAAGAGTAGAATAAGACTGATACTGGTGGTTAATAGGAAACAAATAATTGTTAGTTATGAAAATGGGTGTTCTATTCTTCTCTGCATTTATCTGAAATATTTACATTTTTAAAAGTAATTTTTAAAACAATTGAATTATTAGAATCCTAGGTACTTTATTAGTAATAAATTACTAACTACACTGGAGTACAGAAAGTTGGAGGAGGTCAAGTTATCTTTATCACGGTTATGACAAATGGGGCTCATATTACAGAACAACCAAAATTGTTGAACAGTACTGGTACTTATATATTAGATGTTCCAATGAAATATTTACCCACTTTTAACGTTGATAAGACATTTACAAAGATGGAGAATTTGTGAAGATTTATAGTATAATATGTAAGGCCACTAGTTGGCATAAGAAATGTGTTATATGCTGGCATTAATTGCAATATGGGTAAAAAATATAGTGTATACCGAGCAGCTTAAGGGAAGATTATAGTGTTACTCGAAGATGGGCAATATTATTGTTATTCAAAGACAATGTAGGCGTGAATTCTAAACTAAACCACCAATGAATTTAGCCATTTGGGTTTCAAAACAAGTTTGACATCAGGTATATTTTACAGAAAAATGTGCAGAATAAGGAGGAAGTAAAGAAATACAAACATATATGGAGGAGTAATGGACCTTTCTCAAAACTCCAGCTAAGCTGCTGGTCAATATTTTGAACCTATGTTTGTTTAAGCAGCACACTCACAGTATCTGATGTCAAAATTTTAGAGTTGCATGATTGTGGTTATTGGCATTTTATTGAGATGTGTTACATAGTAACTTGTTATATATTTGAGGCTTGCATGTCCCTTAGATCTGTCCTTGCCAGAACTGTGACTACATTGAATCATGCCCCATCATTCAAATCCTGATTAATCTCTAAATTTACTCCCCACCTCCAGTTTCTACCCCTCTTTTTTAGCTCATTGTCCATTCCAGCATCATATCTCTGATATAAAATCCTGATCATGTCAGTCCCCATTTAAAAACCTGCAGTGAGCTAGCCCTATGGACTTGGAGACATTTCCTCTATGAATAGTTGAATAAGAAAAGCAAGATGCAGAAAAATATGCAAAGTATTCTTTTGTAACACAAACAATGGCCATAAAAGCTGTGAGTATGGATATTGAACATATATATTCACATATTGTACACTTAAATATGATTATATAACCAAGCAGAAAACAAATAAAGGATACAAATTTAGTATTAACATGAGTTGGGGAGGGAAAGGTGTGCATAGTGAAGTGGAGAAGATGGAAAGGAGAGAGAAGAATGAGAGGGAGGACCCAATTTAAAAAAAGAAAAGGAAAAAACATTAGGTATCTCATCACCTTTTTATATATTGATATATAAAACTCGTGTGAAATTTTTAAATAAACACTTGAGAAACAAAACAATAATTATAACTTCCCATTAGTTGCAGAAGAAAGTTGAAATTCTTTGGCAGAAGCTAGAGTCTTTCCAATCCCCCAATACATAGCTCACATCACACAAGCCTGCGTACCAGCTGCACCTCTTCTTCACTATTCCCACACCAGAGCACCCCAACTGCCCCTTTCTTTCCTTCACACAACCATTGTACATCTGGAATGCCCTTTCTTCCTTTCTCCCTAGGGAAGCCCTATCTCCATTCAAAATCCAGTTCAAATGTTTCTTGTGAAGTTTTATTAAATTCAGATACTCAGTCTTCTGTACTCCCTTAGGTCTTTGTAGATCCTAGGATCTAATGCTTTGTAGATCCTAGCATTATTGTGATGCTAAATTGTATTGTGATTATTTTTTTGGACAAACTTCAGCATATGATTCTCTCACTAGATGGTTAGTTCCAGGAGGAAAAGAACAATATGTTCAAATTTGCACATTAAGCATCTAGAATAATACCAGCATTTAGAACATGGTAAGCAATTTTTGGTGAATTGTTTGATATATTTCTGTGTGATTTTACATTTTTTAAATGATATTCAATATTGTTTGCTTATTGTGTGCCAAGATTAAGCATTTAAATACCCATAAATAAATTAGCTTTATTCTGGTTAAAAAATGATTTTCACACATCTCATACTTGCCTATATAACAAGAATCCTCTCTAAGTTTTGAGGGAGGCCCACAAAAATTAAGACCTAAACAACAATAATAAAATTGACAAACCCTTGGCTAGACTCACTAAGATAAAAAGAGAAAAGACACAAACAAAATCAGAAATGAAAGAGGAGAAGTTACCACGGATGCCACAGAAATACAAAGAATCATCCAAAATACTGTGAAGGACTATATGCCACCAAATTCAACAACCTAGAAGAAATGGACAAGTTCTTAGAAACATATAGGCTTCCTAGACGGGATCATGAAGAACTAACTGGAAAATCTAACGAGACCAATAAATAGTAAGGAAATTGAATCAGTCATCTGAAACCTTCCCAAAAGCAAAAATCCAGGACGAGATGGCTTCACTAGTAAATTCCATCAAACATTCAAAGAGGATCTAATACCTGTCCTACTCAAATTCTTCCAAAAAATTGAAGAAGAAACAATACTCCCTAACTCATTTTATGAGGCTAACATTATCCTGATACCAAAACCTGGTAAGCATAACACAAAAAGAGAAAATTACAGACCAATATCTCTGATGAATACAAATGCAAAAATCCTAAACAAAATTCTAGCAAATCAAATACAACAATGCATTGAAAAGATTATAGATCACAATCAAGTGGGGTTCATCTCAGGGGCACAAGGATGGTTCAACATACACAAATCGATCAATGAGATACATCACATAAACAAAATAAAGGACAAAACTATATGATTATATCAATAGATGCAGAAAAAGCATTTGACAGGATACAACACCCATTTATGATTAAAACACTTAATATAATGGGTATAGAAGGAAAATACCTTAACACAATAAAGGTCATATAGACAAACCCTCAGCTAATACTACAATTAATGATGAAAAACTGAAGCCCTTTGTTCTGTGTTCAAGAGAGTGTTGTCCCCTATCACCACTGCCATTCAACATAGTATTGGAAGTCCTAGCCAGAGCAATCAGGCAAGAGAAAGAAATAAAAGGCATCCAAATTTGGAATGAAAAAACTAAATTGTCACTTTTTGCAGATGACATGATACCATATATAGAAAACCCTAAAGACTCCACCAAAAAGCTATTAGAAACAATCAACGAATACAGTAAAGTTGCCGGCTACAAAATCAATGTACAAAAATCCATTGCATTCCTATATACTAACAATGAAATCTCAGAAAAAATAAATTTTAAAAAAAATTCCTTTTGCAATTGCAAAAAAAGAGTAAAATACCTAGGAATAAACTTAACCAAGGATGTGAAGGACCTCTATACTGAAAACTATAAGACATTTTTTTTTAATTTATTGGGGTGACAATTGTTAGTAAAATTACATAGATTTCAGGTGTGCAATTCTGTATCACATCATCCATAAATCACACTGTGTGTTCACCACCCAGAGTCAGCTCCCCTTCCATCACCATACATTTGATCCCCCTCACCCTCATCCCCCACCCCCCAACCCCCTTACCCTCTGGTAACCACCAAATTACGTTCCCCAGATTAATTTTCAAACCCGTGGCCATTTATACAATGGAGTATTACGCAGCCATAAAGAAGAAAGAAATCTTACCATTTGCAACAACATGGATGGACCTAGAGAACATTATGTTAAGCTAAATAAGTCAGACAGAGAAAGATAAGACATTTTTAAAAGAAATTGAAGAAGACACAAAGAAATGGAAAGACATTTCATGTTCATGGATTGGAAGAAACAAGACAGTTAAAATGGCCATATTACCCAAAGCAACATATAGAGTTAATGCAATCCCTATGAAAATCCCAATGGCATTTTTTAAAGAAATAGAACAAAAAATCATCAGATTTGTATGGAACAGAGTTCTGCTCGTTACTGGCCTCCCTGACCTCCTTTTATCAGTGATGCATTCTCTCCCTTCAGAAAAACGTTTAATCCTTTTGTACACTGCCATTTTTTTCATGGCATTGTCCTCATAAACTTGGATTAACATATCGTTGATTTCACTTCCACTCTTGCCAAGTTTAACAAGAAATTCAATGTTTGTTCGTTGTTCGAATTCAAGCTCAGACATTCTTGCAACGGCACACAAAAACACACAACAACAATGAACAACACTCAGCAGACACTACCACATGTCTACACAAACACAGCAGTGAGACACTGATATACCAAGATTATGAAATTTTACTGAGCTGTTTGTACAGCGCTGCCAATGTAAGCGCACAGGGGGCAAGTTCGCGAACTTAATTGTCAGACCTCATATGTGGGACATAAAACTGAAAGCAACAAAGAAACAAGACAAACAAATAAAGAAACAAAAGTCATGGACACAGATAATAGTTCAGTGGTTACCAGAGGGTAAGGGGGCAGGCGGTGGAAGAAGAGGGTAAATTGGTAAAATGGTGATAGAAGGAGAGCTGACTCTGGGTGGTGAACACACAATGTAATATACAGATGATATATTACAGAATTGTACACTTGAAAACTATGTAATTTTACTAACCATTGTCACTCCAATAAATTTTAATTTAAAAAAAAGACAATGAAACAACAGGTGGCATGTTCTCCTGCATTCTAAAATGAAGAACTAAATCTCTTATCCAAGACTCAAAAGGAGTTGGACTACAACTACTTACTTGGTGATTCAGTATCTACCTCAAGGATCTCAAAGGGTTGAAATTGAGGAAACTGAAAGAGAAAAAGAATTTCTCTGGAAAAAAGTTGATGAAGGCTATAGCAATTTTCCCTCTCCCGTACCTATGAGAGAGGCTTTGAGAGCCTCTCAGAGAAGTTGATGTTTATTCCTTAAAGTTACGAGGACTAGTGTTTAAATCCATACCCTTGAGACATGCAGGCAAAAGATTATATAGCTGAAGCTGACAGCTTGGTAGCAGAGCAGAGTCAGCTGCTCTCCCAGCAAGAGGGCAGAGTTTTGTGTTTCTGTGAACCAATGTGGGTCCATAAGACAGAGTTGGCTAAGGAGTTCTTTTGGAAGGATTTTTTTTTCTAGGGATAAATAAACCTTAGCTAGAGAAGCTGTGGATCCCTAACTGACACCAAAATTGAGGATCACTTAAAGCATTCAAGCCGAAGAGAGATGACTGGGGGTTCTTGTGAGAGAACCTCTGAGAAACTCACAAGAGTGTCTCACATGTCAGCTGTATACACACAACATCACCGGCATACCTGCCCCACCTCTCCTTCCTCACGTCTCAGGAAGAAAAGGTAAAACTCCAGAGCTGGTCCGTAGGGGGATGGCGGACGTTTCTTCATCTGCAACAGGACCAAAATGGGGATGAGGGAAGCTTTTAACTTTACGCAAAATTGGGAGTTCATTTTAATACCTGAAATGGGATTGTTACTACGACTATATGTGACTAGAGCACTTCTTTTATTATAAAAAAAAATTAATGAAAAACTACAGAACTCACCTAAGATTTCAACCAGAGGTGAGGAAAGAGCAAATCCATAAGAAGGTTTTCATTTAATATGTTCTAGTTGATTAAACAAACTGGTTGTGCATGCTACTTCACACAACAGGAATGGAATGAGAAATTTGTATTAATTTTTATACCGTTATTGCCACTACTGGGGGAAGAAACCTCAAGTGCACGCTTGGCTCAGAGAGAAATACTGGATCACTGTTATTTTGAAGGCCAACATTAGAGTAAATTGTCTACGTCATTGTGTGTGTGTGTGTGTGTGTGTGCAAATATATGTACAAACACACACACACACACACACACACACACATATATATATATATATATATATACAAACTGTGAACAATAAATCTCATTTTTACAGACACAAAATAGCCTTAATTTCATTATGGAAACTCACAATTAAATCACTGCAGCAATTACAATGCACACAAAAAATCTTATTTTCATAGAGAATTTTAAACGGTCATACAGTAAGATACTTTCATAGTCCAATATGCTAATTTACTGCATGTCAAGGTGCGACAGCAGGCACTGAGGGAACAAAGGTGAACACCACCACATCCTTGTTACTAAGATGTTCCCAGCAGAGAAGGAAAACAAGCATATAAACAAAAAAATGCCAGCCACTGGGCAAATGAAGGCCTTTGTCAGATCACATCTGGACTATTGCAATGCCACCTAATTGTATTTCCCACCTCTACTCTCATGTCCCTCATGCCCATTACATTAGTTTCTAAAACAAATCTAAGATGACCGTGGCAAATACTTGCACCGAATGCTCTACTAGCTTCTAGTACACCTCAATGTTAAGTTCAAGTATCTTAATCTGGGATCGTCTTTATGATCTGCCCCCTAACTACTTCTTCATTCTATTCTCCCTTTCAAATACTCCCCTTTTGTTAACTTTATATTCAGTGCCTCAAACTATACCACATTGTTTCATACCTCTGAGCCCTTGTCCATGCTGTCCTTTCTCCCAGCAATTCCTTCCCTATTTCAACTGCCTACAAAACCTCATTCGTTGAAACCCTGCTAAGATATTCATCTCTTCTCTGAGGTCTTTCATGCCCACCCCTCTTTTCTGAACTAATCACACTTTTATTCATATCAATTTCATTTCTTAACCATATTTCCATAATGGCACACAGATTATTGGTTGGAAAATACTTACTCAGAAGCTCATCTCTACCTCTAGACTATTAAGCATCTGGTATGGTGACTGGAAACTGTAGTCAATGAACAAACGAAAAAATTGAACCAAGCTAAATTTGGTTCAGTTGTATGATGATATTTATTGACCATGATTAGGGGCCATTTCTTGGGACTCAAATGGAAAGTTGCTAAAAGGCTCTTCAAATTGGTTCTGAAGAAATCACAGATGAGGCAGACTAGAAAAGAGTTGGCTGGCTCATCTCTGAGAATCAGGCTCAGAATTTATGAAATGGACACTGAGGAGTCCTGAGAGGTTCAAAGACCCAAGGACTATAAGGACCTGGAGATTGAAAGAAACAAATTAGCTACTGAGAAGTCAAGCAAGAAACCCCTGCAACCTAGCACGATGTTCCTCTGAGCTTTGTTCTTACTTTAGATTCCATTTGTTTTTCATACGGCTTCTATGCTCATAGTGTCCTAGTTGTCTTGCTTCCTGTGAATTCTGGTGGAAGAACGGGGGAAAAAAAGTCATGGAAATCTTTCTCTAGAGCTATGTTTATTGAACAGCTCTCCACAGAGCACAAGGGAAGGGCAGGAAGGGGTGGGAGCTAATCCCTTCGGCAGGTACCCAAAGGTGAAGGACTGTGGTCCCTGGTGTTTTGGTCCCGTCTAGCCACATATAAAAAAAATTAACAGGCAACTAAACAACTTTGAAAATTATGTCATGAACTCTTTTGCCATGATTTCTTATGGGAAAATTATTTTTGATAAATGCATTTTTGGATTACTCATGCTTCTCCAACAATAATTCCATCACATATGTCAAGAAATTACTATATATGTCTCTGGAAAAAAGAAAAAAGATCTAAGCTAGAGATATTCAATTATAATTTTAAAAAGCAATAAAAAAATAGTGTTTTTGTTATCACATACTCTAACTTTTTTCAGATAAAGGAAGCGTTATCTCTAAATCCATCTTAAAGGTGAATGACCGAAATAAATTAATGGATGTGAGCGCCAAATGTTCTAAATAATGGGCCCTAGTAACTAAATAAGCATGTTGGGTTTTCTAGTTAATGATCAAAAGCCAAACTGTCACTATACAACACTTTCTTGTGTGAATCAATGCAAAAAGTTCAGCAATTCAAGCACTTTATAAATTCTAATTTACAAACTAATTTTGAAAACTTTGAAATGTTTTAAATATGATTAACTCCAAAACTTGTGACTTACCCCCAATCCCTCAAAAAGGGAATACTTCATTAAACATGATTTAACA
The DNA here is from genome assembly GCF_004115265.2 of Rhinolophus ferrumequinum. Taxonomy (NCBI): domain Eukaryota; kingdom Metazoa; phylum Chordata; class Mammalia; order Chiroptera; family Rhinolophidae; genus Rhinolophus; species Rhinolophus ferrumequinum. The sequence continues at coordinate 58,061,494 of NC_046290.1, read as the reverse complement.
GTCAAATTTAATGTAATAAGATTTTATAAGTCTAAGATGCTACTCAGACTATTAAGAATTAAACTAATAAAACTATACTAACCACTAATTCATTAAGTTTTATTTTAATTTCTAAACATGTATTATGCAAAAATTAAGGAATATTTATTTTTTCAATTGGTAAATCAGGAAAATCCCAAATTAAGTATTGCTTTCTGTTCATAAAACTCCAAAATGTAAATGCATTTTATATCTTCATAAAATCAATTTATATAAAAGGCCAGTAAGCAGCAACACAAGAAATCAGCACATTTTCTACCCCTTGATAGTAGTGACTGGAAATAGAATTCTTGAAAAAAAAATTAAACAACATAAAACTGGTTTCTTAGTTAGCAACTTTGGAGTTTCCTGGTCTGTTATGTGGTTGGACTATTGCTGGCTTGTCTGGGTTGGGCTGACCACCCATCTAGCACTCAGTCCACATGCACAGTCTTGTGGGTATCTTTCTGTTCTCATGGTTTTAAAGTCATGTTTGATTTTTCACTGACCTCCTGTTATGGTGACCTTTGAAGCAAAAACATTACTACTCTCCTCCATGGGCTATGTGTGATTATGTAAATTTTAAGTATTAGACAGATGGGCTTTTTTAAAAAAAAGCTGAAAATCCATGTTGGAGGCCAAACAAATTGGGGAAAAATGCAAAAATCTAAATTGCAAACTTCTGAGAATTTCCCAGGAGCTTCACACCATTTCCACATTTTGAAAAGAATGTAATAAGATGTTTTACAAAACAGAGACTGATGCAGATAGTCGAAAGACAAGGAAATGTAATTCACTTGTTGAAAACCAAAAAAAGGGAATGCTTTGAAAAGTACATTTTGTGTATAGTTACAACTAGATGTATTCCAAGTGATACTACATGGCTTCTTAGGGCAAACAGGGTTTGATCCCTGCTTACGAATATTTGGTGATGGAAGAACTGACTCTGGATGGTGAACACACAAAGCAATATATAGATGATGTATTATAGAATTGTAAGAAGTTAAATTATCACTCTTTGCAGATGACATGATACTATATATAGAAAACCCTAACGGCTCCACCAAAAAGCCATTAGAAACAATCAACGAATACAGTAAAGTTGCTGGCTACAAAATCAACATACAAAATCAAAATCAAAAGTCCATTGCATTCCTATATACTAACAATGAAATCTCAGAAAAAGAAATACAAAAAACAATTCCTTTTGCAATTGCAGCAAAAAGAATAAAATACCTAGGAATAAACTTAACCAAGGATGTGAAGGACCTATATGCTGAAAACTATAAGACATTTTTGAAAGAAATTGAAGAAGACACAAAGAAATGGAAAGACATTCTGTGCTCATGGATTGGAAGAATCAACATAGTTAAAATGGCCATATCACCCAAAGCAATATACAGATTTAATGCAATCCCCATCAAAATCCCAATGGCATTTTTTAAAGAGATAGAACAAAAAATCATCAGATTTGTTTGGAACCACAAAAGACTCTGAATAGCCAAAGCAATCTTAAGAAACAAGAACAATACTGGAGGTATCACACTCCCTGACTTTAGCTTGTACTACAGGGCTACAATAATCAAAACAGCATGGTATTGGCAGAAAAACAGACACACAGACCAATGGAATAGAACTGAGAACCCAGAAATAAAACCACATAAATATGGACAGATAATTTTTGACAAAGAAGCTAAAAACATACAATGGAGGAAAGACAGCATCTTCAATAAATGGTGCTGGGAGAATTGGATAGCCACGTGCAAAAGAATGAAACTGGACTGCTATCTTGTCACCATGTACCAAAATTAATTCAAAATGGATCAAAGACTTAAGCATAAGACCTGACACAATAAACTGCATAGAAGAAAACATAGGTACTAAACTTATGGACCTTGGGTTCAAAGAGCATTTTATGAATTTGACTCCAAAGGCAATGGAAGTAAAAGCTAAAATAAATGAATGGGACTATATGAAACTTAAAAGCTTCTGCACAGCAAAAGAAACCATCGATAAAATAAAGAGGCAACCAACTGAATGGGAGAAGATTTTTGCAAACAGTGCCTCCAGTAAGGGGCTAATATCCAAAATATACAAGGAACTCATGAAACTCAACTACAAAAAAACAAACAACCCAATTGAAAAATGGGCAGAGGACCTGAAGAGGCATTTCTCCAAAGAGGACATACAAATGGCAAATAGACATACGAAAAAATGCTCAACATCACTAATCATCAGAGAAATACAAATAAAAACCACAATGAGATATCACCTCACCCCAGTCAGAATGGCTATCATCAACAAGACAAATAGTAACAAGTGTTGGAGAGGCTGTGGAGAAAAAGGAACCCTCATACACTGTTAGTGGGAATGCAGACTGGTGCAGCCATTATGGAAGGCAGTGTGGAGGTTCCTCAAAAAACTACGAATAGAATTACCATATGACCCAGCAATCCCTCTCCTGGGTAACTACCCAAAAAATCTGAAAACATTTATCCATAAAGACACGTGTGCTCCAATGTTCACTGCAGCTTTGTTTATAGTGGCCAAGACATGGAAACAACCAAAATGTCCTTCGATAGATGAATGGATAAAGAAGTTGTGATATATATACACAATGGGATACTATTCAGTGATAAGAAAAGATGATATAGGGACATTTGTGACAACATGGATGAATCTTGAGAGTATAATGCTAAGCGAAATAAGTCAGACAGAAAAAGCAGAGAACCATATGATTTCACTGATATGTGGTATATAAACCACAAAGAACAATACAAACGAATGAGAAACAAAAACTCATAGACACAGACAACAGTTTAGTGGTTACCAGAGGGTAAGGGGGGCGGGGGATGGGAGATGAGGGTAAGGGGGATCAAATATATGGTGATGGAAGGAGAACTGACTCTGGGTGGTGAACACACAATGGGATTTATAGATGATGTAATACAGAATTATACACCTGAAATCTATGTAAGTTCACTAACAATTGTCACCCCAATAAATTAAACAATAAATAAATAAATAAAAGGGAAAAAAATTAAAAAAAAGAATTGTACACTTGAAACTTGTATAATTTTACTAACCAATGTCACCCCAATAAATTTAAAAAATTTAAAAAAAAATCATACATGGAATGGTAAAGCCAGGAAGAGGCTCCAAAATTGTTTCTTCCTATGGAGGCTCTGGGAGGAAAACCAAGTGGGATTTCTGATCTACCACCACAACGTGTTCTTCAGTCCAAGTAGTGCTGCTTTTAACTACTTACAGGAAACATCCAGGTGAACAAAGAGTTTCATGGCTTTAAGAAAAATTTGAAAATTACTAATTTAGTCTGGAATTCAGAAAGATAAATTTACTGCAAGTAATTAAGTAAGAGATTTGAAAGTAGAACTTTTTTTTTCCTAACCTCATCCAGGTTTTGTTTATCTACCTCATGGTAGCACAAATTAATTCAGCCAACAAATATGAAAGAAATTCTCACAATATAGTATAGTTCGGCTAAAAGCCCATCTTTCCTCTTAGACACTCTATTCTTCTACCCACTTAGACTTTTTTGTTTTATTTTGAAACTCTGAGCCAGATTTCTTTCATTTATTTATTTATTTTTAATGCTGAGACTTGTAGCTGAGATAACCAGTTATCTACACAATATTCAATTACATTTTATTCCTTACTAATGGAACCCAATTTATTTGGGGGTTGCAACATGATTAGCTAAAAACTATATTTACCAGCCTCCCTTGCAGGTGGGCAGCCCTATGACTAAGTTCTGCCAATAAAACGTAAGCAGAAGTTATTGGGTGGGGTTGACTCAACTAGCACATGCATTTGTCCTTTCCGCTTCCCTGTCGTTTCTGCCTAAAATGGACACATTTTGTACAAAACGTGCTCTGTCACAACTGTGGAGCAGAAAGCTAGAAGGATCCTGAGTCATGGCTGATGACGTGGTGACACACTAACCCTGGAATCTTGGGGTTTCCTCTCAATTGGTTGCTGTTAATCCCAGTCCTACCTTTGCCCAAAAAGCCCAACCTTATACCTTGTTACAAAAACATATGGTAAAAACTCGTTAATTTCTCCCACAATTTCAAAGTAGCATAACAACAGCACCCCAAATGTGTAAAACTTTTTCATTAGGAATTGACCACTCAATAGTAGTAACATAGTTTGACTCTTCTACTCCCATTTTTTAAAAGATCCCCAATTCTGAATGTGACAGTAGGAGCACAGCTTTTGCTTGATATGTGGAAAAAATGATTTCATGAGAAATTCCTGTGAAAACAAATGTGTGCAGTAAAACTGATTTTAATCAGATTCCATGAAGGGAAAAGATCTGTACTAGTCCAAAATTCTGATTTATAAATTGTGTCTAAGAAGAAACACGATTTTATTTTTTTTCCGGAAGATATTCATTTGTTAATAGCAAACACTGTAAGAGTTTGTTCACTTTTCTTAATTAAATATATAAATCACATAATAGAGCCCTGAAGAAATCTTTTCTTAAGTTTAATATTTTTCTCAATTTTATTGAGAAATAATTGACATGAATCACTGTAGAAGTTTAAGATGTACAGCATAATGGTTTGATTTACATACATTGTGAAACGATTACCACAGTAAGTTTAATTAACATCCATCATCTCATATAGATACAATGAAAAGAAAAAACATTTTCTCCTTATGATGAAAACTCTAGGACCTGCTTTTTAAACAACTTTCCTATGTATCATAGAGCAATGTTACCTATAATCATCATGTTGTACATGACATCCTTAGTATTTATTTATGTTGTAACTGGAAGTTTAGCCCTTTTGATCACCTTCCTCCAATTCCCCCTCCACCCACACACCACTCTATTAACCACAAATCTGTCCGTTTTATGAGTTTGGGGGGGGTTGGTGGTGGTTTTTCTGTTGTTGTTTTTGGATTTCACATATAAGAGAGATGTATAGTATTTGTCTCTCTCTGTCTGACTTATTTCACTTAGCATAATGCCTTCCAGGTCCATCCATGTTGTTGAAAATGGTAGGATTTCCTCATTTTTTATGGCTGAATATATATTCCATCCTACAATGTGAAGAAAACTGGTGTGTGTGTGTGTGTATGTGTGTGTGTGTGTGTGTGTGTGAAATTACATAGGTTTCACCGTACAATTCTATGATACATCATCTATATATCACATTGTGTGCTCACCACCCAGAGTCAGTTCTCCTTCCATCACCATGTATTTGACCCCCTTTCCCCTCTTCTACCACCCCACTTCCCCCTTAGCCTCTGTAACCACTAAGCTGTTGTCTGTGTCTATGAGTTTTTGCTTGGTTTTCTTGTTCGTCCATTTTGTTTTGATTTCAGTGTTTATCATAGTTGCATACATTACAGGAACGCTAATATTAGTTAAGTTAGATGGAAAAAGTGATAGCTTTAAGGATAAATTGGGAAATCTTGATGATACACTAACGCATCCTCTCATTTTTCCATGGAAAGGACAAGGGCAAAAGGGGCTAAAATGATATTTCTTAGCTGTTCACTATTGGATTCTTTCTCAAACAAACAAACAAACAAAAAACTTCAGTGAGTCGTGGAAGAAGAAAGTAATTCTACTACTTGCTTAGAGTTCTCCCTCTTTGTCTTTTGTCTTGACCTACCCTACCAAGGATGCCCCCACTTTAACTCCTCCCCTCCTTTAACCTGGCTAACTGTGATTCAGCCTTTAAGACTCAGGTATGGTCTCATCCAGAAAGCTGTCCCTAACTTGGCCCAACAAGCCAACCTCAGGCCATGTGAGGAGTTTCTCCTCTTTGCTGGCTGCACCCTGTGCAGACCACCATCCCCACACTTACCTCATACTATAGTGATCTGGGTATGTTTTCTCTTTCCCAAAGAAAGCAAACTCCCCCAGGACAAGGACCAAATCTGTATGCCCCAGCATGCATCATGGGATCTGGCAGAATATACTTTCCCTAATTCCTTTCATAAAATATATGCCAGTGAACCCTAGTGTAATGAGGACATATGCTGAATCCGTGGACTCTTACTCATTTTTTTAATGTATTTTGAAACCTTTTCTCTCATTGGCTTCCATCCTACAACCAGATGTTTATAAACTCAACGGAAGTGGCTCCGAAAGGCCACAAAGAGGTTTGGTAATTCTGGAAAAGTTGTAAACAACCCATTTTAATGTACAGTAATATAATATAAAGTACCTGGTTCTGTCTTTTGGTGGGGGGGCATAAATATTTAATTATAAGGAGCAAATAGGGGCCGTTAAATAAACAGAACACACTCGATAAAATCATTTGTTGCACTTGCAAGTCTCTGGTTGCTCAGGCTTGGTTTCCTAGAACATTGTAAAAGATACGGCTTTTAAAATTAATAGGTTAATCTAGGCTTAAGAAAGGCAGATACAACAATGAAAAAAGCACTGATGCAAAGTGCAGCAGAAAATCAGCTCTTGGAGGAAGCATATTTCCTAGAACAGAGATAAGGGAAACTAGAATGTTCCAAATGATATTCTTTAGGTAACTTATTAAATTTGTTTTTAATCACATCAACTGCAATTTGGTGATTTTAGTTGAAGAGATTTCTAAATGAGAGTTCTCTGGTAATTTCCCCACCTCTTTTTAAGTGAATGCTCTTTTCCATTTATCATATTTTAAATGATTCTATAAATAGATTTTTATGTTAAAAAATCGTTTTGTCTTTAAAATAGAGTATTCAATGAGGGTCCTATATAAAATATCCTACAGAGTGAAATATTAGGAAATAACTTAACCAAATAATTGTTATAGTCATTTAAATCGCTACCATGTTATCTGTGACCTAGTTTGCTTAGTGGTTTTTATGGAGCCTTATTCTCTGATTTCTCTGATTTACTGGAGAATGTTAGATTCAGAATCGATATAAGAATATCTTGATCTTTCAGTTCTACTTTGCCAGTATTTCAGTAAAAACAAATCAGGCCAGTAAAACTCATGTTTAGTATTTTTTCTAAACAGAAAGTATTTATTGAATTGAATTGAATAAATAGGAAAAGCAACTTTTTCTATAATTATTATTCTCTAAAGAGTGTGTGTGTGTGTCTGTGTGTCTGTGTGTGTGTGTATGTATATATGGGTGTATATACAAGAGAGAAAATAATATCATAATAATCTCTTGGAACTCTATTGCAAACAATCAAACAAAATTAACCTGAAGTGTACTTTTTTCTTTGTAAACTAAAAGGAAGCCTGACAACTTTTTGAGCCAGCAGGCCTTGTACCTTTGTTTTCTACTCTCTATAGCAGGTCTTTGGTCTGCACACTCTTCTTGAAAATACTTATCTCTTCGAGTCATCCCATCTAACCAAGACACAAAATGGCATTCATTTGTAATTACAAATGTTTCCATTGCATACACTTCATTCCTGGGATGTGTAAAGGTCTAGATGAAAACTGTATAAAATTGTGAAATAATTACATGTTTGTGGAGAGGCTATTCCATGAACAACAGTGAAACTAATAATAAAAAAACGATGGAGGCACAGTTAGAGAAGACATAGGACAGGGTGTTTTGAGATACACACATGCATAGGTACAATTACACACATGTGCCTGTGGCATGACTACAGTCAGTATAAGAATTCTTAACACTGTCTGTTAGATCAGCCCCCTTCCTTAACAGTTATTTCTTAGAGGTGACAACTAATCTCACCAGTGAGGGTGAAACTCAGCTTGAAGTGTGGACCCATTCCTCAATAGTTTGTTTCTTTGTACCAAGGTGTTTGTGTGGGTGCCATGCATAAACCTATGTATGAAATTATAATGATAAAGTGAGAAATGAAGCCAGATCATCAGAGACTTGTACTAAACACCATAACCAAAGGACATCATTAAAGACAAGCTGCATAAAAGTGTGACTTTGTCGGTTTGGGTACTTCTGAGTAACTGGTTTGTGAGTTGAATGACTATTTCTGTTTGTTTCTTTAGCTTGGCTGCTAAGAAAATCGAAGTCATCTTTGTCATTAAATTCACATCTAGCCTCATTGTGTTTTCTTTCTTATCTCGGTCTTCACTTGGCATGTAATATCTTTTTTAACGGATTCAAATCATTTTTACTTAATTTTTGATATATTCTTCATGAACCATTTTGACTGTTCAATAAAAGACAATAAGAGGAAGGATGAGAAGCAGGCAGGGAGTGAAAGGGACTAAGAGAAAGACAGTGAATGTGTTCTGAGCTTTGCAGTTCAGTCAGTCCTGAACTGGAATCCCACTACTTTCCAGCTTTTGACTTTGGGCATGTTGCATAAATTGTGACTTACTTAACCGCTCTGGGCCTCAAATTCATCTAAAATGAAGTAATATTAGTACTTATCTCAATGGATAAAATACAGTAAGAGATCAATTAACTTTAATTTCTTCTGATATTTCCATCAACATCAAAATCGTGTGTGTATGTGTGTGTGTGTGTGTGTGTGTATTACAGATGAAACTGTGACGACAGCTACATCTCATATATAGAGATATCTATGTATATATACACATACACACATATTTACATGTATACATGTGCATAACCTCTCTCTCTAACACACATACACACACACACACACACACACACACACACACACAGCTGGTTTCTGGGATCAAAACTTTATTCAGAAAAGTTAACACTCACCAATTTCCAAAGAATATCAAGGTGAGCAATTAGGAAACTAATCCATCCTTCATCACAAATGCTATTTTGTTTTTTGTTGAAATTATGACCTACAAAAGAAATTGGAAGTAAAATCTAGGGGAGAAAAAGTCATTTTATGAAAGAAGAGTTTCAGTGATCTCCGAGTCACATAGAAGCTAAAAGAAGCTCCTCCCTTTGGGTCCCCCACCTGCCTGTCGGCTACAACAACCATCACCACTGCAAACAGGACTCACCACTGACCTATTGCAGACAGTTAATCAAGAGCAGAGAGAGCAGCTTTCACAGTACAAGTAGTTACTTGTTCTCAACTTTTTAAAGTTCATAATTCAGTCTTACTGTCATTTCTTTCCTCTTGGCGGTACTTTTATGAAAGGTAAAGCTGAACAGAAAGAAAACCAGAGTCATTAACTGTTTGAAAGTTTAATGTGCTACCAAACCAGAATTAGATGTGATAATGAAATTTCCACTGCTGAAAGCAGACTTTGCTAACTGATGTATGTAGTGAGAAGGTGGTCACATAACCAATGAAAATAAAAAAGCATGCTCATTTTTTAAATTTCTCATTCACATTTTGTGTTTAAACTGGCCGAACACCAAATTAGACTTCAGTTAAGATATTTTAAAGTGAATTTAGTAAAGTTCCACTTTCTTTTAGAAAACATATATTCTACATTTATAGTATAGATGTTGATCGAATAACTTTATATCTAGAGACAATCTAGAACAATGGATCAAGATTTATGGTTTAATATTGCTAGACTTTATTCAGCCATCTAATTAGTCAGAAGTGCCACGCAAGTCACTAGAATCCAGCAGTATGGAATGGTTCACCCCAAGCATGACACCTCTCAGTATAGCATTCAAGGTATATCTAAATAGGATTCTAATTCATCTTTTCTAACTACTTCAACTTCTGTCTTCTATGCTCAATATAGTCAAAATGGATCATTAATTGTTCTCCAAATACAACGTATTCTTTTCTACCTTCTTGTCTTTGCAAATAGTGTTCTCTACTCCTAAAGTTCTCAGCCACTGCCTCTACTTTACGCCCTCTCCTATAGCATCCCTCCGCCCCTGTCACCTACCCTGCCATTTTCCCCAATGCTGCCACTTAGACAACCCCTTACAGATCACCATTTGTTGAAATTATATCCACTTAAAGTTCAGTTAAACTGCCCTTTTTCCAAAAAAATTATTCCTCCCTGCCCATGCCAAACTGAACTAATCTCTTTCTCCTCTCCATCCAGAATCACTTTGCTTTAACTGTTGTACATCACTGTTCATAGCTTTTGGCACACAGCAGAAGCTCATTTACTATATGCTAAGTAAATTGAAGAATTCTAGGTTATCTTGCACTTCCATCTACCCCCTAACCTTAGCTGATAAGCTTCTTAAGGCAAAGATGGAGCTGGTGGGAGGAGGGTGCTTATTAATCTTTATAACCTTTAAATTAACTAACAGGTTCACTGCACATAATGAAGGCTTGAAAAATATTTCTTGAATTGCATGATTAAACTGGGTCGTCTGGGCTGGGCTGGGTTGGAAGTGCTTCAGGATTGACCCTTGATTTATCAGGAGCAGTGCCAGTGATGCAAGAGGTAATTTTCTTTGCTGAATCATAACTGAGTTTATATCACACTAAGCTTTGGAAGGTACCATTTTTCAAAGTAAATATAAAAACAATAACCTTTCTGTTTGTAACATTTTAAGTTCTCCTGTCTCCTTTCAGGTATGGGGGCATTTCTGTAAGGTGTTGACCTAAATTTCTTCTGACCTAATTTCCTTGTTGCAAAAGAAATTCGGTGCAGCCAGCCCCCACTGCGGAAAGGTTTTGTTCTATATCACTGTCACATTTCAATGACAAATGGAATGAACTTTGTTAGTCCTTTAGAGACTTGAGAATAGCTCAGGATATTCCCCTCTACTATCTAAGAGGATGTCAGTGATTTTCTCTGCTGGCTACAGAATGTGCAGGACCTCCCTTTGTCCTGTGCATTCCCCTAAGCAGTTGGGCTTCCCCCATGGAGGTATTGGGCACTACTCACACCATTTTTATTGCACAACAGCTGAAGAGAAGTTTATGATAAAATGGGGAAGAACGGAAGTGGCAAAAAGATCCACTGGGCTTTTGAATCAAAAAAAAAAAAAAATGTTTCTCAGCACTAACCAAGTGTACTTTGGTTCTAGTCTTAAGTATTTTGAAGCAAAAAAAAACAAAATAAACTTTACTCCTTTGATAGGAAAAAAAAAAGATTTCTTCCTAATGACACACACACACAGAAAACAAAAAACCTATTTTTCTCACTATATTGTGAGCATGTGTACTTATTTGTGTGTGTGTGTTTTTGAGAAGGAATAAGCTAGTGAAAGAATAGGATTTAGCTCAAACAATTCAGAGGCTGTACAAGTCATAAGACAATAGACAGGAATATAATAAAAAAATTATTTTGAGTAGTTAAAGAAAAGACAACATAGTCTTCTACCAAGAATAGCTTCCTAGAAGGAGAGGATACTGGATGATTCCCAAAGGTTTCTTTCTGGTGCTGTTCTTAACCAATGACTGTTATCTGAATCAGGTATTCACGTGCAGTTTCAGTATGGGATAGACTGATTTTAAGATTCAGGATTTTAGTAATCTTTCCAGTGATACAGTGAATGTGCTTTAAAATGCTTAAGATTACTGGGATTCTCTCATGTTGGTCACAAATTATAACTCAAAAATGTCACTCCATTATTTCCATTTGGAAGCAAATCTCCTGGAAGACCTTAAGGCACCACACCCTGCCAGTTGGTGATGTGGTCAGCAAAGTCTAGAGCAGGTCAAAGAGACAGCTGTCCCAGCAATTTAGCCTCAACTGAAATGGCAACATGAAAGAGAGCAAAATGAGAAAAAAATCTGACAAAGGAAAACAAAAGAGTCTGCTTCAAAAGAGACAAGATGTAAGAAAAGCAAGAGACAATAAAGAAGTACATGATAAAAAAAAGTTATTTTTAACAAAAGATCAGAAAGAAAGTCTGAGGAAGAAAGAAAATTTTAACCATTCAAAAAAAGGCTGAACATCTTTGGAGGAACTCCTTCCAAAGAATCAAAAATCACAGAGTGAGTGAAAGATATATAAACTAAATAATCGGTTATATGAATGAAAGCGAGCCATATAAGTCTCAGACAACAAATAATACACCACATAAACAAAATAAAGGATAAAAATCATATGATCATATCAATAGATGCAGAAAATGCATTTGACAAGGTACAACGTTCCTTTATGATTTAAAAACTTAATAAAACAAGTATTGAAGGAAAGTACCTCAACATAATAATGGCCATGTATGACAAACCTTCAGCTAGCATCATATTTAATGGTAAAAAACTGAAAGCTTTTCCTCTGTGATCAGGAACAAGACAGGGATGCCCCCTCTCACCACTGTTACTCAGCATAGTATTGGAAGTCCTAGCCAGAGCAATCAGGCAAGAGAGAGAAATAAAAGGCATCCAAATTGGGAATGAAGAAGTTAAATTGTCACTTTTTGCAGATGGCATGATTCTTTATATAGAAAGCCCTAAATACTCATACAAAAAACTATTAGAAATAATAAACAAATAGTAGCAGGATACAAAATCAATGTACAACAATTCATTGCATTCCTAAATATTAATACTAACAATGAAATTTCAGAAAAAGAAATAAAAAAAAATTCCTTTTGCAATTGCTACAAAATACCTAGGAATAAACTTAACAAAGGATATGAAGGACACTGAAAACATTAAGACATTAATAAGAGAAATTGAAGAAGACACAAAGAAATGGAAAGATATTCCACATACATGGATTGGAAGAATCAACATAGTTAAAATGGCCATATTACCCAAAGCAATATACAGATTTAATGCAATCCCCATCAAAATCTCAATGTCATTTTTTAAAGAAATAGAACCAAAAAATCATCAGATTTGTATGGAATCACAAAAGACCCCAAATAGCCAAAGCAAGGCTAAAAAAAAAAATGTTTGGAGGTGTTACACTCCCTGGCTTCAGTTCATACTACAAAGAGACAATAATCAAAGCAGCCTGGTATTGTCAGAAAACAGACACACAGACCAATGGAATAGAATTAAAAACCCAGAAATAAAAGCACATATATGTGGGCAGACAAATTTCAACAAAGCTGCCAAAAACATGCAGAAAAGAAAGCTTCTTCAATAAATGGTGCTGGAAAAATTGGGAAGTTGTGGCAAAAGAATTAAATTAGACTGCTATCTGTCACCACATAGCAAAATTAACTCAAAATGGATCAAAGACCTAAACATAAGACCTGAAATGGATCTCATGTTTAAAATGGATCAAAGACCTAAACATAAGACCTGAAATAATAAATTGCATAGAAGAAAACATAGGTACTAAACTTAATGGAACTTGGGTTCAGAGAGGATTTTATGAATTAGACCTCAAAGGCAAGAGAAATAAAAGCAATAATAAATGAATGGGAATATACCAAACTAAAAAGCTTCTGCACAGCAAAAGAAACCAGCAACAAAACAAAGAGGCAACCAACCAAATGGGAGAAGATATTTGCAAACATCTCTGATAAAGGGCTAGTATCCAAAATATATAAAGAACTCATGCAACTCAACTACAAAAAAGCAAACAATCCAATTAAAAAACGGGCAGAGGACCTGAACAGACACTTCTCCTAAGAAGATATACAAATGGCCAACAGATATAAGAAAAAATGCTCAACTTCATTAGTTATTAGGGAAATGCAAATCAAAACCACTATGAGATACCACCTCATACCTGTTAGAATGGCTATTATCAACAAGACAAGGAATAACAAGTGTTGGGGAGGCTGTGGAGAAAAAGGAACCCTCATACACTGCTGGTGGGAATTTAAATTGGTGCAGCTGCTATGGAAAACAGTATGGAGGTTCCTCAAAAGATTAAGAATAGAATTACCATGCAACCCAACAATCCCTCTTCTGGGTATCGACTCCAAAAAATTGAAAACATTTATCCATAAAGATATATGTACCCTATGTTCATTGTAGCATTATTCATGGTGGCCAAGAGATGGAAACAACCAAAGTGTTTATTGATAGATGATTGTATAAAGACTATGGGGTTCATATACACAATGGAATATTACTCGGCCATAAGAAAAGATGAAATACTGCCATTTGCAACAACATGGATGGCTCTTGAGATTATCATGCTAAGTGAAATAAGTCAGACAGAAAAAGTCAAGAACTGTATGACTTCACTCATATGTGAGACATTAGACTGAAAGCAATAAATGAACAATACAAACCAACAAAAATCAAAAACTCTTAGACACAGACAACAGCTTAGTAGTTACCAGAGGGTAAGGGAGTAGTAGGGGTGGTAGAAGAGGGCAAAGTGGGTCAAATCTGTGGTGATGGAGGGAGAACTGACACTGGGTAGTGAACACACAATGCAATATATAGATGATATATTATAGAAATGTACACTTGAAATCTATATCATTTTACTAACCAGTGTCATCCCCAATTTAACACAAATTAATTATTTAAAAAAGAACCTACTGGAGATATTGCCCTGGGTGCCAGGGAGCCTGTGATGTCCCAAACATGCACACCAATTACCAAAGTGCTATATCATCAAGAGTTTGTTCCCAATTGCCAGAAAAATAACCTAAATATTATTTAACTTGCATTTTTTATATTAGCCTGATGCAAAGAAATGAGAGATAGGATGCATACAGATAATGGGACTATTTGACTGGTTGGCTCTTGAGCAGAGAAGGCTAATATACTATCAAGATCAAACAGAATAGGTTCTCCCCTGAGAGGACTAATCTGAATCTCTAGAGAGATCATCTACTAAAGGAAAAAAAGGGGGGGTGGGGATTCTTTTGCGAAATAAAAGGAAATTATTATTCTGGGAAGTTGGTTTTGGCAAAGAATTTCTTGGCATATTTGTCTGAATTGTAAAAATTTCCTGCTATAAAGTAAAATTTGAAAAGTTAAATTTCCCATTTAGAGATGATCTCAGCAGATACCTTACCAAGTGGCACGGGACAAGCTGTATGTAAATTAGAAACCTTGCCTGGGTCTTTTGAATCCTTTGATATCTTCCCTTTCTAATTAAGGACTTAGTATGAGCCCTCCACCTTGATTCGTGTAGGATAGAGTAAAGCTTTTAATAACCAAGTAAATTGGTAACCTGAAAATATATGTCAACCCACATGTAAGCTCTGTGGTGAATTTTAAAGTCATTTCTTCCTATAGAGACTAGCTTTCATGACTGTCTATTACAGGATCTATTCAATGAGCAAAAGATCTTAGGCTGTTGGGCTTTATTTACCTAGCAGAGCACCCTGGCACCATTACCCTTTGCTCCTGCTATAACACACACGTGCTAATCCAGGATCTTCTGTCTACCAAACACATGGAAAGAAGAACAACTTCTGGCATTCGTTTTTATGTTACCAAGAACAAAGATGACAATTTGAAGTAAAAGCTGGGTCAGATTTAGCTCTACGTAAAATTGGCTGGGCCAGCCTCTACTCAGGGGAAAGCCTGGCTGAATCTCCGCTTCAGAAGCCACACTAGATTGAACAATCAGACTATTTGAAAAAACCCATCATCCCACAAGGATTTGTAAAGTGTCAAGCGTCTGGCACACGGGTGTTCTGAATAAAAAGATTTTGCTAGGAGTTTTGAGATCGGAGATCCATGATTAATTCTGACTGCCTGGATCAATAAAGATTGTTTTCCTTTGAAACAGAGCACCTATAAAATTATGTAATTTGAGGTATAGGAAAATCATTGCCGAACGAGCAAAGAGTACTTTGCTGCCCACAGAATCCATTTGGTAATAATTTCAGGATGAAAAGGAAGACCATTATTTTGATAGGACAAATGCATTTGAAAGTCAAGAGAGATTATATCAGTTAAAAATGATATTTGCATAAAACTACGTGTCCAGCACAAACTCAGGTGTAGCACTAGTCACACCAGAAATGCAATTCAGTGTGAGCTATTTCCTAAAGGAAAAGTACATGTGAGAATTTAGATTATTTTGTCTCGCACAGCTGCTGCTTGTACTGCAAAAGCAGAGAAGCAGCTGATGACAAGGTAGAATGGAACTTGGCACCTCCACTGGCATCCAGCCAAGAATACAGAATGTTTTAGCCGGTCTGTGGCATGTGATCCATTCCTTAATTGTTGATAACATATAATTAGGACAATCTAAGCCTAGTTTAATGAATGTAATAAGTTAAACTGCAGCGCTTGACTATACTTGGATAGACTTTGTTAGTCTTGGAGCAGGGAACTGCAGAGTAACATTTTATAAACAGTACAAAATGGAATCTTCCCTTTACAAACTATCAGCCTAGAATTATGGCCGACATCCTAACCCACAGTATAAATTCTGTGCACTGTATAAATGTCAACTGATATTCATGGCCAATGTGCCCAAAATAAATTTTCCCCTTGAAGATTTTAAAGGTAAGATTTATGGGGGAAAATTGGGCACGTATTTAAAAATGACAGACTACACGTTCTGCTAATCAGTTATCAACCTGATTTATTTTGACAGACTTCTTTCTAAGATGATCAGAGCTCAGTCTAGTGTACTACACTAGATTTTCGCAATGATTTTCTTGAAAATAATTAATTATTAATGTTTTATTAAAATATATTCATTGCAGTCATCTTATCACACCCCATATTACTTACCTGTATGTTTTGTAAAAACGTTGTTGTTGTAAAGCATGAAAAAGACCTTTCCCTCTGCCATAAATAAATTCAGCTGAATTTTCCACATCTCTGATAAAAGTTGTTTTTTCTAAAGGGGGAAAAAATCCTACATAGATATAAAATAATGCAAGAAACAAAATTTTTTGAAAAAAATGCATTTTAGCTTTTGATTAAAAAAAAAATTAAAGGAAGCTGTTTATCCACAGCATGCATGCTTTCTCTGATTGTTTTTTTTTCTCCATCTTTAAATTTGTTCTAATGTTATCAGAATTGATTTTTAGTCTCAGTCATCCCAAAGGAACTGTCTTGAGTGAAGCTCTTATCGGGGAACTGTAATGAAGAATCAGCTTGCAAAGCTGTTACTATGGTGCTCACATATCTGAAGAAATTTTTAGTGGAAATAAAATTCCAAAGCACTAAATTTAGAGGTATTTCGTTTCCTAGTAAGAGGTATAAAAATAGTACTACTAGATACAATTTAAATTCCAAGGGGGGAGAGATATTTATTTCTGTATGATGTTTAACCATGTACCTTCTAGAAAGCCAGTCTCTTTCCACAGGCCTTGAGATAAATTAAAAATCATGTTAACCAGTTCCCTCTTAGGTTACCAAAAGGATAAGTTAAAAAAAAAAAAAAGGAGACCTTCATTTTCACATTTTCATTTTAATGTTGCTTTTAAGATAAAACTTTATGAAGTGAAAGCTTAACTGTTTGAAAACGAATTATTTTTCACATGTTCAGGAAAAAGTTTTTGACAATGATACATAACTATAGTTTTAGATACTAAATTGTATATTATCTCACAAAGGGTAGGGAGAGTTAAAGAATGTCATCAGTGCCCAGGCATGGTTTCTAGAAAGCTCAGGTTTAAGACATACGAGTATCTTCCATTACAAGCAATAATTACTATAGTGTGCACAGTCAACAAGATCCCCTTTTCCAAAAATACTTTTTAAATGTTCCAGAAATCATGACAAATTAAAGTGATTATAAGTGTCATATGTAAATATGCTTCTTCCTTTGCCTAATATTAAGATATGTATTGAATTCCTCAAGCCAACTTGCATTCCACAGGTGTTGCCTAGATTACCACATGCAGAGGGAGAAATTTTTTAAAATCATTTTTAACATTTTATTTTCATGATTAAGTCACTAAAAACAACAGGAAGAAAAGCCTGTAATAATATTACATGGGTGAAAACATGACATTACATCTATACTTCTAAGTTCAGAAGTAAAAGGGAATTAGGCATCTTTCAAGAAACAAGACTAAAGCAGTTAGAGACCTCCACTTCTCTATGAGTGACAGATGAACATATAATTGTTGAAGAGGAGGAAATAAAGAGTGCTGCCATAATTCTTCCCTCCATTATGTATAATTTTTATATGTATATTGGAATGAAAAACTCTTAAACATTAAGATTTGACAGGTGCGATAAAGAAAAAGGTTCTAGACTTACGCAGTTCCGTACATACAGGAGGAAGAACAGGGTTCACGTTATGATTGCCTTTGGCTTTATCTATTCTTACAAACTGCCCTTACATGAAATTATTCACAAAAGCAATCCATAGCGCCATCATCTAAATTCAACTGCAAACCTCATAGTAACACGATTAAATGTGTCCATAATTTCAAAGATGATTTTAGGAAATGTGGTCATTATACATTTCTTTTTATGATGAATTTGGAATTTGGGGGAAATGTTGGCTCATAATTAGAATAGAATACCAAGACTAAGCGATAGAATGCAGGCAATAGTGGGTAATTCCCACTATTCTTTTATAAATATCTAATTCAATACTTCTAATTATCAGTTTGCACCACAAGCACACAAAAAAATATTCCTTTGGGTAAATGTAGATACTTCGTTAAAGAATTCACATGATTTTCTAGGTACAGTTTTCATGCTGATTTAATTTTCATCTCTATTTATAAAGCCTGCTACAAATAATGAAATCTAATGGAGAAAAAAAGTATAAAAGAAGTGAGTTTATTTTGCTATCACGTAAAACAGAACTCTAAACTGTAGCATTCATAAAATAAAATTTGCTAAATTGTACTAAATAAAATTTACTAAACTGTAGCATTCATAAAATAAAATTTACTTTTTTTCTTGACAAAACGCTTAGAAAACACTCTAAAAATGCCAGTTGAAAAACAGCTCAAGAAAGTTACACTGTAAAAGTTACCTTTTTGTTAATTCATTATTTATGGATAAAAGAATTATTTGCCAAGTCTGTTTGTTTGTTGGGTCACAATGGCTATAATTATTTTTTTAATAGACTGTATTCTAAATATACCACTAGTTTTTATCCACTTTCAGTTCACAGTAAAATCAGCTCTCCAACTTTCCTACTTGCTAGACAAAATGGATTAGAAAGTGATACTTATGTTAACTTTACCTGAAGCTAGACAGTGTATACACACATTTTGCTACACAGACTTCTGGACTTTTGACCGTGTCTGTGTAACCGTACCATGAATGGTATTTTGCAAATATTAAACCAATGTATTTCACGACATTCTCTAAATCACATTTCTTTGCAGTCTCCCACCTTCAAGGCAGAGCCAGAAAACTTATTACCCTAGATCAGGAAAGGATAAGAATTTAGTTTGAGAGGAAGGCTTTGTGGAGAATAAATGGATTTGCTAAATTCTTTTAGTTCCTACTTAACATTTCAAGGACTAAACCTGAAGGACTCAATCTAGAATTCTCATAATGAAGAAAAAATACCTTCCACCTATGAACTGTGCAGGCCATGTGGTTAGCTGCTTTCTGGTAGAACTTAGGGCAAAGAGGAAGGGGAGCAAAGCCTGCCCCTTCTGTTTCTGGGAACTGAGGATGTTAGAGTATGGAAAGCAATCTGATATTGCCTCCCAATTTCCCTCTCTGGCTTTCACTCTTCTTCGTGGTAAGGTGCGGGGAAACCCAAGGAAAGAACAACCTCAAATTCCATATCTGACTAAAATGCAAATTGCCCCACACCCCAGGGCTGCCTACATCAACCTCCTGAAAGCTGATATATTAGCTTTGATAAATGGCTTTCCTAAACTGCTGCATGGAAACCAGGTGTTCCCACAGCACCCCACCCCTATCCCATGGGGAACTGGCAGCTGAGCTGAGACCTGGCATGCAAGGTGCCGCCATGGTAAAGGCAGAATTTGGGCTTTCATCCAGGGAGCCACATAGAGAATAAAGCAGAGAAAGCCAAGATGAGGGTGAGTCAACCATGCCAAGATAAAATGTGCTCACTGTGAGCACCTTATCAGCTGTGAGTACCAGCAAGACAACAGACAAGGGACATCACTCTGAAAATGAGAAGATCAGGACTCCACAGCCAAAAATGCCAGCTCTTCCCCACCACTTCCAGACTAGGAAAACCTTACTCCTTCACAACACACCAGGACACCTACTGGAAAGGGTGCTGCGGAGTAGACAGAAGGTTGAGAAGTCTGGGAGACAAAGCACGTTTTCCTAAAGGAGCAGCATTACCTAAAGGAATGGTTTTAATTCCTGGGGTGGACTGAATTTTAAACCACATACGACTTTAAGTTTCTAAGAGAACCAGAGTAGTTATAGACAAGATAATGGAGCTACATTTTCCACGCACAACCGAGTCGCTGTGTGAGGGAAGTCAATATTATATAACGAACACAAAGAAGAAAGTTACTGTAGTAAAAATAATTCTCTCTGCAAATACACATTCTTACACACCTACACGATCACAATATGGTATTTGGTAAGGAAAGTGGGGTAGCCTTTTTTGACCTGAATTGTCCACACTAAATGACCTTGTGAATCAAATTGACCAAAGAGCCACTTGGGTTTCCTTTCTGGTTTTTCTGTGTATGTATTAGACAGAATTACCAGTTTAAAAAATAAAACAAAACAAAAAGTTTACTCTTTCTTAGTTTACTCATCTGTAAAAAAGGAATACTAATACCTGGCACAGTTATTTGGGGAATTAAATAAGATGTTTTATGTGAAGGGCTTTCTATAAATTGGTTAGTACAGTGTTTGGCATTATTATCTCCATATCCTCCCCACCCAATGTTCATAACTTTTCTGAGATCATCCAGGTTTAAATATTCAGCATCACTGACAGTCTACTTTTCACTTACCCCTCATCTCCTCTCTCACTGCCTTAGCCTTATGTCTGGATCTCATTTCTTCTCTTTGACACTTGTACCTTCTAACCAACTACCTGTCTCTCATTGGAGTCCCTCTTGTTTCCAAACTACTGTTCAGCTCTGAGCTGGTCATTCCTTTCTCTAAGTCCCTCTTTAGTTTTCTTTCCTCCCTTTCTTTCTCCCTCCCTCCATATCTTTCTTCTTCTGCATTGTAACTTCCATAAAGAGTATAAAAACACTTAAAATGTTGAAATATGAATCAATTAAAATAAATTTGGATAAAACTGAAACAGGAGCAAAGAGAAATATTAGAAGAACCTGAAATAGACCATTTCTCAGCTAAGGTCTAAATTTAACTGAGATTTATGGCAGTTCAAGTGGAAAGAAAGGTTTTGGCTTTGGTAGTCATAACTCAAAATTTTAAAACAATTAACTTTATATTTACTATTCATGTTTCAAATTTTTGAAATTAGTTACAGAATAAGAAGTTTTTCTAAGGAAGTGGTGAAAAATTCTAAGTTTTAAAACGTTGATGTATTAATAATATATATTGCAACAAGTCTATAAATCAAAAAACTACTAAGCATACAAGTTTCTTAACATAAAATATATATATATCAGAAACTCAATCAATTGGAATCTAATTTATTTAAATCCTTAGCTAACCAAATTTTCTTTTCCTCAGTCAAATGAGGAAAAAGAAAATAAAGAGGGAAAAAGTCAAATATGAGGTGGTTATTCGAGGATAAAAAGTGAATTTTCTAGGTATGCCCTGGAAGATGCAACTCAATTTCCTATAACATCTTATATGAATTTTCTTATATCATCTTCTCTTAACATTCACATTTATTTTTACACACCATACTCCTAGCATCTAGCACAGTATTTTGCCCATTTGAAAGTGTCCATAAACTTTTATTTTTTTAATAAAAACTCTGATACACTGCAAAATCTTTCAATGTAGATCTCTTATAATGAAGACCAGTCTATTTTATTTAAAAGAGGAATCATTATAATAATAATAATCATAATCATAATACTTGCATTTGTAGAATGTGGACATTATGTGTGCTTTTACAAGCATCTCGTTTGATTCTCACAAGAAAACTGGGTTTCTGAGAGGTGAAACAAATTGTCTGGGACTATCAGTCTTGTTAACAAACATCAATGCCGCAGCTTGAACACAGCCTCACTACACTCTTTTCATAACCCCAATCAGCTTCAATTGATTGATTAATTAAGTGAGAGTGATTAATTGCAAGCAGCTGGAGCCTGTGTCACTGAGAGTATAGTTTTCTTAGTTTTCTTTCTTCATCGCTGTCTCCTCCAGGCCCATTTTGATATGTTATAATATCCTCGTCCCCTTTTATCTCCTTTAACCAAATAGATGGTAGAGGTGATAAATGAAGGTGGAGGAAAGTGACATGTTGCATACATATGATGTGTTTCAA
The DNA here is from genome assembly GCF_004115265.2 of Rhinolophus ferrumequinum. Classification (NCBI taxonomy): domain Eukaryota; kingdom Metazoa; phylum Chordata; class Mammalia; order Chiroptera; family Rhinolophidae; genus Rhinolophus; species Rhinolophus ferrumequinum. Next base: position 58,039,469 of record NC_046290.1, on the reverse strand, counting down.
AATTGTGCAAATACGATTTAAGGATATATTTGCTGAAGATTTCTGGGAAAGGAGATTCGTTAGTGGCTCCCATAGTTCTGCAGCACATGGACAGGAAAACAGGTAGCCCTCGTGTGAGCTGCTGGTGGTCATCTTGTGACCACGAGGAAGGCTCTAGAGGGCAGAGTGGGGAAATAGAAACAATCATGTTTGCTTGACAAATGGAACCACCTACACTACACCACCATTCAGTGCAGAGGCCTCACATTCCTGTTAAGCCAACTCGAATTGGGTGGTTTGCTACTTGTAACCAAAAATACATGAACTGATACAGGAAAGAAAGAGGAGTGGGGGGCAGTTTACACTTTCTTCCATATTTTAAACTTATGCGTAAAAGACATCAAAGTGACATTGGTACTTAAGGTATTAAAGTTTAAAAATGCCTCAGAACATTTTGGATCATACAAATGTGCCTTAGAAGATGTGGATACTGAGCTCTAAACAGTGCATGAGGCAAACAGCAGCTGCCTTTAGAAGGGCTGAAGTAGGAAACAGAATAGCCCCCACCCTCATCCTACACAGCTCAGTATGTCAGTGGAGATCCCATCTGGTTTACAGGTGCCAGAAACAAACAACAGGAACGAAAAAAAAAATAGACTGAAAATCGATTAGAAGAGAATGTGTAAGTGGACCTTCCTCTAAACAGATCTCCTCGACTCGAGGGGGAACGGGGACATTTTACATCCACGCTGGGCATTCTGTTTCTATTTTCCAGGCTCTGCCCTATGCCAGGCCCCTCTCCCCACTGAAAGGCCATGGAGAAAATAGACCTCACCAAAGCATGAGACAGAATGACCCACACTGCAGTTCTGGAAGACAGCCAGTTCCCCAGCATTGATGTGGTCCCACTTAACTCCTCTGGGGTGGACGCATGGAGAGGCTTAGTGACAGCGAGCTATCGCAGCAGCTGGAGTTCAAGGAACTGAAGTGGAGTCCCTGCAAGTAGGGTGGGCAGCAGAAAGGCCCCAGAAAACACTGAAGTGTAATTTCAGGCAGTGCCGCATTGTTTTGGAATTCGGGAAACCAAGGAGTAAACAGGCCAAGCTGACATGCAGCAGGCAAAATTAAGGCAGGACTTCTTTTTTTTTTTTTTTTCCTGACCCAACAGAGAAACCAGATCAAAGATACAGAGGAGTTGGCATGCAACTCCGGCTCTACAATATTAATTCATTCTGTTACCAACTGTTTATTTTGTGCCTACTATGTGTCACATATTCTGTCACAGGAGTATGACAAGAATGAAGGCATAGTTCCTTCTGATGCATACAAATCTGGAGCCGCCAAACTCAGGTTTGCAACAACTGTATCGTTTTATTTTTTCCATAACAATTTATTTTTGAATTGAAGCCCCCACTCACACAGTGGCAAAAATAAGGCCTCCTCTGGCCTCCTCTTTTCTGGGTTGCCTCTAACTTCCAGAGGCTTGGAAAGTACCAGGGTGTCTGGAGAGCAGGGTAAAGGGGGAGAAGTCCAGTCCTCACTACATTGTTTCTCCTCTCTAGACTATGGGAAAGCCCCCCATCTCTTGTGGTGATTTCGGGGTGTCCTCCTCATCCCATCACTTTTCAGCTCTGCTACCATTCCAGGCACTCTCTGCGCCTCTTCTCAGGGACACTCCAGCGTCTAAGCTCCTTTATTCCCTTCTCAAGTCTCTTCCCCTCCCAGGACCCATGAAATCTTTCCCTACTCGGGACTGAGTGAAGCACAACAGAAACTGACCCCTGATTCTTTTAAATCTATTTTCTAAATTGAGACCTTAATTTTGAGTTACAAAAACAAAGCAGTTGATTTCTTTATTGCCTCTTGTTTTAAAAATATTTTTTTTGTCCCTTCCCTATAGTAGCCCAGCCTCCTGAATGCTAAGAGGAAATACAGAGGTTGTAGAAAATACTGGGAGGACAGAAGCATTGGTTAATATCTCAAAAGATTATCGCATTATACTAAAGCTATGCTGTCCTTTGAGAAAGTGGGACATTTTTCACTGAAGAGACAATACGTGAGGCATGTCTTGAAAATGGATAGGTGTTCATCAAAAGAAGAAAATAAAAGAGGATCAAACATGCAAGTAAGACTTTGTGTTTTTAGAATACGAAATAGTATATGGGATTTATGAACAACATGCAGAACTCACCAAAAAATGAAGGTTCAGTGTCATTAACAGTGTGAAATGACTACCATAAGTAGAAAAATGGCCCATATGTCACTTCATTTTATGTGGTTAAACGTTGATTTGAAATTTACATCCCTTCTCTAACTTTAAAAGTGAAAGAACTGAAAAATTTTCTTTAATAAAAAGATAACTTGGGTGAGGTCCTTAAGCAGAGGTCAAATACATAATCAAGAACTTTATTTTCTTTTTCTTCTCTGGCAAGTGTCTATTTGACTAGAGACTTCCATTAGAATAACTGAGTAAAAGAATATTGCATTGTGTATAAAAAGAGATCCCTAATGATACTGGTACTTCTGAATTAGAAATTTTTAGATGCATGATACATAACTGAATAGATCAACTCTATTGCCAAAGAAATATGGAGACACAATAGGCAAAAGCAATTATTTTTAATCACCCATCAACATAAAGTTTCCTATCAGCAATTTGTATCACAAATTTTATCAACACATGTGTAACCTCTCTTTACTTCAGTAAGAATTGTGTGGGTGTCCATGCACTGAAGAAACAAATCCCACGAACACACATCACTCTTCCCAATTTACATTTTCAGCATCCTGAATTTAATCATGCTCAATGAATCTGACAGGCAGTGCTACTGAAGTCTCAACTCTAAATAAATAGTTTAAAATAAAAAGTTGTATAAATATCAGTCTGTGCCAATATGTGGTTTGAGAGGGAGTGCTATAAACACAAAGTAAATTAAATGGGATCTACTTTTGTGGGGTAAAAGGCTACTTAAAGTGGTTATTATAGAGAAAATTTTGTTGTGTGGTGCGACAGCACGTACCCATGTGGCTAACCTACCACTGGTAGAAGAAACAAATCCCACCCATACCTAGGGGTGGTGCCATAGCCAGACCACAATTCCTATGAGGGATGAACTTAATGTGCTGAAAATGAAGACCAGGCTCTGTTGCAGCTCATTAGCTGGTTACAGACACACTGCGAGAGAAGAAAGTAGAATTTGGTCGATGTTCCAACTTCTACATGTGCTGTGAATAATACAGACTATTGTTTTTTTGATAAAGAAGTATTGTTTTGAATGTGCAGAGTGGCTAAGTAAAGCCAGCAGAATTTTTTGGCCAAATATAGTCTCTTGCTCACTCCTAAAAATCCTAGCTTTCAAATTAGGAGCTGAAGTCATTGAAAAAAAAAAAAAAAGTTTACATTCCTGCAGCCTGCTGCAGCAAGGCCAAACAAATGTTTGGCTTAAAGCTCACTTACATCTCTTTCATGAGCCTTTTCTCTAACATGGAAGTCTGAAAAATAGCATTTCTTTTATCGAGTCATTTAATGCCAAGTGTTTTGTGTGTGTGTGCATGTATGTGTGTGTGAGTGTATGTGTGTTTATGTGAGGACACGCACACTCACCAACAGTACTATAGGGTCAGTGTAGTGGTTTTAAAGCATGTGGGTCATATTTGAATTTAAAGAAACCATGGTTTTACAGCTTCTGGCATAATTTAGGTCACAGTCACAAACTGTGATTTTTTTAAAGCATCATTAACCACTGAATGGACAAGGAATGTGTTATTTTCAAGGAGTTTCTTTGGTGCCAGTTCAGGCAATAAAAACCTAAGGACAAGGGTCAACCTGGGAGGGTAACCTAGTATGTAGTTGCCCTCCTGATGCACTTTTTTACCGTAAAAATTCAGCATGCTTTTTAGCCTTTAGTCTCTAAGCCCAAACTGGATAACATAGAGTAACAGCATCAGTTTGTTAGAGGCAGGCATGTTGATGGCAAGTTTCCATATAGTCAGTTGGATTGGTGATTTGGCATTCTGAAGAGCCTGTTAAAATTACAAAATTGTGGAATTGAATATGCAGTAGTCTAGTATTTTTCAGGATCATGGGTAGATTCTCTTTACAGTATTATTCATGGACCAGCCAAATTTTTGCTGTAATAGAGTTGAGTTTTGTTATAATGACGACCTTCATAGAAAACAAATTCCCAATCTGAGAATAGACAATAAAATGTTTTAAATCAAGCCTCTTTATAACTAGATGGCAATGGACAATCCATATCCAGACCTGAGGAAAGAGAAATGGAGGAAGCTATGGTACATCGCTCTTGTCCCTCTCCTCCTAGCTGTCTACCAGCTCTGGATGTGGTTGGCATTATTGTGTTTTCAGGAGTAACTTGGTGTTGAAGGTAGATTTCCCCAGGGCCAATGATTGGTGTGTCAGAGTGAGAAGAACAGAGAGTAAGCATGCCTTCATGGTCAAACAATAGCATGATAAAGAGCTAAGAGCCTCCTTAGACCTACTCTAGCTCCTTTCTCAACCTTTAAACACCAAACAAATAAGTACTTCCATTACACAGGACAGTTGTTAACATGGAAGGAATAAAATGAAGCATTTACTATAAAACTTAATTAACACGTTCATTTTTTTCAATATAACATCAAAAAACTGGGGGGTTTTGGTCACAACCAGAGGATCCCAAGTTTGCTTCCTCAGATGCCTTTTTTTTTTTTTTTGTAGCAGCATTGGCTTTATTCGAATTTTACCTACATAGATTTACCTGCATGGTTTACATCATCAGTATAATAGTGAATGTATCAGCATCAAAGGAGTAGCAGAAGAAATGTACATTTGACTGTATATTTTTCCAGATATCGCTTCTTCTGCTTTTGATGAGTGGTTTAAGATATTACGATCTACCAAAGAATGTACTTTTCATTTATGTCAAAAACTCTGAAAATTAAGCCTGGAGGGGCTAAAGAGAAACAGAAAAGAGCACCATTTGAAAGAATGGATGGAGACTGTGTTAAGTTCTAAACCCAATACACCTCATTAATGAGATGGCCCCAGGTATGCATTTTCCCCATAAATAGTTGTTCAGTATATAAACAAACTAAACACTTTAATTTTAGCCATTTTTATTAAATAGTTTCCAGCATGTTTTCTAAATGCGCTTACCTATATAAAAATGTTTTAGAATGCAAATCTAACAATTTTTGTCCTATGTCATCGGTAAGGATCTCCGCTATTATATTATATGCCTGTGCATCCTGTTTGCCCTCAAAGTTGACTGCTTTCTCCTTCAGTTTCAGGTTCTTAATTAAGACTTTTCTACTGTTGTGCCTATGTCTAATATTATTTCACCTTCTCCCTTCCAATCTGCTCTGAGATTGAAAAAGAGAGCTAAATATTTTAACACATTTATGCTAAATAATAATAAATATTGCTCTAGATAAAAACCTACTATATAAATTTCCTATAAGTTTTGCAACTGTATTTTCTGCAAAAAGCTTAAGTTGCCAAAAGAACACTAGTCAGGTAAGTAAGGAGTTATTGTAATATACAAGTCCTGACTACCTCTAGATTACTTCACAAAGTCAAGGAATACATACATATACAATTGCAATTTGAGTTGACCACCAAACGAATTTTTCCTTAATAAGCATTTAACTTTTGAGACTAATTTATATCCTAAGCATCTCCAATCCATCTCATATTTGAACACTACCTCACAGTTTACAAATAGTTTGCAAATAACTTCTACATAATGTACTATTATTCCATTTTAGCTTCACAATTATGAGTATTATGAGTTTGGCTTTTTCAGGTAACAAGGAATAAGCTACCTTAAGTTAGTATAAGGCTTTACGGGAAAGTGAGGAATACAAACACCTTTAAAACAAGCCAAACGGGCACTGGAGATGACTCAGGGATAGAAAGATGATGACTCCACAAGATCTGGTTATCACGTCGTCACCTCAGCAGGTGAGCATATGTCTCCCTTTGCTGTGGCTTTGCCATTAGTCTCACCTATTTTCTTATTTTAGTAAATTCTTAGTAATATTTAAAACAACTTAATAAAATATTTTAAAATATTTTAGTGTTTAAAAATAGTTAAATAAAAATAAATATTGTATTAAATATTAACTACTTAGAAACTATATATATTCAATGCTGTATGAAAGATTAAATGTTGTATAGATAAATAAAATAAAGATGGTATTTAATACTTATACACACATGCAAAATTATTCACTAGTAAGAAGAAAAACTATTGAACCTTGAGGTGTAAAACGTTTCTGGTAAACCACAAATAGCTTTACCAATTCTACCTGAGTTTCTTTATATTGTTGGTGTTCAATTACAGATATAGATTTGAAATACCGCTTTTATTTGCTCTAGAAAAAGAGGAATCATTTAGTTATTGAACCTTGGCTCTTGGAATGTCAGAGTTTCTAGTCTCTCAATCAGAGTATAGACATTTTTTAGGGACATAAAAGTCAGCCAAGAAGCATTAACACCATTCTCCTCGGGGGGAATGAAGAAATGTATAGCCATCATTTTGCCAGCTTCCCTGACCACGTCTACTTTTGTAAAGCTTCAGTCTTGGTATCTTGAGAAAAGAAACAACTCAAAAGGAAGTGTGGTGGAAATTTCCAAAATACAGAGTGTCTGTTTGGCTAAAAACAGTGAGGACAGGCTTCTATATTTAATGATGGGGCCTGGGTTGCCTGTCTTCTGTGATCACTGGCTCTGTGTGGTACACTTTAGTGAGTTTATGATGGTGTAATCCTCCGATGAATGAAGCACTCCCTTCCCTTCAATGCTGTTTATTCTTAGCTTAGGCACACAAAGAGCAAAGAGAGTTGTCAACAACACGTCCAGTTTATACACTGAATACTGCTAAGAGCCAGCTGACTCAAGTAACCAAGAAGCTCTTGTATCCTGAACGTCCTTCATTCATTCACACACACAAATATTTACTCTGCACCTACTATGTGCCAGGCACAACAACAGAAGAGGTTAATTGGGGAAAAGTGAAGAACAGGGATATGGCAGTGGTAGCGAGGGAGGAAAGAGGGGAAAAAAATAGTTTGTGTTTCGGTTAGTAAAAGGGGAGCTTCTTTTCCTGACATCCTGTAAAACTCTGTGACTCTCAGTCTAACTTGTCATCCATATTAATCATTTGTTTCTAATTTGAACCATAAGATTCTGGGGAAAGGACCCAGGTTGATGGGCTCTTTATTATTCTTACTGAAATTCCCTTGGTAATTGAAAAATATATCTATACTAGTTCTCTAAAATAATTCGAGCCTAAAGAATATACAACTCCACATATTTCAAAGTAGAGAATAATGGAGATTTGTTGCTTTTTATGAAAAAATGTAGCTCTTAATTATAAACACCACTGATGTAACCAATTAGAAAATAAAGAGATTAAAGTGAATCCTCTCACAGTACCTAAATTCTAAAACTTTTGATATAAACATTTGGGAAAAGAATGGGAGGAGAATGGCAAACAAGGGTTTTTTTTTAAGTGGAGTTTGGAGGAGTTATAGATAACTTTATATCTTTAAAAATGAAACTTGCCCTGAGAGGGAAAAATTAGTAGTATGGGCCAACGGCGGGCTGTTTTAACATCATTCTGTGAATTTGGATAGCAGAAATAGCACTTGTTCAGAAAATGTTTTCAAGTCATGATTTCTAGAAGTCACCCCACTTATCACTACGTCAGAATGTTTTTCTTCAGTCCATTAGAAGCAGGTTTTGCCTTTATGCTGCTTTCAAGAATTCCAAAGGTTCACTCACAATGTCAGACTACAATAAAATTCAGCGTAATGTGAACCACTCTATGATATTGCCTTTCCTTATTGCCTTTCAGTTACACTGTTCTAAATGCAGCAAAGGAGAAGGTGTTCCGAATGGAACAGATGGAGAAATGAGTATCATTCCCCGAGTTGAAAAGTCACAGACTGTAATACGCTAACAGCTTAGAAGAGAATTTCTTATATTGATGGCTGGTTATGCAGGTTTGAATAGCTGAGTAACCTGGAAAGCATATAAGATTGCCTGTTACAAATCGTGGTGTTTTTTTATTTGGTATGCATTCCACAACTGGCAGTAAAGAAGTGCCCCCACCAGCTACAAATGTACCAATGCATTTTTCTGGAAAACAAACCCAACCAGCACTGTGGTCATAGAAAAGAACTTGCCACTTGCTCTGCAGAGCAGCCCCTGTGAAAAATGAGGCGCTTATTTTTACATAGAGGTTTGACTCTTAGTAACAGGTCAGAGTTAGGGAACCCGCTGCCCGAGATATTCTGAGGGCTGTAAACCCAGAAATGCTTTGAGAGCTGCCAGTAGGGCCCCAAATGATCCCGAGCAGTTTGCATACAACCTTGGCACAGTACAGACCTGTCTCTCTGCATTCACTATTAGCCTGAGGTGAGTTTCTTGCCGAGAAGCAGGAGCACATGAGGAAGCTTAGTTTTCTATGCTTTCCTAGCAGATTCAAGCAAAGCAGAAACTTGAGGCTAGCAGGACTGATCCTTGTGTAGGTGATGTCAGGAGCATTCCAAACATGAAAGTCAGATTTAAAATACTCAAGAGTATATAATGGTCATTTTACATATGATCATCTGTTTATTTGAAGATGAAAAGAAGGACTACCAGACAATTCTGGCCTATAAATACCACTAACCCCAGTCATTATTTTAAGTGTTTCCTTCACCCGCTAAGAAAAAAAGAGGGGGGGGGACAGTTTAAAAAAAAAAAACTCAAAAGTAACATTTCAAGGGTAATTATACTCATATTTTGAAGTAACTTATCTTAAGAATATGAATGATTCCTGCCCAGCTCACAGCTTGGGTAGTGTTGTGCAGAACTCCCACTAACGATCCCTTTGCCCAGTACTTAAAATAAACCCATCTATTCCTTCTCCCAGAAAGAAAATAAAAATCTCAATGGTCACAGTGAAATTATCCCCTGTGACAGAATGAGTCATCTAAGCCACTGCAGGCAAAAGCTCACTTCTTTGAAAACTTCCTCCCTGTCTTCCTTCTAGGGAACAGGCACCGCTGGCCTATGACTAGAAAAGATGCAGCTTTATTTCACTTATGCGCCAGACACAGTCTGAAGAAGTTTTGTTTCAAGGTTAATGCTTTTATATAAAACTATACTTTCTTATTGACTTTTACCATGGAATTAAGGCAATAGATCCACAGAATGGAGTTTGTACTAAAACATTTTTAATTTCAGTTCATAGTTGCAACGTTTGACTCAATGGAAATTTTTTGTGACTTATTTTCATATATAACGATTAATTCTGCAAAATAACAAAACTAATTCTGTGCACTTGCTCAAAACCTACTTACTATTTAAATAATCCACAATTTCTTTTATCATTGACAGTTTTCCTTCAGTGTTTAAGAAGTTGCACTGACTATATCAATTTTTATAGTTATTTAGTAAATAAATACTCTGTTGGAAAATCATTATGAAGATTTTATTGATTAGAATCCACCAGTCTTACCAGTAACTTTATACATATAATATTCATTTACTATCCTCAAATCTGACAGATTTATGTCTTAAGTTATATCCTTTTTATTTAAATTAACAAAAAAGTATAACAAAATACCTACTCTTTATGACATACTTTAATTCATGTAAATGAAATTAATAACTTTTATAAAATCAATCCATTTTTTCCAGAAATTTGTCAAATATTTTCCCAAAAAATTATTCATGTTAAATATTGAATTTCCATTGTTCTAAATTCCTGAAAGTTTCACAGGCATCAGAATAATTCTGAGTTACTCTAATATGAACAAAAAAGATCTACCAATATTCACAAGATTCACTAAAATTAAGAATATCAAAGTGCTAGTTCTAGGTAGTGTATTTTCTGATATAGATTTTAAGAAATCCAATAGGAAACATTACTGAGTATTGTAAGTTCCTCTTAAAGGTACCAATGCTTCCTAGTATCTATAAAAGTTTAGAAATACAGTAGAAGGAAAGGCAAGAAAATCTATGTACGATGCCATATGCTAAGCAAAATATAATTAAGAAATAGACTCATGCCAAAAAAAAAAAAATGTACTGAATGGTTGTCTCGGTGAGATCAGCCCTCTCCATCAAGACTATGCCCAAACTGATGATCTCAGAGAGATAAGCCACCACCGTGGCACCACCACCCAAATGAGAACCAGAACCAAACATCCTGAGAAATCTCCTAATGAAAAAAATACAAAGGAAAGAATCATAGGAAGTTAGGGTTGAAAGGAACTTTTGAGGTTATTGGTGATTAAATCACCAATTTCCACGGAATAAAATAAGAGTTGAAGAAACCATAACATTTTTATAATTAAAAAAAAATAATAAATATGTAAGTTCAAATAAAGTACCCTGAAACTATAGGTCTTTTAGAAAAAATTCGAGATACCTCCCGCATGATTCAGCAATTAATTACATAAATAGGGTTTAACAACTTTATAACTTAGATAAAATGAATACTAGACTAATGCAGAGCTTTCAGCTCTCACTTTCAGAACCTCTTTCTTCACCTTTTATTGTGTGTTCCAGGAAACACCTCTATATCTTCATCAAACTGACCAATGATTTAAGTATTAAATGTGGCCGTTTAGCATGTTATCCCTGCAACGGATATTTCCATTCGCGACTACAGGCTCTGAAAACCCCAAAGAATGAATGAAATAATTTCAAACAGTTAACAAATAATAATATTTAGTTCCCAAAGAGCTTCAAATTTGTCCTCAGGGGTGGCCATCTAGACACATACCTGTAATAGTCATGATGTTAGAAGCTGATGGATTACGGAAATGATGTTTGCAGCCAAGATGAATGGTACAGTTTTGTTAGTTACTCAATTATTCATTCATAGACTGCTAAATAACAATAAATGTTACTCAGGGAATGGCATCATTACTTCTCCAAAACATTTTCAGTATGCAATTTGTTGGAAATGGGGAAAAAGATCAGTGGGAAGTGTGCCTTCCCTCATGAACATACACATCTTACTAATTAAGCCATGTGTTGTAATTTTATCTAAGCAAGCAGGAATGCACATAAAAGCTGCTAAATTGTACCATAAGAACTTGATCTAAAACACAAGCATGGAATAGAATAGTAAATTATCACTAAGTGGAAGGTGGTAACACTAGTAGTTCAAAATTCATAGTCAGCAAAGCAATGCTACACAAATTAAAGCCCCAGGCATACTCTTCTCGTGGGTGGCATAGTGGTACAGAACCACACACTCCACACTGAAGCATTCTGTCTGTGGAGGTTTATGACAGCCAGCAATGCAAGCAAAGAAACTCAAAAAACAGCATTTTTTAGAGGACAGTCATTCTTTGAATAGGGGAGACTGTCTCCATTATAGTCCATGGCCTAAAGGACAATACTACTATGAAAATTCCAGGGTTACTGTGACAATCTTTACTACTTCCCTGAACTTCTAAAGCCATTGTCGCTGCGCATATTTCACTGAGATTGCCAATGAGTCAGCTACAAAATCTAGAGGTGCTTAAGAGTTATTATCTCAAATTTCTAGAGTCAAGTTGTCCAGAATTAGTCAGCAGTGGAAGGTCCCATACAGGAATTGCCATGCACTGAGCCCAGGAGGACCCACTGGGCTAGCAGGACAGGTACTGGAAGATTCTAAACAGCAGTTACACTGTGAAGTCAGGTAAAGACTGGGCACATCTGAGCACCCCATAGGGAACCAGTGGGAGCGACAGGGATTCAGAAGCAGACATTTTTATATGGAATGGCGGGGGAGGGGAGCGAAGTACCCAAATGTGTAGTTCATATATTGATCCCAAGATTGAACCTTCATGTCTATTCACCCCTAAATACCCACATCATGCTTTTGGGAAATTGGACGGTATGTATTTCACAGAATAAAGGCAGAGTACAATTGTCAGAAGGGGAGAAATGGGTAGTTATATGAGAGAAGGAGGCAAGGAATGCCTAATGACTGTCCCTGAATTCAGAGGTAAGGCTAGATTAGCTAGAACAATACTGAAATGTCCCACGGACAGACAATAAAGCCATTTTATCTTCTACTTTTGAAAATATTGCTTCCTCTGACATTCCAGAATTCGATTTTCAGCTGGCATTTACTGTTTCTAGATTTTTGTCTGAATCTAGGAATTTCATAATCCCAAATTTGAGTAGTATGTCCCTTCTAATCTCCAAAATCCATGGAAACAAACAAAACCTGTTTAGAACTGCAAAAAATAAAAAATGAGTAGGCTCTGTCTGAGAAGAAGAATGAGGCGCTCTTCTACCATGATTGAAATTGTGGACTTTTTTCCTTTGTATTTCTATGCCCTTTTGATTATGTCTTAATTCCTAGCTATGGTCTGAATGTTTGAGATATTAACCAGTTTTTATGTGAGGTTTTAGTATTTCAGCCTCTATAGTTAATTTTCCCTACCAACTTTAGTTCTGAACTGCAATGAATACTTTTAAATAAAAATGGTGGCCAGGTCATTCTGCTACTTCTTTATGAGTTGCAATGTATCTGAATTAGTTCTTCTATATGAAGTGCGATGCTCACAATGATGCTGGCCCTACAAAATGATCTGCACATGAAAATAAACATTACTTAAGGTAAAAGAATCTTGTAAGGGCTCTTGAATGCCAACGATATGCATAGAGGTGCTTTGTTTATATATAGTTTTCCCAACATGTCTGGTCTGAGAGATTCTCATGATAGGTGAACTCTAATTATCTGAGGCTGGGGCACAGATGCTGGACAAAGCTGCATATCCTTCAACAAATATACAGCACCTATCATAGGCCAGGTACTATACAAAATCCACAGAATAAAAAAATGGATACGCTATAATCCCTATGCTCAAAAGATTCACAGTCTAGTTTAGGAAATTAATATATCTTCAAGTACGGTACAGTGTGCTACACTATGAAAAATGCCAAAAGTAGGGGGAAAGCCAAAGGACCTACTGTCTTCCTTGGATGGTCAGGAGATGTTTCACCAAGGAGATGTCATTTGAACCCTATCTTGAAAGAGTGAATACACATTCCAAAAATGGATAAAACTGAACCACTTTTTAGCAGAAGACATTTCAGCTATGGGCAGAACATGTTTAATATCAAAGATAATAAAATGGTTAATAATTATCATTATTATAATTATTTATAATAATTATTATTAGCTTGGTGTAGCTATGAAGAAGTAATAGAGAAGAGTCTGAAAAGTGGACGATGCATGATGCATGAAGTCTTTCTGTGCCACACTAAGGAATCTAAACTTTATCCTGGAAGTGACAGCAGGCCATTGTAGTTTCTTAATCATATTCAATAATCTTGTCAAAAAAACAAAACATAACAGTTTTAAAATTTAGTGACGTACTTAGTTACCCTCTTCCCTCACTCCCTTTACAAGTCCTTGTATATTACCATTCCCCAGAAATACAGCCAGAGCAGAGTGGACCAAAGGATTTGGACCCTAGAGAGAAAGACTCTCCACGTCTCAGGAGGCCTTTTATTTTAAACATAATTTCATTCCCAAATTATGGCTAATATTTTGCAGCATACCCAAAAATGATATAGAATCCAACCCACCAGGAAAATATTTCCCAATACTAGAAATACTCGATAAAAGGGATTTCAGCTTGCACACCCCAGAAAAACATAAAACTTGCATGTATTTATAGCATAACTGATAACATCACTTTTGCCTCATGAAATTCTCAGTATCATGAGAAAGTTCAAAAGTAAATGAAAGTTTGCTTTTTCCTTCTTCCATCAGTAAAATCCAATCACCTTGCACATGGGAGTTTTATGGCTTTGAGGAGCAATAGGGTAATGGGAAGTGCAAGTGTTTAAGCTACTTATATATTTCTGATAGCTCACAGATGTCTGTGAAGAACAATTTATCCTCAATTCTCTCCTGACGGCTATGGTGCCAAAAGGTGAACTCAAAACATGTATAGAAGAACGTCATTATATGTGTTTATTTAGAGAAAGGAATTTCTTTTTGAATTTATGTATACACAAATAATGGTTTAATTTTCCTCACACTCTTTGTTTTTGTCTATCAACGACATAGCTATAAATGGATTGAACCAAAGCCTTGGGAGGATAGTGACAGTGAAAAGAGCTGAGTTCCAGACAGATTATGCACTTCTGGAATTAAAAACAAAACAAAAATTAAGGAAGAAGCTAAGACCAGAACTTCATAAATCCCATGAATGAGATACTGTCTCATTTCCAGTTCATAAGCTGTTACTCAGGTATAAAACATCATTATCAATATTGTTCTAATGAGAATTTATAAAATAAAAATTTGAGAAAATAGAAATCAACTAAAAGGAATAAGAGCATGTCCATGTTTTCCTGCCTGCATGCTCTTCTCTATAGATGTACATTTGCTTTTCTGTATTTATTCCAACTCTCTTTTTTTATAAACCACTCATGTTTTTTTAATCAGTTACTTAATCAACGGATCTAAATATTCTACGGGAAATATCTCCTTTCTACCGTGGCTACATGATAATAAAGACACTAGCTGTGGCAAATATTTCACAAAGACTTCTGCTTCCTAAAATGTTTAATTGACAATGGAAATAAGACAGGCTTTAAAGGTTATCACAATTATATTGATTTTCATTTTATTTCCATTAGAAACATTTTGTTAACTTTTCAAATTATGCATTGTTACCTTGACCCGTTTTTCAGATGCCTCAGTGAATCTGAAAAGCAGTAATTTGGGACTTAAAAATTTGAACTTTCAATTGAAGTATTTTAAGTGCAACCTAAAGTTGCTCATAGGAAAACGTGGATCTAGATTAGAAAATAAAGAGTTGTTTTATGAAAGCCAGTACCCTTCTAGTTCAAATCTCTTTTCATTCTTAGTTTTTCCTAAAAGAATTTTTTTGTTAATACCTTTAGCTAATTACTTACTCATGGCCATTGGATTATTTTTATTTTATTAGTGGGTATTCAAATTGTGTCCCTCTGCTCAGAACAAGAATGAAAGTATCATTAAATCATGTGTGCTCATTTAACTTTACAGTATAAATGTATACTGTTTTATTATAATTTACAGCACAAAGGTTTCAGACACTATGCATGGTAATGCAATTCCTACAAGAAATTGTTGAGATTCAGGAATCACGAACCATGCCTTCTTGGAAACTATGTGTCTGCTCTGGTGGCTATTGGCTCCTGTGAATGGAAAAAAGTGCCACAGAGAATTTCAACCAACATGAAGCAACTGTTCCAAAGAATGTGGCTTAAGATTTTCAAAGACAAGTCAGACAGTTAAAGCATGCAGCTGTACTCAAAGGTGACCAAGAATAAGAATAGATGAATCAAATAACAAATGCATTACAAGACAGGTTTGAATTTCCAGGACTGACTTAAGTTTTGTATTTTTACCTGAAGAGCATTTATATTTCAAAAGAAACTGAACTAAAATAATATAAACATAGAGAATATATTTCAAAAGTGAGCAATGGTAAATGAATGATGTCCGAAATCAAAAAAATTAGAGGTTATCAAAAGTTACCTTGACAATGGGAATGACCTAAGTCCTATGTTCTTTTGAGGATAGCACATGTGACAATTTTAAATCACACTAAAATTCAGCTACAAAATTCTCCCAGAATAAATTAGCTTCCAAAAAAATCAAACGTTTTCAGAGAGCCTATAAAAAAAAAAGATGTGTGAAGTGTAGGCCTTCTGTGGAATCACCAAAATCTCTTAGCTCTTTATTCTTCTCTCTAAAAAGTTTCTCTGCTGAAATATAATTTACAGAACATGCAGAAAATAAATGTAAGATGGGCCAAGAAAGTATGAGGCCCGAAGCTCCAATGACAATTTAGAGAACATAAATGTTATTAAACTTCAACCCATCTCTTCTTGGTGAACACAACTCATTATTTCCTAAGGAAATCAGGCTTGACCAATACGGTGATGAAGTACTTATATAAATTAAATATGCTACTTCTATAGAAAACTTTAGGTCAGCAGCAGATGTTGGTAAATTCCTACAGAAATGCATGCCCAGAGAATGTTTTTTTTTTTTTTAAATGGCAGAAATCTGCTAGCTATTCCTGCCTTATCTGCAACAGCTGAGCAATCTTTCAGTGCCACGCGGAGACGGAAAACTTGGCTCAGATATAGCGTGGACAAGCTTGCCTTAATCACATTGCTCTTTTACATGTGCACAAGGACATCAACATTGACAGTACAGAGTAAAGCAGCCATTTGCTGAAAACAACTGTCAACGTTGTCAAGTTTTTGGAATCTCTTATAATGTGATTTGCACGACAAATCTTGTGGCATTTTGTTTGTCAGCAACAGTAGTGAATTTCCATGTATCTGGGAAGGCGGGAGAACAGTTTAGAAGTGAATTGGGTTTCTTTACACAGCCTACATTAAAGGAAAAACAGTTATTAATTTTTCAATGACAGATAGCAACTATACCTAGAACTCTGAAAGTAAAATTTCATTTAAAATATCACACAAGTGTATTTCCCCCTTCCGCACAAACCCTGAAAAGTTGCAATAGTCGTTGGAGTTTCCTTTGTTGAACTCCACATTTTGAAAACTATTACTGCGAAAATATTAATATTTTCTGAGACTGGAATCTGTAGCAGTCATTACCAGAGTGTGCTCTAAATGACAGCAGTAGGTTCAGTCCTTTCCGCAGGAAGGACTGCGGTGCATGTCGCCATATATAGCTCACGAAATCGGATGTAACAAGGTATAACTAACCTAGAGCACACCAGGGTTATTCAACAATATACCTATTAAGAGGCGATTACAGAGATCTTATGGTTCATTAGTTTTTTCAACAATTCCTTTATTCTTATTCTGAGTTGCTTTTTTCATACAGCTATTCCTTAATGTGCTTCACTCCACGGTCCTCGGTCAAAGTCCTCCTCCGCGTGGGTGGAGTCCACTTGGACAGACCATATGACAGACCATATCCTCCCTCCGTGCACCTGCCAAAATGCCCTTGGGTGTGTTAGAGCAGCGGACTCACCAGCCAAGAAAATCTCAGGTTCTTCACTTCTACGCTAGTTATGGTTCCTTTAGAATATATTTGACAACATCTAATGAGAGAGAATCTTTTGCATAACTCCTCTCATGTGATCTGGTTAGAGAATTCCAGAAAAGGTATTATCTCCTTTTGTTATGATCCTTTCCCCCCTCTCCTCAAAACATACTGAACATAATGCCTAGAACTACCTTTTTAGGTATATTAGAGACTCAATGTTTGTTTTTTTAATTGAATCGAATTGAAATGATAAATAAAACTGAGATAGCACATCTCAAATAGGACTAGGCACATTTTCAATTGCCCCATATGACTAGTGGACAGCAGAGTTCTAAATATCTCAATTCTAGTACTGCTTCTTCTATTTTTTTTTATGTGACTTAATGTAAGTCCCTTTTCTGTTGAGTCTCATTTTCTCCAACTATTAAAAGGGCTTTAATAATTCCTGCACTATTTTATCTGAAGGCAGTTTGTGTTAATACATGGAAAAATACATTTAAAAATAGTTTGAAAAATAGGAAGTTCTCCTCAGTTTTAACTTTTTGTTGCTATTTCTTCTTTCATTCCCCCAGAATTCCCTGACTTTTATTCTTTTTTTTTTTTTTAAGTTACTGGCTGCTAGTTAAAATCATTTATGGAAAGGCTCAATGTGTTTTATGGTTTAAAAAAACTGCTGTCAAATACTTAAAGTACCAGTCTTTTTCCCTTCTCAATTGCAGTTTGACTTAATGAAATCAATCCCAAGCTTACAATAATATCAATAGCTTGACTTTTCTGTGATGGTCACTATTTCTGAAAGCCACTCATATTCAATAGTTTGGGTATCCTTCTGTCTTCTAGTTAGGCTTTGATACTTCTAGACTAGAGCTTAGCTACTGTCAAAGATAATGTAGAGAAAAAAGATAGGACCTCTGTACCTAGATTTATTTTAAACATCCAGCTTTATCCCTATTTATAAAAATACTTACAATTGAAAATTATGTATATGGTTGGACTTTCAATGTTTGTAGTTTTAGAACGTGGATTTAGTTTAGAAAATGGAGAGTTGTATGAAAGCAACCACCCCGTCTATTAGGTTGGTGCAAAAGTAATTGCAGTTTAAAAGGTTAAAAATAATTGCAGAAACCTCAATTACCTTTGCACCAACCTAATAGTTCAAACCTCTTTCATCCTTAAGTTTTCCTAAAAGAATGTTTTAGCTAATACTTTCAGCTAGTTACTTTTCACAGGTAGGAAATGCCTACATCGGACACCTGCCTTGTATTCCTACTGTTCCATTTCTTTAAATTCTAAAAACCTCTTTTACCATACCATGATTCTTACTGTCTTTTCTCCTCTAGATTATTTCACATTTATTGCCATTTTCTTCTTCTCTCCTTTCTTGCTTCCCTCCCTATTTCTCTTCATTTCTCGATCTCTCTCTCTTCCCCCTGCCCTCTCAATCTCCTCCCTAAATGTATTTTCAAACTACAACTAAACTGTAACCACCTTCTTTCCTTTTTTTCTGCCCTTTTCTCTGGAGCAGCTTGTATTTAGTATCTGGCAGGCTGTAAGTTGACTGTAGCAAAAGAACTTTGAACTTTTGTTTGTTTACCAACAACCACTATCCTATATCCTATAAATTATGATTTAAAATAAATTATAAATTTAACACATAAAATATATTAAGTTATAAAACATCTTACAAATTAACCTAGCAGAATCTAGAAGTATCACTGGCTGCCCAACTTATCGACTATCCCAGTAAAACAGCAGTCTATCTGAACAGTGATCTAAATGTTGTGGGAGTTTTTTAATGCTTTTGAATACGATCTTAATCACCACTTCTAGTGATGTGTCTACATACCAGCTGCAGCCCTGCTGATTAGAACATCAATACCAATTGATTTCCTAACACATATCTGCAATGTCTATTGTATCTCATTGTACACTGTACACTACTGGTATTTAGCCAAAGCTAAGAGGGGGGAAAAAGATTTTGTGTACAGAACACAAGGACCCCAGAGAGTGTCATAATTCCCAGGAGAACAGAAGAATCAGATACTCAGTGTCAGACTAAATGGCTTCTTAGAGTTAATATGTTTGGTGGCCACAGGCTCAAATAATTCTCTTGTCCAGAGCCAGGGTTACTCAGCTGTATAATAACCTCTTTGAAAAGGACTCAGGATTCATGGCTTTAATTTTGCCACCGATAATATGAAAAGTATACTCCATATAGTACTGAGCAAGCATTCACTCTCAGCTTCCACTATAATGAAATTCTAATTGTTTCTAAAGTTTAGGAAGGATAAAATGGTTAATCTCCATGATGACAAAAGGAAGCCAGGAAAATAAAGTGACACACTTGAATGAACTGTGAGGAAATAAAGTGCACAACATGCGATAATGCCATGACTCCGTGTTATTGCGCATTTCTGGGCTGAAAAGATATGGCTTGATGGGTAATTTGTCATGCTGTGCAATAGAGAACAACAGTAAAGAGACTTCAGACAGAAGAAAATTACACAAATAGTAGGGTGGAAAGGTATAATTGAAGATGGCAAAAGATTGAAAGAAAGACATTTAAAATTACTGTACTGACCTACTAAATGCACTTGGGCGTGGAATCCTGGCCTCACAAGAAGAGGCATTAAATGACTGCGGGCTGTGACACTACTGCGGAGTAATGCCAATCTCCGAGCTCTCAGAGAAGAAAAACACACTGCACAGCCTAACTGAACAGCCTCAACCTGCTTTCTTTCCAAGAGGAACCTGGGCTTCTGGGAATGTAGGAAAATTTCCTAAATAAGTTTCACTTTTTTAAAACTATGAGTAGATTTAACTAAGTATCTGGGGGGGTGGGGAAAATAAATTCCTTAATTTTCTGAAGTCAATAAATCTCCACTCTGTAAAACTACAAAACCAGCGTAATATTTTTTTGTAATGAATTTACACACAAGGATTTTATTTCTCATATCTAGTTGTTTCTTCAAGACTGAAGAATCCAAGAGAGCAGCACGACATTGATCAAAGCACATCCATAAGTCTGAGAAGCAGGAGACATGAGCACTGGCCCCATCTCTTCTGCAGGCTCATTAATCATGCGCAGCTCTGGGTAAGTCTCACAACCTTGCTAAGTCCAAGCCCCCTGCTCTGTACAAACAGAAGGGTGAACCAGATACTTTCTAAGGCATTCTTCCAGCCCCGTGATTCTACTCCAAACAGCAGAACCTCCAGAAGTCATCTCACTAAAGATTATTCCCTTCTCCTTCCCGGGCTCGTAAAACAGGGGCTGTCCCAACCAACCATACTTTATAATGGCTCATGTCATTCATCTCCTCTGTTCACTTAAATTAGAGAAATATGCCTTCTACCTGTCATGTAAGATGATTACATGGGAAACATAAAATGATTATAAAAATCTTTCTATTTCTTACCTACAACTGCATAAATCACAACTTATCTTTAAAAAGTTGATTCTTAATATCAATACTGTAGTCCCCCCCTTATCCCAAGTGGATACTACAAGAACCCCAGTGGATGCCTGAAACAGCAGTAGTACCAACCCCTATATAGATTATGTTTTTTCCTATACCTGCATACCTATGATAAAGTTTAATTTATAAATTACACACATTAAGAGATTAACAACAAAAACTTAAAATATAGTAAGTCCTCAATGTCATTGATAGCTTCTCGGAAACTGCAACTTTAAGTGAAACAATGTATAATGAAACCAATTTTACCATAGGCTAATTGATATAAACAAGGAATAAGTTCCCACAGCATATTTACGGTCATGAAAACATCACTAAACTTCTAAATAAAGACCCAAAACACTTCTAATATTAAACAATAAAATAAATGTGATTTATGCATAATTTAAGGAAGATGAATAAAAATAAGTAAGATAATGGTTTTCCAACCCATTCAGAGTCTCCGCAGGTGGCCAGAGGCTGTTCAGGCAATTCAGGGCTCTAGGCAGGACCCCAATTGGACAGAAAGCCCTTCCACCGCTGGGCGCACTCATACAAACCCCCACTCATTCAGACTGGGACAACTGAAACACACCAGTTCACCTCACCTATCTATCCTTGGGATGAGGGAGAAAACCCACACAGACAGGACTCTGGGCCAGGAAAATATTTTTTTCTTTCTCATCAACATTATAATGAAATGGCTTTGAAGGAAACGAAGTTTTTGAGGACCTGCTGTAGAACAATTATAACAATATACCGTAATAAAAGTTATGTAAATGTGGCCTCTCTCTCTCTCAAAATATCTTATTGTACTGTAGTCACCCTTCATATGATGATGAAGTGAGCTGATACAATCCTACATGATGAGATGAAGTGAGGTGAATGACGTAGGTATCGTAACAGAGTGTTAGGCAACTAAAAGGGATACTTGAAAAACAAGCAACTCGACAGTCGACCTGATAACCAAGATGGCTGCTAAGTGTCTAACGGGTGGCAAACATACACAACGTGGAGATGCTGGACAAAGGGATGAATCATATCTCAGTTGTGACGGAGCATGTTGGCAGGAGATTTCATCACACTACTCAGAATGGTGAGCAATTTAAAACTTATGAGTTGTTTCTGGAATTTTCCATTTAATAATTTTGGACTATATGGTTGATCATGGGTAACTGAAACCACAGAAGGTGAAACTGCAGATAAGGAAGATTACTGTAAAGAACTTATTGTAGGAATATGACATTTCTTATATAATGAAAAGTGTGCTCTTTGATGATGATACTCTATTCCAAATTAAAAATGAAGTATTTTTACAGTTATTATTTCTATTATGCCTACATTGCCCCCATAACT
This sequence comes from Rhinolophus ferrumequinum, assembly GCF_004115265.2. Classification (NCBI taxonomy): domain Eukaryota; kingdom Metazoa; phylum Chordata; class Mammalia; order Chiroptera; family Rhinolophidae; genus Rhinolophus; species Rhinolophus ferrumequinum. Next base: position 58,017,640 of record NC_046290.1, on the reverse strand, counting down.
TTTCCAGGAAGCAGAAATCATAGGGTATATTTGTGTGATGCTCCATGAACTGCTCAAAAACATCTTTCAATGGGAAGTGTCCCATATATATGATAGCTAGAGTAAAAAAATGTGTAAAAACTATTTATAATGAATGAAACAATGATTTTTATTTTTAAAATAGTTTTTATAACTTGGAGAAAGTTAAATAAGCTTAAAAATTAGGCTTTAATCAATAAAACCATTCTGTCTGGATGACATCATAAGGAATACATTAAGAGATTTCAAACTTGTAAACGTAAATAAATTTTTTAAATGTTCACAAACACAACATAAAACAGACTTGTGACAAACTCTGGGAAAACATCAAATTTGCCTTAAAAATCTTTAGAGTTCCACTAGACAACCATGCGGCACTGCAAAAGGGTCCTTCACATCACAAATAGAAGTTTAGATCAGATTTCATCATGAGACATCATTATATTTTCTTCCATTCTTATATTATTTTTCTTCAAGTTCAACATTTCAGACTTTCAATATTTGGTATGTTTTATATTTGCAAATTATAATACTGATGATAATGAGCAGCAGGTATTATATACAACTCTATCCAAAAACATCTTTTTATTAATTCATTTCAATATGTGAGGTTTAATTTAAAACTTCAAGTGGAAATGCATTGTAGTGGAATCTAGCAAAATCTTTGCCCAACTCATTACATATAACAGAAAAAATAGGTAATGTCAATAAAATAATGTATTAATTATTTAATTAGAATTTTCAAAAATCACAAAACTAGAAAAAAATCAGAAAGTCACATAAGCTGGAGCTTTGTACATATGGGGCTAATCTTTTGAAGAATGTGGTGAGCAAAAGTTCAGTCTTCCAATAAAAGAAGACTTCTCCAACAGATAAGAGTCTTGATGGCATTCAAGGTCTCATCCTGCTTTGGGGTTATATAGTGTATAGAAATACTTAACTATGCTCAAGAAAATTCCATTCAAAATAGTCACATGAGAGTCAAAAAAGTCCTCAGAATCCTTCAGATTTAGTTTTACTGGCAGCATTTTATGACTGTTTATAAAAAGTCTAATCAGGGCCATGAAAGTTACCAATGTAGGAATGAACATATCCAAATGCTATCATTTCACAAAATGATAATAAGTCATTCATTCATACATACATTTAATGAACACTATTAACTGTGTATGATGTGCCAGACACTGTGTTAGGCACCAGGAATAGAAGAGGCAATTAGACAGTCATGCACTCTGCCTTCCCAGAGTCTAGCGGAGAAGAGCAGGCAGTTAAATGAATAACAATAAAGTGTAGTGAGTGTTAAGATGGACTAAGTACAGGGAACCATGAAACTATACGAGGCTCTTTTAAACCTCCTAGGGAAGATAAGGTGAAGCTGAGAGTGAAGTAAGGATAGCTGCTTACATGCAATGGACCCTCTCACTTCTGTGTCTGTGCACCCACTTCCTTCATTCCCTATATGCCCTTCCCATCTCCTCATTAATTCTCATACTCTTGGGTTTAGTTTGGGCAGCATCGCTTCATGGTATCCTTCCCTGAGCCCTGCCTTCTTCACTGGTGTAGAGTGGATGCCCCCACTTCAATAATCTCACTGAACCCATACATGTCTGCACCTACCAGTCCTGTAATTGCCTGCATAAGCTTGGTCTCTTGGGCTAATAAAATCCAAGAAGAGGTTTCTTTGATGCTTCTTGGAAAGCTTTTCTAGCTCTTCTAGAAAGTCTCTGAAATAGCCCCTTTCACTTGAGTCCCACCTTGCTACTAGCCAGATGAAGCAGATTCACAGAGAGGGTAAGGAAAAAGAATGGAAGGAAAACTAAGTCAAAACTACTGGATTAAAATGTCCCTGAATTCCACCCTACCTGTGGACATTCAGAGGTGTGAGCCAACAATTTTATTTTTGACCAAAGCCATTTGGAGTAGGTTTTCTGCTACCTAGTGCCAAAAGCATGGTGGCTAATAAAACATTACGGATAGGAATCATATTCTTTTTTTCTTAGCATCCAGCGCACTATTTAGCCCATAGTAGTTGTTCAATAAATGCTTCTGGAATAAATGAACTGGGTAATTCAAAGAAAATATCTGATAATAAAATTATGAATTTTATACCTAAATAAAATTGAAAACAAATTCAGTTTTCAATTAGAATTTTTAAAAGTTATTTTAAAACAATGTGTAGAAGGCCTAGCTTTTTTAGAGGTTTCCCTATAATGTAAAGAAAGTAAATCTTGTCCTCTGCTATTCTAAGCCTCCTCACTCAGAGTCTTTCATCTAACCCTACTCTCCCCTTCATGCCCACAAGGCAGTTCCTCTTGCACCCTAGTTACTTTGTGTCCTCATGTTTTTCTACCACCCATGTTTAACACTTGTTCTCCAGAAAGAGCTAGGTAGTAAACTCACGCTAAGTTCTATGGATCTGATTTAAATAAAATGTTATTATTTCTAGGGATATTTGCAAAATCCAAAGATTTTCAACTCTAATTACAACTTCAGGTATCAGTAAGCAGGTAAAGGAGGCATTTGTGGAGCCTGATAGCCAACTCTCTGGCTGTAAAACAGCAGGAAGAGATTGCACACAAGGGCAACTCCAGACATTGTCATCAATGGCCAGCCCTACAGCTCAACAGGAACCCACTCTTGTTCCATTTTCTTAAGAGCAAATAAATCCAGTAACCAGTGAACCATGTCCACCAAGCAATATCCGTGCCTCTAAGAAGTTCTGCCTGTAGACTTTATCCCTGGGATGGGATTTAACGCTATCTGGTCTGTATCTCATTTGGAACTGAATTAACTTCACAATTATAAGACGCGTCTATATTAGAAACTCCCCTACTTCCAAATCCTATCAGCTAATTATAAACAATGCTTGATTTACTCCAATGATGAGTGAATTCAGAATTATTTGTTATAGACCCCAAACTCAGATGAAAAATATACTCTTAAAAACAAGTATGTGTCCCTATATAAATATTCCAATGTAGAGCAGTTACAAACTGTTTTGGCTACCTTTTATTTTGCAAATAAGATATTCCAGAGCCACCTTTATGGCCAAGCATAAAAGCATCCTACTGCACATCTCAACAGAATTGCCCGTATATCCTTAATGTCTTTCTAAGCAATTTTATGCAGTCAGCACCCTATACATTAGGGAAGGAATGGATGTGTGCTCTATGGGTTTCTTAAAATAGCAATGGACCTTCATAATCAGACCCATTCCTTAATTTTGCTTACCTTTTTATGCAGATGCATTAATACTACATTGCCAGACAAAGACAAGAATGAACATGAGAGTTGAGTTTAAAAAAAAAAAAAAAAAAAAAGATACAGCCATCCAAGGAGCAAATGCTGAGCTTGTGGAAAAAACAAAAACAAAAAACAGCTCCCATTTTATTAAATAATAGTGTTCATGTAGGGATGTCTGACGTACTCTGCAAGGCTAATTAGGACAGATCAATGTACGCTTACCTCTCCAGAAGGCTGAAAGGTGTGTAGTAACTATGTGTCATTAAAAATTTACTTGACTGTGGGCATCAGACATCCAGGAGAGTATGACCCTGGTGAGCACTCTGTTTCCATTTTACTCATGTCATCGTCAATGCATCAAAAATTCTGGAGACACCATTACTATCACCCAGCCTCATAGCAGCTGATGTGTTATATATGTTTGAGAGGGTGGGATCAATTAACTGTATTATCTATAAAGCCATACTTGCAATTACTACCACTTCACAATTTATCATTAACACATTTGGCAGTTTTTTCCAAAGTAACATTTATTTAAAGGTTAATCAAAGTTCTTAGAACAGCATTTATTATAATGTGATTTTTGATAATTGACTAAATCAGTGGCTCATAAGAAAAACATCCTTGTCTCAGTCCTGCTCAATATACACTACAGTGCCATTTGGGGACTAGAAATACATATTAGAACGGTTGATTCCAGACCTCGCCATGGAAGATCATATATTAATGTAATCAGGTGATACATTTACATGCTCATTAGTAATCCATCATTAGTTCAAATGCTCACTATTAGGAATAAATGTACAACGAGGTATTCAGAATACCCAGAAATAGTATTTCTTATTTAAACATTCAGAATAAGCTGACTAAAATAAGTGCACACCTTGAATTTGAACTTTCAAGGCACATCACTAAAGTCAATCAGTTATGTCAGGACACTCTTCTATAATAATCTCAATTATAAAATTCCTGCCCCTCCCCAAAAAGGGGTTGGGGAGGGAGTTACAATATCTGAATCTTCCTAATTCACTGTAACTATAAAAATTTCTGATTAAGTCTGTTTAACTTTTATGCTTTAATATATCATGAAACTAAAACCATGTAAGTTATGCTTTATGTTGTTTTATCATATGTCAAAAATCTGTGAAATCTGTTCTAGCATGCTAAGGTAATTTAACGGCAAATAATCAATCAAAGAAATAATAAAATGTAATAAATGCCAAATAATGTAACTTCTTTAAAAAGAAACCACTATCTACACATTTATAAAAATACTTACTAGCCAATACCACTGAAGGAAAAAACAGAGTGAAAATTAGACTTCCTGAATCTTTTTCCCATTAGTAGCTAGCTTGCTCAGGTGACCAGGGAAACTGTGCCAATGGGCCCCACAGGACACCTACTACATAAGACCACCCAACTTATACTGGAAGACATAGCACATCTATCAATATGTAGAAATAAACACAGAAAGGTAGCCAAAATGAGGAAACAAAGAAATGCATCCCAAATGAAAGAACAGAAGAAAAATCCAGAAAAAGAACTAAACAAAATGGAGGCGAGCAACCTACCAGAGACAGAGTTCAAAACAATAGTTATAAAGATGCTTGCGGAACTTAGTAAGAACTTCAACAAAGAGATAGCAAGCATAAAAAAAGGACATAGAAATTATAAAAACGAACCAGTCAGAAGTGAAGAATATAATAAGTGAAATGAAGAAAGCATTAGAAAGAATTAACACCAGATTAAATGAAGCGGAGAATCAAATCAGTGATTTGGAAGACAACGTAGCATAAAACACCTGACCAGAACAACAGAAAGAAAAAATAATCCAAGAAAGTGAGGACAGTTTAAAGGACCTCTGGGACAACATTAAGCATAACAACATTCACATCACAGAGGTACCAGAAGGAGAAGAGAGAAAGCAAGGGATTGAGAACCTATTTGAAGAAATAATGACTGAAACATTTTCTAACCTGGGGAAGGAAATACACATACAAGTCCAGGAAGCACAGAGAGTCCCAAACAGGATGAGCCCAAACAGGCCCACACCTAGACACATCATAATTAAAACGGCAAAGGTAAAAGACAAAGAGAGAATCCTAGAAGCAGCAACAGAAAGACAACTAGTAACTTATAAGGGAACTCCCCTAAGTTTGTTAGCTTATTTCTCACCAGAAACTTTGCAGGCCAGAGACTGGCACTAAATACTCAACATAACAAAAAAGCAAGGACCTACAACCAAGACTCCTCTACTCAACAAGGCTATCGTTTAAAATCAAACAACAGTGATGAGGGAGAAAGGTGAAGGGACTAGAAAGTACAAATTGGTAATCACAAAATAGTCATGGGGAATGAAATATAGCATGGGGAATATAATTAATAATGTTGTAAAGCGTATGTCGGGTGCTAGATGGGTACTGGACTTATCAGGGGGATCACTTCAGATTGTGTAGATGCCTGACCACTGCGCTGTGCACCTGAAGCTGAAGTAGATTAGTATTGAAGGTCAATACTAGTATTAGTATTGATTAGTATTGAAGGTCAACGATGTTTAACAATTAAACATATATATATATATATGTTCACGGCATGTAAAGTACAGCATAGGGAATAAAGTCAATGGTATTGTAACAGCTATATATGATGTCAGATGGGTAGTAGTCTTGGGGGGGAGGGTTATCACGTGGTGAGGGGTGTGAATGTCTAATCATTATATTATTTTGTAAACCTGAAACTAAGATTAAAAAATAAATAAAATTTTGAAAATAAAATAAAAGGACAGATGAAGAGCTTCCAAGACACGAAAAAGCTAAAGGAGTTCCTCACCACCAAACCAGTATTACAAGGAATGTTAAAGGGACTTCTTTAAGATGGAAAAAAAAAATCAAAAATATGAATAATAAAATGGCAATAAATATCTATCAACAATTAGTTTCAATATAACAGGATTAAATGCTCCAATCAAAAGACGTAGGACAGATGAATGGATAAGAAAACAAAACCCTTAATATGCTGCCTACAAAAGACCAGAATGAAAGTCACACACAAACTGAAATAAAGAGATGGAAAAAGTTATTTCATGAAAATGGAAACAAACAAAAAAGTTTGGGTAGCAACACTTATACCAGACAAAACAGACTTTAAAACAAAGGATATAACAGAGACAAAGAAGGACCCAGTAATCCCAATTCTGGGAATTTACCTGAAGAAATCCAAAACTTCAAGGGGACATGTGCATCTGTATGTTCATTGCAGCATTATTTACAGTGGCCAAGATGTGGAGGCAGCCTGGGTGTCAATCAATGGATGAAAGAATAAAGAGGAGGTGGTACATATATAAAATGGAATATTGCTTGGCCATGGAAGGGAATGGGTTCTTGCCATCTATGGCAACTTTGATGGACCTGGAGGGTATTGTGCTGAGTGGAGTATGTCAGACAAAGAAAGACAGATGCAATGTAATTTTGCTTATATGTTGAATCTAAAGAACAAAATAAACAAACAAACAAAATAAAAACAAACTCATCGATACAGTTGCCAGATTGATGGTTGCCAGATGGGAAGGGGGGTTAAGGGAGTGGGTGAAATGGGGAAGGGTTTAAGAAATACAAATTGGTAGTTACAAAATAGTTCATGAGGATGTAAAGTACAGCACAGGAAATATAGTCAATAATATGATAATAACTATGTTTAGTGCCAGGTGGGTACTACACTAGACCGGGCAATCACTACTTAAATTATGCAAATGTCTAACCATATGCTGTACACCTGGAATTAATATAAAATAATATTGAATGTCAACTGTAATTTAAAAATGAAAAAAGGGGGAAATTGATTGATAGGTCATGTTAATTCTTCCTTAAATGTTTTAAGGAAGATTTTCTGGGACAGGACTTTTATTTATAGGAAGATTTTAAAATAAAAATTGCTTTTTATAGGTATGGGGCAAACTGGGTTTCCTATTTCTTGAGTCAGTCTTGCTAAGTTGTTTCTCGAGGAATTTTTCGAGGAATTTGTTCATTTCACCTAAGTTGTAAAGTTTACTAGCTTAAGTTGTTCATATTTTCTTTTAAAGTTCTGTAGAATCTATGGATATTCCATCTCTCATTCCTCACATTGGTAATTTGTAATTTCTCTTTTTTATTGATTGTCCTTGCTAAGTATTTATCAATTTTATTAACTTTTCACAGACCCAAATTTTGGCTTTGGTAAAATTTTTGTTGGTTATCTCACTATTTCTGCTCTTATTTTTCTAGCTTCTTTAAGTGGAAATTAAGATAGTTGATTTTAAGCCTTTTTTCTACACATTTAAAGCTAATTTTCCTCTAAGCACTGCTTTAGCTGCATCCCACAAATTTTTATTTGTATTTTCACTGTGATTTAGATTAAAATATTTTCTACTTTCCCTTGTGTTTTTGACTTCTAGGTTATTTACAAATGTATTCAATTTTCAAATATTGTTTTCTAGGTAGTGTATTCTAGTGTATTGACTCCTAATATAATTCCTGTGGTCAAGGCTTCAGTCATCTAAAATGCATTGAGACTTGTTTTATGTCACATCATGTGGTCTATCTTGATAAAACTTTCATGTGCATTTGAAAAATTGTTGAGTGTAATGTCCCATAAATGTTAGGTCAAAGTAGTTAATATTATCATTCAGGTCCTCTCTTATTTTTAAAAAATATATGCTGTCAATTCGAGTGGCATTAAAATATCAAACTATGGAAAAAAAAACAAATATCCACAAACTAGATTCATTATGATGTTTAGGACCTACAACAATAGTCATACTATTTTTTCTGGCAAAAAAATATTTATTATATGTTATTTGTATTTAACTAAAAGTAGTAGCACTCTCTTTATTCTTTCCTTTTTTCATAGAGTCAGTTAGGAACCATCAAGGAAGATTACTGAATGTGTGTGTTTGTAATTTCTTTTTCCAAATGAAAAGAGTGATTTTTCTTTTCAAGGATGTAATTTAACAGTTTGATGAATATGGTTTTAGACCAAGTCTAGGAAGGTCAATTATAAGTCCTGGGTCTAGTCAGCAAGAATTCATTAAGCACCAACTGCATACCCTGCACTATGCTAGTAACTGCTAATAGACCAAAGGAGTCAAAAGCATGTCCCTGCCTTTCAGAAGAGAAAACACATATGCATATGTTCCATTGACAAGTATTACTGACCATACTTTACTCACTGCAAGGCACTAAAGGGAAGGACGGCAGCCAAGAAGTCTCAGTTTTTAACAAGGAGCTAACAAAGAAATTAACTGTATGTCATGAATATCACTGAAAAATTACAAATTAATTCCCATTGAACCTTAGTAGAGAAAGCTGGTCAAATCATGGAAGTCTTAAGGAAGTAGGTGGCTTAAAAATAGATCAAGATTATTTCCCAGATAACGTACATTAGTGCATTCACTGCTGATGAAGGAATTGAAAGCAAGGGTCCAAAATTTTCCAGAATAAGTTACTCACTTTCTTGAGAATGACAGAATCTATTCATTCCTCTAATCAAATTAGTTTTGATGACATAAAATAACTTCCGGATTAATGACCACCCAGCACAAAGAACACTGAAGAGTTCTCCGTTCAAGGTTCCTGATGGTAATTTTAGCTGAGGAATCTCAAGACTGAAAGTATCATAAACGTATTACAACAAAAAGAATTGCCCCTCCCACCTCCACCCCACCCACCCACATGTGACTATTGAGCACGCAGAATGAGACTAGTCCACATTGAGTTGTGCTCTAAGTATAAAATACACACTGCACTTCAAAGACTTAAAAAAGAATGTAAAAATATATCAATATTTTTATATCAGTTACCTTTTGAGATAATAATACTTTGGATATATTGAGTGGAATATATATATTACTAAATTATTTTCGTATGTGTCTTTCTACTTTTTACTGTGGATACTAGAAAATTATTGGACAGCACTAGTCTAAAGGCATTCTGAGAAAGAATACTTTTTTGAAGTATTTCATGATAGGAAGGGAGGATAACATTCAGGAACATACACTACTATTTTCACATGATTATCTGATATAAAAATCTTTATATAATGAGCCACTCAATACAGTCCTCCCAATAATGCACAGCTAGGAAAACAAGAGCATCTCCTTATGAAGTGAATCACCTGCCCAATTCTGATATGATAGTAAATGGCATCAGTATTTATGCCTCCCTTTTCTTCTGACTGTCAGAATGTTTGAGCCTAAAATTCAAGTTACTCAACTGCAAGCTTTCATGAGAGGGCCTTGGTTTTCTGGTGCAGTTTATCCCACGCCCTCTTTATTACTTGCCTTGGTTCTGCCCTTATTTTAATGGTTTTATTGTAAGTTGTTTTTTTCCAAAAAAAAAAAAAAAAAAAAGCTTTTTGGAACTAAGTAAAGCTTAATAGCAAATAAGAGCGTGAGTGAACCTCTTACCATGGAGCAGTCAGTGAGGCACCACTCTCCAGAGCATGGGGAGACTCATTCTCCCACTTACAGGTATGAGGTGTGATGTATGCTTAGCAATACTAGGCCAGTGCTCACATTTAGGATCATCAGTACAGAGCTGACCCCATCCATGTCTGTCACTCAAAGCTCAAGGAGATAGATAGGAACATTTGAAGGGCACAGAAAGCTCTGAAGTCATGGAAGCTCCTATAGGTAACATGGTATCGAGTTAGGCAGAGAAAAGAAGGACTATCTGGAATACGTAAAAATCAGATGGTCATTATCACATCTGATCATATTCTGTGACATACCACAGTGTGGAATAAAGGCATAGAGACAGCATCTAAAGATCCAAGGAGACCTAGTAAAGGCCTAATCCCACAAAGAGAGAAAAGCGGACAATTTCCTGACTGTGGAACCACACAGGCTCTTGAGACTAGACCCACAGTAATGGCCTCACAGATGTAGTGGACTCCACAGATTCGAATTGAGAATGAGCTGTAACAGGAGCCCAGCAGTGGTAGCTGGGCCACCAGATGTACCCAGTGAGGAACAGAAAGTCAAAGGCTCTAAATATGCTTCCTATTATTGTTGGGTTCAGTCCAAAGACTTATGGGCTTGACCGCAGGTTCAGGCATCAGTACATTCAGCTCGACTTTGCTCAGGCAGATGCAGGACAAAGAAGGGAGACGGTAGCAGTGCCTCTCTATAAACTGGAGGGATTATATTAGTGCCTATGCAACTCTTATTCCAAAATTAATGTTTCAAGGATATTTAGGCTGCTTAGAAATTAAACAAACAAACAAACAAAAAACCACACTTCAGCAGCTTCCCAAATCTATGAAAAAGCCACTGTTTCCTGTTAATCCCTATTCCTCTACAAAAAGAAAAGAAAAGAAAAGAAAAATCCACTTACATTCTTTCTTAATAGTATTAAATATCCAGCGTAACACAGGCACAATCTTAAGACTGTGGAAAAGTATAGAATGTGTGTAATGTTGTGTAACCTCACGAGTCCTTATAATGGCATTTTAAGGAAACAAATGGGAATGAGAAGTAATAATTTTGTCAGATATTCAGAGAAAGGATAGGACACAGAAAAGATCATGGCCATATAAAAATCAGGACCACACAGTTACTATAAATTACCAGAAGATGAGAAAAAAGGATTGTAAGTCAGCTATAACTTTTGACATTCTGTTATATTTTCTTAAAATGATTTTAAAGGATTTAGCACACAAATAATGTTTTTCTTTCAGAAAATCAAAGTTAATAAAATGTTAAAATTGAAAAATAGTACATAATTTGCCACAATAAAAAAATAAGGAAAAGTCTCAGAATCTGATCAATAATAAATGACCGTTAAATCTAAAATATACTATTTCTATTTTAGCAAAATTCTAAAAAATGGTTCAAGACCCCACGACTTCATCAATTTTAAAAAAGAATGAGTTCAAAAGATAGAAGTGTGACTTTCATATAGTAGATGTAGGTAATTTCAAAATGGCTACTATGTTGATAAAGGTAAATGACACAAACCAAAGCTGCCTACACAAACATTTTGAGATTCTATTTCAGGGAAATTCAGATCATATTAAAAGCTTTAAGAATGTTTTTTGCCCAGTAAATATCCAGCAATACACATAGGTACAAACTCAGACACCCTCCTTAGTCCAATGGCAATTCCTAGGAGGTTTTCCTGACTGAGAAGAGGGGTAAGTTTCAGCAACAACAATAAAGTTAAAATATCCAAATTTCTCAGCTCATATGGTATAAGACCACCTATTCATGGGTTTGTGAAATTTAGATACAACTTAATAAAAATTCTAAGACAACTAAGTTGTCACCATGTGACAAGAACATAAATTCATATTGAGTAACTTTTATAGTGCTTCCTACTAAATACCAACAAAATCAAAATATGTCCCCCAACATATCAGAAATAATATATTTTCTACTTAGTTCCAAGGAAAAAAAGACTATTATAACTTACAGAAATTCAAAATATATGACAATCTGTCACCGAATTAAAATAGATTATAGTAACAAGTGACAATGTATGTACAAAACCCACTGCAGCTATTTGTTTGTCTTCACATACAAAGGCTATTTCTAAACAGGTCAGAGTATAGCTTTGGCTGATGGGTACTGATGGCAGGATATAGTCTGAGAAGAACCCAAGCTGTGTGTAATCCAAAACTCGTTGATTTTTAAATTTGGAATGGATCTTTGAACTTCCATTTGAACATGTGAGAACCCGAGACTCCTGTTACTTTATACATGCTCATTCTTATAAAATGTTTGCCTTTTATGGTTAAGGTATTTTACTGAGTCCGTAATGTGTAGGGCACATTTCCACACTGTGTGGTGGAAATGAGGGAGGGTCAATCACAAGCATTCCACAAGTCCTTTATGCTAATACATGCCCCTCAAACAGAAGCTGGACCTTGCAGGGAATTTTGGGAGACAAGGGAGCAGTAGGGAGTTGCAGAGACATTGGCTTGGGAATGGGAACAAGGCATTCCTGCGTACATATATTCTATAATACTGGCCCTTAACCGAGGATTAGTATAGGGTATTCTAATTGGCTACTTAGTTCTTTTTATTCTCCATGAAACTCCAAAATTTTTAAGGAAAAAACATTTTATTTTGAAATAATTAAAAATTCACAGAAGGTACAAAGAAATGTACTAAGCTGTGTACTCTTGCCCCAGTTCCTCTCCCTACCCCCAGTGTTAACAACTTGCATAACTACAATATCAAAAGTAGGTAATTGGCACTGGTAAAATCCATAAAGCTTATTCACATTTCATCAGTTATACATGTACTTATTCGTATTTGTGCGTATAGCTGTATGCAACTTTATCACATGTGTAGCTTTGAGAAACGACTACCACCATCAAGGCACATAATTGTACCATCATCACAAAACTCCCTAGTGGTACCCTTTTGTGTCCATACCTATTCCCTCCCCTCCCCTCTTACCCCTGGCAACCACAAATCTGTCCTCCATCTCTGTGATTATGTTATTTTATGAATGTTGTATGAATTGATATAAGCAATAATGTGTCCTTTTAAGACAAACTTACTCACTCAGCATAATTTCCTTGAGGTTTTATCCAAGTTATTGCCCATATCGATAGTTTATTATTCTTTATTGCTGAGCAATATTCCATACCATGGATATATCAGTCTGTTTAACCACTCATCCATTTATGACACTTGGTTATTTCCAGTTTTGGGTTATTACTAACAAAGCTGTTAGGAACATTCATGTACAAGTTTCAGTGTAAAAATAAACTGCAAGATTTTTAAGGGGATAACAGTGTCTTATTCATCACTGTATCTCCAACCCTATACAACACATAGTAGGTACTCAAAAATATTTGTTGAAGGAAGAATGAATGAACCATGAAACTGTCTCTAAGTGGCAGAAAATAAAATAGGACTCATCTCATGGGAAAAACATAATTAGTTGGGAGGGAAAATGTCAGCAAGAAGTCCTGGAAGTTGCACTGGCAATTTTAAGACTGAGGCAGTGTTCCAAAGGACACACACACACACACACACACACACACACACACACAGACTTCAATTGGAACAGTTTCCAGTTGGTTTTAAATATTGAGCTTCATATTAAGATGTTGTTTGTATTAATAAGCTACGACTGAACTAAGTTTTAGAAAAGAATTGGGGACACTTCCTATTCTACCCAAGATGGACTAAGAGAGTCTGGATGTACCCTCCATTCCTAAACCAACATTAATAACAACAACAAAATTCTTACAAAATATATGAAACAATGATTTTTAAGACATAGGAAATCAGGTCTTAAAAGACATGGGACAAAGAACAGTGATTCCCTGAGAGATGAGAAGCCAAGGAGATGTATCTTATGCTTATCTTGCTTATTGTTATTTTTTTCTTTAGAGAACAGTTTTTTTATTATTCGTTTCAGGTGTACAAAACAACATAGTGATCAGACATTTACACACCACACAAAGTGATAACTCCAACAAGTCTGCTACCCATCTGACAATGTACATAGCTATTACAATACCATTGACTATACTCCCTGTGCTGTACTTTACATCCTGTGATTACATATATTTTTAAATTACAGCAGACATTCAATACTACTTTATAGTAGTTTCAGGTGTCCAGTGTAGTGGTTAGGCATTTATATAATTTATGAAGGGATACCCCTGATGAGTCAAGTACCCATCTGACACTACATATAGCTTTTACATTATTGACGAGGAGTATATTCCACATACTGTAATCACATCCCTGTGACTATTTTGTAACTACCAATTCATACTTCCCAATCACTTTTTCAGCCAACCTCTCAACCCCTCTCTCAACTAGCAACTGTCAGCTTGTTCTCTGTATCTATGAGTCTATTTCTGTCTTGTTTGTTCATTTATTCTGTTCTTTAAATTCCACATATAAGTGCATCATATGGTATTTGTTTTTCTCAGTATGATTTATTTCACTTAGGATAATACCCTCTAGGTACATCCATGTTGTTGAAACGATAAGATGTCATTCTTTTTTATTGCAGAGTAATATTCCATTGTATGTATATACCACATTTCTTTATCCAATCATCTAGTGGCATTTCGGTTATTTCTGTATCTTGGCTATTGTGAACAGTGCTACAGTAATATAGAGGTGCATATATGTTTTTGAATTAGTGTTTTGGATTTCTTTGGGCAAACACCCAGGAGTGGAATTGCTGGGTCATAAGGTAGTTGTATTTTTAATTTTTTGAGGAATCTCCATACTGTTTTCCACAGTGGCTGCACCAATTTGCAATCCCATCAACAGTGCACAAGGGTTCCCTTTTCTCCACATCCTCACCAACACTCATTTGTTGATTTATTGATTATGGCCATTCTGATAGGAGTGAGGTGGTATCTCATTGTGATTTTTATTTGCATTTCTCTGATGATTTTTTAGTGACATTGAGCATCTTTTCATATGTCTATTGGCCATCTGTATGTCCTCTTTGGAGAAATGCCTATTCAGGTTCTCTGCTCATTTTTAAATTGGATTGTTTGTTTTTTTTATGTTAAGTGGTATAAGTTTTTTAATGAATTTTGGATATTAACCCCTGATCAGATGTATCACTGGCAAATATCTTCTCCCATTCAGTAGGATATCTTTTCGTTTTTATTGATGGTTTCCCTTGCTGTGAAAAAACTTTTTAGTTTGATGTAGTCCCATTTGTTTATTTTTTCTTTTGTTTCCTTTACTCAAGGAAATATATCAGTAAAATAGTACTAAGGGTAATGTCTGAGTGTTTACTTCCTATATTTTCTTCTAGGAGTTTTAGGGTTTCAGATCTTATATTTAAGTCGTTAATCCATTTTGAGTTGTTTCTACTATATGGTGTAAGACGGTGGTCCAGTTTCATTTTTTCGCATGTGTCTGTCCAGTTTTCCCATCATTATTTATTGAATAGAGTGTCTTTATGCAATGTATATTCTTGCTTCCTTTGTCATAGATAAAATGACCAGATAGGCATGGATTTATTTCTGGGGTTTCTGTTCTGCTTCATTGATCTATGTGTCTGTTTTTCTGCCAATACCATGCTGTTTTGATTACTATGACCTTGTAGTATAGTTTGATATCAGGTAATGTGATACCTCCACCTTTGTTCTTCTTTCTCAGGATTGTCGTGACTATTTGGGGTCTTTTATGGTTCCATAAAAATATTAGGATTATTTATTCTAGTTCTTTGAAAAATGCCATTGGTATTTTGATAGAGATTGTATTGAATCTATGGATTGCTTTGTGTAGTATGGACATTTTAACTATATTATGGTAATTCCTACTATCCATGAGCATGGTATACGTTTCCATTTATTTGTATCTTCTTTAATTTCTCTCTTCAATGTCTTATAATTTTCTGAGTACATGTCTTTTACTTACTTGGTTAAATTTATTCCTAGGGTTTTTTTTTTGTTTTTGGGGGGTGTTTTTGGTGGTATTTTTGTTTTGTTTTTTGATGCAGTTATAAATGGGATTGTTTTCTTAATTTCTCTTTCTGATGGTTTGTTATTGGTGTATAAAATGCAACTGATTTCTGAATGTTAATTTTGTATCCTGCTGCTTTACTAAATTTGTTTATCAGTGCTAATAGTTTTTTTTGATGGAATGTTTAGGGTTCTCTATAAATGAGGTCGGACAATTAAGTTCGCAAACTCATCCTAGAAAAAGTGCTACATACCTCATTGCTGAATATCACTACAATCACCTTCAAAGCATTCCCCTTGGGAGGAAGTTATGCACCAACACCAGTGCCTAGTCCACCCTTCAAAGCAATTTTGGAACTCTTTCTGGACTGGCCATCAGAGCTGTCATTGTATTACCCTCGATGTCCTGAATGTCATCAAAATATCTTCCATTCAATATTTTCTTTATCTTTGGATAAAGAAAGAAGTCATTGGGGGGGGAGGCCAGATTAGGTGAGTAGGGAGGGTGTTCCAATACAGTTATTTGTTTACTGGGTAAAAACTCCCTCACAGACAGTGCCGTGTGAGCTGGTGCATTGTTGTGATGCAAGAGCCATGAATTGTTGGCAAAAAGTTCAGGTCATCTACCTTTTTCATGCAGGCCTTTTCAGCACTTCCAAATAGTAAACCTGGTTAACTGTTTGTCCAGTTGGTACAAATTCATAATGAATAATCCCTCTGATATCAAAAAAGGTTGGCAACATCGTTGCAACAAGTTCGCAAACTTAATTGTCAGACCTTGTATAGTATCATGTCATCTGCAAGTAATGACAGTTTTACTTCTTCTTTTCCTATTTGGATGCCTTTTATTTCTTTTTCTTGGCTGGCGTGGCTACAATTTCCTGTTAAATAAAAGTGTTGAAAATGGACATCCTTGTATTATTTTTCCTGATCTTAAGGAGAATGCTTTTAGCTTTCCCCACTGAATATATTAGCTGTGAGTTTGTCATATATGTCCTTTTTGTTGAGACATGTTCCCTCTATTCTCACTTTGCTGAGAGTTTTTATCAGAAGTGGATGCTGGATTTTCTCAAATGCTTTTTCTGTACCTATTGATGTGACCATATGATTTTTATTTTTCATTTTGTTTGTGTGGTGTATCACGTTGATTTCTGGATATTGAAGCAAACTTGCATACTAGGAATGAATCCCACTTGATTGTGGTATATGATCTTTTTAATGTACTGCTGAATGCTGTTTGCTAATATTTTGTTGAGGATTTTGGCATCTATGTTCATTAGGGATAATAGCCTACAGTTTTGTTTTTTTGTAAAGTCATTTTCTGTTTTTGGAATCAGGATAATGGTGGCTTTGTAGAATGAAGTTTGGAGCCTTCTCTACTCTTAAATTTTTTTAATAGTTTGAGAAGAATGGGTGTTAAATCTTTGAATGTTTGGTAAAATTTACCTGTGAAGCCATCTGGTCCAGGACTTTTGTTTATTTGTAGCTTGTTGATTACTGATTCAATTTCCTTAGTAGTAATCGGTCTGTTTAGGTTTTCCGCTTCTTCTTGATTCAGCCTTGAAAGATTGTATGCTTCTAGGAATTTATCCATTTCTTCCAGGTTGTTCAATTTGTTGGTGTATAGTTGCTCATAATATTCTCTTAATATTTTTTGTTTTTCTGTAGTGTCCATTGTCACTTCTTGTCTTTCCTTTCTGATTTTATTTGTTTGATCCTCTCTCATTTTTTCTTGATAAGTCTGGTTAAAGGTTTGTCAATTTTGTTTATTTTTTCAAAAAACCAGCTGTTGGATTCGTTGATCTTTTTTATTCTTTTTTTTTTTTATCCTCTATTTCATTTATTTCCACTCTGATCTATATTATTTCCTTCCTTTTACTCTCATTGGGCTTCACTTGCTGTTCATTTTTCCATTTCCCTTAGGTGCAAACTTAGATTGTTTATCTGATAATTTTCTTGTTTCTTTAGGTAGGCCTGCATTGCTCTTAGGAAAATTCACTGTGTCCCATAGATTTAGGGTTGTCGTGTTTTCATTTTCATTTGTCTTAAGGTATCTTTTGATTTCTTCCTTTATCTCATTGTTGACCTATTCATTATTCAGTAGCATGTTATTTAGCCTCCATGTGTTTGTGTATTTTTCAGTTTTTTTATTTCTAATTGATTTCTAGTTTCATACTATTATGGTCAGAGAAGATGCTTGATATGATTTCAATCTTCTTAACTTTATTGAGACTTGTATTGTGGCCTACCATATGGTCTATCTTGGAAAATGTTCCATTTGCACTTTAAAAGAGAGTATATTCTGCTGCTTTGAGGTGAAATGCTCTAAAAATATCAATTAAATCCATCTGGTCTAGTTTGTCATTTAAAGCCACTGCTTCCTTCTTGCTTTTCTGTCAGAAAGATCTGTCCATTTGTGTCAGTGAAATGTTCAAGTCCCCTACTATGATAGTGTTACTGTCGATCTCTGCCTTTATGTGAGTCAATATTTGTTTTATATATTTAGATGCTCCTATGTTGGGTGCATAGATGTTTACTAGGGTTATGTCCTCTTGTTGGATTGATCCCTTCATCATTATGCAATGCCCTTCTTTGTCTATTAGTATAGTCTGCATTTTAAAGTCTATTTTGTCCGATATAAATATTGCTACCCAAGTTTTTTTCTCATTTCCATTTGCATGAAGTATCTTTTTCCATCCCTTTACTTTCAATCTATGTGTGTCTTTCAATCTGAGGTGTGTCTCTTGTAGATAGCATATGTATGTGTCTTGTTTTCTTGTCCATTTAGCTATCCTATGTCTTTTGATTGGCGCATTTAATCCATTGACATAAAAGTGATTATTGATGGGTACGGAGTTATTGCCATTTTATTATTCATATATTTGCTCCTCTTTTGTGTGTTTCCTTGTTTTCCCCATTCTTCTTTTTTTAAGAAGTCCCTTTAACATTTCCTGTAATACTGGCTTGGTGGTAATGAATTCCTTTAGCTTTCTCTTCTCTGGGAAGATTTTTATCTCTCCTTCAATTTTAAACGATAGCCTGATGACTAGAATAGTCTTGACTGTAGGCCCTTGCTTTTCATCACTTTGAATATATCCTGGCACTCCCTTTGGCCTGCAAAGTTTCTGTTAATTAGCTGATAGTCTTATGGGAGCTCCCTTATAAGTTATTAATTGCCTTTCTCTTGCTGCTTTTAGGATTCTCTGTTTGTCTTTAACTTTTACCATTTTAATTATAATGTATCTTGGTGTGGGCCGGTTTCGGTTCATCTTGTGTGGGACTTTCTGTACTTCCTGGGCTTGTATGTCTATTTCCTTCACCAGGTTAGGGAAGTTTTCAGTCATTATACCTTCAAATAGGTTCTTTATCCCCTGCTCCTTCTCTTCTCCTTCTGGTACTCTTATGATGCAAATGTTGTCATGCTTGATGTTGTCCCAGATGTCTCTTAAACTATCTTTATTCTTTTTTATTCTTTTTTTCTCTTTGTTTTTCCAATTGAGCATTTTTTGCTACCTTGTCTTCTAAATCACTGATTCGATCCTCTGCTTCATCTAAGCTACTGTTGATTCCTTCTAGTGTATTCTTCATTTCAGTTATTGTATTATTTATTTCTGACTGGTTTTTAGTTTATGGTTTCTATGTCTTTTTTATGCTTACTATCGCTTTGTTGAAGTTCTCACTAATTTTTTTAAACATTCTTATAACCAGTGTTTTAACCTCTGTCTTTGGTAGGTTTGTTGCCTCCATTCCATTTAGTTCTTTTTCTGGAGGTTTTTCTGTTCTTTTAATGGAGACATGTTTGTTTCTTCATCTGGCTGCCTGTCTATGTTTGCTTCTAGGTATTAGGTGTATCTCCTATGCCTCTCAGTCTTTGCCCGGTGGCCTGATATAGTATGTGTCCTGTGTGGTGCAGTAGCGCA
The DNA here is from genome assembly GCF_004115265.2 of Rhinolophus ferrumequinum. Lineage (NCBI taxonomy): Eukaryota > Metazoa > Chordata > Mammalia > Chiroptera > Rhinolophidae > Rhinolophus > Rhinolophus ferrumequinum. The sequence continues at coordinate 57,998,027 of NC_046290.1, read as the reverse complement.
GTCTCCCTGATCACCTGTGCATGTATTCCAGGAGTGTTCCTTGTGTGTGTTGTATGTATTCTCCTGTTTTAGTTGAGCCTTGATTACTTTTGGGGTTTCCAAGGGTGGGATTAACTCCCAGGCTGACTGGCTGTGAGGACTGGCTATGCCCACAGTGTATGAGGGGCTGTGTGGAGGCTGACCCCAGTGGATTCACCCCAGTGGGCTCTTGTGCCTGTTGAGACCACTCTTTGGATGTGCCACTTGTCAGGCTAACCAGGTAGTGCTATGGTGTGGTCTGAAGCTGGCCTCTGTGTGTGTCGTTTTTGGTGTCTTTTGGGAGAGGCTCTCATGCAGGCCAATTTCAGCCTTGCATGTGATGGGCCTGGGGCTACCTGGTAGAAGCTACAAAGCTGTATGTATTTGTTTGCTGCCTGTGTTGGACCTGTAGGCATGTGGTCTGAGGCTGGATGCTATCAGGATTGGGCCTGGGGCAGCTTAGCAAAAAGGCCCAGGGCCCCTCTAGGCCTGTTACCACCTGCCAGCTTCCCACAAGGCTCATCTGTTGAAAGAGCTTCCTTAGGTGCATAGGCTGGGCTGGTTGACCCAGCGTTGAGAGTGTCCCTGACGATGCAGCATTAGCTGGGTATGGTGGGGTTTCAGGGAGTTACACAGTACGTGCTGTAGTTTTTACAAAGTTAATGTAAATTCGGTTCGTGCACCAGTGCCAGGCCAGTGACCACTTCGCTAAATGCCCTGAGAACACCATGGCCAACCACTGCTCCCCTCAGGCCCACAGATCTATAGTAGCTGCCCAAGAGAGGCTGCAGTACAAATTGTGGTTGGCTACCCACCATCAAAAGTCCTCCACACTGCTGTGGGCCTTCCACTGCTCTAAAAGGCTTCCACAACTTGTGGGGTGGGGTTGGCCACCCAGGAGTTGAGAGTGCCACCATGATGCAACACTAGCTGAGTGGGGAGAGGACCCAGGGTGTCACCAAGTTGGTGCACACACATGGATTTTATTATACCAGACCAATGCAGTCTCAGATTTGGCCCTTTGGGGGAGGGTTCAACATAGAAAAGATGGTACCCTCCTATAGGCTACACGTGATGCAGGCTCCACACAGGGACAATGGCAGCTGTCCCTCCAGTGCTCACCCCAATGCCACAAAACTCAGTCTTTCCCCACATGTGTCTGGAGCCTCTTGAGTTGCTGCCCCTCCACCAGAGCTCAGGTGAGTGTTTGCAAGATCAGTGAATCTGTGTGTGGACCTTTTAAAAGGGTATCTGTGTTCCCAGCCACTTCCCATCTCACCGGGATGGGGGAACAGAGTCCTCACTGATTTTCACTGCCAAATGTTGTGGGGACTCCTCTTCCAGGCACAGGACCCCTTGGCTGAGGAGCCTGGTGTACGGCTGGAACCCCTCCCTTTTCATAGGGAACCTTTCATCGAGGTGTCCCTTCCAGTGTTCACCTACTACCTGTGCATTTGAGGTCAGCTTGTTTCATGTCTCTACCCCTCCTCCTAGTTTCAACGTGGCTGCTTCTTTATATCCTTAGTTATTGGGGGTTCTGTTCAGCTAGACTTCAGATGATTCTAGAGGTTGACTGTTCTGTAATTTATTTATAATTTTGATGTGATCCTGAGAGACAGCTGGCCTAGCATTTACCTAATCCACCATCTTCCCTGGTACTTCTTGGTTACTGTTTTGAGGGTTTCTTGGCAGTGGCACAGGGAGGGTAACTCAAGAGAGGCAAACTGCCTGAGTTGAGGAAACAAAACTGAAAGTATGGGAGAATAAGATGACTACCATTCACAGGACAGAGCACTTGGCAGAGAGCTGTTGTACAGAGAAAGATCTTCTGAGATCTAGAGAGTCCCATTCAAGAATTTAGCAGTGTGCTGATCTGGGCAAATGTGTGAGAAAACTACCCAAGGCTGGACATTCCTTTACCCTGAGGAATAAATCGATGTAAACAATGATTGATACCTTCTAACACCACAAATAATGAGAGAACCAGTAATCTTGCCCAGCCTCCTCCAAATGAATTTGGTCAAGTTGCTAGTCCTAATTACCAGTTAATAAGAAAGACATGGGACAGAGGAGTTTATTTAACAACTCCACAGAAATGCATTAGCAAATACAAACCATGGAAAGCTCTACAGTACAAACAATCCAGTTTCTTCAACAAATAAGGAAAAATAAATAGAAACCTTTAGATTAAAAGAAAAGAGAAATATCAACCAACTGCAATGCATGGATCTTATTTGTATTCTGTTTCAAACAGTAAAAAGTACTCATAAAAATTGACTGGGAAAATTTGAATACTGATTGTATATTTTTGATAACAATAAGGAAATACTGAGCTTTTAGATACAGTTCATTTTTTAGATGTGGTTCATATTTTCAGTTAAAAAACAAGTCCTAATCTTTTAAAGATACCTCTGAAATATTAAAGGATGAAATAATGTCAGGTCAGGGATTGGCTTCAGAAAAATTTGGGGTGGAGTGGAGGGTAGAAATGAAGAAACAAAATTGCCCACGAGATGATAGTTATTGAAGGTAGGTGTAGTTGAATGGAAGTTCGTTATGTTATTCTCTCTATTTTTTAATATGCTTGGAATTTTCATAATAAAAATTTAGATGAATGTTAAAGTACATAAATAATTACATAATAAATTGAAGCAGCGGTTAAGGACTCAGATGTCATGCTCTATGTTTCTGAATGAAAACTATTTCTCAGGAATTAGAGATACCAGAGATAACATTTACAAGGACAACGAAGACTGATTTGTAAGATTCCCTTAATGGAGACCACGTTTTCTCCACACAGGTCATTGGCTTTTAAGGATAGACATTTTTGCTGAAAATAGATCTGGCAGTACACAAGTGGTTGACTATCTAATTGAAGACATCAAAGGAGACCAGAAAACTGGGTCTATAAATGTGGTTGTTATTCCTTCCTGTTCTTCTAATAAGGCTAGGTTTATGAGAAGTCTAATAGAGCACATGGCTGCTATCCTTCCAACAGGATCTTTGCAATACAACTCATCCAAATCAATTTTGCCATTCCCACATTTCCTGTTCACTTATTGCTCTCAATTCTACTTTCCACTCACATTTCGTTTGTTTGTTTGTTTGTTTGTTTGTTTGTTTGTTTGTTTGTTTTTGAGGTGAGGAAGAAGAATCTTTGGAGATATCAAAAAATTTTTCTGGGGTCAAATAGTTCATTAAAAGGTATGCTTTATCTAGAATCTGGTTGTTTTGCAATAAGACAGACACTCAGAGTCGATTATCCAAGGTTCTGCCAAAAGAAAAAGAAAAAGTATCCTCTCTCTTAACTGATTTGAATCCTACCCATCCAAAAGGATATGCCCAAATCCAATAAATGGAGTCCCTAAGAAGATGCGTGTTATATCTTCTATTTCCAAAAAATCTCTCATGGTCTCTAGTTCAGTATCCTACAAATAATCAATAACCCACGAAGTAAATTTTAAATTCTCAGTATATTTTTAGGTAATTATTATGTCTATAATATTACTGTACATTAATAATATTATCAAAATAACATCATGCATCCTAATGTTCATTTTTACTAAATGCCTGAAAAGGCCACAGGAGCAGATTTAAAACCTGATATGTGCTTTGGGAGCAGAATTAGCTTTGGGGAATCAAGGCTATTGAGGATTTTTGTAGGCTGGTTACATTTTGGGAATTATTTGCAAGAATGTACTGCAGAAGTTGTAACTGAACTTTTCAAAATATTTATCACCATAGTAAGAACTTTTTTTAGTGTTTTTTGTTTTAGACACAGTCTTGTTTGCAATGGCCATTTAAAAGTTGCTACCCCGGGCTTACAAAACAATGTTATAGTGTCTTCCCATCAACAATATTAAAAACATTCATCTCTGGGAAAATGTTATAAAGCAGTTCCACTGCAATGATAATTCAAATATTAAAGTAAATATAAAAATGATATTGTATGATACAATACCAACGGATTAGAAATTCTTTTCAAGAAAGTATTTAAAATTCTGATGAAAGCAAAATACTAGTACAGTAGACACTAGTCATATGTGGCCTGTGTAAATTTAATTAAATTTAAACGAAATTCAAAATTTAGTTTCTCCATTGCACTACTCACATTTCAAGTGCTCAGTAGCCACATGTGGCTACAGGTTACCATATTGGACAATGCAGATATAGAACATATCCATCATCACAGAAAGTTCTATTGAATAGTGATGGTCTTTGTTAGAGAGACCACTACTGATGAATGGATATGTAGATATTAATTTGTTTCTATTAAGTCATTTTTCCTTTGTTATAGGAGGTTGAATTAAACCTATCAAATTTAAATGATTTTTCTAGAAAATTTATATTATAAAGTAAAAAGTTAAAAATGTGCCACAATCATTGCAGTATAGATTTTCTTTATTCTCTCACTACAAGAAGAATGGAATTTCAAAAGATTCCATTTCCTCAAGATAGGGAATTATAGCATTAGCCAGTCTTCCCCTTCAATTTGCATTTTCTTTCTTTATAAAGATCTATTCTAACCACGCTCTGCTTCCAAGTTTACCCAACAACGGCCCAACCTTTATTTTGTGGCAAGGAATTCCTATTTTAGAGGGCAGTACTTCAGGCCTCAAGCTCCACACTTGAGAAATTTGTTACTAACATAAAAAACTCACTTCCTAGCCAGGTCCTCCTACCAAGTGAGGAAGTTTTTTGTTACACCCTTCCCAAGTTCCAGCAAATTCCTTAGTTTAACACAACTTCTCATCTCCCAATTCAGAAAGATGCATTTTGTAACATATATAAAAAGACAGAAACATGGAAATGAATAAGCAATACAATTTGACATCCTCATGTAAGAAAGTGAAATGCTCCTGAAGTTAGACCTGAATATGAAGCTCTGCCTGGTCTGATACAGCAGAGAAACTGTGAGTGAGATCATCTCTACCATTTATGCTTAGAAAGGAACCATGGTGCAGAGGAAAGATAGAAATACAAGAGTAACAAAAGTAAATGAAAATAATATGAAAAACTCCCAAACCACAGGGCTAAACCAGTTGAATTTAAATGCAACTTCTTTAAACCTTGATGAAACATAAAATGTCCGTATTTAAAAAGACTAGATAAACCAGATAGCTGATCCAGATGGCTAAAAAAAGATCTATAATTACATGAGTATACAGAGAATTTTAAGTATTTTCACAAAAAAGTAAAGAATAATGAATAATCATTTAGTATTGAAAATATTTTATTTTAAAAGTAGGTAGTACAACTACAAAAAAATAATAAAGTCCAGGTTTATAAATACTTAATAGAAAATTCCAAATATTTTAGAAATTGATCATTTTCCAGAATAACATTTTATTTGGAAACTAAATTTCCACAGCAGATTCCATAGTTCTAAAAATTAATTAAAACTTTGAAATTAGCTATTAAAAATGTACATTCATTTGGGGGAAAAAAAAGAAGAAAAGAATATACCAACCTTCCAACCTTTTTTTTCTACAGATTTTTGCATCTTGGAAATTACACTTGCTTTCAAGATTCTTTGCATTGTTTAAATTTGTAACCTCATCTCTTTGTTCACTTGCTCACTCTCCAAGAAAGTCTAAAACCCAATAAATTGCTATAAATGTTTACCAATAAAATATTATTTTCCAAGCTGTTTTTTCTTAATTTTTTAAATCTAAAGAGTTTTATTACAATTAGGTAACTATTCTTGGCACAAGGCCTCTGAAACATTGTTTCTCAGACACTAATGGGTCTTGGAAAAGTTTGAAACTCTCAATTCATTAGGACTTTGAGTAGCTGTTTTGTATCTAAGAATGAGAATTGATGGAGAGTTTGGAACTAAACACATAATTTTATGAAATATGATGAAAACATAAGCATTTTGTTATGACGCACATAACAATCAAGAACCTGTTTCTTTTTAGCTAACTCCTAAAAAGTACCTCCTGTATAATTATTAAATAAAAACACTCACTTATTCAGTACTCAGCTAGCTTTTAAACTCTGAATAAGAGAAGTACACACTGAGAGAGGTACTTACATGGTTTCCTTGGATACTGGATGATGCCATTCAGGTCTATGTTTTTATCTGAAAGTGGTGCCCTGTGGAGAAATGAGGCTTGGTGAGTGGCTGTTTATACATAGTAAGTAAATAGGAACTTTGTTTATTTTTACAAAGCATTTTTTTTTTATTTTGACCCAGATTTCTTTTTCTCATCACACCCAACCCTTGTAAGTAGCAATAATATGGTAGAACAGGTACTTTGCACAACTCTTTTTAACACCACTTAAGAAATTGTAATTATTAAAGAGAAGCTCAAAATGCTTTAGCTAAGCACATTACTCCTTGGGCTACTTAAATATCTTGACTACTATATTTATGTCAAACATATAAATGAACACTGCCTGCCTCTATTTTCCTTCAAAAGGAATTGTTCTCAAACTATCAGTAACGAAATTAATGTTTAAAAAATTCACATAAATGATAAATGTCCTTACCTTAATCAAAGAGTAGGAGAATGCTAGCTTTAGCCAGCTCCTAAACACCCACAGACATTAGCTGCCATTTTAAATGTTGTAGTGGGATCCTAGATTCCCAATAGTTTAAGTGCTATGAGCATACAATTTTGACATTCAGTCTCTCAGAACTACATGCTTTCTAATTTTGGTAGCGTGATTAATCCCTCTTATGTGATAAGTTTTAACCTTCTAATATTTCTTTGAATCCAAAGGAACAAATGAGCTACAGCAAAGAATGGCAACTAACTTGAATGCTTAACACAATTTAATAACCTGAAATGAAGGAAGTGTATGGTATGTTTCCATTAAAAAGTTTCCAGCCACAATTAATTGAACAAAAACTTGTCTTGTTCCAAGATTATTCTTGGAAATGTAATTTTGAAGTCTGTGTGAAATAAGGAAACTTACTTTTATACCATGTGAAAGCAATCTCATTTTTTTAGGAATGATTTTTGGATAGACTTCCGATTTGATATTTTCCATTTGAACTAGCAGTCTAGGGGCTTGCAAGGGGGGAGGGGAGGGAAGCAGTTCTGTGTTCTTTTGCCAGCACTGACAAAGGTCTGGTTGTCAGTGATACCTTTACAGCTAAATTTACTCCAGAGTGACAGGAACAGGTGCACCTCGGCCTGCCAGACACTTGTGCACAGGGATCACGCATCTTACGGCTTGACGATCAAGGGGGGAAAGCCTGGGTCTTCATAGAAAAGGAGAGGAGGCAAGCGCAGCCCAAACTGGGGGGTTTCTCTTCAAAGCCAGCTGGTCTGGCTTTATTCTACAGGAATTTTTTTACCTGTCAGAGTTTGGACAACAAAGCCCTCAGCAGGTGCTGACGGGTACAACTTCCTGGAGAAGCAGAAAGGCACTGGTGAGTTTCAATTGCCAAAATATATTTTTTAATTTCTAAAAGTTTATTTTCTTATCTTAGAAGAGGCACTGCTGAGGTACCTACATTCAGAAAGCTAATGAGACCATCGGAATCAGAGCCACCTAACTCAACAATGTGTTTACCTGGTATAGAAAGTAGAGCAGTTACCATTTGACAATTTTCTGGATTTTTTTTTTAAAGTTTTTTTTAAAGGAAATACTTTATAATTTAATGTTGGTCTCTTTCATTACTATCTTCAATATCTGAAAGATGAGAATTAATTACATATATGATATTAAACTATTTAAATAAACACATAAATATCATTTCTTTTTTCTAACTCTGTCATCATCTATTCCGAATAAAATGTTATTTTTCAATAAATCTCCAAATAAAAATGTAAAATGGTACATGCTCTTTTCAAATGTTTCATGTGCTAGTATTTTTTATGTGTTCATGTGACAGGAATGTGATTAGAGAAAATATGAAATTAATTTTATTTTTAATACATTTTTAAAATGTATTATACAGAATATTTCATAATTAAAAGTGGCAACATTTTCTCATTACTTTACAAAGAGTTTCTTTAGAGAAAAATCATTGGAATAAACAACCAAGACAGTACTAAAGCATGTTTTTACGTCATTGATTTCCAAAATTAGTACATTTATATATTTGGTATTTTTATTTTGTGAAATCAAAAGTTTAGGCAAAAATATTTTTTTTCGGAATAGGATTTTAATTAATGCAAAACATGGAAAAACGAAACCACATGTTAGGATATATTTTTAAAAAGTGATTCTATTTCAAGGACTCATTCTTTTAACTATGCTTCACAGCATTTCTCTACAAATTGTTGTATTATAGCAAATTGAAAACATTTATTTAAGCAAGTAAGGAGCTCAAAGCTAGGGACTATACATCGTAAACATATGAAACCATTTTAATAACCAAATTCAATATTCACAAGCAACATGGGCTAATGCATGTAAAACACACACAGCATACATTGATCAAGAATGCTATAAATTATTATGTATAAAATCAATTTTCTGGGCTGTGGGGGGTAGAATTTGTGCTTAAGAAGAGAAAGGCCCCTACCAATATAAATTACTAATATTATGAAGCAATTATTTTATTCTAATGATCCCATCAATAATTTTCAATCTACATGTTTAATACATAGTTATATAGTCGGAAAACAAAATCTATCTTTCTTAAATGACCACTATATCTGAAACAATTTTCAAATCAATGCTGACACAGATATGCCACCAATTTATAAGTATCATACTCCTTTAGTATGACTTAATTGCTATTTAAAATTATGAAATATTTGTGATTTTAAAAACTACCAGAATTGATCCAACCAAAAAAAAAAAAACCTAATATTTTTAAAACATACTATTATCTATATTTTAATGGACCCATATTTTAAAAAATTAAAACCCAAATTTGATTTTCTTTATAAATGATTACATGTAGAATATGGTTCAGGAAATCAAAGCATATTTTACTTTTAAACAGGAATATATTGTGGTTTCAAGCTGCTATTTTTGTGTGATATTTTTCTTCATTATATTGATTCTGGCACCTGAATAACCATGCTCACTAAATTTTTTAGATAACTTCATTAGTCCTTTAAAGAATGAGTAGTACCCCATGTACTTGATGATTTCTTTTTATTTATCTGGTCCGTTAAACACTATATTCCTAAAGAATCAGATCACTCACTTTTAGGGATAACTAATTACTGCAAAACTGAACATACACTCTTAAATCAACTTCGGAAGTACATTTCTGTGCATTACTATCAGCTATAATTATTGTACTGTTTGTCATTAACACCAAGTATAAGCAGTACAAAAGCTTCTTCCAAACTATTTTTATGACACTTGTGAATTATTAAAGTATGACTGGAACTATTCGTAACAATGTTAGGTATAGCTTAAATATTTCTAAATAACTAAAGTTTATGATTTTAACCACACCCTAAATTGTGACTTAACCTAAAATTCCATGATTGTTTTCTTTTAATTATGAGAAGCTTTAATCCATAGTTTGACACGTAGCTACATGTTTGTCCTTCTCTGACATACTTTCAATTTTCATGTCTGGAAAATACCTATGCCAACTCCCTCAATGTATGGGAACCGTTTCTTTTAATAAGTCCTAGTCAGAAATTGTGGATTAAAGTTGCAATAACTCATATGTTCCCCAAAAGGTTAATTTGGAAACCTATGCACTTTAAGCATTATTTACAATACATCTTCATATCTTAAGGACAGCTTATTTATAGTGAAGAACATATAATTATTCCCCTAATTTGGAAAGACATTTGAAAAACATTTTATCTTATGTATTCATAAGGACAATCTTGACTCTCCAGCAACTAACTTCAGTAAATTATATTGTGAACATCAATCTGTTTAATTTCAGGACATCAGATTTTCCAGCTAAAATGTTTTTTCTTATAGGTATTTAAAGAAACAAAAGTATTTTGGCAGCTTTATGTGTGTCTCCTCATTAACCAGCCACCTGACTGACAGCTGTCAACTGTCCTTGGGCCAAATGTAACCCAGTAAAGATAAAAATTACATATTACTCATCCCTGTTGATAATACCTGGTGCCAGTAGATTTTCAAGTAGGAAAATAGGACTAATTAGACTGTACGTATAAAGAAGTAAAAGGGAAGTCATTTCAACCACCTACCATTCCTCCTTTGTCATTAACTTATTTCTCCTTCTTTATTTATCCCACTTCTCTTGATGTCCATATCTCACACCTACAAAGAGTTAATTTCCTTAAAGGAAATTCAGATGTATGTAACAAGTGTATGTCCATGAAAATACAGGGCAGCCAAGTAATGAAACCCACACATTTCTTTCAATCAAATCTTCTTTTGAGCTCATGAAACCTTTGAGTTGTGGGAAAGAGTCTTTGAAGCTTTCTACTACTCATTTTAAAGAAAATGAAACGGAAGCACAAAAATGAAATTTACCCAAGGTAACCAACATGAAGATGTAGATGGAGACTTGGGTCTGTCTCCCAAATTCAAATCCAGTGATTTTTTTTCTATTAGTCTTTAAACATATGGACTATCAAACTATGAGTAAAATTAATGAAAAATTAATTGTAGTTACATTCCTTTGGAGAACTGTTTTCAGTCGCCAAACTTAATATCTTATTAAAGAAATAAACAATTTTATCAGAGCATATTAAAATGTAGTTTTTTAAAAGAGTATAAACACATAAAAACATCTAAAGTATAAATTCTGTTTTTGATTCTCTTTACCATTTAAACTGATTTGCACACTGAAAATATTTATAGTGTATGTGAAATAGCAGAAATTAAAAAAAAAATCAGTGGCAATATATATTTTTAGAAGATGAATGCAGAAATGAAAACTGGAGGTTGAAATTTTTTGAAATATTAGGGGATAATTAAAAATACCAAATATATCAAAGCATAAGCATATGTATAATACTCAAGTGCAGTATATTACACAGTTCATATAACTGACTCAACAACTTCTATGTATTTGTGTGTGTGTGTGTGTGTGTGTGTGTGTGTGTGTGGTTGTGTGTATAATTACCAAACCTTCTGAACCCCAAAGGCCTCATCAGCAAATGCTTCCTAACAGCTCAGAAATTCTATGACTCAATAATCCTGTGTTAATATAAGTATCTTACATTTATTCATATAATTGTTAATTATATGAATATTTTATATTGCTATAATTTGTCAATAACGCTATATACAACATACTGATTCAGTCAAGGTCATGAAAGTATATTCAAACTAAATATACTCAATTATTTTGGGACCCTCCAGAAAAGACAGGAGATATCTACCTTGTTCTAAATTTTAAAGAATTTATCTTAAAGTATGACTGGACCTATTGGTAACAAATACTGGGCTTTGCAGCAGTATTTGTTTTAAAACCCAGACATGCAAATTAATTTTAAAAAAGAGAGAGGGAGCTTAAAACATAGATATAGGACATGGTAGGAAATTGTGGATAGGGTTTTCCTGCAAGAGATTGGTCTAAAATGATCTCCAACAGCTCTATGATCCCATTTAGCAACTAAATTATATATCTAAATGTATTTGCTTATTCCATTATATTTAGTCCAAATCAATATTAGTTATTAATCATTGTAATAACTTGTATGGTGCCAGGTGGGTGCTAGACTTATGGGGGAGGGAGGGAATTACTTTGTAAATTATATAAATGTCTAACCACTATGCTGTATACCTGAAACTAATATAAAATAATATTGAATGCCAATTGTAATTGAAAAATAAAAATTAATTTTAAAACATTAGTTGTTAATCTGCAAACCAGTTAACAATACACAACAGCATGAAAATCAACTGCAAGCAAAATAATCAATAAATGGTATCCATTGCTAACAAATGTGAAAGACAGGTGTGTCAAAGCAAAATATACAGAATCACAAGCCTTTTTTTTTTCCTTTCAAAAAATTCAGTTGTCTCCCTGCGTTTCAAAGGGGTGTTAGTGAATGACTTGTCCCTCATTGGCCTTTGAAAGATCATAAATGGTTTCTCTTTAGAGCTGAAGACTGTTGTCCAAATAGCACCAGAGCAGAAGTAGGCAGCTCGAGTAGTACTCTCTGTTTCACTGCTTAGTAATTTTGTGACTGGAAACAAATCGTGTAACCTCTGTGAGGCTACAGAGTGGATGAGACTCTTTTGGGCTTTGTGTCAATCATAGGAAGGGAAGTTGTAGTTATTCAATAGAGGTGATTCCTCTGCTTAGTGGGAACTTCCAAAAGGATCCTAGACCATATTGGTGAGTTCCTGTCTACAATGGCATGCCCTGCACACTCCTTATTGCTATATGTAGTCCACCATGTCGGCATTTCAAATAATTAAAACTAACACCAGTATTCAGCCTGTGAAATCAGTGGGCCAAACAAAATCACTCTCTAACACACTCCCAACCAGCTGGCCATATTTTTCCCACTTGGCTACCCTGGTAACAAAACATGCAAGGTCTCACCCTCGAAATTATATTACCACACATAGCTTTGAACTTTTCAGTATGCTCTGTAGGGCTGAGCTGACACAAAGGACTTAATGGTCACTTGATGTTTTTAGTTCTATAAAATGGGAGAAAATTTTTTTTAATGAAAAATTGAAAAAAAAAAAAATTTACCACGTTCACTGCTGTAAATAAGCCAGCCTGAGAATGTGTTTGTGTCAGTAAAACATTGTAACAAGAAACAGGCATATCAGAGAACCCCTAATCTGAAGTGTTAAAAATATCTGGGTCCAAAAGAGGTTAATGGCAGCAGCTGGGTATGGAGAGAGATTAAAAGGCTGGTAATATGGATCACCGTTTTGCCTGGGATGGCCATGTTGCGAAGGCCCTTTATGATTGCTAAGCAGACAGAGGTAATTACCAAGATCATAAGGAACATTCGTATTGATTGAAAGTCTCTTTAGTGAAAAGCCACAGCTCTCAAGTGATCAGAACAGTGCTCGTCCTGGTTGCAAGAAATCTAGGCACACATGCAGCTGGCAGTCATGGAAGCATGAACTCGTCTGTCGGTCACTAACAGTAGGTACCTGGGTCTGAAGCCCATTTTGTAAGTTTTGCTGAGATACCAGGATCCAAGGAACAAATTCCATCCAAGAAAAGAGTTACTCCTCAGATAAGTAAAGATGAGGAATTGTACAGAGCTTTGAGAGAATTAGATCCCCATACTGATTAATCAGTTTTCTAATTACAGTGGGCAGAATATGTGTGGTATGTCTATTTTGCTTGTTTACAACATGAACCAAGACAGGCAATGGAAAGATTCGTATCAATTTGAACTCTCATTCTTACTATTTTAAAAGGCTTTCACTAATTTAAAAATTCCATAAAACGTGTTAAGATTAGTTGAGAGAACAGGAATGAATACAAGTAATAGAGAAAAGACAAGGTTATGGAACTAGAAGGCCTTCACAGATCTTGTGTTTACTCTTACCTTAAGGCAGTGGCTTGCAAACAAAATGTACATGAGAAACACCTGAAGAGCTGGTGAAAATAGAGACTCCTGAGACTGTGGGTCAGTGGGCCTGAAATGGGGCCCAGGAATCTGGGTGAATTTGAGGCACTGTGATAAACTCCTCTGCACTACATTGGTGAGTCCCCACACGACCCTTTTCTTTAAGAGGGTTGGTTCACCTCTATGACAGTAAGAAAATGAGCACTTTAGTTCATTTATTTTAATTATTTTCATGTGGGTTGGTAAATGATAAGGTTCACCCAATACTACTGATAAACCAAAAATTATTCTCAAGTTCTACTTCAAGCACTGGCTAATACAGATTGAAATATGAAAATTGGCTTGAATTGGCTCTTTAAGAAAGTCATAATGAAACAGCACAGACAGTGCTGATTATGAGAAGTAGGTATGCATACACATTCAAGTTTTAAAATACTCAATTAATCATTACTGACCTAGAGTTTAAGAGGTGATAGCCTACCACTAATGTAAGGGAAACCACCGGCTTTATTCTCCTGTGTGCAAGTTATTTTGTAGCCGTAGGCTACTCAAACTAGAATCTCATAGCTACATAAGGGTGAGGTGAGAATGTGTGGATGGATGAACATAAATCCTTTGCCAATACTAGACAAACAACTCAGCACATTCCTTATTCACTGTGAGTTCATCATTATTATAACCAGAGTAATTATAATGATTAATAACAAAAGTAATCATAGAAACCCTTCTATGGCTATATTGTCTATAGCACACATCAATTGTTGAGAAATAAGTGAATCAGATAAATAGAAAACTATTATTAATATCCTATGGTCTAAAACAGACAATGTAACTTTCCAAAGCAATGAAAAAACTCTGAATATTAATAACCAGTTGTGTGTGTATGTGTGTGTGTAACTTTACTGACTTTACAATTTAAAATAAAAAAATTTACAACTGAAGATGAAGAGATGGAGCAGAAAAGATGAAGGAAGAAGGAAAAAAGAAAGCAATGGAAAAGATGGGGGTAAATCTATTGATTGGCTATTGCTAAAGGGAGTCAAAAGGAGCAAGATAATTCTATAATATTTCTTACCCCTTTAAGTAGTATTCAAAATTTTTAACTTAGAATTATATTCCTTCATTTCTGAATCTCTTCAGAGTGATGATTATTAATACAAAGTGCATTTCACTTGACATGGATCCTCTGTATTTACAGGTTTAATGCTATACAAAGTTGGGAAATATTTATGTGCCCCGTCTTTGCACATAGGAAGATGCTTTATCACTGATTTCATACAGGAGGTATGCATTTTGCCCTCCAATCCTGAACCTCTCCCCAACTCTAACAAATTATTCCCTTCATCCAGGAAGCAACACATCTTGTCCCCACAGGGTTTGTATATTTTCTTCAAGATGTGTCTGGAAAAAATAACTAATTATACTACCTCTGGTGGCTTTGGGGAGTTAGAAGGGAGTACACACAAGGTGAGACCAAGTGACAACATGGTAGCTATGGCACAAAGAACATGTAGCAACTGTGTGCCTCCTATGAAAAGAGGAAATAGAGACTGGAGCACTGGTGTACTCCAGTTCTAAAGTGTACTATATTTTAAAAAATAAGTAGACAAATTTTCAAGGAGCATCATGACATTTTGCTGATAGCTCATAGTCCAATCCCAGCCTTTTAAAAAACAGTAGTATTTCTTCTTCAAGTAAGAGCCAGGCTTCCCATTGACTTGCACCCAGGGCTCACCTACATGTTGGCTGTGGGTGGGAATGACTGTAGGTGGGAGGGAATGAGACATGGGGTCTCCTCCCTAAATCATCCCTTGACCAACACAGCAGAGAATTTGTGTAGTCATGGAGACTCCTTTGGATGATGAACTCTTTGCAGAAAACTTTTGAAGAAAAGTTCATTTAAAGGAGTAAATGTTCATGCTGCGTCATGAAGTTTGGGGAGTGGTTGGCTCCTCTGACAGAACATAATCCAGGAGAATTCTGGAACATAAAGAGGCTGCTGAGGAATGAAAGGACTCTGTGGGTCACGTCAATGAAAGGCTGTGAGGAGACAGGGACACTGAAAGAAACAGACGATGTAACTATTGATTTTGAAAATAATAATTGTAAGTTTGCCAAAGCTTGTCTTTGTATCACTGACTTCCCTACAATCACCTTCAACTTGTCCTTTTACTCTGGCATGCTCCACTTACCCAGCTGATACAATTTCACCTATACCACCTAGATACTATTGATGTAAATGGACTTTAAAACTCAGATTTCATAGGAAGCCACTCATTCTACATATTTATGCTAAGGTTCTTTATACTTAAGTGTAAGATTATGGAATCAATAAGCAATTTAGAAGATGTCTGATGTAACTAAAAAATAAGATATTCTGGGCAAATGGATATCTAATTATTTTAGTAAGTCTGATAAAATCAAATATGGATACAAATGAGAAGTTTCTCTGAAAAGAATAGTATATGGAACACTGACAAGGGTAATATAAATTGGCAATCCCAAAATGTAAGACTTCCTGGTATAATATATATTGGTTTAAGCAACATATTATCATACGTATGTTTTATATTTATTTCAAATATGAAATGCCCTATTATGAAATAAAAGCTGCTTTGAAGTATGAAAACTCATGGAAAAGAAAACATTTTCTAAAATATTGTTAGATAACTGAGACATTGAGATGTTTTTCAGGAAAATTAGTCCTTTAAAGTGAAATATATAGATGCAACAATGACAGTGTAACAATGCAATATACAAATGAAGTATTATAGAATGGTACGCTTGAAACCTATATAATTTTATTAATCAAAGTCACCCCAATAAATTTAAAATTAAAAAAAAAATTATCAAACCTTTTATATGTGTTACTCACCAAAATGTCTCAAAGGCTACACTTTTGTATCAGGGATACCCTTGAAATTCTCCTTTTGTATCTGCAATTAGTGTCAATCTATGAGCGATATCAAATAATCTGCTACTCTGTAGTCACATCAAAGCTTTTGTCAAGCACCTTCTTTACTACATTTGGTTTGGATTTAGTTTCAGCAACGAATTCATCCTTACCGATAAAGACGTGCCAGCAATAAGACTGGTCTTATGACTGCATGGCAAATTCCAAGGAGATTTGACTTGCGCAAAGACAACATTACTGAAATAAGCAAATAACTTCCTAAAGTGTCTACCTTGAAGAAGAAGACACACATTTAGACAATGTATTTCTGCAGTATTTTCTGGTGGAAAAGAAATGTTGATTATATCATTACCTGCTCGCATCATCCCTGTAAGTGAGCAAAGGTTAGGAGTACAAGGAAGCAGTATGGCATCATAACTGAGGGTGTCTATTGGAAACAAGCAAACCTGGTTTCTTGTCCTTTGTCTGGCCCTTCTGAGCTATGTGACCCAGGGCTGGTAATATCACCTCTCTAAGCTTTAGTTTTTAAAATCTGTAAAATGGGGAGAATAGTAGTACCTCTCTGAAAGGCTGTTGCTTTGATAAGAAGAAATAAAGTTTATAAAGCACTTAATACAACACAATTAATTAAAGCAGTTAATACAACGACAAATAGTGAACATTAAATGTCAGGCACTTTGAACTTATTTATTTCAACCCACATTCTATCAAATATGATAATATTATTTTTGCACATTTACTATAAATATCATTGCATTACAAATACATCATTGATATAGAAATATTTAACTACAAATTTAGTTTTAAAAAATCATCTACAGGAATCCAGACGTCTTTGGTCTGGGTTCTTGATTCAGTGAATTAGTATACACTGGTAAAACAAACCAATTTTAATAACTGACTTAAATTTAAGTTTTATTACATTTTACTTTTAATTCTCCATATTCCAAAATAATTTAGAGACTTCATCCCAAATAATAAAAGTTAATTTTTTCTTCCTAGTAAATTAGAATATGGATATAATTACATATCTCCTTATTTTTAAATCTAGTATGTATTGCAAGCATATAAATGTATGCATGATCTTGCCTTCTTGAAAAATTTAATTTTTATGTTATTTTGCTTTGTTTAAAATTTTAGGTTATACATAAAATCTTTTTTTAATAATCGTGTAAGTTCTCGGTTAAATTAAATACATACAATCATTTGGAAAATTACTTAGAGAGATAGAGGAAACACAGTACATTTTGCAGTGTGGTAGCTTTGTTCTGTCCTTTCTAGACTACTTCATCTTACTTAACTTGGTGTTCATAATGAGGAGAGTTGGTGTGAATACCAAATATAGGAATCATACACATTCCAAGTGGGACTTTATTAAAACCAAAAATGCAAGATGTCTATGGCTTCTGTTTTTCAAGAAGTGGCAAATAGTCCCTAGACATAGCTGTGATGTTGATCATGTGTCCCACAGAGAACTACTTCTAGGTCCCTCTTGCAGAGAATGCTCCGTTAGGCATTCCACGGGCTCCCCCTTCCCAGCAGGCCATTGCCTAGCCTCGTTGCCATAGATGGCCATCAGACATTTGGAATGACATCAGGAGATAATCTGAGCAGACTCTGCCCTAAAGAATTCAAGCTAGCAGGAGACTGAAGATATCAATGTCTTCTTGGCTGACAACAGCATTCCAAAGGTCAACCAGGGTGAAAAGAGGATGGACTTGGAGTTTCCAGTGCCTTTTCAACAACCAAGCAGCTAACAAGTATAAGGAAACATCTCTCAAGAAAATAATAATAATATTAAATAAAGACAAAGGAAGCCTGAAAGTATCCTGAAGGTAGGATGGCTCTGAAAGGGAAATAAGGCAACCTCTACCCATTAGATCAGGGAATTTTAGGATTGAAGAGATCTCTACCTCTTAAAGGTAAAACTCACAAACAGTTCTCATCCTGAACCAATTACAAGCCCTCTGACAACCTACTTCTCCAACTTCTGCTGTGACAGCCCCACTATGGGCAAATATGTGACTTAATAATATAGAAGGAGAATTTCTTTGCAGGAGAATAAGAATGGCTTTTATTGCAGTTTACCACTTTCCCAGCCTTGCACTTTACATTGAATAGCTTGTTGAATCCTCATAACATAGGTTGGAGGGTAGAACTTTATGATCCACATTTTATAGATGAAGAAATGAGGCAAACGAAGGGTCAGTAACTTGTGCATAATCATATAGTTACCATGTGTTAGAGACAACTGGTTTTTGGCCACATATCCTCTTAGTCAGACCAGCCTTTTCAATAGAAAGCCATGGAGAGACTGAGGCCTTCTAGTACATATGCCTTGAAGAATTAAAAGACTTTTCTCTTAGGTTATTAAATTTCAGGGAGAATGGGAAGAATCCTTTATACTTTGAGCCATATGCAAATGGTAAATTAGTAAGAGAAGTAAAGACAATAATTTAAATATGCATCAGCTCAGGAGAGATGTGAGCTTTAAAAGACATTTTATGGTGGTTGTTTTAAAATGATTTATTATTCATGAGTCCTCCTATCTGAAAACTTGGGGGTCCTTACAAGCTAATTACAATAAATGCCCAGAATTAATACCAACATTTCACCCCTAAATAATAAGAAGAAATATAGGGGATGATCATGGCAAAAAACCAACTACCCAAACAAGCCAAAATATTGAAGTTAGAAAGTTAATGCTATGTCTCTAAATCTTTATGGTGCATTCTGTTACCTTGTATGTCTCAGGTAGTATAATTTGTAAATAAGTTTTGTTCATGTTAGTAACATAATATCAGGCAAAGACATAATCAATGTATCTTATATCTTTATAGAATTTAAAGATTATGCTTTGCTAACAATTCTCCCCTATGTAACACCTTGCCTCCCTGACCTTAAGAGTGCTTTTTAACTCTTACTTTAAAAGAGTAATTCCATTTCCTCAGGATTTTTTAAGTATAAGTAAGCACAACGTTATCCCAATTAGTCTCTTCAAAAAGGCATTATTTGAATCTGTGACCCTACCAATAATACATTTTTAGTTTGGGAGACAGTATGATTTCCCATACACCTGATTCTTTATTAAATGGAATTTCTTCCTAGAGGAATGCTCAGAAGTATTTTCCCTTGTAAAAGGGTTTCCTTTCTAAAATCTTCTGTCAGGTCACCTTTTTGTGAAGTTAATTTGCCTAGCCAACCCCAGGCCCTGGGGCTGGCAGAAAGGTGCACTGGCCTGGCACAAAGTGTGCTAGACCCGGTCAGGTGACCCTAACTTCTTTACAAATTTATGACATGATTTGGGGGTGCATCTCTTAACTGCCCTGGGCCCAACTTTCCTTTCCTGTAAAAAATTAGGTGTTTCTGTTAAGTGTTTCCTAGTATTTCTTCCAGCAGGAGGATACTGAAATTCTGACTTTAAAAGTTTTCACACTAGTAACAAGAAATGCAAATACCAGTGTCCTAAAATTTAGATGGTATCATAAGGCAGGTTATTTCTTTCTCTTTTTTTAACCAGCATTCATTCTATTCCAATAGAACTTTATGCAAAGATGGAAACGTTCAACACTTCCCAGTCAAAAACCTGAAATGTGACTAGTGTTAACTAAGGAACTTAATTTTAAATTTAATTTTAATTCATTTAAACTTAAAAAGCCACATGCGGCTACCTGCTATAACCTAGGTAGCAGCTTATAGCTTTGAGAACATGACAATATAAACATTTTACACCTTTGATTTATTCAGCCGAGTGCTCTAGAATGCCTTTGGAGCATTGATCTTTCCACCACGCTTGGTGCCCTTGGTACAACTCCACACACAGATCAAAGAACAGCACATGCATTTGCATTTCGTGATGGCATGTTTGCAAGAGACCCCGATACTATTCTAGCGTGCTAACAAATAGAGAGGGATGAAAGGAGAAAGGAAGTTTGGGGGGAGTTGTGCGTTTTCTCCCTAGTATACCATTTCATGTTGTTTGTGGCCTTTCCTTAGCCAAGACGCGCACATCCACCGAGGCAGCTTAACTACTAGAACCAGGGTTTGGCTGTTAGCTTTTGAAATAACCCTATGGAGCCTGAAAGCTTGGGCTATAACATCCAGCTCCCGGACGCAGTCCTTTTTTATTCATCTGTCAGGTGAAAAACCAGGCTGGCTGGTGTGGGACTGGGGTGGCAGCCCAACCTGAGCGTGCCACTCTCCCTCTCTCAGGCTTGCAAAATGCTCGGAGCACTCCGAGAAGCTTGTGCCGCCGGACCCGAACCGCGTGCCAGCGCTTTGTGCACGGTGCGTGGGTGAGTTCACTATGTGCGTCGCTCGGAGCTCATTCCCAGCTCTTTGGGGTCGTCTTTCGCCAACCTAGGGGAAATATCCCCAAGATCCGCAAACCGGACCAGCAGGACAAGCCCCCTGACACCACCACCGCCCAAAACCACCAGCGTTGCGTCCTCCTCCGTTCCCCAGAGCCCACCACGCGGCCTCTTTGCCAAGCCACCGGCCGCTTTCCCCCAGGCCGTGAAATCCCGCCTCTAGACACAACTTGGCATACCCGCTGCCAAGACAGCAACGCCCCCCCACCCCCGCCCCACGCCCGCCTTCTGCGCATCCAGGCCCAGCAGGTCCCCAGAAGGGCCCCACGCCCGCCTCCTCCTCGCCCGTGGCGCACGCACGTGGCGCACTCACCCCCTACTAGCTGCCTCGGAGCTCTAGAAACGCTCCCATGAGGGAGCCCCCGCCCCCTCAGCTCTGTCCGCGCGGAGCAAAGTGGGTGAGGGGAAGCGGAGCGGTGTGGAGAAAGGAGTGTGGAGGTGGTGAGAGCAGTGTTGAGGGGAGGACCGGCAATAATTGAATGGCGTTGGGCTGTTGCGCCTCTCTGAACGCCCAGCCAGTTGCGGATTCACTTTCCACACAAATCATCCGGAGGGATTGTTGCTGCCTGCAATCAATAACTCATCGGAGTGAGCTGCTGAAATCAGAGGCGTCCCCCGTCTGGGTCTTTAAGGGGCCGTCCCGACTGAATCCCAGCCCTCTGCTTTCCAGACAAAGAAGTGGGCACCAAAAGGCAGGAAGAGATTTTTAACCCCTACCCCCATCCCGATCCCGGGTAAAGATCTTTAAAAATTAAAGGACACACACGTAGAGAGGTATCTAGAAGAAATAGTTAAAAGGGGATGTGTGAAAATCCATTCTTTGAATTGAAGGTTTCTGTGATATTTCAAGAAATGGGATAGAATCAATGTTCCAAAGAACATTTAATTTAGTAAGTAAAGGTAAAGTCCATTAAATTTAGCCATGCATATGGATACTTTTTATCGCAAGCAAATTACTGATCCATCCTTATTTGGGCACGCTGATCCAGGATACGGAAGAAATGTACTATAATTTGTGGTGGCATTTTTAAAAGCCTTAACATATCTTTCAGACATTGTTTCATGACGATTGCATTTCTATAAGGTGAAAAGGCCCTGGGAGATGTGTGTTATGATCCCCACGTAATAGACTGTTAAAACCAAGCGGAGCTGGGAGAAAGGGAATTCACCAGGTCACTTGGTACTGACTACCAGTCACCAAGTTGAGAGTAACTCACTGTGGGACTTAGCCTAAAAGACTAAACTCAGCTAACACCCCTAAATAAAAGTGGCCAAAATTCTTCATTTCTCCTTGACTCAAAAGCAAGTTAAAAATAAAAGCAAATCTTAAGGATGTCAAATCAAATATAGAGATTTCATAAATCTTAACGACTCTTGACTATGAAAAGTCTTACTAGTACAAATGAGAGAAGGGATATTGACCATCATGGTTAGATACGGCTCAACGTTGGGAGGACTAGACCCATTCTGAAGCCAAGGGAAAAGTTCGTTTGTGTTCTCAAAGTCATAGAAAGGTAGCTTCAAACAGATTAGAACACAGGGCATTTGTCTGTGCTCAGTACAGTTAGGCAGTGCTTGGAAGGTCTCACTGGCAGTAGCATTGGTAGAGGGTCCTGAATTCACATCACTAATCCCAAACTATTTTCATTTTGCCTTTGGGCAATGCATAAAAGATGCTGCCCTTTCAGCAACTTCAGTATCCCAACCTGACAAATTTTGTTGGCTTGGGATAGCAGGAATTTGGCTTTGTTCCTTGTAATTCTTTATCTGATACAAAATTAAAGGAAAAAAAATAGAAATAAATATAGGATATTTGGATATGAGATAACGAATATGATTAAACCTTGGCTTGCAATAACAAATCCTTTGTATGTTGCAGATTCTCGGTCACAGGTAGTCCATACGGTATAGGCTATGAAGGTGCTATAGCTGTACCTAAAGAATTTTTTAAATTTAGATATTTGGTACTATTTATAGCAAAGGCTATAAGTGTCATGACAATTAATGATGATTTTAATTATTTTATATTCAATCCACATTCATTTGGCTTCATACTAGAATTAACATTCATGATACTTTAGATTTGAAGTTTCAGAAATAAGTTTATTTGAATGTACTTTAATAATCAGCATTCTAAAAACATTAATTAAAACTATATACCTTGTTGTACTTACACATTTTAAGGTGCCAAAGAAGAGTTGCAAACTGTGAAGTAACTTCTATGAAGAGATGAAGTAAAGAATGGAAGGCAAATGACTGTATGTGTATGTGGTGAGTGCTTAACATTTGTTACATCTACCACAAAGTTGATTCATAGAGGTAAAACTGCCAAACTCTTTGTCATTATTTATGATATAGACATGTGTAAAAGTGATAAAAAGTTATATAACCATTACATGCTTTGTATTATAAGCAATACCATATAATTTTATTTAAAGCTGCTGTTATCTTTCAGGGCCTATCTTTGCAAGTCTCTTTTACAATGAATCCACTTTAGGGGAAGTGATGTATGTCATCTCTATTGTAACTATTAAAAAATAACCTTAATTGCCATTGGAATTTATATCTTAACTACTTTTTATATTTTTCTGAACCTCTATGTTTAGTTATCATGTTTGTGTTGAGAGTACTCTGTCTCTCAACAAATACTATACAGTTGAATAATCTTGAGGGGTAGATTAATTTCTTCATTTTAGGATGGGTTGCTGTGGTAACCACCCCAGCTTACTTTAAAATAATTTTTTAAAGCTACACCCAGTGTGGGCCAAGCTTAAAAGCAGGCAGACCCAGTGCACAATGTTTTAGTAGACTGCTGACTTAATATAAGGAAGTAGTCAAGAGAGGAAGGTAGTGTAAAATGGCCTGCAACCCTGAACAGAAATTAGAAATTAGCTTTCCCTAGAGTTAAAATCCTGAGGATAATGCTCTCTGTAACTTCTGTAGCACTTTAATTAAATATGTTGCTAAACAATTCTTTTGGGGGAAAAACAAGTTAATATATATTTGCATGTATAATAAAGCACATGATATTTATTTAATGAAGGAAATATTAGGTGATTGGAGGAAAAAGTCAAGTTTAAATAGTACATCAATCCACACATCATTTTGTGTTAAAGAAAGTGTCACCTTTTACTTAACCTGCTAGGCTACAAGCTTCCAATTGGCTTAATGGGTATAAGAATTTTCTACTTTCCAATCATAGAACTGGAATACACTGGAGAATTCATTTAACACATAAGCAACCTGAAGGCCAGAAAAGACACACTCATTAGTTAGGCACAAATCTTGAACCAGAGACTCCAGGCCTCCAAACATCTAGTACCAGCTCCTTCCTACACCAGAAAATATTGTGATCCTAGCTAAGTACTATTAAATGGCAAGTACTTTAAATTTTTTTTAAAGAAAAACAAAGTCCAGAAGTATTTAAAGAAGGATACAAAGCACATTTTGGATTAACCGCTTTGTGGATTTCCAATGAATAATTTTAAATCTCAGGTGACTTTCTATTGTGTATTTCTGTACAACCTCTTCTGCTTCAACTATAAAAGTTCTAGGGAAAGAAACTAATGCTAATATTAACTTAGGGTCACACATAATTAAGAAGCTAAATCTGCTGAGGAGAATATTTTATATTTTAAAAGGCCAATTGTGATACATTCCAGGTCTAAATTATTTTCAAATTATCCAGTGTGAGGTTATACATACTTTTGAATGCTTGTACTATCATTGACAATTATAGGTTTGTTATAATATTTATGATTAAATGATTCTTTAAAATGTTAAAACATAAAATAGTTTCTTTTTAAAGAAAAATATAAAACTGAAGTATACTGTGATAAATACTCTCTATAACCATCTATAATAGTATGGTTCAAAGTCAGGTATTGCCTATGTCTATTTGCACATGTAAAATAGGCTGTTAGAATTCATTACATTAATTTGAGGCATTATGGAAATAAACATAGATGTTCCTGCAAATGGTTTGCTTTGTTAGGGCATTTGTGAATCTGGAAAAAATGAAATTTCATTTTTACCACCATATATAGATGTATCTTAGTACTCAAAATGTCTATGTACCTTTAAATTTTTGGACTTTTTTATAAGTTGTACCGTAAATGAAAATCTAGTACAGATGATCTCTGCCATATTATTAAAATGAATTCATAGTACTAACAAACTCACCAGATGAAAAACAAACAGGCAAACAAATATATTGTAGATACTAATCTGTAGTAAATACTATTTCAGATGGTTCTTGCTTTGCACAGTTTGCCATGCTTTCCTATAATAAAAGCAAGAGTTTCATTTTAGTTGTGCTGATAGTCACAATGTGATGAGCCAGAAGCCTGAAGATTGTTCAGATCTAGTTGTCCTTGCCTGTAAAATCAACCTTTCCCTTTCAAGTGAAGCCTTGGGGCAAATGCCTAAATGTTGTGCCTACTCTTCTGAAAAAAGCTACTCACTTCAATAGCCCCTGCAATGAAGCAGGAGGCTTTTTGAATCACACAGTCTTCCCGCATTAAAATAGTCTGGAGGCACAGGGCAGAACTTAACAGGAAATGCAACTAGTCATTGGGTTAAACACAGTGCTGAAGGGAATTTTTTTAAGTGCGAAAATATCTTTAATTAGCTAGATATTTCAGTACACTCCTATTGTCTACTCTTGTACATTCCATGTTTTTATTTCCCCATTATGTTTTCAGTTCTTCCTTTTACAATATTGAAATTTTAAAACTTGGTTTAAACATTTTATATCAACTATAGTTCTACTGGCATGCAATCGTGTCTTTTCATGATTTGTGTACTAATTGGTGTATATTATCTTTGGTTTTATTGGGTGTGGAGTAATTTGGCTAGAGAAGGGAGGTTCCCAATCCCTAGTAGCCTTTCCAAAATCTTTAATAGTAACCTATTTTTTAAACTTTAACATAAGTAGTATCTTCCTTATCAGTCTCTATTTCTGCTTCCTGTGCAGCTGAAACTCTTCAGGATAACTGAAGTCATCCGCTATCGGATAGGGAAGCCTAATGCATTTGGGAAGTTGTTTTGGTTTACATGGTAATGCCCTGGATAAAATCCAGTCAGGTGTGGAAGAGAGAGAGTAGGAGGAGGGAGGGGGAAATCTCCGAGGAAGCTGCCGCCTTACTAAATATTTCCAAACTGATTAGAAAGTTCATGGCCCCGCGATGAAGTCGAGATTTCAAATACTGGTAATTCTTTTATTGCTAAAATTTGAGAACCATGTAGGCTCACTTTCTAGCACTCCGACCTCCCAGAGCTGAAAATCGCGTATTCTGGGCGTCCTGGAAAAGCGCGCTGGAATCGGGTGCTGCAGATATCCTGGACAGTGGCTTTTACGCGTAAGTAATAGAGGAGCGCTCGGACGGGTGGAAGAATGAAGTGGTTAACGCGTCTCCAAACGGGAGAAAAGTCACAAGAGCAACTATTAGGGTCGCGCTCCTATTGGTCAGAGGAAAGATCCCGACTTTAGAAGGACTTTCCTGCTGGCTGGCTGGCTCGCTCGCAGCGTCCCCGGGGAGCGAGCGCGCGGCAGCCAAACACTCGGTTCTCGGAGCGTCCTCGGCTACGGTACCGGCAGAGAGCAGCGAGCCGCCGCTCGCGGTGTTGTCTTCATTTGGTGCAATAAAGAATTGTCATTAGCTGTGCGTGTGGCATGTGCCGTTACCCTACCGTAAAACTAAAATTAGCAAAATGTCAGGAATGGAAAGATTGATTCACCAAGATGCAATTATCATTTAAAAGTGCTTGATTGAGGTACTGATGTTCAGTGATTTATTCTGCATACCATATACATAATTAAAGTAGTGTAGTGGAGTAATTTATCAATCTAGTTGAGACTGGAGGGGTGAGGAGCGAACTGCTGTATGTTTGTTTTATTAAAATGTTCGGAGGTCTAGTCCCGCCCCCCTTTTGCAAGAGTGAAACTGATGATTTCTCCAGCTCGCGAGGAGAGAGTCAACGGTTTGGGATTATGAGGGAGGGAGAGAAGGAATGAAAGGCAGCGCGAGGCAAAGGCACAGGCAAGGACAAAATAAAGGGAAAAAAAGAAGGCAAGAGGTACTTCGTCGTTCGCGCTGCTTAGAATCCCGTGCTCCGATTTTCCCTGCCACCCCCGCCTCGCCTCCCCTCCCAATATCCTTCCACCATTCCCCCCGCCCCCCGCCGTTTTTACGCGATGTTTCAAAGGCTGTGAGCGGCTCTCCTTTTCCCATTCGTCTTCTGTCACTTCCTTCCTGGACGCAGTTTTCTGGACGAGTCTGGTTACTTTTAATCCGGCCGGCCGCTGAGAGCCACTTTCTCCTCCTCCTCCTCCTCCTCTTCCTCCTCCTCGTCTTCCTCCTCCTCCTCTCGTTCCCCCTCCTTCCAGCGGCCTTGGCGCGCGCGAATGCGCGGCCCCGAGCGCGCCTCCCCCGCTCGCACTCTTTCCGCGCGCGCGCTGGCGCGCGCACACACACACATCGTCTCCAGCTCTCTGCTTGCTCTGCTCGCAGTCACAGACACTTGAGCACACGCGTACACCCAGACATCTTCGGGCTGCTATTGGATTGACTTTGAAGGTTCTGTGTGGGTCGCCGTGGCTGCATGTTTGAATCAGGTGGAGAAGCACTTCAAGGCTGGACGAAGTAAAGATTATTGTTGTTTTCTCTCTCTCTCTCTCTTAAGAAAGGAAAATATCCCAAGGACTAATCTGATCGGGTCTTCCTTCCTGTAAGTACATCTGACATTTCTCGAGAAAATAGAAATAGCCTGGGTATTGTCTCTAAAATTTGCATCAGTATATTCCCCGGCACTGGGTCTATCCCTGTGCCTTTTTGAAGGCTGAAGTTGAGGCTTGTTGTGCATTCTTTTCGTTAGATTCCATGATTTCCTCGTCTGTTGCTGAAAGTAACTTTTTAGATAGTCTTATCCGTTTGCCATCAGTTATTGAAATCACTCCTGACTCGTTCTTGTCACACCACTGTGTTTAAAGTTTCGTGAAGTTAGTTCACGTCATTAGCATGTTTGATATGGTGGAGCGTGTGGAGGCTGGTAGATTTTAATATTTCACAGAATGTCCTGTGACCTTGAAGTACATGCCTTAAGAACTGGCCGTTCGTTCACTGTGGAAAGATGCTCCTCTGAGTGCCCCCAAAGACTCTGATTTGCTTTGGCTTATGCTTCTGAGCCACTAATTCTTGGGATTAGTTTGAGCTAAAGCGTGGCTGTCTGTCAGAATATACCTTTGTGCATCCCGTTCCCTTACCAAAGTGCTGCCTTGATAGAAGGCTTCTTAATTGGTGTGGACAAAAAGTAATACCCTGGCCATGATAGTCTATACATTTCACAGTTCATGTTGGGGTTTCAGTATATGCATTGCTGTTTAGGTCAAGTCAAATACATAGCTGTTTAAAACAAGGTTAAATCACTTAAACCGCCTTCTGTTTGGACTTTGGATGAAAGTTACCAAACTCAGTGGTAAAGTTTGGAACAAAGCAAGTATATATAAACACGGCAGGCACATTGTTTATGATATTAAATATTAATGCAAGTATTTAAATTTGATACTAATGTTATCTCCTTCCCAGAATATGGCTATTGATTCTTAAAGGAAATTTTATATCTAAAGCATTTCTGACTGTTCTAGGTCCAGTCGTTATTTTTTGGGAAAACCTATTTTTCTTCAAATTTTAGGAATGTGTGTCTTTTGTATAAAATACCTTTATATGTGAATGCCGACAGTATAATAGGTAGAATCGGGCTCTCTGCCAGTTCTGTAACCGGTCCTCAGTGGAGAATTGCTTTGACGCAAAGTGGGTTTTACTATTGTGAATCTGATATTAACTCTAATAGTAACTGTCCTGTGAAATGGCTAGTGACTGCATATATTTTCTAAGTGCTATAAAGGGAACTCCAGCCACCTCATTATACCAGTCAAAAAGAGTGACCAGCCTCTTTTTCACTGGCACCTTGCAATGGAATTGTGGTTGCAGAGTCAAGATGTTTATGTAGAGTATAATAACTTCAATCCCTAGAGACTTGGTAAGACATGGAAATGTGACCACCTGTGAAGCCCGTTTAACCTCTGAATTGCATACTAATTTTAGCTTTAAATAGATTAACAATCTCCAATTTAAAACTGAAACATCTTAATTAATTTTTTAAATAATGTCAGTTTTGGCTAGTCTTTGAAACCGTTCAGTATGTACCAGTATGGCACAAGCAGTATATTTGTTTCTCCATCAGTTTCAGTTAAACATAATGCAGTTAAGAAACCATATTATTGTCTTAGTGTATGCATGAAATTATTTAAGTTAAAAGAAGTAGTTCTAAAGCAAGTGGTTCAGAACTTAAAAAAAATCTCTAAAATATCTCATTCTATTTGTAGGAAGATACATTTGGCTATATATTAGACTAGTAACTCAATTCTAAAAGTTTTTGTCAAAACACTTTAAACTCAGTGTTTGTTTAAAATATGGTCCCCAAATCAACTTAAGAAGACAATAGTTGGCGGTTATCTTTACTTCAAGTTTTACTAAACTTCATTAAAATTACTGTTCTTTTATTAACATAATTCACACAACTTTGGAGTGTCTGTGGCATTTTTTCCAGACTTCTTACGAAAGACAATATTTTACTCCATTCATTAATTACACTATTTGCATTCTGATTGCTGTATAAGTATGTGGAATATAGTGAAAGACAATATTAAAGATACAATTTTTATTAAATAATAATTTTTCTTTGGTTTAAATAAAAAGTGAGCACTTTATAACAAAAATAAATTTTCCACCTTTCCTGAGCTGTTCATACTTTAAAAGTATGCAATTACATATATTAACTTTTCAGAATAGAAACACATTAAATACAGGAAATTTAAATAACAAGAACTTGACTGCATCTTGTCTGTTTTCTTCTTTGTAAACATATTCAGTTTTCAAAATTTGGGGGAAATGGCTCATTCCAATAGGGAAAAGGACTATCTCAGGATTCAAAATTGAATCTTGAAAAAGCATCATATTATATATTTTTCAGATTTCTATGACTATCTTCCTTGGCGCTTACTTTACCGAATCAATAAATTGCATAACATTACAACCATATCTTTCTAAGAAATTATTTCTTTTATTTAAATTCCTTTTATAAAAAACTGAGCTAAATAACTCCTTGGCCACTGTTAACATTATATTTCAAAACTTTCTTCTGTTCATTGTAGTATATTTTGTGGTTTTATTTCCCAATTCTATGTGCGGTATGTTTTGAGTCTATGAAATCTCAGAAAGTGACAAAAATGGGGAAATATCTGTGCAGCAACACTTGTGCTACATAACAACAAAAAAATAGTTATTAAACAGAGAACCCTGGCTTCAGGGACATGATTCAAAACAACATGGGAAAATTTCATACTCAATTAAGGGTCACAGAATGGACTTTAAAGAGATTATTAATAAAGTTCCACATTTTTTCAAAAGCACATCCTCTGAGAAAACACCCCGCAAATTAATATCTAAAACTTATAAAAATGCACATATTCATTTTATGAATATAGAGACTGGCTAGACACAATGAAAAGATTTAATCACTGATGATCAGTCTGTGTGCTGCATGTGGAAGGATAGGTGATTAAGATCCCCGTTCTCAGCACTGTACCTTAATCTCATGGGCGCGTGGACTGCCTTGCACTCAGTAAAGCTTGACTGTTCACCGAGATCTGTCATCTTTAGGAAATCAAACCAGATTACAGAGGCGATTCACAAAACCAGGAGCGACAACAGTCTGTGCACCTTACAAAAGACGGATTACCCAGTTCATGTGTGATATTGATAGGTCAAAGATAAAAGCTGATTGTTGAGAAATGGCAAGACAGTCCAATTTCAAATGATTGCTAGATAAGTATACCACAACCTTGTTGCTTCATCGTTATGAAGAGCCATTCAAACTGCGGAAAACTCAGTTTTCAAATGACAGGCTTTCAATAGTAAAATAAGAGAAAGCATGTTCTTTTTATATGTGTCTTCATTGCTTAAATTTTAAGTTCCATCACTTCTTTATGAACAGACATCAAGTTCTGGCTGCTTATGCGAAACAGTTATAAGGCTTAATTGCAGTAGATATTTTCAGAGCGTTGTAGATAGCACAAAACAGAATTTGCCAGAAATAAAATATACACTCATGGTATTGAGTAACTGAGTAGAAAATGCATAGTAGTCAGTAGCCATTATGTTATTCTGTTACAAACTATATTCTTCATAAAAATGTGTAATTGTATAATTATGAATCCATATTTGAAATATATCTTGATAGGTGTTTATTTGCCAAACTATATTATTTATGAATATAGATCATTCTTTATAACAAAATATGATGTTTTGAGAATTTATTTCAGAGAATAAAGTTTGGTTTACATAATAGCATTTTGAAAACCCCAACTTCTTACACATCCAACTCTACAGTAATTTTTTGCTTCTTTAAAAATTGAACTCCTTTTTTACCCAACTGATGCCTCCTAGTGTTTCACACAATAAAACACTAATGAGTCACCCATAAATGTAAACATTACATTTTCATTGCCAACATCTTCTGTGATACATAAAATTAATATTTATGTGTTTAATTTTCTGTGCATTATAATAAGATAGGAACTTCTAGTGAATGAGATGTTTCATCTGAGTGGATTTGTGGCACACACTTTCAGGTTTTCTTTGACCATA
This sequence comes from Rhinolophus ferrumequinum, assembly GCF_004115265.2. Classification (NCBI taxonomy): domain Eukaryota; kingdom Metazoa; phylum Chordata; class Mammalia; order Chiroptera; family Rhinolophidae; genus Rhinolophus; species Rhinolophus ferrumequinum. The sequence goes on along the minus strand of NC_046290.1, from coordinate 57,966,610 downwards.
ACAATATCTTACTAAGTTTTAATAAGTTTATTATCTTTAGTTCCAGTTTATATATTCACTGTTTATAGTCAGTCTTATTCTAAGTGAAAAACATAGGCAGAATAGCATAGCTTCCATTTTGTAGGCCTGGAAATTATATAGTTGTGTTCATCCGGAAATGTCTGATGAGCAAATTGCTAAGGGACTAACCATTTAAACACTAAAATATCTTAAAAGAGATATAAAATTTTGCCAACTCTGTGTCTTGACACTTAGGAATTTCTTTGTAAAAGGGGAATGAAGAAAAAAAGCATTTAGGAAAAAAAAGTAAATATAAATGCACAGATTCCCTCAAATATAGAGTATGTCACTTTATTAGAAAATAAAATAATACTTGCCTTGGGAGTATATTATTGTACATAATTGGAGGAAGACTTATTAGAACATAACTTCTCATGACCAGAAGATTGTCTTAATGAGGTAGAAGTTAGTGGATACTAACTTTGGTGTGAGTTTTCTGTCATTAGGGTAAGTGTAGACTTGCAGTATCTTTGCACATCTGTGATTTCAAATAGCTTTCTGACTCTACTTACGAAGATGGATACTTTAGTTTCTGAATATTTTTTCTTTAAAATAGTTATGAAAGGGAGGAGGCATTCCCTTAATGGGTCTTAAATTCAAAGGATGCCCTCAAAAACCTGTAGCATTTGTGGGCTTCTTCCTGAGTCTCCATACAACACACACATGCACAAAAACATTCACAAATTTCTTTCATTAACACAAGTGTTATCAGCGTTCAAACTTTTAGACACTAGACTGAATATAGTTCATTGCTGTTATCTATATACATATTAGTCACTGAGTTCTCCTGATTCAGAACATACCACATTTTAACAATATTTAACTCTCATTTAAGATTTTCTGATTTGGGCAATAATACAGTGCTATTACAATTCTGTGCATGTTGGATACATTTCAAAGAATGTAAGGGGGTGTATTCCTTTAGTTCAAGGAAGCAAACGTAGAAAGGGGTGGACCTTTCCCACAAGAGCCACATTTTTCCCCTTGGAGAATTGAAGCAAATATGCAGTAAGTAAGTGAATAACAGCATGAGAAAAAATAATTTCTGATGGTCTGCTATAGTCAGTAAGCAAAGGAAACTGTCAGGGTTTTTCTAAAAGCAGTTATTAATAACCTTTCTCACACTGAATCGTGAAAAAAGTCTATGAAAGTGTTGTAATTTTAGTAATTTAACTTTCATAAAGTGTACTAGAATTAATTTTGCTCAAAACAAGAATTCAATAGTAACTATTTTATAGATGAATTGAGATATAAAGGGATAAAGAGAGCTAGAGGCACCCGTTTCCTAACTCTCTCTTAAGAATAAGTAGATAGCATCGATGTTCTTATGTTAGTTGTTTATGTGTATGTAAATAATTAAAGAAAATTCTATAACAAAGAGTACCATTGTAAAAAATAAGATTATAAAAACCATTACCTAAAAATAGTATCTCACATTTCTTTGTATTATTTAATGTTTACTGCAAAAAGTCACATTCTTATTAAGTATGGATAGTATGTGATACCTGTTACAGAAATCCGTGTTTTGCTTTCAAGTGATAAGATGAATAACATTCATTTGTCATCACCATAATGCCTTTATTGTACATTGTCATTATATTGCCCAAGTTAAATCTCTATAATTATTTTTAAAATATAGTGGCTAGTGTAAACAAAGTTCGAAGTACACATAAAGAAAATCTTGAGGACATTATAAAGGAAATTGGCGATATTACAAGCGATATAAACAGTAAACGTATTACGGGCAGATTTCTGCAGGAATCATTACTCTTTAATAATGCAGATGTTATAGAGACTTTATTAATTCTTAATGCTGTAAATTTGAAATGAATGGAGCAATGTTGTTCATCCTGCAAGTGATTGTGATTCATTTAGAATGACAATGCAAATCTTCTAGCACTGACTTAAATAAGTACCTTAAACTTAGAGACTGGAGAACCTGATCTCTGAAGCAGTCCCTGCTGAGAACCTGCTTTTTACAAATATCCTGAGCATGGTCTGGTTTTCTTCTTGTATCTTGTTGTCATAGATAAGATGCACATGAAGAAGTCATATAAATTGTTCTCAGATACTATGGATCTCTAGCATATTGGTTTTAAAAAGTGGTGGATATGGGCTTTTGGTAGAATGCAGTGTTTTGTTTTTTTTAAAAAAAACAGCTAACAACTACCTCTCCCTTCCTTTTACATGTCTATGATTCTTTCAGCAAGTTTAGAATGATAAGGAAGAGAATGTGTCTTCCCGGGAACCTCGAAGATAAGCAGCTTTGATTTAGATGTGTTTATGTATTAATATTTGCAAAATTTGAAAATAGATGCGCTAATGTAAATAAGTAAAGACAGACCAGGAAATTAGTCTACGACTTAATAGAGTATACATGCTTTTTTTAACCTTCTAATTAATTGTTGACCATGCATAAGGTGTACAACCAAGGCTCATTATAGAAAGCTGGTATTATTGCTTAATGTAACATAAGGGATTGGGATTTCTTTCAAGTAATTTTGAAGATGTGATTATTTAGCAGAAATATTCACTGGAGCATTTTATTTTTAGAAATCATGGTCACACAAGGAAGCCTTTATAAGACCGACTACCTAATTGCAGTCAAAAATCTGTTTAATGAACACACACACACACACACACACACACACAGAACACACATTATTAATATCATAACGCCCCTATATTTTTCAGTATTTTTGCCATGTTCTTTATATCTGAACAGAACATGCGTGTCTGAGCAGATGTTTTAAGTTATATCCGTCATGTAGGTGAGTCTGTAAATGTCCTATTTAACTTAAATGGCTTTGTGGGAAGGTAGTTTGAGAAGTTTAAAAAGGAAAACAAAACAAAACAAAAAAAAACCCTTCAGTTACTATAGCTTTAGCTCTTTCTTTTTAAAAACAGTAATTATACTCAGGATGAAGAAAGTAAAATAGACTCTTTTAATTCTTTGTAACATCCAGTTTCTAAGGTAGAGCTCTGGTGTATTTTTATTTCTGAATATTCAGGGCAGGTACTGGCAGCAGAGCTACAAAATGCAAACTTCCTGGCTGCAGACCAGATACAGTGCACAGTGCCACATCATAAACTTCCCGTCTTCTGTCTCGGAGTGATTTCAGCCCGCAGTCATGTCCTTTTTTTCCTCTTGTGTAGGCTCAGGAGCAGAGAGCCTTCTTCCTGGGCAATCACTTTGGGAAAGGAAAAGCATAATGTTTGCCTTCTTTAACTTGGAAATTCAGCCTCTTAAATCACTAAGACATTAACTGCAAAGTGAATTCAGTAGGTTTCCATTTTCTTCCCAGATAGCAGTTTAGAATACATAAAACAATAGGTGTAAGATAGAAAATGAGACCTCTTCCCCATCCTCCTCCCCTTAGTACACACAGGGCCAATCAGATGTCTGTATTTTTTTATTTTGCAGAGAAAAAGTATAATGGTTTCTTTTCAATGAAGCCTGTGCATTATATTCCAGATATGTTAGGTCATTTTGTGATGCAAATTAACACTGAGTGTTTTTTGTACTTATCTCAGGAAATAGCAATGTTCCACCACAATATGTGGCACTACAGTCATTTTTATTGATAGACACACTTTTAATGATTGCTAGGTCAAAATACAGAGCACAAAGAGAAAATATGGGCTTCAGTTTTCAGATTTGGTTTATCCTCTTCATTTGAGAGGTACAGTGTAAGTGATGTGCTTATTACCATGCAAAATAAATCAACTTCCAAATATCTGCATTTACATTTGAAACTGTAGTCTGAAAACTCATACTTCTCCTTGTAAAATAATGAGTAAAAAATTGTTAAAACCAGTCTTTAATTACCAGTGACATTTTTCACTCGTTACCAATGAGATTTTTTAAAATCTTATTAAAATATAATTTCTAGCCACCATGGTTCCTTTCAGTCAGTAGCAAATTCTCATTTATGTGAAGTGTAGTCAAGTTGTTGCCAGCACACCTTTCTAAAACTAGCCTTCTCTTATAGAAATATATTAAGTGGAACCTTAAGTAGAAATGCTACTACATAATAAATATTTGTTGCAACTTTATTTTTATACTAAGTTATCGATTTAGCAGTACACAAATGGTGTATAAATGTTTAGTCATTAACCCACTAAACCAATTGTTAATTGCCTATATAAAATTTACCAAGTCAGAACAACAGTTAAATGTAATTTAATTTTCTCTTTAAAAGAGATAAGAAAGATCATTTTAATTATATTTAAATATCAAGCAACTATTTTTACTATGGATGCAAATATTTCCTAATAAGTGTCAAGAAATTAATACAACTTAGATCTTAAAATGTAAATGCACTCATAGGAGTATGATCATAATGGCCAAATCTTGGCAATAGGTGTTATGAACAAGGATCCTACATCTGGCACACTTTCAAGGCTCATTAGCAAGGGGGAAAATGTTGAACTTTTTTTGCATATATTAATATACCTAGGAGTCAGTAATTTTTTGACATTTATTTCTTACAAAATTAGAAATTCTGTTTAAAAATCAGATTTATTAACCTTTAAAACTGCTTTTATTTAGAAGATGGTACAGACCTTCTTTATCTTCTTGGAATTCTCCGGAGCTATAGGATAATTTGAATCATTACCACTCGATAAATATTGTTACATACATTGTAAAGTTCCAGTTTAATGTGTACTGGATAAAAATTTTTGACTAGAAAATGGATTTTCTTGCTATTTAAACATTATAAAACTATACCTGGTTAGAACATGAATCTCATGGAGGTTCCTGAAGTAGGTAATTCTCTGGGCAAGAATTTAAAAATTTTTAACTGTTAACCAATAAATTACCAAGTACTGTACTTTTTTTAAAGTGCCTGATTTTCATTCACATTTAAGGAACCTCATTAAGTTGTTGGGTGGTCTTTAAGGAAAGGTTTTGTGGTCCGGAAAGTAGATCTTTTCAGCCTTCTTCTGTAACAGTTAATATGTTAAAAAGGTATAAATCCAGACTTAATTCCATCAGGATTTTTTCTTAACTGAATCAAGCCTAACAAACCTGACTATTAAAAAAAAATAATAAGTGTATCCATTTGTTCATTTCTCGTATTTATCCAAAGACCACTTAGAGTCTATATAGGTTATAGATTAAGGAAATAATTTTGACTACATCTTTCTTTTCTTTCACTGTTGAGTTTTTGTCCTCTTACATAAACCAAAAAGAAATTCCCACAATGTCATTAAATAGATTTGCAAGGGCCGGGTAAATACTCAGGCCCATTGCTTGTTTCCCTATGGCCCTTTGGTTGAAATGAATGGACAGTGTCCCTTCCAGGACTGATCTTTCTTGAGTTAGAGTGGGTGCTGTGTGATTCCCCCCCACTCTCATTTTATAGTTTCAAAAATCAAAGAATTCTTCATTTCACCCTTTTTTACCTTAGTTTTTATTGTTTTTGGATTCTCTCCTGAGTTCCCTTCTTGCTTCAAAATACTTGGTATTGTGAGGAAGCACGTGCACTTTTAACTTGTTTTAACTACACATGTGAGCTCATAGAATTGTTTCAGGTGTGGACGTATCTCCTTACACTTGAAAGATTGATGTGGTTCATCACAGCACAATGCCATGTCATGAAAGAGCTTCAGACACTGATCTTGAAACAGCAAAGACTTCAGGATGATGTCTTTGTAAGGAACCACTGACAGCTTCAGAGTCAGTAGATGGTACATCCACAGCAAAAATGCACAGCATTATGAAGTCTCAGGATGGGGTACAGTTATTAGAGTAGCTGAACCAAGCTATGGCTTTCATGATGTTCTGTGAAAACCTCATGTCGGGCCAAAAGTTCAAGCTGCATGTGCATGGGCAGGGCACGATGCATGGAGGCGACGAGGGCGAATGGGGCTGGGGGGGAGCGGCGAGACAGACGAAAAGCATGAGAAGCTGAGGATGACTACAAGAGAAAGAGAAAATCAGTTCTTTTTGTTTGCAAGCATAAAAGAGTGATGACCCCATCGCCATACTTAATCTCATTCCTCGAATTATACATGTGTGTGCTATTAGACAAAGTGGCCCATAAAGAATAGAGAGGAATGGTTATGAACAAAGAACAGACGGGGTTCA